>NC_054483.1:119149305-119749305 GCF_017639515.1 Carcharodon carcharias | reverse complement strand
GCTGAGATGTGATTAACTGTTTAACGCTGAGCTGTTTTTAACTGTTTAACGCTGAGATGTGTTTAACTGTTTAACGCTGAGGTGTATTCAACTGTTTAACGCTGAGTTGTGTTTAACTGTTTAACGCTTAGATGTGCTTAACTGTTTAACGCTGAGATGTGTTTAACTGTTTAACGCTGAGATGTATTTAACTGTTCAATGCTCAGATGTTTTAACTGTTTAACAATTCGCTGTGTTTAACTCTTTAACATTGAGAATTGTTTAAGTCTTTAACACTGAGATGTGTTTAACCGTTTAACGCTGAGATGTGTTTGACTGTTTAAAACTGACATGTGTTTAACTGTTTAACACTGAGATGTGTTTAACTGTTTAACGCTGAGAGTTGTTAAATGTTTAACGCTGACATATGTTTAACTGTTTTACACTGAGATGTGTTTAACTCTTTAAAGCTGAGATGTGTTTATTTGTTTAACACTGAGCTGTGTTTAACTGCTAACACTGAGTTGTCTTTAACTGTTTAACACTGAGATGTGTTTAACTGTTTAATACTGAGATGTGTTTAACTGTTTATCACTGAGATGTGTTTTACAATTTAATGCTGAGATGTGTTTAACTGTTTATATCTGAGATGTGTTTTACAATTTAACGCTGAGATGTGTTTAACTGTTTAACGCTGAGATGTGTTTAACTGTTTAACACTGAGATGTGTTTAACAATTTAACGTTGAGATGTGTTTAACTGTTTATCACTGAGATGTTTTCACAATTTAACGCTGAGATGTGTTTAACTGTTGAACGCTGAGATGTATTTAACTGTTTAATACTGAGATGTGTTTAGCTGTTTCTCACTGAGATGTGTTTTACAATTTAACTCTGAGATGTGTTTAACTGTTTAACGCTGAAATGTGTTTTACAGTTTAACGCTGAGATGTGTTTTACTGTTTAACGCTGAGATGTGTTTAACTGTTTAACACTGAGATGTGTTTAAGTGTTTCACGCTGAGATGTCTTTCACTGTTTAACTCTGAGATGTGTTTAACTGTTTAACACTGAGATGTGTTTAAGTGTTTCACGCTGAGATGTGTTTCACTGTTTAACTCTGAGATGTTTTTAACTGTTTGACACTGAGATGTTTAGCTGTTTAACACTGAGATGTGTTTAACAGTTTAACACTGAGATGTGTCTAACTGCTTAACACTGAGATGTTTTTAACTGTTAAACATTAAGATGTGTTTACCTGTTTCATGCTGAGAATTTTTTTACTGTTTAACGCTGAGAAGTGTTTAACTGTTTAACGCTGAGATGTGTTTAACTGTTTATTACTGACATGTGTTTAACTGTTTAACGCTGAGATGTGTTTCACTGTTTAACACTGAGATGTCTTTAACTGTTTATCGCTGAGCTGTGTTTAGCAATTTAACGCTGAGATGTGTTTCACTGTTTAACACTGAGATGTCTTTAACTGTTTATCGCTGAGCTGTGTTTAACAAGTTAACGCTGAGATGTGTTTAACTGTTTAATACTGAGATGTGTTTAACTGTTTATCACTGAGAAGTGTTTAACTGTTTAATACTGAGATGTGTTTAACTGTTTATCACTGAGAAGTGTTTTACATTTTAACTCTGAGATGTGTTTAACTGTTTAACGCTGAGTTGTGTTTAACTGTTTAACACTGAGATATGTTTAACTGTTTGACGCTGAGATGTGTTTAACTGTTTATTACTGTGATGTGTTTAACTGTTTAACGCTGAGATGTATTTAACTGTTTAACACTGAGATGTTTTTAACGGTTTAATGCTGAGATGTGTTTCACTGTTTAACACTGAGATGTGTTTAATTGTTTAACGCTGAGAAGTGTTTAACAGTTTAACACTGAGATGCGTTTAACTGTTTAACGCTGAGATGTGTTTAACTGTTTAACGCTTGGATGTGTTTAACTGTTTAACACTGAGATATATTTAACTATTTGACGCTGAGATGTGTTTAACTGTTTAACGCTGAGATGTGTTTAACTGTTTAATACTGAGATGTGTTTAACTGTTTATCGCTGAGATGTGTTTAACAATTTAACGCTGCGATTTGTTTAACTGTTTAACGCTGAAATGTGTTTAACAATTTAACGCTGTGATGTGTTTAACTGTTTAACGCTGAAATGTGGTTTACAGTTTAACGCTGAGATGTGTTTTACTGTTTAACGCTGAGATATGTTTAACTGTTTAACACTGAGATGTGTTTAAGTGCTTCACGCTGAGATGTGTTTCACTGTTTAACTCTGAGATGTGTTTAACTGTTTAACACTGAGATGTGTTTAATTGTTTCACGCTGAGATGTGTTTCACTGTTTAACTCTGAGATGTTTTTAACTGTTTGACACTGAGATGTTTAGCTGTTTAACGCTGAGATGTTTTAAACTGTTTAATGCTGAGATGTGTTTCACTGTTTAACCCTGAGATGTGTTTAATTGCTTAACGCTGAGAAGTGTTTAACAGTTTAACACTGAGATGCGTTTAAAAGTTTAACGCTGAGATGTGTTTAACTGTTTAACGCTGAGTTGTGTTTAATTGGTTAACACTGAGATATGTCTAACTGTTTGACGCTGAGATGTGTTTAACTGTTTATTACTGACATGTGTTTAACTGTTTAACGCTGAGATGTGTTTCACTGTTTAACACTGAGATGTCTTTAACTGTTTATCGCTGAGCTGTGTTTAGCAAGTTAACGCTGAGATGTGTTTCACTGTTTAACACTGAGATGTCTTTAACTGTTTATCGCTGAGCTGTGTTTAACAAGTTAACGCTGAGATGTGTTTAACTGTTGAACGCTGAGATGTATTTAACTGTTTAATACTGAGATGTGTTTAACTGTTTATCACTGAGAAGTGTTTTACATTTTAACTCTGAGATGTGTTTAACTGTTTAACGCTGAGTTGTGTTTAACTGTTTAACACTGAGATATGTTTAACTGTTTGACGCTGAGATGTGTTTCACTGTTTATTACTGAGATGTGTTTAACTGTTTAACGCTGAGATGTATTTAACTGTTTAACACTGAGATGTTTTTAACGGTTTAATGCTGAGATGTGTTTCACTGTTTAACACTGAGATGTGTTTAATTGTTTAACGCTGAGAAGTGTTTAACAGTTTAACACTGAGATGCGTTTAACTGTTTAACGCTGAGATGTGTTTAACTGTTTAACGCTTGGATGTGTTTAACTGTTTAACACTGAGATATATTTAACTATTTGACGCTGAGATGTGTTTAACTGTTTAACGCTGAGATGTGTTTAACTGTTTAATACTGAGATGTGTTTAACTGTTTATCGCTGAGATGTGTTTAACAATTTAACGCTGCGATTTGTTTAACTGTTTAACGCTGAAATGTGTTTAACAATTTAACGCTGTGATGTGTTTAACTGTTTAACGCTGAAATGTGGTTTACAGTTTAACGCTGAGATGTGTTTTACTGTTTAACGCTGAGATATGTTTAACTGTTTAACACTGAGATGTGTTTAAGTGCTTCACGCTGAGATGTGTTTCACTGTTTAACTCTGAGATGTGTTTAACTGTTTAACACTGAGATGTGTTTAAATGTTTCACGCTGAGATGTGTTTCACTGTTTAACTCTGAGATGTGTTTAAGTGTTTCACGCTGAGATGTGTTTCACTGTTTAACACTGAGATGTTTTTAACTGTTAAACACTGAGATGTGTTTACCTGTTTCATGCTGAGAATTGTGTTACTGTTTAACGCTGAGAAGTGTTTAACTGTTTAACGCTGAGATGTGATTAACTGTTTAACGCTGAGCTGTGTTTAACTGTTTAACGCTGAGGTGTATTCAACTGTTTAACGCTGAGTTGCGTTTAACTGTTTAACGCTTAGATGTGCTTAACTGTTTAACGCTGAGACGTGTTTAACTGTTTAACGCTGAGATGTATTTAACTGTTCAATGCTCAGATGTTTTAACTGTTTAACACTTCACTGTGTTTAACTCTTTAACATTGAGAATTGTTTAAGTCTTTAACACTGAGATGTGTTTAACCGTTTAACGCTGAGATGTGTTTGACTGTTTAAAACTGACATGTGTTTAACTGTTTAATACTGAGATGTGTTTAACTGTTTAACGCTGAGAGTTGTTAAATGTTTAACGCTGACATGTGTTTAACTGTTTTACACTTTGATGTGTTTAACTGTTTAACGCTGAAATGTGTTTAACTCTTTAAAGCTGAGATGTGTTTAAATGTTTAACACTGAGCTGTGTTTAACTGCTAACACTGAGTTGTCTTTAACTGTTTAACACTGAGATGTGTTTAACTGTTTAATACTGAGATGTGTTTAACTGTTTATCACTGAGATGTGTTTTACAATTTAATGCTGAGATGTGTTTAACTGTTTAACGCCTAGATGTGTTTAACTGTTTAACAGTGAGATATGTTTAACTGTTTGACGCTGAGATGTTTTTAACTGTTTAACGCTGAGATGTGTTTAACTGTTTAATACTGAGATGTGTTTAACTGTTTATAGCTGAGATGTGTTTAACAATTTAACGCTGTGATATGTTTAACTGTTTAACGCTGAATTGTGTTTAACAATTTAACGCTGAGATGTGTTTAACTGTTTAACGCTGACATGTGTTTTACTGTTTAATGCTGAGATCTGTTTAACTGTTTAACACTGAGATAGGTTTAACTCTTTAACACTGACATGTGTTTAACTGTTTAACACGGATATGTGTTTAACTGCAGAATGCTGAGAGGGGTTAAATGTTTAACGCTGACATGTGATTAACTGTTTAACGCTAAGCTGTGTTTAACTGCTTAACGCTGAGGTGTGTTCAACTGTTTAACGCTGAGGTGTGTTTAACTGTTTATCGCTGAGATGTGTTTAACAATTTAACGCTGTGATATGTTTAACTGTTTAACGCTGAAATGTGTTTAACAATTTAACGCTGTGATGTGTTTAACTGTTTAACGCTGAAATGTGTTTAACTGTTTAACGCTGAAATGTGTTTAACAATTTAACGCTGAGATGCGTTTAACTGTTTAAGGCTGAGATGTGTTTCACTGTTTAACACTGAGATGAGATTAACTGTTTGACGCTGAGATGTGTTTAACTGTTGAACGCTGAGATGTATTTAACTGTTTAATACTGAGATGTGTTTAGCTGTTTATCACTGAGATGTGTTTTACAATTTAACTCTGAGATGTGTTTAACTGTTTAATGCTGAGTTGTGTTTAACTGTTTAACACTGAGATATGTTTAACTGTTTGACGCTGAGATGTGTTTAACTGTTTATTACTGAGATGTGTTTAACTGTTTAACGCTGAGATGTATTTAACTGTTTAACACTGAGATGTTTTTAACTGTTTAATGCTGAGATGTGTTTCACTGTTTAACACTGAGATGTGTTTAATTGTTTAACGCTGAGAAGAGTTTAACAGTTTAACACTGAGATGCGTTTAAAAGTTTAACGCTGAGATGTGTTTAACTGTTTAACGCTGAGTTGTGTTCAACTGTTTAACACTGAGATATGTTTAACTGTTTGACGCTGAGATGTGTTTAACTGTTTAGCGCTGAGATGTGTTTAACTGTTTAATACTGAGATGTGTTTAACTGTTTATCGCTGAGATGTGTTTAACAATTTAACGCTGTGACGTGTTTAACTGTTTACGCTGAAATGTGTTTAACAATTTAACGCTGTGATGTGTTTAACTGTTTACGCTGAAATGTGTTTAACAATTTAACGCTGTGATGTGTTTAACTGTTTGACGCTGAAATGTGTTTTACAGTTTAACACTCAGATGTGTTTTACTGTTTAACGCTGAGATGTGTTTTACAGTTTAACGCTGAGATGTGTTTTACTGTTTAACGCTGAAATGTGTTTAACTGTTTAACACTGAGATGTGTTTAAGTGTTTCACGCTGAGATGTGTTTCACTGTTTAACTCTGAGATGTGTTTAACTGTTTAACACTGAGATGTGTTTAAGTGTTTCACGCTGAGATGTGTTTCACTGTTTAACTCTGAGATGTTTTTAACTGTTTGACACTGAGATGTTTAGCTGTTTAACGCTGAGATGTGTTTCACTGTTTAACACTGAGATGTGTTTAACTGCTTAACACTGAGATGTTTTTAACTGTTTAACACTGAGATGTGTTTAGCTGTTTCATGCTGAGAATTTTTTTACTGTTTAACGCTGAGAAGTGTTTAACTGTTTAACGCTGAGATGTGATTAACTGTTTAACGCTGAGCTGTGTTTAACTGTTTAACGCTGAGATGTGTTTAACTGTTTAATGCTGAGGTGTGATTAACTGTTTAACGCTGAGCTGTGTTTATCGGTTTAACGCTGAGATGTGTTTAACTGTTTAACGCTGAGGTGTGTTCAACTGTTTAACGCTGAGGTGTGTTTAACTGTTTAACGCTTAGATGTGCATAACTGTTTAACACTGAGATGTTTTAACTGTTTAACACTGAGCTGTGTTTAACTCTTTAACATTGTGAAGTGTTAACACTGAGATGTGCTTAACTGTTTAACGCTGAGATGTGTTTGACTGTTGAACACTGAGATATGTTTGACTGTTTAACACTGACATGTGTTTAAAGGTTTAATACTGAGGTGTGTTTAACAGTTTAATGCTGAGAGGTGTTAAATGTTTAACGCGGACATGTATTTAATTGTTTTACACTTTGATGTGTTTAACTGATTAATGCTGAGATGTGTTTAAATCTTTAAAGCTGAGATGTGTTTAACTGTTTATCTCTGAGATGTGTTTTACAATTTAACGCTGAGATGTGTTTCACTGTTTAACAATGAGATGAGTTTAACTGTTGAACGCTGAGAGTTGTTAAATGTTTAACGCTGAGAGTTGTTAAATGTTTAATGCTGACATATGTTTAACTGTTTTACACTGAGATGTGTTTAACTCTTTAAAGCTGAGATGTGTTTAAGTGTTTAACACTGAGCTGTGTTTAACTGCTAACACTGAGTTGTCTTTAACTGTTTAACACTGAGATGTGTTTAACTGTTTAATACTGAGATGTGTTTAACTGCTTATCACTGAGATGTGTTTTACAATTTAATGCTGAGATGTGTTTAACTGTTTAACGCCTAGATGTGTTTAACTGTTTAACAGTGAGATATGTTTAACTGTTAGACGCTGAGATGTTTTTAACTGTTTAACGCTGAGATGTGTTTAACTGTTTAATACTGAGATGGGTTTAACAATTTAACGCTGAGATGTGTTTAACTGTTTAACGCTGACGTGTGTTTTACTGTTTAATGCTGAGATATGTTTAACTGTTTAACACTGAGATAGGTTTAACTCTTTAACACTGACATGTGTTTAACTGTTTAACACGGATATGTGTTTAACTGCAGAATGCTGAGAGGGGTTAAATGTTTAACGCTGACATGTGATTAACTGTTTAACGCTAAGCTGTGTTTAACTGTTTAACGCTGAGGTGTGTTCAACTGTTTAACGCTGAGATGTGTTTAACTGTTTAATGCAGAGATGTGTTTAACTGTTTATCACTGAGATGTGTTTAACAATTTAACGCTGTGATATGTTTAACTGTTTAACGCTGAAATGTGTTTAACAATTTAACGCTGTGATGTGTTTAACTGTTTAACGCTGAAATGTGTTTAACAATTTAACGCTGAGATGCGTTTAACTGTTTAAGGCTGAGATGTGTTTCACTGTTTAACACTGAGATGAGTTTAACTGTTTGACGCTGAGATGTGTTTAACTGTCGAACGCTGAGATGTATTTAACTGTTTAATACTGAGATGTGTTTAGCTGTTTATCACTGAGATTTGTTTTACAATTTAACTCTGAGATGTGTTTAACTGTTTAACGCTGAATTGTGTTTAACTGTTTAACACTGAGATATGTTTAACTGTTTGACGCTGAGATGTGTTTAACTGTTTATTACTGAGATGTGTTTAACTGTTTAACACTGAGATGTATTTAACTGTTTAACACTGAGATGTTTTTACCTGTTTAATGCTGAGATGTGTTTCACTGTTTAACACTGAGATGTGTTTAATTGTTTAACGCTGAGAAGAGTTTAACAGTTTAACACTGAGATGCGTTTAAAAGTTTAACGCTGAGATGTGTTTAACTGTTTAACGCTTAGATGTGCTTAACTGTTTAACGCAGAGATGTGTTTAACTGTTTATCGCTGAGATGTGTTTAACAATTTATCGCTGTGATATGTTTAACTGTTTAACGCTGAAATGTGTTTAACAATTTAAAGCTGTGATGTGTTTAACTGTTTAATGCTGAAATGTGTTTAACAATTTAACGCTGAGATGCGTTTAACTGTTTAAGGCTGAGATGTGTTTCACTGTTTAACACTGAGGTGAGTTTAACTGTTTGACGCTGAGATGTGTTTAACTGTTTAATACTGAGATGTGTTTAGCTGTTTATCACTGAGATGTGTTTTACAATTTAACTCTGAGATGTGTTTAACTGTTTAACGCTGAGTTGTGTTTAACTGTTTAACACTGAGATATGTTTAACTGTTTGACGCTGAGATATGTATAACTGTTTATTACTGAGATGTGTTTAACTGTTTAACGCTGAGATGTATTTAACTGTTTAACACTGAGATGTTTTTAACTGTTTAATACTGAGATGTGTTTCACTGTTTAACACTGAGATGTGTTTAATTGTTTAACTCTGAGAAGAGTTTAACAGTTTAACACTGAGATGCGTTTAAAAGTTTAACGCTGAGATGTGTTTAACTGTTTAACGCTGAGTTGTGTTCAACTGTTTAACACTGAGATATGTTTAATTGTTTATCGCTGAGATGTGTTTAACAATTTAACGCTGTGACGTGTTTAACTGTTTACGCTGAAATGTGTTTAACAATTTAACGCTGTGATGTGTTTAACTGTTTACGCTGAAATGTGTTTAACAATTTAATGCTGTGATGTGTTTAACTGTTTAACGCTGAAATGTGTTTTACAGTTTAACACTCAGATGTGTTTTACTGTTTAACGCTGAGATGTGTTTTACAGTTTAACGCTGAGCTGTGTTTAACTGTTTAACACTGAGATGTGTTTAAGTGTTTCACGCTGAGATGTGTTTCACTGTTTAACTCTGAGATGTGTTTAACTGTTTAACACTGAGATGTGTTTAAGTGTTTCACGCTGAGATGTGTTTCACTGTTTAACTCTGAGATGTTTTTAACTGTTTGACACTGAGATGTTCAGCTGTTTAACGCTGAGATGTGTTTCACTGTTTAACACTGAGATGTGTTTAACTGCTTAACACTGAGATGTTTTTAACTGTTTAACACTGAGATGTGTTTAGCTGTTTCATGCTGAGAATTTTTTTACTGTTTAACGCTGAGAAGTGTTTAACTGTTTAACGCTGAGATGTGATTAACTGTTTAACGCTGAGCTGTGTTTAACTGTTTAACGCTGAGATGTGTTTAACTGTTTAACGCTGAGGTGTGTTCAACTGTTTAACGCTGAGGTGTGTTTAACTGTTTAATGCTTAGATGTGCATAACTGTTTAACACTGAGATGTTTTAACTGTTTAACACTGAGCTGTGTTTAACTCTTTAACATTGAGAAGTGTTAACACTGAGATGTGCTTAACTGTTTAACGCTGAGATGTGTTTGACTGTTGAACACTGAGATATGTTTGACTGTTTAACACTGACATGTGTTTAAAGGTTTAATACTGAGATGTGTTTAACAGTTTAATGCTGAGAGGTGTTAAATGTTTAACACGGACATGTATTTAACTGTTTTACACTTTGATGTGTTTAACTGATTAATGCTGAGATGTGTTTAAATCTTTAAAGCTGAGATGTGTTTAACTGTTTATCTCTGAGATGTGTTTTACAATTTAACGCTGAGATGTGTTTCACTGTTTAACACTGAGATGAGTTGAACTGTTGAACGCTGAGATGTATTTAACTGTCTAATACTGAGATGTGTTTAGCTGTTTATCACTGACATGTGTTTTACAATTTAACTCTGAGATGTGTTTAACTGTTTAACGCTGAGTTGTGTTTAACTGTTTAACACTGAGATATGTCTAACTGTTTGACGCTGAGATGTGTTTAACTGTTTATTACTGATGTGTGTTTAACTGTTTAACGCTGAGATGTATTTAACTGTTTAACACTGAGATGTTTTTAACTGTTTAATGCTGAGATGTGTTTCACTGTTTAACACTGAGATGGGTTTAATTGTTTAACACTGAGAATTGTTTAACAGTTTAACACTGAGATGCGTTTAACTGTTTAACGCTGAGATGTGTTTAACTGTTTAACGCTGAGATGTGTTTAACTGTTTAATACTGAGATATGTTTAACTGTTTATCGCTGAGATGTGTTTAACAATTTAACGCTGTGACGTGTTTAACTGTTTACGCTGAAATGTGTTTAAAAATTTAACGCTGTGATGTGTTTAACTGTTTAACGCTGAAATGTGTTTTACAGTTTAACGCTGAGATGTGTTTTACTGTTTATTGCTGAGATGTGTTTAACTGTTTAACACTGAGATATGTTTAACTGTTGAACGCTGAGATGTATTTAACTGTTTAATACTGAGATGTGTTTAGCTGTTTATCACTGAGATGTGTTTTACAATTTAACTCTGAGATGTGTTTAACAATTTAATGCTGTGATATGTTTAACTGTTTATCGCTGAATTGTGTTTAACAATTTAACGCTGAGATGTGTTTAACTGTTTAACGCTGACATGTGTTTTACTGTTTAATGCTGAGATGTGTTTAACTGTTTAATGCTGAGATATGTTTAACTGTTTAACACTGAGATAGGTTTAATTTTTTAACACTGACATGTGTTTAACTGTTTAACACGGATATGTGTTTAACTGCAGAATGCTGAGAGTGGTTAAATGTTTAACGCTGACATGTGATTAACTGTTTAACGCTAAGCTGTGTTTAACTGTTTAACGCTGAGGTGTGTTCAACTGTTTAACGCTGAGATGTGCTTAACTGTTTAACGCAGAGATGTGTTTAACTGTTTATCGCTGAGATGTGTTTAACAATTTAACGCTGTGATGTGTTTAACTGTTTAACGCTGAAATGTGTTTTACAGTTTAACGCTGAGATGTGTTTTACTGTTTAATGCTGAGATGTGTTTAACTGTTTAACACTGAGATGTGTTTAACTGTTTACCACTGAGATGTGTTTAAGTGTTTCACGCTGAGATGTGTCTCACTGTTTAACTCTGAGATGTTTTTAACTGTTTGACACTGAGATGTTTAGCTGTTTAACGCTGAGATGTGTTTAACAGTTTAACACTGAGATGTGTTTAGCTGTTTCATGCTGAGAATTGTTTTACTGTTTAACGCGGAGAAGTGTTTAACTGCTTAACGCTTGGATGTGTTTAACTGTTTAACACTGAGATATGTTTAACTGTTTGACGCTGAGATGTGTTTAACTGTTTAACGCTGAGATGTGTTTAACTGTTTAATACTGAGATGTGTTTAACTGTTTATCGCTGAGATGTGTTTAACAATTTAACGCTGTGACGTGTTTAACTGTTTACGCTGAAATGTGTTTAACAATTTAACGCTGTGATGTGTTTAACTGTTTAACGCTGAAATGTGTTTTACAGTTTAACGCTGAGATGTGTTTTACTGTTTAACGCTGAGATGTGTTTAACTGTTTAACACTGAGATGTGTTTAAGTGTTTCACGCTGAGATGTCTTTCACTGTTTAACTCTGAGATGTGTTTAACTGTTTAACACTGAGATGTGTTTAAGTGTTTCATGCTGAGATGTGTTTCACTGTTTAACTCTGAGATGTTTTTAACTGTTTGACACTGAGATGTTTAGCTGTTTAACGCTGAGATGTGTTTAACAGTTTAACACTGAGATGTGTTTAACTGCTTAACACTGAGATGTTTTTAACTGTTAAACACTGAGATGTGTTTACCTCTTTCATGCTGAGAATTGTTTTACTGTTTAACGCTGAGAAGTGTTTAACTGTTTAACGCTGAGATGTGATTAACTGTTTAACGCTGAGCTGTGTTTAACTGTTTAACGCTGAGATGTGTTTAACTGTTTAACGCTGAGGTGTATTCAACTGTTTAACACTGAGTTGTGTTTAACTGTTTAACGCAGAGATGTGTTTAACTGTTTATCGCTGAGATGTGTTTAACAATTTAACGCTGTGATATGTTTAACTGTTTAACGCTGAAATGTGTTTTACAGTTTAACGCTGAGATGTGTTTTACTGTTTAACGCTGAGATGTGTTTAACTGTTTAACACTGAGATGTGTTTAACTGTTTACCACTGAGATGTGTTTAAGTGTTTCACGCTGAGATGTGTTTCACTGTTTAACTCTGAGATGTTTTTAACTGTTTGACACTGAGATGTTTAGCTGTTTAACGCTGAGATGTGTTTAACAGTTTAACACTGAGATGTGTTTAGCTGTTTCATGCTGAGAATTGTTTTACTGTTTAACGCGGAGAAGTGTTTAACTGCTTAACGCTTGGATGTGTTTAACTGTTTAACACTGAGATATGTTTAACTGTTTGACGCTGAGATGTGTTTAACTGTTTAATACTGAGATGTGTTTAACTGTTTATCGCTGAGATGTGTTTAACAATTTAACGCTGTGACGTGTTTAACTGTTTACGCTGAAATGTGTTTACAATTTAACGCTGTGATGTGTTTAACTGTTTAACGCTGAAATGTGTTTTACAGTTTAACGCTGAGATGTGTTTTACTGTTTAACGCTGAGATGTGTTTAACTGTTTAACACTGAGATGTGTTTAAGTGTTTCACGCTGAGATGTCTTTCACTGTTTAACTCTGAGATGTGTTTAACTGTTTAACACTGAGATGTGTTTAAGTGTTTCATGCTGAGATGTGTTTCACTGTTTAACTCTGAGATGTTTTTAACTGTTTGACTCTGAGATGTTTAGCTGTTTAACGCTGAGATGTGTTTAACAGTTTAACACTGAGATGTGTTTAACTGCTTAACACTGAGATGTTTTTAACTGTTAAACACTGAGATGTGTTTACCTCTTTCATGCTGAGAATTGTTTTACTGTTTAACGCTGAGAAGTGTTTAACTGTTTAACGCTGAGATGTGATTAACTGTTTAACGCTGAGCTGTGTTTAACTGTTTAACGCTGAGATGTGTTTAACTGTTTAACGCTGAGGTGTATTCAACTGTTTAACACTGAGTTGTGTTTAACTGTTTAACGCTTAGATGTGCTTAACTGTTTAACGCTGAGATGTGTTTAACTGTTTAACGCTGAGATGTGATTAACTGTTTAACGCTGAGCTGTGTTTAACTGTATAACGCTGAGATGTGTTTAACTGTTTAACGCTGAGGTGTGATTAACTGTTTAACGCTGAGCTGTGTTTATTGGTTTAACGCTGAGATGTGTTTAACTGTTTAACGCTGTGGTGTGTTCAGCTGTTTAACGCTGAGGTGTGTTTAACTGTTTAACGCTTAGATGTGCTTAACTGTTTAACACTGAGATGTTTTAACTGTTTGACACTGAGCTGTGTTTAACTCTTTAACATTGGGAAGTGTTAACACTGAGATGTGCTTAACTGTTTAACGCTGAGATGTGTTTGACTGTTGAGCACTGAGATATGTTTGACTGTTTAACACTGACATGTGTTTAAAGGTTTAACACTGAGATGTGTTTAACTGTTTAATGCTGAGAGGTGTTAAATGTTTAACGCAGACATGTGTTTAACTGTTTTACACTTTGATGTGTTTAACTGATTAATGCTGAGATGTGTTTAACTCTTTAATGCTGAGATGTGTTTAACTGTTTATCTCTGAGATGTGTTTTACAATTTAACGCTGAGATGTGTTTCACTGTTTAACACTGACATGAGTTTAACTGTTTGACGCTGAGATGTGTTTAACTGTCGAACGCTGAGATGTATTTAACTGTTTAATACTGAGATGTGTTTAGCTGTTTATCACTGAGATGTGTTTTACAATTTAACTCTGAGATATGTTTAACTGTTTGACGCTGAGATGTGTTTAACAGTTTAACGCTGAGATGTCTTTAACAATTTAACGCTGTGACGTGTTTAACTGTTTACGCTGAAATGTGTTTAACAATTTAACGCTGTGATGTGTTTAACTGTTTAACGCTGAAATGTGTTTTACAGTTTAACGCTGAGATGTGTTTTACTGTTTAACGCTGAGATGTGTTTAACTGTTTAACACTGAGATGTGTTTAAGTGTTTCACGCTGAGATGTCTTTCACTGTTTAACTCTGAGATGTGTTTAACTGTTTAACACTGAGATGTGTTTAAGTGTTTCACGCTGAGATGTGTTTCACTGTTTAACTCTGAGATGTTTTTAACTGTTTGACACTGAGATGTTTAGCTGTTTAACGCTGAGATGTGTTTAACAGTTTAACACTGAGATGTGTTTAACTGCTTAACACTGAGATGTTTTTAACTGTTAAACACTAAGATGTGTTTACCTGTTTCATGCTGAGAATTTTTTTACTGTTTAACGCTGAGAAGTGTTTAACTGTTTAACGCTGAGATGTGATTAACTGTTTAACGCTGAGCTGTTTTTATCTGTTTAACGCTGAGATGTGTTTAACTGTTTAACGCTGAGGTGTATTCAACTGTTTAACGCCGAGTTGTGTTTAACTGTTTAACGCTTAGATGTGCTTAACTGTTTAACGCTGAGATGTGTTTAACTGTTTAACGCTGGGATGTATTTAACTGTTCAATGCTCAGATGTTTTAACTGTTTAACAATTCGCTGTGTTTAACTCTTTAACATTGAGAATTGTTTAAGTCTTTAACACTGAGATGTGTTTAACCGTTTAACGCTGAGATGTGTTTGACAGTTTAAAACTGACATGTGTTTAACTGTTTAACACTGAGATGTGTTTAACTGTTTAACGCTGAGAGTTGTTAAATGTTTAATGCTGACATATGTTTAACTGTTTTACACTGAGATGTGTTTAACTCTTTAAAGCTGAGATGTGTTTAAGTGTTTAACACTGAGCTGTGTTTAACTGCTAACACTGAGTTGTCTTTAACTGTTTAACACTGAGATGTGTTTAACTGTTTAATACTGAGATGTGTTTAACTGTTTAACGCCTAGATGTGTTTAACTGGTTAACAGTGAGATATGTTTAACTGTTTGACGCTGAGATGTGTTTAACTGTTCAATGCTTAGATGTGCTTAACTGTTTAACGCTGAGATGTGTTTAACTGTTTAATGCTGAGAGGTGTTAAATGTTTAACGCTGACATGTGTTTAACTGTTTTACACTTTGATGTGTTTAACTGATTAACGCTGATATGTGTTTAACTCTTTAAAGCTGAGATGTGTTTAACTGTTTATATCTGAGATGTGTTTTACAATTTAACGCTGAGATGTGTTTAACTGTTTAACGCTGAGATGTGTTTAACTGTTTAACACTGAGATGTGTTTAACAATTTAACGTTGAGATGTGTTTAACTGTTTATCACTGAGATGTTTTCACAATTTAACGCTGAGATGTGTTTAACTGTTGAACGCTGAGATGTATTTAACTGTTTAATACTGAGATGTGTTTAGCTGTTTCTCACTGAGATGTGTTTTACAATTTAACTCTGAGATGTGTTTAACTGTTTAACGCTGAAATGTGTTTTACAGTTTAACGCTGAGATGTGTTTTACTGTTTAACGCTGAGATGTGTTTAAGTGTTTCACGCTGAGATGTGTTTCACTGTTTAACTCTGAGATGTTTTTAACTGTTAAACACTGAGATGTGTTTACCTGTTTCATGCTGAGAATTGTGTTACTGTTTAACGCTGAGAAGTGATTAACTATTTAACGCTGAGCTGTGTTTAACTGTTTAACGCTGAGGTGTATTCAACTGTTTAACGCTGAGGTGTGTTTAACTGTTTAACGCTTAGATGTGCTTAACTGTTTAACACTGAGATGTGTTTAACTGTTTAACGCTGAGATGTATTTAACTGTTCAATGCTCAGATGTTTTAACTGTTTAACACTTCGCTGAGATGTGTTTAACTGTTTAACTCTGAGATGTGTTTCACTGTTTAACTCTGAGATGTGTTTAACTGTTTAACACTGAGATGTGTTTAAGTGTTTCACGCTGAGATGTATTTCACTGTTTAACTCTTAGATGTTTTTAACTGTTTAACACTGAGATGGTTAGCTATTTAATGCTGAGATGTGTTTAACAGTTTAACACTGAGATGTGTTTAACTGCTTATCACTGAGATGTTTTTAACTGTTTAACACTGAGATGTGTTTACCTGTTTCATGCTGAGAATTGTTTTACTGTTTAATGCTGAGAAGTGTTTAATTGTTTAACGCTGAGATGTGATTAACTGTTTAATGCTGAGCTGTGTTTATCTGTTTAACGCTGAGATGTGTTTAACTGTTTAACGCTGAGGTGTGTTCAACTGTTTAACGCTGAGGTGTGTTTAACTGTTTAACGCTTAGATGTGCTTAACTGTTTAACGCTGAGATGTGTTTAACTCTTTAACATTGAGAAGTGTTAACACTGAGATGTGCTTAACTGTTTAACGCTGAGATGTGTTTGACTGTTTAACACTGACATGTGTTTAAAAGTTTAACACTGAGATGTGTTTAACTGTTTAATGCTGAGTGTTGTTAAATGTTTAACGCTGACATGTGTTTAACTGTTTTACACTTTGATGTGTTTAACTGATTAATGCTGAGATGTGTTTAACTCTTTAAAGCTGAGATGTGTTTAACTGTTTAACGCTGAGATGTGTTTCACTGTTTAACACTGGGATGTCTTTCACTGTTTATCGCTGAGATGTGTTTAACAATTTAACGCTGAGATGTATTTAACTGTTGAACTCTGAGATGTATTTAACTGTTTAATACTGAGATGTGTTTAGCTGTTTATCACTGAGATTTGTTTTACAATTTAACTCTGAGAAGTGTTTAACTGTTTAACGCTGAGTTGTGTTTAACTGTTTAACACTGAGATATGTTTAACTGTTTAACACTGAGATGTTTTTAACTGTTTAATGCTGAGATGTGTTTCACTGTTTAACACTGAGATGGGTTTAATTGTTTAACGCTGAGAATTGTTTAATAGTTTAACACTGAGATGCGTTTAACTGTTTAATGCTGAGATGTGTTTATCTGTTTAACGGTGAGATGTGTTTAACTGTTTAACGGTGAGATGTGTTTAACTGTTTAACACTGAGATGCATTTAACTGTTTAATGCTGAGATGTGTTTATCTGTTTAACGGTGAGATGTGTTTAACTGTTTAACACTGAGATATGTTTAACTGTTTAACACTGACACGTGTTTAAAAGTTTAATACTGAGATGAGTTTAACTGTTTAACGCTGAGAGGAGTTAAATGTTTAACGCTGACATGTGTTTAACTGTTTAACACTTTGATCTGTTTAACTGTTTAACGCTGAGATGTGTTTAACTCTTTAAAGCTGAGATGTCTTTAACTGTTTAACACTGAGATGTGTTTAACTGCTAACACTGAGATGTCTTTAACTGTTTAACACTGAGATGTGTTTAACTGTTTTACGCTGAGTTGTGTTTAACACTTTAACACTGAGATATGTTTCACTGTTTAACACCTAAATGTGTTTAATTCTTTAACATTGAGAATTGTTTAAGTCTTTAACACTGAGATGTGTTTAACCGTTTAACGCTGAGATGTGTTTGACTGTTTAAAACTGACATGTGTTTAACTGTTTATCACTGAGATGTGTTTTACAATTTAACGCTGAGATGTGTTCAACTGTTTTTAACTGTTTAACACTGAGATGTTTAGCTATTTAATGCTGAGATGTGTTTAACAGTTTAACACTGAGATGTGTTTAACTGCTTAACACTGAGATGTTTAACACTGAGATGTGTTTACCTGTTTCATGCTGAGAATTGTTTTACTGTTTAACGCTGAGAAGTGTTTAACTGTTTATCGCTGAGATGTGATTAACTGTTTAGCGCTGAGCTGTGTTTATCTGTTTAACGCTGAGATGTGTTTAACTGTTTAACGCTGAGGTGTGTTCAATTGTTTAACGCTGAGGTGTGTTTAACTGTTTAACGCTTAGATGTGCTTAACTGTTTAACGCTGAGATGTGTTTAACTCTTTAACATTGAGAAGTGTTAACACTGAGATGTGCTTAATTGTTTAACGCTGAGATGTGTTTGACTGTTGAACACTGAGATATGTTTGACTGTTTAACACTGACATGTGTTTAAAAGTTTAACACTGAGATGTGTTTAACTGTTTAATGCTGAGAGTTGTTAAATGTTTAACGCTGACATGTGTTTAACTGTTTTACACTTTGATGTGTTTAACTGATTAACGCTGAGATGTGTTTAACTGTTTATCTCTGAGATGTGTTTTACAATTTAACACTGAGATGTGTTTAACTGTTTAACGCTGAGATGCGTTTCACTGTTTAACACTGAGATGTCTTTAACTGTTTATCGCTGAGATGTGTTTAACAATTTAATGCTGAGATGTGTTTAACTGTTGAACGCTGAGATGTATTTAACTGTTTAATACTGAGATGTGTTTAGCTGTTTATCACTGAGATGTGTTTTACAATTTAACTCTGAGATGTGTTTAACTGTTTAACGCTGAGTTGTGCTTAACTGTTTAACACTGAGATGGGTTTAATTGTTTAACGCTGAGAATTGTTTAACAGTTTAACACTGAGATGCGTTTAACTGTTTAATGCTGAGATGTGTTTATCTGTTTAACGGTGAGATGTGTTTAACTGTTTAACACTGAGATATGTTTAACTGTTTAACACTGACACGTGTTTAAAAGTTTAATACTGAGATGAGTTTAACTGTTTAACGCTGAGAGGAGTTAAATGTTTAACGCTGAGATGTGTTTAACTGTTTAACACTTTGATGTGTTTACCTGTTTAACGCTGAGATGTGTTTAACTCTTTAAAGCTGAGATGTCTTTAACTGTTTAACACTGAGATGTGTTTAACTGTTGAACGCTGAGATGTATTTAACTGTTTAATACTGAGATGTGTTTAGCTGTTCATCACTGAGATGTGTTTTACAATTTAACTCTGAGAAGTGTTTAACTGTTTAACGCTGAGTTGTGTTTAACTGTTTAACACTGAGATGGGTTTAATTGTTTAACGCTGAGAATTGTTTAACAGTTTAACACTGAGATGCGTTTAACTGTTTAATGCTGAGATGTGTTTATCTGTTTAACGGTGAGATTTGTTTAACTGTTTAACACTGAGATATGTTTAACTGTTTAACACTGACACGTGTTTAAAAGTTTAATACTGAGATGAGTTTAACTGTTTAATGCTGAGCGGAGTTAAATGTTTAACGCTGAGATGTGTTTAACTGTTTAACACTTTGATGTGTTTAACTGTTTAACGCTGAGATGTGTTTAACTCTTTAAAGCTGAGATGTCTTTAACTGTTTAACACTGAGATGTGTTTAACTGTTTTACGCTGAGTTGTGTTTAGCTCTTTAACACTGAGATATGTTTCACTGTTTAACACCTAGATGTGTTTAACCCTTTAACATTGAGAATTGTTTAAGTCTTTAACACTGAGATGTGTTTAACCGTTTAACGCTGAGATGGGTTTGACTGTTTAAAACTGACATGTGTTTAACTGTTTATCACTGAGATGTGTTTAACAATTTAACGCTGAGATGTGTTTTACTGTTTAACGCTGACATGTGTTTTACTGTTTAACGCTGAGATGTGTTTAATTGTTTAATGCTGAGATATGTTTAACTGTTTAACACTGAGATATGTTTAACTCTTTAACACTGACATGTGTTTAACTGTTTAACACGGAGATGTGTTTAACTGTAGTATGCTGAGAGGTGTTAAATGTTTAACGCTGGCAAGTGTAAAACGGTTTAACACTGAAATGTGTTTTACTGTTCATCGCTGAGATGTGTTTAACAATTTAACGCTGATATGTATTTAACTGTTTAACGCTGAAATGTGTTTAAGTGTTTAACACTGAGATGTGTTTAACTGCTTAACACTGAAATGTTTTTAACTGTTGAACACAGATGTGTTTAGCTGTTTAATACTGAGAATTGTTTTACTGTTTAACACTGAGAAGTGTTTAACTGTTTAACGCTGAGATGTGATTAACTGTTTAACGCTGAGCTGTGTTTAACTGTTTAACGTTGAGATGTGTTTAACTGTTTAACGCTCTGGTGTGTTCAACTGTTTAACGCTGAGGTGTGTTTAAATGTTTAACGCTTAGATGTGCTTAACTGTTTAACGCTGAGATGTGTTTAACTGTTTAACGCTGAGATGTATTTAACTGTTCAATGCTCAGATGTTTTAACTGTTTAACACTTCGCTATGTTTAACTCTTTAACATTGAGAATTGTTTAAGTCTTTAACACTGAGATGTGTTTAACCGTTTAACGCTGAGATGTGTTTGACTGTTTAAAACTGACATGTGTTTAACTGTTTAACACTGAGATCTGTTTAACTGTTTAACGCTGAGAGTTGTTAAATGTTTAACGCTGACATGTGTTTAACTGTTTTACACTTTGATGTGTTTAACTGTTTAATGCTGAGATGTGTTTAACTCTTTAAAGCTGAGATGTGTTTAAGTGTTTAACACTGAGCTGTGTTTAACTGCTAACACTGAGATGTCTTTAACTGTTTAACACTGAGATGTGTTTATCTGTTTAATACTGAGATATGTTTAACTGTTTATCACTGAGATGTGTTTAACTGTTTCACACTGAGATGTGTTTAACTGTTTAACACTGGGATGTTTAACTATTTAACACTGAGATTTGTTTAACTGTTTAATACTGAAATTTGTTTAACTGTTTAACACTGAGATGTTTAACTGTTTAACACTGAGATTTGTTTAACTGTTTAACACTGTGATGTGTTTAACTGTTTAATACTGAATTGTGTTTACCTGTTTAACACTGAGATGTTTAACTGTTTATCACTGAGATTTGTTTAACTGTTTAACCCTGAGATGTGTTTAACTGTTTACCTTGCGCTCCCAGGATTCTCCAACACGACCTCAGCCTCTTTTTGGCCAAGCAGCAGAATTCTCCTCACAGGAGGCAAGAGGAGAGGCGTCTGGTGAGTGTGGCGTCTCCCAGTGGGTCAAGGATCGCTGCCGCCTCTCTGGCGCCCAGACCACCCCGACTGACAGGTCACACGGCCAACGATTGCTCTCGTGCTGGGAACGTGTTCCTGTGCCCAGCACCACACCCCCCACTCCCCCCGCCCCCCCCTCCCCCAAAACCCCAATCATGGGCCCTGTCTGTTGAACCTTCTGTATCTCCATTCCCTAGATCCTGCTATGTTTATAATATTCCACTTCAGGACAGGAGTTTATTGGCTGTGAATCACTGCAGAAGGCCCGAGGTTGTGAACATTGCTATATAAAAGTTAATTCTTCTTTCCTGGGTGTGTATGATCCCATTGCCACGATGATACATTTACCTGTTGTGTCATCAGGGGAGCTGGAATGCTGAATATTTATTTACTGACTTCATGATTATTAAACTAAACAAGGAGATCTGTGTGATTTCTTCCACCCTCTTTCAACAGGGTGCATTTTGGACAAAGCAGGACCATTTATTTGAATACGTAAGTGGTTTTGTTTGAGGCCGAGATGCCTTTTTTTTGTTTGCACCAATATGGTGGACAGTCCACTTCTGGCTCCTGTTGTACATCCTGTAGGAAATTTGGGTGCCTATTTGTTTTTCAGATCTAAATTTTTTAGTAATTTGTTTAGTGCCTGAAAAATAAATGCTTTACCATCCACTTCCAAGGCCTAGCTTTGTAAAAGGGTGAAAATCATCTAAAAGATAAATAAGCACAAAGTATGGGTCAAAAACAACAGGAGGTCGGGGGAGGTAAAAAAGGTCCTGATGCGAACATAAAGGTCTGTGAAATGATCACATGACCTTTCTTTTTTAATCAAAACAAATAATCCCCTGACAGGAAATCAAAACTAGTCTGCTCAATGAAATTCTGAATGAACCTGAAAGATTGATTCAGCATTATGGCAATTGAGACTAAATTAAAACTATACATTACTACATGGGTCCTGGAGCCACTGATTCAATCTGGAAAATACAGGCAGAATACAGATGTGAGTCTGCACACGTTATGTACTTTTACTTTAACACTGTTTGCCTAGTCATTAGTTCTTGTCATTATTGTAGCTCAGCGGTGCTGATGGATGTTCATTTCCCATAGATAGTTTGTCAGAGATTAGCTGAATCGAGACAAGGTGCATTGTTCACTGCAGATAGGGAATTGAGCTAAGTCCAAATAAAAAGTGTTTTCCAGTCATGTCTAAAATGATAGAAAATGATTTTTTCATGAAAATTCAGTGAAGACTATCTTGTTTGGATTGTTCACTCCCAGTGATTATTCTCACTCACAAGAAGGGCGGATTGAAAATAGGGCGGTGTTGTAAGGGTGGCTGAGATGCTACTAATGATGATAGGTTTGATCAGCAACACTTCTTGGTTGGACGCTTTAGTTTATTTACAATATACTCAGCAACAGCTACACAAGTCTGTCCTGGGCTGAGTATTCTCAATAGGAAATGCTGACCCAGTCATGAACACTTGTGGAACAAAATCTCAGTGATTGAGCTCTCTCTTCTTTAGATGATCCAGCCTTCCACCTCCATGTGGTAAAATAGAGATCCAGTCACCGCACTTATTTCATCTGGTAACCACTTAAGTCCTTCTGTGAAGTTCTCCCATGGTAAATTTCCTCTTGTGACAATGCCAGAAATGTCTAGTTTTCTGACTTCCCTGACTCCTTTCCACCTTCCCCTCTAAATTCGGCATTATTAAGCTCAATCTCGTCCTGAGACGATGTTTGAACAATAACTCTGCAGGTGTGACATTTGTTGTGTGAGGGGTGGTCCTGTAATGAAAAAGAAAGTCTGCTATTTTGGTTGCTAGGGAATCACCAGTTAGCTTTTTCATGCCTGTCTTGAACGTTTAAACCACCCTTTCAGCCAGTCCGTTTGAGGAAGGGCGTTTCGGTACAGTTTTTACATGAGTGATACCATCGAAGCTGATAAAACGTTGAAACTCAGCATGCATAAATGCTGTTATCGGGAAAGATACTTCTTGTAGTCCATAAATGGCAAAACTTTGATGTAGTTTTTCAATTGTAGCAGCCAACGTTAGTGACTTCACCTCTAAATGTCCAACCAGTTTGAATGGGCATCGATAATGAGCAGAAGCGTTGACTACATTGGAACTTTCCTGGGAATAATGTGCAACTGCACCCAGGGTCTACCTGGCCACTCCCATGGGTAATGGAGCTGTCACTGGCAACTTTTGCAGTTGCTTACATTGCACAGAGTGCTTTATTAAACTCTCTATTTCACCCTCCCCCCCCACCCCCCCAGACCATGATTGATAGCTATGTACTATGGTCTTCATTCGGGAATTTCCGGGATGGGCACTGTGTAGTTCAATTAACAGTGGCTCCCTTCCCCTTGGAGGAACTATCACTCGTGCTCCCCACAATAAGATGCCATCCTGGCTGGTTATTTCATGTCTTCTGTTGAAGTACGGTTCCATTTCATCAGATAGGGGCTCCTGTGACCAATCCCGCAGCACTTGTTCTTGTAGCTGAGATAGGACTGGGTCCTGATCTGTCCAGTCTCTGATCTATTGAGCACAGACCGGCGAGGAACCTAAGAAATTTAACAGTAAAACAAGTTTCTGTGGAACTGGGATGTGCTTATCGTTTTGTTGTAAAGGCAAATGACTAAGGGCATCAACGTTTGGGTTTTGATTGTCAGGCCTGTGTACGAAAGTGTATTCCTATACTGCCAGAATTAGAGCCCATCGCTGTATTCTTGCTGAGGCTATGGGTGGTATAGCCTTGTCCTCACTAAACAATCCTAGCTATGGTTTGTGGTCTGAAACAATAGTAAACTGGTGGCCGTGTACGTACGGGTGCGATTTCTTGACACCAAAGATGATGGACAGGCCTTTTTCTATCTGTGAGTATCCCTTTTCTGCTGTGGTGAGTGTTCTTGATATATAACCTATTGGCCATTCTGTGCTGTCATCCATCCAATGAGAGAGCACTGCTCCCACTCCATAGGGAGATGCATCATATGTCAGCACCAATGCTTTCGTCTGGTCATAATGCACGGATAGATTGGACAAGTGCAACAGTTGTTTCACCTTTATGAAAGCTTCTTTCTGGGGCGCTTCCCAAGACCAACTTTTTGAATGCAGGGGGGCAGCACTGTAGACAAATTGGGTAAGGACTACCCATAATAGTTGATCATTCTTAGGAATGATCTGAGCCCTGAGGCGTTCTTTGGTAAACGCACTCCAGCTTGCAAGAAATGTTTTAAGACTTCTTCTATGTTTGCCAAATGCTCCTTTTCAGTGGATTCTGTCACCAATACATCATCTAAATAGACTACAACCTGGGGCAGTTCCTGCAGTAAACTTTCCATTGTTCTCTGAAAGATGGTGCAAGCTGAGGAGACATTGAAAGGTAATCATGTACATTGGTACAACTCTTCATGGGAATTAATTATGACAAATTCCCAGGAGGCATTATCTAACTCTAATTGTTGATAAGCATGACTCAGTTTGAGCTTTATGTAGGCAGTTCCTCCTGCCAGCTTGGCATAGAAGTCTTCAGTTTTTGGAATGGGATGTCTATCTAGCTTGTCCACTTTATTAACCGTCTGTTTGTAGTCTCCACAAATTTGGACGCTTTGGTCGGGTTTAAGGATGGGGACTATGGGCGCTGCCCATCCTGAGAACTGAACAGCTTGTATAACACCTAGCTTCTCTAGTCTGTTCAGTTCCGTGTCGTATGGCACCAGTCTTGCCTTCATGAAGCGAGGGGTTGCTCCCAGATCCACATGAATCTTTGCCTTCAGGTCCTGGATTTTCCAAAGTTCATCCTTGAAGATGGAGGCATACTTTTTAATTAGCTCCAGTAGCCTACTTGTTCTCAACTGGAAAATTTATGCCCCTTCTAACTTAATCTCCTTTAACCCATTTCACCCCAGGAGGTTTGGCCCCTTACCTGCAACTACAATCAAGGGTAGCTTTGCTGATTGGCTCTGCTTATGTCTTTTACTTGAATGTCTTCACCTGTATATGTTTTGAGTTTGGCATCTGTTTCTTCTAAATGTAATTGATGTTCACCTTTATTCAGATATCTGAAAGTATGTTCCCCAATTACTGTAGTGGCAGCTTCTGTGTCCATTCCATTCTATCAGGTTTGCCATTTACTTTCACTGTTTCAAATATTGGTTCTGTCTTTCCAACTTTCAGGTTAAACAACGAGTAAACGTAAGAATTTGTTGTTTCAGCCCCTTCTACATTGTAGATTTCACTGAGCTTCCTCTTTTATTTACAAGTCAGCTTGAATCTTTTCTTGCACTGCTTCATTATATGTCCATTTCTGTGACAATAATAACATTTGATTTTTTTAAACTACCAATCACTAAAAGACTGCTTGTTTCCACCCCATAAAATTATTCTTCGATTTCACAGCTAAGTTATCTTTCTTTATTCATCAGTTAGCAGGGGCTGTTTCCCGCTTCTTGGCAGAGTCTTGCATTTTCACATCCTTTTTGGCTGGGGTTACCTGCCCGATGTGGAGGATGCATCATTTTGTGCTCCCTGTATTGTTTTTGAATCTTTTACAGCGTTTTCCATGGCCAGCGCTATCTCTAGCACCTTCTTGAAATCCAAATTCACTTCAGACAACAATCTTTTCTGAATAGAGTCTTCTTTCACACCACACACTAAATGATCTCTGAGTATGTCATTTAGAGTCATACCGAACTCACAATGTTCTGTTAGCTGCTTCAAATTTTCCACATAGCATGCAATAGTCTCACCTGGGGCTCTATTTCACGAGTTAAACCTGAACCTCTGCATCGTGACTGAGGGCTTGGGTTGAAAATGACCCTTCACAAGGTCCACCAATTCATCGAAATTCTTTGAATCTGGAGCACTGGGTGCTGAAAAACTTTGAATCAAACCATAGGTTTGGCTCCCACAAGTACTGAAGAGGATCACTCACCTCTGGCCCTCCCCCATTATCTTGTTCGCTTGAAAAAAGAACGTGAGGCATTCTATGTAATGAAACCAATCACCTGTGGCTGGTTCAAAATGATCAAATTGTGGAATTTTGAGAAGGGATAACTACATAAATTCTAATAGAGCTTGCTACTTACAATCACTGGGCGAGGTACAGTGCCGATTTCTTTTGAACTTGGTTTCTTCTGTTCAATATTGTTTTATCCTCATCGCCAGTTTGTTATAACGGTGGCTGAGTTGCTACTATTGTTGATAGAGTAGATCAGCAGACACTTCTTGGATGGAAACATTAAGTTTATTTACAAAATACTCAGCAACGACTACGTGTGTGCTTTCCATCCCAACTCTATCTCTACACTGTCTGCTGAGGTAACCCGCGCTGTTCTCCTATTGGTTACTACAGACCACGCGATCTTCCTTAACAAGTATTATTTTTAAAGGTACATTTACACACTAAGAAAACCATAATTATTATAGGTAGCAATACTCTAGTGCTGAATCTATGTCGTGTTCTTTCCCTGGGAACCATGAATTTACCTTTATATTAACCCAGTGACAGGTATGGTCTCCCTCATCAACTGTTAACACTCTGAATTTAAAATAAGGCTCTGTTGAGTTCCTATTGAAATCATTCCTTTTATCTTTGCCTTGTGGTTTGAGTTTTAAGCAATACGTAAGGAACCAAACATTGATGGAAAAATAACGGAGTGTGAACAAAGCAAACCAGACAGCAAATTCAGCGGATTAAGAAATACAGAACGCGTTGTGAATCTCCGGGACATGCTGGCCGATTTACACTATTCCACAGTTTACTTGGCCCAAAATTGCATCTCGCCTTTGCCTTCCACACTATTTTCAAGGATGTTGAATTAGCACATGCATTAGCTTGCTGCAGAAGTTAGAGCTGATGATTGTCGGACATCTTTAGGAGTTAAAGGTGAATCATCAAACTTCTTTGTATCTTAGAGCAACAGACTTTCCAAAATAAACAGAATAGCTTTGAAGTTTTGTGAGAGGAAAATGGTTTGTCTTGTGCCTTTAGTGTCCGATGAAATTAAAAATACTTGTACAAGGAAATAAGTAACAATAATGATGTCAGCCATGGATGTTTAAAGTATAATTTTAATAGTGATTTAATAAACATAGGTAGAGAATCCATTAACTACACTATTGAAAGATAACAGTTAAATAGTCTATTCTTCAAAGGGCTTAACAAAAGTTAGTTCCCATTTGAGGAAAGTAGCTTTAGAATATGCAACCAGAAGTCTACATGAAGAGAATGTTTTTAAATGATTCAGGGAAAGATACGTAATTTGGTCTTATCTGTGACATCAATCTTTCGGAGGGTTTGAGAGATGGAAAAACCAAAAGCTACTTTCTTGGATCTGGTTGATGCGATCACCCAGACAAGTCCTTAATAAAGTCTACTCCATGTGGTCCACCATCCAATGCTTCATGATTGCTCTAAGTGTGCTATGGAAACATGGCTGCAGGAGGACATGGATTGGGACCTGAATATTGAAGGGTACAGGATATTTAGGAAGGACAGGAAGCAAGGAAAAGGTGGAGGGTGGCTCTGTTAATTAATGATGGTATTAGGACAATAGAGAGGGACGACCTAAGTTCAGGAGATGGATATGGAAACAGTTGGGTAGAGATGAGAAATGATAAAGGCAAGAACTCACTTGTGGGAGTTGTGCGCAGGCCCCCTAACAGTAACCATGGGGTAGAGCTAAGCATAAAGGAAGAAATAATTGCAGCTTGTCAGAAAGGCACGGCGATAATCATGGGAGAGTTTAATCTACATATAGACTGGAAAAGTCACATGGACAAAGATAGCCTAGATGAGGAGTACATTGAATGCTTTTGAGATAGTTTTTTAGAACAGCATATTGGGCTTACCAGAGAACAGGCTATACTAGGCCTGATAGTGTGCAATGAGATCAGAGTAATTAATGATCTCATGATGAAGGTGCCCCCAGGCAGCAGCGATCATAATATGATTGCATTTTACATTCAGTTTCATGGAGAGAGGAGTGGGTCTGAGACTAAGTGTTAAACATTAATAAGGCAATAGTGAGGGCATAAAAGATGAGCTGGCAAAGGTGAATTGGCAAATTAGGTTAAGGGATTGGTCAAGAGAGATGCAGTGGTCAATATTTAAGGGGATATTTCAGAATGCGCAGAATAGATACATTACAGCAGGTAAGAAAAAGTCCAAGGGATGGAATGTGGTTAACTAGAAAGGTTAAAGAGAGTATCAAACTTAAAGAAAAAGCATATATTTGTGCAAAGATAGGTGGAAGGTCAGAAGATTGGACAGAATATAAAGAACAGCGAAAGGATAACTAAAAGGTTAATAAAGAGGTAAAATTAGAGCAGCCAGAAATATAAAAACAGATAGTAAGAGATTTATAAATATTTAAAAAAGAAAAGAGTTAACAGAGTGAGTTGATCCTATAGAAAGTGAGTCTGGAGAATTGATAATGGAAACATGGACATGGCAGATGAATTGAACAGGTATTTTGCATTAGTTTTTACTATAGAGGATACAGGTAACATCCCAGAAGCAGCTACAAACCAGGAAATGGAAGTGGGAAAGAAATCAGGAAAATTACAGTGACCAGAGAAGTGGTACTGAGTAAACTGTTGGAGCTGCAGGCTGACAAGGGCTCGGGTCCTGATGGACCTCATCCTAGGAACTTAAAAGAAGTGGCTAGTGAGATAGTTGATGCATTGCTTTTAATTTTTCAAAACTCCCTAGATTCAGGGAAGGTGCCATTAGATTGGAAGATAGCAAATGTAACTCCATTATTCAAAAAGGGAGGGAGACAAAGTGGAAAACTACAGGCCAGCTAGCTTAACATCTGTCATAGGGAAAATGTTAGAAGCTATTATTAAAGAAGTTTATAGCAGGGCACTTGGAGAAGTTCAACGTCATCAGGCAAAGTCAACATGATTTTGTGAAGGGGAAATCATGTTTAACCAACTTATTGGAGTTCATTGAGGATGTAACATGTGCTGTGGATAAAGGGAAACCAGTGGATGTACTGTAGTTAGATTTCCAGAAAGCATTTGATAAAGTGCCACATCAAAGGTTATTGTGGAAAATAAAAGCTCATAGTATAGGAGGTAATATATAGGCATGGATAGAAGATTGCCTGGCTAACAGGAAGCAGAGAGTAGGCATTGGTCTTTTTCAAGTTGGCAAGATGTAACAAGTGGTATGCCACAGGGATCAGTGCTGGGACCTCAATTATAAATGACTTGGATGAAGAGATGGTTGCCAAATTTGCTGATGACACAAAGATTGGTAGTAAAGTAAGTTCTGAAGAGGACATAGGGAGGCTACAAACAAATATAGGTTCAGTGAGTGGGCAAAGATCTGGCAGTTGGAGTATTATGTGGGAAAATGTGAAATTGTCCATTTTGGCAGGAAGAATAAAAGAGAAGCAAATTATCTAAATTGTGAGCAACTGCAGAGCTCTGAGGCACAGAGGGATCTGGGTGTCCTAGTGCATGAATCACAAAAAACCAGTTTGCAAGTACAGCAAGTAATTAGGAAAGCTAATAAAATATTATCCGTTGTTGTGAGGGGAATTGAATACAAAAGTAGGGAGGTTATGCTTCAGTTGTACAGGGCACCAGAGAGGCCACATTTGGAGTACTGTGTGCAGTATTGGTCACCTTATTTAAGGAAGGATGTACATGCATTGGAAGCAGTTCAGAGAAGGTTTACCAGACTAATACCTGGAATGGGTTGTCTTATAGGGAAAGGTTAGACTGATCAGGCTTGTATCCACTGGAGTTTAGAAGAGTGAGAGGCAATTTAATTGAAACATATAAGATCCTGAGGGGACTTGACAGGGGGGATGTGGAGAGGATGTTTCCTCTTGTGGGAGAATCTAGAACCAGGGGTCAGTGTTTAAAAATAAGAGCTCACCCATTTAAAACAGAGATGAGGCAAAATTGTTTCACTTAGAGGGTTGTGAACCTTTGGAACTCTCTTCCTGAAAAGGTGGTGGAAGCAGAGTCTTTGAATATTTTTAAGGCAGAGGTGTGCAGATGATTAGTGAGCAAGGGGGTGAGGTTATCGGCGGTAGGTGGGATGCTGATTTCAGGGGGAGAATTTTCTGGCTGGTGAATGGGGGTGGGCCTCGCTCACCAACACGTGAAATGATGAGCTGGAGCGGTAACTTTAGGTAGGCTTTCCGACTTCACCGTGCGTCATTTAGGTTTTCAGTTCGGCCTCTTTAAAACTAATTAAATCAAATAAATGAGCTGCTTGTCCAGCCATAACGTTGGGGGTGGGCAGGCGAAGAGCCCCGGCTGCCTTTGCATTTTTCATGAAACCTCTTTCATGGGCGGGAATGAGGTTTCATGAAGTGTTTGTAAATTAAATACATTTTTAAATTAATGTTCCTTGACATGTCCCAGCTCATGTGACACTGTCACACGAGGGGATATGTTTTAAAATATTTTCAATTCTTTATTTAAATGTTTGAACCGTAAACAAATCTCCCTGCGGCACCTCTGTGCCTTGGGGAGGTTTCTGTGTTCTTTTGTGCGCATGTGCGAGACAGCGCAGGCCCGAACTCAGGGAAACCACCCCCCCCCACCCAACCACCCCCCCCCACCACCCACCCCCTACCACTGCCCACATAGAAAGCGCTCAGCGCTTCCGGGCAAGCTTCATGCTGGCCGGGCCTTAATTGGCCCACCCACATAAAATAGCAGCACACACCCAATCGGGGGCACCAATCGGGATCGCACTCGCTCCCGCCCATCCCCGCACAACACCCCTAACCCAAGGGAGGGGATTTTCAGCCCCAGGTTACTACCAGATCAGCCATGATCTTATTAAATGGCGGAGCAGAATCGAGGGGCTGAATGGCCTACTCCTGCTTCTTGTTTGTCTGTCGTTCTGAACCATAAAAGGAAGGAAGTTCACTAACAAATAAACGTTAATGGTGATTAAGATTATAAATGTTCTTTCTAACTACATGATAATTATTAATTCAATGCCAATCAACCACTCCATCCAGAAAGAGAACAATTTAAACTGTGGAGTCTCATTCCTGCATGTAGTAAATTCTTCTTAGGATTTAAAATAATTTAAATCTTAAGTTTTACATGTTTTTCTTACTTATCCTTTCTGTCTCTGTACACTTTCCCTCTTAATCCAATCTTTCTTTCCCTCTGTTTATTTCTCATTCTGTATCTGATTTTGCTGCAATTCAACTTCCTTCTCTGTTTCATTCTCAATCCTTAAATCCTATTGGTTGAGGAGTTAGACTTCTTGGCTTCTGTTGTTCACCGTTATCCCAGGTGTCTTGTTCCTTCACCATAATCTTATCAGCTCACATTTCCAGCAAGTTACAGAGTCATACCTAACACAAAGGAAGATAGTTGTGGTTGTTGGAGGTCAATCATCTCAGTTCCAGGACATCACTGCAGGAGTTCCTCAGGGTAGTGTCCTAGGTCCAACCATCTTCAGCTGCTTCATCATTGACCTTCCTTCCATCATAAGGTCAGAAGTGGGGATGTTCGCTGATGATTGTACAATGTTTAGCACTATTTATGATTTCTCAGATTCTGAAGCAGTTCATGTTCAAATGCAGCAAGATCTGGACTATATCCAGGCTTGGGCTGACAAGTGGCAAGTAACATTTGTGTCACAAAAGTGCCAATTATCTCCAACAAGAGAGAAGCTAATCATCGCCCCTTGACATTCAATGACATTACCATCACTGAATCCCCCACTATCAACATCCTGGGGGTTACCATTGACCAGAAGCTGAACTATACTAGCCATATAAATAGTGTGATTACAAGAGGTTGACACCAGCCAGGACAAAGCAGCCTGATTAATTGGCACCCCCTCCACAAACATTCACTCCCCTCCACCACCGACACATAGTGGCAGCAAGGTGTAACCTCTACAAGGTGCACTGCAGGATCTCACCAAGGCCCCTTAGACAGCACCTTCCAAACCCATGACCATTACCATCCACAAGGACAAGGGCAGCAGATAGAAGGGAACACCACCACCTGGACGTTCCCCTCCAAGTCACTAACCATCCTGATTTGGAAATATATTGCCGTTCCTTCACTGTCGCTGGGTCAAAATCCTGGAACTTCATCTCTAACAACACTGTGGGTGTACCTACACCACATTGGACTGCAGTGGTTCAAGAAGGAAGTGCACCACCACCTTTTCAAAGGGCTATTAGGGATGGGCAATAAATGCTGGCCTCACCAGCAATGCTCACATCCCATGAATGAATAAGAAAGTACTTTCTAGCTGATGGGTGCAGGAAAAGGTCTATCTAACAATATGTGTCACGAGATGTTCCATTTCAGCAACAGTTGGCCCAATAATATTTCAAGAATGGTTGCTAGCTCAAGAGAGGGGGAGAAATCATCTCAGCTCATGCTGCAAAAAAAATTAATTGGATCAAGATTTTGCAAATCTTGTCCACAATTTTGTAAAATGCTAAGATTGGAGGAATTATAAAACCCTGTCAAGAAGATATAATAATTCTCATAACGTTATTGGAATTCATTATAAAATAGAGTAATGGTGGGATGTACTTATGTCTATATATTTCTGTTTATGCGCTTAAGACTTAATTGAACTTGTCTGGGTGCTTTGATCTAAGAAGAGAAGTTAGGTTTAAAGTGTTAATTAGATAAATGTGGGGAAGTTTAGAAACATAGGTGTCAAGGGAACATTTGCATTTTGAAATAAACCAGACCAGATTGTTTTCAAAGGAGGGGTGAAATATGTCAGCTAGCCAAGGTGAAGTCTAAAAACAGTGTTTATTTTTGCCAAAGGTTATTGGTAAAACTTAGTGCTATGAGAGGGCTTTATTATCAGGGAGATAAAGTCCAAAGACATCATGAAACAATGGGTATTTGAATTTAAAGGGGAAAAGCAGCAAAGACTGTGTGTAAGGGTAGGCATTTTTTTAAGATCTTACATGTGTGCAAAAAGCCTTCAGCATCTATGCCTCCAGCTGTTGTTTTCGAAGGACCAAAGTTAGGAAAATTCACTTGGTATTCGACTTCTTCAGGGTATCATGTTTCTTTGCCCTGGGTCTTTTAAACTCTATGTGTTTTACTGTTGCCTTAGCAAAAGTGTAACTGGGAGTTAGATTGATAAGGGAATTTAGAAGTTATCATAGTAGTAATGTGTAGAACTATGTATGTATTTAAAATCATTTTCCTTATTAACAAATGTTTAATCTAGTTTTGTAAAAAACCTAGAAGACTTGGTTGCCTAATTATTACTGAAGTCAAGGCATACATCTCAAAATTTATACAAATTGAAAATTAATTGTGACAGTTGTTTCAAGTTTCCCTTTGGGATTTGAACAGATCAGCATTTATCATCGGCTGGGTCATAACAACCCCCTGTACAGGAGCTACAAAGTCCACTTAATGCTCTTTTCAGCCTGCAAGTATCTTAAAGTCACAAGACAGAGACGCCTGTGGAAATTCAAGCAAGGGCCTTGTGAATTTATGCTAGTCAGTGTCCTTTAGATTGAAGCCACTTGTAGGGCTGCTAGGCTTAAATTAATTATAATAATAAAATTGGGAGAATGTGTTGTATAATGTTTGATAACACCTCAGCAATGAAACAATGTATTTGCTGTTTGATTGCCTCTTTTGATCAGGAAATCAACTTTTCATTATCATTCAACCAATTAACAATTATATTTTACTACTTATTAGCTTGTGAATGAGAGTGAGCCTCGAGAGTCTTGTATTTGAATCCAGACCTCAGGATGTGCTGGAAACTGTCAATCAAACTTGGCCAGGCACTTCCACATTAGCTTTTATTGCTGCCTGAGTCTATGTGTTCCAAATTTTGCTGTCATTAACTACAGCTCTGTCATTGGCCCATTAACCCTGGCTCATTGCCTCTGAGTGAAAAGGCCATAGGTTCAAATCCTGCTTTGGAGACATAAGCACTAAGCTGGTATTTCAGTCAAGTACTAAGGGAGTGTTGTAGTGCCAGAGCTGCAGTCTTTCAGATGAGGTGTTAAAACAAGGCCCCATCTGCTCCGTCAGGCAGATATACATAACCGCATGCTACTGTTTCAAAGCTTCTGCCCAATATTCAACCAACATCAATCAAAACAAGTTATCCGATCATTGTTCACATTGCTTTGTGGAAACTGGCTGCTACATTTCAATAATGGCCATACTTCAAAAGTACTTCATTGGCTTTTAAGTGCTTTAGAACATCCTGAAGATGTGAATGGATCTATTTAAATGCAAGCTCTTTCTTTCTGGACTTCTGCTCAATATTCTTAACGTCTGTGACTTAATTTCAAATGTATTGATTTTTGCATTATTGCTTTAATGAACATGATTCACAGGAATAGAAAAGATTTTTCACTTTAGCAGAAAACTGTTGTAAAAGTGACAGGATGAGCATTGCACCTGTCTGCCTTGCTCACTGCTGATCCTGGCAGATTTTTTGTGTATCATTTCAGCAGTGGGATTCCCAGCACCTGGATGAAAAGAAAAGTTTAAAAGTGGAATATTAATGACCCACTTACCTGCTGTAGTGACGCTAGACGCCAAATGAATCTAGGTGCTTCATACACAATGGCCGTGATGACAGAAAATATTACATAAATCAGCCATAATTGTATAATTTGAAAATGCCTACCCATGTTCAACAACTATCTTCATCTGGAAGAAAAAGTCCTGGAAATGATAACGAAGAGAGAATGGCTCTTGGATGTTGCCTGGCAACATGTAACTCTATCACATCACACCTAGCTGATTGGGGAAAATGTACCCCTCTCTTCAGTTAAATGGTGTAATCAATGGTTATTTCCAAAGTTTAAGGTTGGAGTAGCTTTTGACTACTTTTGAATCACAATAAGTTAGTACACGGGCACAGCAAGTGATGAGGAAGACTAATGGAATATTGTCATTTATTGCAAGGGGAATGGAATATAAAAATAAGAATGTTTTGCAACAGTTGTACAGGGAATTGGTGCGATCATATCTAGAGTACTCTGTGCAGTTTTGGTCTCCTTATTTAGGAAAGGATAAAAATGCATTTGAAGCAGTTCAGAGAAGGTTCACTCAGCTGGTACCTGGGATGGAGGGTTGGACAGGTTGGGCCTGTATCCTTTGGAGTTTAGAAAACTGATTGGGGTCTTATTGAGACATGTAAGATCCTGAGGGGATTTGACAGAGTGGATGCTAAAAGGATATTTCCTCTTGTCAGAGAGACTAGAACTAGGGCTCACAATTTAAAAATAAGGGGTCTCCCATTTAAGATGGAGATGAAAATAACTTTTTTCTCTCTGTGAATTGTGAAACTTTGGGTCTCTCTTCCCCATAGAGTGGTGGAGGCAGTGTCAATTAATATTTTTAAGGCAGAGATAGATTAGATCCTTGACTAACAAGGGAGTCAAAGGTTATTGGAGGTAGGTGGAATATGGAGTTGAGGCCACAATCAGATCAGCCATGGTCTTATTGAATGACAGAGCTGACTCGAGGGGCTGAATGGCCTACTCTTGCTCCTAATTCATATTTTGTATGTTAATATGTACTTTGTAAGTATTTGTCTCCGTCAATCTGAATGTTCCACTAATATTGCATAATATCACGCTTTCTAAAAATCTTAACAATTTTAAGAATTGGTATATTACAATAATTGGCAGTTCTCAAAAAGCAAGAACATTGTCAAAATCAAGAAGAAAGAGAGTGGATTTATATAGCATCTTTATCAATTTCTTGAGACAACTAAAGCATTTCACAACACGGTGAATTATATTTTTGAAAAGAAGCCACAAGTATTGGATATATCACCACCAATCGGCTCTCTCACCAGCTATTACCTTTATGCTTCTCTTTCTGGCAATCTGCAGCAGATGTAGATATCCCATCCTGAATATGTATTTGGGACAGTGGCTGATAAAGACTGGTCACTTCACTAATGTAAAAGGAGTGCGGCCAGCAACTTCAGAATTGGACCCTTGCAAGAGACAGCGTCTTCATGACAAGATAGCTCGAAATTGTGATGCTGAAAAGTGTGCATCTTTCTTGAGCATAATACTCATTATTCAAAACTTTTGTTTGTGTATCTCTTTTTACTTTCAATTTTGGGACTTCTGCCAACAAACTTCTGGGGACCGTGGGTCTGAATTTTGATTTCACGCATATTTCCCTCTGGACAAAAGATTAGTTATTAAATTTCATGACATGTCAAAGCAAGTTGAAGAGGCTGCAGACAAACAGATAATAAGATTGGCATTCTGGAAAACTCAAGTGGCATGGTGCATTGCGATTTCCAAAACCTCTGATAAATTTCTACAAGCAAGCTATTAATTAAATTCAAAATTGAACGCTGGGAAGGGATTAAGAAATGGGCTAAAGGGGCAGAATTATTAGGTCAGCCTGTGGGTGCTCGCCTGACCCGATCGGGTGCAAAATTGTGCGTGACGATGACATGCGAGAGTCCTGTCGCCACCCCGTGCTCACGCGATATTTCGGTCAGCGGGTGCACATAAGTGTCGGGAGCATGCCCGCCGACAATTAAGATGACAATTAAAGTTGCTAAGGTTCCAATTGTCCCCGATTTTTCGTGGTCTGTCCAACCTTACAGTTGGTGGACGGGCGAATCTGCCAGGCGGACTTTGCATATTTGACGAAACCTCATCCAAAGCCGGAATGAGGTTCAATAAAAAAATACATATGGGCAGAATTTTCATCATGTATATGTTCAGGTGACTGATTCTGATGCGTGGACACTTTTTTCTTGATTTTAAAACCTTTCTTTAATTGTTTTGAAGTCTTCAGCCCCCTGAGGCAGCTCTCTACCTTCATTCAGCACTCCCCCATGCCCACGCTGACATCAGCGCTCGCACCCCCCCACCCCGCCAGCGCTGAGCATTTCAGCACGTGCGTCATGTTGGCTGGCCGTTAATTGTCCAGCCAGCATGCAATCGCGGTCAGGGGCCGAGCGCGGACAGCGGTCTGTTCCCCAGCTGCCCCTGGAGCAAAGGAGGAAGCTGGAGCCAGTTTTTCTTTAACATGGATTTATTGACGAAACCCAGTGATCATACACACAGACTCCCTTTTCCTTTTCCCACACAGGTGGAAACCGGTTACATAGGGACATAGGGCAGAATTTTGCCCTTTGGCGTGCGGGCTGGACAGAGGCCGCCAGGATGCCCACTGCCTCCCGTGATCAGGCCCAGAAGGCAATTTCACACTGGGGGGGCCAATTAAGGCCAGCCCAGCGTGAAACACAAGGGAATGGGAGCCAAGTGCGTGCCATCTTTGTACATGCGCGTGAGTGTGTACTGCGTAGTCTCCCTGAGGCACAGACCTGCCTCAGGGAGGTGAAGATATATGTAAAAACATAATTAAAAAAATAAAAATATAATGAAACACGCCCCCTCTTATGACTCTGTCACATGAGCAGGGACTTGTTATTAATGAAAAAATAAAGTTTTTATTTGATTTATATTTGCTTTTGGAAACCTCATCCCGCCCGTGGGTGAGTTTTTCACCCGCCTGCCAACTGTAAGGTTGAGCAGGTAGCGAAAAATTTCTTTTGTTGCCTTTTTAATGGCCTTAATATGCCTTTTAATTGTCTGCGGGCGCACTGCCAACTCCGGCACACGCCCATCAACTGAAGTATCGTGCGAGTGTGCGGTGACATTGGGACGCACGCCCGACATCATCGCTCATCATTTTATACTCAGCCGGGTCAGCACGCGCCCACCAAGCTCAAAATTTTACCATCGAAAATAGGAGCAGGAGTAGATCATTTGACCCTTTGAGCCTGCTCCGCTATTCAATACAATCATGGCTGATCCTCTATCTCAATGCCATACTCCCGCTCTCTCCCCAAACCCCTATCTCAATGCCACACTCCCACTCTCTCCCCAAACCCCTATCTCAATGCCACACTCCCACTCTCTCCCCAAACCCCTACCTCAATGCCACATTCCCGCGCTCTCCCCATACCCCTTTACTCCTTAGAGTCTAGGTATCTATCTATTTCTTAAATATATTAAGTAACTTGGCCTCTACAGCCTCTGTGGTGGAGAATTCCACAGGTTCACCATCCTGAGTGAAGAAATTTCTCCTCATCTCAGTCCTGAATGGCCCACCCCGCATCCTGAAACTATGAACCCTTGTTCCAGACCACACCGTCCCCCCCACAACCCTACCCCCCCGACCCCCCACCCCCCGCCAGAGGATATATTATCCTTGCATCCAGTCTGTCACGCCCGGTCAGAATTTTATACAGAATTTTATTTCAATGAGATCCCCTCTCATTCTTCTAAACTCCAGTGAATCCAGGCCTAGTTGACCCAATCTCTCCTCATACGACAATCCTGCCATCCCAGAAATCAGTCTGGTGAACCTTTGCTGCACTCCCTCTATGGCAAGTATATCCTTTCTTAGGTAAGGAGACCAAAACTGCACATAATACACCAGGTTTGGCCTCACCGAGGCCCTGTTCGGTTGTAGTAAGACGTCCTTGCTCCTGCACTCAAATCCTCTTGCAATAAGAGCCAACATACCATTTGGCTTTCTAACCACTTGCTGCACCTGTATGCTTGCTTTCAGTGACTGGTTTGCAAGGGCACCAAGGTCCCTTTGTACATCAGCATTTCCCAATCCATCACTGTTTAAGTAACACTCTATCATTCTGTTTTTCCTACCGAAGTGGATAACTTCACACTTGTCCATGTTACACTGCACCTGCCATGTATTTGCCCACGTACTCAACTTGCCTAAATCACCTTGAAGCCACTTCACATCCTCCACACCACTCACATTTTGTGTTGGTTCTTATACGTACTTGAGAACAGTGCCCTAACCTTTTCCCCATTAGTAATAGCTGTTCTCACTTAATGAGAGTATGCACTTAATTGCAACATTAACAATTGATGGCGGTATATGCCTGAATTTCCTGGGAATCTGGCATGAAAAACAGTTACAAACAAGTGGAAGTCAACGTAAACCGTTGAAGACCTGAAGAAGACATGGAGCAAACTATGTCATAAGAATTAACATCTGAAATCATCAAACCAACCTTGATATAAATTGAGCGCAAGGTGTTTAAGAAAATATAATCGAGGGGGTTTTATTTGTATTCACATAACAGATTTTGATGCCATGTATAGAAAATGCAATGCAGGTCAGGGTAAGGTGAAATGAAATAAAGTCACTATAAAATAGCAGAAATTGTGACTTTGGCCTTTGCTGCATCTAATTTTTTGCCTGTAAATTTACACAAGCGTAAATACAGGAAACTCCCATTCTCTTGCCTTTTGCATGGGAGGGCAGAGCTATATTAATCAGCTGAGTAAGGTTTCAGTGCTGTAACTCAGGAGAGGGTCAAGGAAATTTGCACTAAGTGAGGCTCTCGTGTAAAACCAGTGTGAAATATCTTATCCGTTTCCATTGAACCCAAATGAAAACCGGAAGATCTGTTTAATGAGCCATAGCATATAGCTAACACGAGGGCTAGGATTTTCCTGCGGATGGTGGCTCTCTATCTTTGTGAAAATGACCCAGCAGGCACAAATCTGGAAGCACTGCCCCAGAACCTGGCCCCTAGCATTTTTGTGGAGGGGGGGTTGGAGGGGGGAGGGCGGTGGGTGGGTGGGGAACGGTTGGTGGGAAGAACAGGGATGGGTTGAACTTTGGACATCCATGATTCACGGAGGCAGCTGCAAATGTTAAAGTGTAGCTACCTCCAGTCTGACCTCACTTTTGCTAGCAGGGAGTGGGAAATGTGACGTGTACACATTAGACCTGGTAGAAGAAGAGCTAAACTTATTGGAGTCCTTTAGATTGATGAGTACCCTTTTGAATATGGTCCCAGAACATCTTTGGGAGTCTTTACTAGTTCTTTGGAAGAGGTCAAGTGCCCTTTGGGATTATTATAAATGGACAGGAATTTGCGTAAAAAGTGGATAAATTCATTGAACTGTCAAGTTCATTGGAAATGTCAAGGGAGCTGTCAAAGAAAGCTCTCAAATAGAGTTCCCAAAGGGAGCTGACAAAGGAAGCTGTCAAATAGAGTTCCCAAAGGGAGCTGTCAAAGGAAGCTGTCAAGGGAGCAAGGTGGAGTGTTGAGATGGCAAGCGACAGGGAGGTCTGGGTAATGCTTGCGGACAGACCGAAGGTGTTCTGCAAAGCGATCACCCAGTCTGTGTTTGGTCTCTCCAATGTAGGGGAAACCACATTCGGAGCAACAAATGCATTTGACTAAATTGAGGGAAGTGCAAGTGAAGTGCTGCTTCACTTGAAAGGAGTGTTTGGGCCCTTGGATGGTGAGGAGAGGGGAAGTAAAAGGGCAGGTGTTGCACCTTCTGCGGTTGCATGGGAAGGTGCCGTGGGAGGGGGTTGAGGTGTAGGGGCTGATGGAGGAATGGACCAGGGTGTCCTGGAGGGAACAATCCCTACGGAATTCCGCCAGTGGGGGGTGAAGGGAAGATGTGTTTGGTGGTGGCATCATGCTGGAGTTGGCGGAAATGGCGGAGGATGATCCTTTGAATGCGGAGGCTGGTGGGGTGATAAATGAGGAGAAGGGGAACCCTATCATGGTTCTGATGATGAAACACTCCTCCATCCCACCCCCTTTCTGATCCCCCTCTTTTTTTTCCAATAATTTATATAGATTTTTCTTTTCCCACCTATTTCCATTATTTTTAAATGTATTTCCATCCATTGTTTTATCTCTACCTTTTAGCCCATTTCAATCCCTTCACCCTACCCCACCCCAACTAGGGCTATCTGTACCTTGCTTGTCCTGCTTTCTACCCTTAATTAGCACATTCTTTAGATAATATCACCACCTTCAACACCTCTTTGTCCTTTTGTCTATGACATCGTTTGGTTATCTCCACCTATCACTGGCCCTCTATCCAGCTCTACCTGTCCCACCACCCCGCCACCTTAAACCAGCTTATATTTCACCCCTCTTTTATTTTTACTTAGTGCTGTTGAAGAGTCATATGGACTCGAAACGTTAACTGTGTTCCTCTCTGCAGATACTGCCAGACCTGCTGAGTTTTTCCAGGCATTTTTACTTTTGTTTTGGATTTCCAGCATCCGCAGTTTTTTGCTTTTATATTAAGGGTCTAATTGGTTATTGTTCTGTAACTGCTGTATGAACATGGTAAGGCATGTATATAAAAGATTAAGCTGTGTGTAGCAGTTTTCTCATTTGAATACTTTGTGGTTACGCAAATATTATTGACTTAAGTATAAAATGAATTTTAGAAGTTCCAGTTGAGGAGCTTTCCATTGTTGTATGAATACCAGAGGGACCCCAGAATCTAATTACTGTATCACCAGAAAGGAATATGCTGTATTACAACTAATCTGTTCAATACAACCAAGATTTACTTGAAAATGTATGACTGCGTTTCCAGAATTCCACTTCATAACTAATGATCTTTTACTTGTGTTTGAATAAACTACTCACTCTATGGGAATACATAGGAATGCAAAGATGCCATGTCATGTTTCGTGACTTTTGATTATATGTTTCCCAATTATTATACATGACCTGAGATGATCACTTCCTTTTATGGAAGGTTACTTGTTTTCATGGTAGAGGAGAAACCATAATCTAGGCAACATTCCAAAAATTATATCTGCTATTTCCATTGCCACATAGTCACTGCCCATTGGTCACGCTGGTAAACCTTGAATAGACATGCATTGTGTAATATCATTTGTAATATCATATCATCATGAAACGATTGCCATTTGGTTCACTAAAGCCCTGTAGCGAAGCAAATCTGCTCTCCTTACCTGCTCTGGCCTACATGTGACTCCAGACCCACAGCAATGTCTTAACTGCCCTCTGAAATGGTCACGCGAACCATTCAGTTTTATCAAACTGCTGTAAATCCTGCAAAAAGCAGTAAAACAGGATGGACCATCTGGCATCAACTTAGGCATGGAAATGATACTGGCAAACCCAGCCATGTTGACCCTGCAAAGACCCTCTTACCAACATCTAGGGGTTTGTACCAAAATTGGGAGAGCAGTTTGTACCAAAATTGGGAGAGCTGTCTCACAGACCAGTCAAGCAACAGCCTGACATAGTCATACTTACGGAAGCATACCTTAAAGGCAAAGTCCCAGACACCACCATCACAATCCATGGATATGTACTGTCCCACCGGCTGGACAGACCCATCAGGTGTGGCAGCACAGTGGTATACATTCGGAAGGGAATTGCCCTGGGAGTTCTTAATGTCGACTCCACACCCCATGAAGTCTCATGGCATCAGGTCAAACATGGTCAAGGAAACTTCCTGCTCCTCCTGCAACCTCCTGATTGCCATCTACTACCCTCCCTCATCTGATGAATCAGTACTCTTCCATACTGAACACCACTTGGAGGAAGCACTGAGGGTGGCTAGGGCACAGAATGTACTCTGGGTGGGGGGTCTTCAATGTCCTGCACCAGGAGTGACTCAGTAGTGTCATTGTATCAGTAATTACACTGCATAGCAATTACATCATTAAAGACAGTTGCGAGTTAAAACAGGTGATGGGCGTTGGTTTTCCCATCGAAACAGTATAAATATATACGGCTGGAACACTCTGGGGTGGGAGGTTTCAGGAAGTCTGTTGTACTGAAGAGCTTGTCTCAAGAATAAATCAACTTGTGGAAAAAGACTAGCAGGTAGCACCATTACTGACCGAGTCCTAAAGGACATAGCTGGGTCTGCGGTAGTGGTGTGGGAGCCAGCAAGAGGGAAAAATCTTCAACCTCACCAATCTGCTTGCCACAGATGCCATGACGGTATTGGTAGGAGTGACCACCACACAGTCCTTGTGGAGACAATGTCCCATCTTCACAATGAGGATACAATTTATCATGTTGTGAGGCACTACACCCGTGCTAAATGGGACAGATTTTGTACAGATCTAGCAACTCAAGACTGGGCATCCATGAGATGCTGTGGGCAACACAGGACTACTTGCATGACAAACAGTGATAGCAGCAAGTGATAGACAGAGCTACCAACTGATCAGTTCTAAGCCCTGCAGTACTGCCACATCCAGTCATGAATGGTGGTGGACAATTAAACAACTTAATGGAGGAAGAAGATCCACAAATATCCCCATCCTCAATGATGGGGAAACCCAGTACATATCACAGAATTGTTATGATTCAGAAGGAGGCCATTCGGCCCATTATGTTTGCACCGGGTCTTTAAGCATTTTAATTTAGTGCCAATCTCCTGCCTTTTCCCCATAACCCTGCACATTGTTTCTATTTAAATAATCATCCAATGCCCTCTTGAATGTCTCAATCAAACCTGCCTCCACCACACTTCCAGGCCATGCATTCCAGACTCTAACTACTCGCTGTGTGAAAAGTATTTTCTCACTTCGCATTTGCTTCTTTTGCAAAACACTTTAAAACTGTGCCCTCTTTATGAGCAGGAACAGTTTCTCCCTATCTACTCTGTCCAGACCCCTCATGATTTTGAAAACTTCTAGCACGTCTCCTTTTAACCTTCTCTTTTCCAAAGAAAACAGTCCCAATTTCTCCAATCTTTCCTCATAACTGAAATGTCTCATCCCAGGAACCATTCTCGTAAACCTCTTCTGAACTCTCTCAAATGCGTTCACATCCTTCCTAGAGTATGGCACCCAGATCTGTACACAATACTCCAACTAGGGTCTAACCAGTGTCTTATATAAGTTCATCATAACCTCCCTGCTGTTATACTCTATGTCACTATTAATTAAGCCTAGAATACTGTATGCTTTAGAAACTTCTCTCTCTACCCATCCTGCTACCTTTAATGATTTATGTACATATACACCCAGGTCTCACTGCTCCTGCACACCTTTTAGTGTCCTTTATTTTATACTGTATCTCTATGTTCTTTGTACCAAAGTGCATCACCTCACACTTCCAATGTATCAATGTCCTTTTGAAATTCTACACTATCCTCCTCACAGTTTACAATTCTCCCAAGTTTTGTGTCATCTGCAAACTTTGAAATTGTCCTCTGCGCACCAAGATCTAGGTCATTTATATATATCAGGAAAAGCAAGGGCCCCAATACCGACCCTACTACAAACTCCACCACAAACCTTCTTCCAGCCCAAAAAATACCCATTAACCACTACTACTCTTTGTTTTCTATCCCTCAGACAATTTTGTATCCACATTGCTACTGTCCATTTTATTCCATGACCTATAACTTTCCTCACAGGTCCGTTGTGTGGCACTGTATTGAATGCCTTTTGGAAGTCCATATACACCACATCAATGGCCTTGCCCTCATCAGCCATCTCTGCTAGCTCTTCAAAAAACTCCAGCAAGTTAGTTAGACACGATTTTCCTTTAACAAATCCATGCTGACTCTTCTGAATCAATCCACATTTTTCCATGTGAATATTAATTCTATCCCAATTAATTGTTTCTAGAAGTTTCCCCGCCACCGGAGTTATACTGACTGGTCTGTAATTGCAGGGCAGGTCTTTACAACCTTTTTTGAACAAGGGCGTAATGTTTGCAATTCTCCAGTCCTCCGGCACCTCCCCCGAATCCAGGGAACATTGAAAGATTGTGGCCAATGCCTCTCCAACTTCCTTCAATATTTTTGGATGCATCTCATCCAGTCCCGGTCCCTTAGCTACTTCAATTACGACAGATTGTCCAAAAGCTCCTCCTTTTCAATTTTAAACCCTTCTAGTGACTGAGTTACCTCCTCTGTCACCACGGCCTGGGCAGCACCTACCTCGTAGCTAAAGACAGATGCAAAGTATTCATTTAACACCTCAGCTATGCCTCTTGCCTCTTTGTGTAAATCCCCATTTTGGTCCTTAATTGGCCCTACTCCCCTCTTTGCCACCCTTTTACTATTGGTGTGCCAGCCTTTTTTCATAATCTCTCTTTGCTTCTCATATTTGCTTCTTCATATCCCTTCTAAACCTTCTGTACTCAGCTTGGTTCCCAATTGTATTTGTTCCCTGACACCTGTCATAAGAACATTTTTTCTTCTCTAACTTAATTTCTATCCCCTTTGTTATCCAGGCAGTTCGGGATTTGTTTGTCCTACCTTTCCCTTTTGAGGGAACATACCTTGACTGTGCCCAAACCATCTACTCCTTTGAAGGTAGCCCATTGTTCAGCTACTGTTTTTCCCGCCAACCTTTGGTTCCAGTCTATCCAGCCCAGCTCCGTTCTTGCCCCATTGAAGTCCGCTCTCTGCCAGTTGATTATTCTTACTCTGGATTGACCAATGTCATTTTCCACCATCTGCTAAACCTTATGATACAATGACCACTGTGCCCTAAATGTTCCCCCACTGTCACATGATCTACTTGGCCCACCTCATTCCCAAGAACCAAGTCTAGCAATGCCTCCTTTCTTGTTGGATTGGATACATTCTGCTGTAGGAAATTCTCCTGAACACAATCTAGGAACACTTGTCCCTCACTGCCCCTAACACTACCACTATCTCAGTCCCCAATTATAATTACTCTATGCTGTTTACACCTCTCTGTAATTTCCTTGCAGATTTGTTCCTCTATATCCTTCCTACTTCTGTACTAACTTGACATGACACTGGAGTAATCTGGAGATTGCTACTTTGGAGGTCCAGCTTGCTAATTTTCTACCTATCTCTCTAAATCCCAATTGCAGGACCACATCCCCCTTCCTACCTATGTTGTTAGTACCAATGTGGACCACAACCTCTGGCGGTGAGCCCTCTGCCACAGGAAAGTCTGCAGCTGTTCTGTGACATCCATGACCCCAGCACCAGGGAGGCAACAAACCATCCTGGAGTTACACTGACAGCCACAGAAACGCCTGTCTGTTCCCCTCACTAAAGAATCCCCTATCAGTCCTGCCCTTCTGCTCTTCTTCCTCCCCTCCCATGGTTCCAGGGGCTTGGCTCTTGCTGCACTCTTCCAAGGATCCATTACCCTCACTGATATCCAGAATGGAAAACTGGTTAGTAAGCGGGACCTCTGGGGACTCCTGCACTACCTGCCTGTTTCTCTTGGACTGCCTGGCATTCACCCATTCCCTATCTGCCTGTTTGCCCTTAACTTGTGGTGTAACCACCTCTCTGAATGTGTAATCCACATAGTTCTCTGCCTCATGGATGCACCTCAGTGACTCCAGCCGCTGCTCAAGCTCAGAGATCAAGCTTGTGCAGCCGGTGACACTTCCAGACATGGGCTTGTCTGGGTCACGAGAAGGGTCCACGACTCCCCACATGCCACAGGACGGGCATTCCACTTGGCTGAGCTATCCTGTCATGCCTTAACCTTCAACTGTTAAATCACTTTTTCACTTAAACTTCCTTACTTTAACCTTACTCTTGTACTATTAACTATAAACTGGAGATTAGTAGAAAGTAGAAATTCTTTGCCCTTACCCACAAATCAGCTCCCTCTCCTGTGTCTATAAATTCTTACTTTCCGTGGGCTTGTTTAGAAATTTATGTTTTTATACTCACGCTATTCTCAAATCCCAACTGTCTCCCCACTCGGCTGTTTTATCTCCTGAACTCTCGCTGTTTTATCTCCCAAACTCCCACTGTTTTATCTCCCGAACTCCCACTATTTTATCTCCCGAGCTCCCACTGTTTTATCTCCTGAACTCTTGCTGTTTTATCCCCTAAACTCTCGCTGTTTTATCTCCCGAACTCCCACTGTTTTATCTCCCGAACTCCCATTGATTTATCTCCTGAACTCTCGCCGTTTTATCCCCTGAACTCTCACTGTTTTATCCCCTGAACTCTCACTGTTTTATCCCCTGAACTCTCACTGTTTTATCCCCTGAACTCTCACTGTTTTATCCCCAGGACTCTCGCTGTTTTATCCCCAGGACTCTCGCTGTTTTATCCAAATGGAAAATATTTTAGTTGGTTCTACTTAATAATCCCTACCAAAAAGTACAGTTCCTACTTTATTGTAAACCTTATGAATAGAATAAACTTTGTACATTTACTAGATACTCACCAAACAGCTAGCTTTTTCTCCAACCAATCAAATTGCTTCTTTCCTATGATGTCACAACTTGTTTTTTTCATACTCCTTTCAATCTCAGCCTTGGCTGGTTCCGAGCAGCTGACTGATCCACCCCTCTGACTGCTCTTCCCCAAGGTGAGTGATCTGTTCAAAAGACAATTTGGAAACATTTGCAACAATCTTCAGCCAGCAGTGCTGAGTGGATAATCGATCTCCACGTAATATCCAGAAATGGCTGAAGGCATTGGATACCGCAAAGGCTATTGGCCCTGACAATATTCCAGCAATAGAACTAAAGACTTGTGCTCCAGAACTGGCTTCAGAACTTAGCCAGGCTGTTCCCGTACAGTTACAATACTGGCAATGTGGAAAATTGCCCAGTTATGTCCCGCCCACCAAAAGCAGGACAAACCCAACCCGGCCAATTACAGCCCTTCAGTCTACTCTCGATCATCAGCAAAGTGATGAAAGGAGTCATCGAAACTGCTATCAAGCTCTACTTACTCAGATATAACCTGCTTACTGATGCTCAATTTGAGTTCCGCTAGAGCCAGTCAGCTCCTGACCTCATTACAGCCGCAGGTCAAATATGGACAAGGCAGTTGAACTCAAGAAGTGGGTGAGAGTGACTGCCCTTGACATCAAGGCCGCATTTGACCATGGTTGGCTTCAAGGAGCCCTAGCAAAACTGCAGTCAATGGGTATCAAGGGAAAAACTCGCTGCTGGTTGGAGTCAAAGCTAGCACAAAGGAAGATGTTGTGGTTGTTGGAAGTCAATCATCTCAGCTCCAGGACATCACTGCAAGAGTTCCTCAGTGTAATGTCCTCAGCCCAACCATCTTCAGCTGCTTCAACAATGACCTTCCTCCATCATAATGTCAGAAGTGGGGATGTCCGCTGATGATTGCACAATGTTCAGCACCATCAATGATTCCTCAGATACTGAAACCGTCCATGTCAAAATGTAACAAGACCTGGACAGATTTCAGGTTTGGATTGATAGGTAGCAAGTAATATTTTTTTTTTATTCATTCATGGGATATGGGCATCACTGGCTAGGCCATCACTAATTACCCTAGAGAAGGTGATGGTGAGCTGCCTTCTTGGACCAGTGCTTTCCATGTGGTGTAGGTATACCCATTATTTGATATTAGTGCTATTAGGGATGAAGTTCCAGGATTTTGACCTAGCGACAGTGAAGGAATGGTGATATATTTCCAAGTCAGGATGGTGAGTGGCTTGGAGGGGAACTTCAGTGTTCTCATATGTCTGCTGCCCTTGTCCTTCTAGATGGTACTGGTCATGGGTTTGGGAGGTGCTGTCTAAGAAGCCTTGGTGAGTTCCTGCAATGCATCTTGTGGATGGTACACACTGCTGTCATTGTGCATTGGTGGTGGAAGGAGTGAATGTTTGTGGATGTGGTGCCAAACAGGTTGGCTGCTTTGTCCTGGATAGTGTCAAGCTTCTATGCATTGTGGGAGCTGCACTCATCCAGGCAAGTGGGGAGTATTCCATCACACTCCTGACCTGTGCCTTGTAGATGGTGGACAGGCCTTGGGGAGTCAGGAGGTGAGCTGCTTGCCACAGGATTCCCAGCCTCTGACGCACCACACAAGTGCTGGGCAATGACCACCTCTAACATAAGAGATAAAACCAAAATACTGCAGATGCTGGAAATCTGAAATAAAACATAAAATGCTGGAAAAACTCAGCAAGTCTGACAGTGTCTGTGAAGAGAGAAACAGAGTTAATGTTTCGCGTCTGTATGACTCTTCTTCAGAGCTTCATAAAAATGCTGGCCTAGCCAGCGACACATACATCCTGTGAAAGAATTTTTTAAAATCATATAACGATCATTTGTCTGCTTTTTACTGTGCAATAGCCCATTTATTTTAAGTGGGTTAATCTCATCATCAAACCTGCAGAGGAGTGTCTGTGTCCTGGACCAGTGACCCTGAGGTTTTCAGCTGAACAATTGCCACAGTGCACCGTGAATTTGAATGGAATTATTCTGATGTCCTTTAAGGAAGACAACTTGCCAATCTCCTTCAGCTTGCTGTTACTTGATGCGATTATATCTTAATGCACTCTGAAGTGGCGCAAGCAGTTATGCAACAATTTCTGAAGAATGTTTACCATCACTATCAGGTCAACTGGAGATAGGCAACAAATGCAGCCTTGTCAAAAGTGCTCACACTTTGAGGACAAATCAGCAACAGTAATTCTAGGCTTTTGCTACATCAGTATGAAGAGATTTCCATCGAGTGTGTCCAGGATGTCAAAGGCTGACATCAGTTCCTTTAGGGGGTGCTATAGTCAGTTCCATTGATGATGAATAGACTTTCTGAATGTTGGCAGTTCGTGTTGCCAAATGTGCCAGGATTCAGCGATATTTAAACTATTTAAATGTTTATATGCAAAAGAGTGTAAACAAAGCTAATTTTGAAAATTTGGGACAAATATTATGAAATATACCAACAGCAACAGTCTTACAATACTAGGGCCTCCAACACATTGACGTAGATTGTGAAAGCAATGATCTCATGTAAACAGTATAGGAATAGATCGTAAATACTCACTCAATCAGAGCTTGTGATTAGGGTTTGTCATGAAACTAACAATTTTTCATTATATGATTGTGGTTTATTGTAAAGTAGGTTGATGGGTGTGAGTGTAGATGGTTCTGTCTGTGTGATTTAATTAAATTAGAGTCAGATGGACTGCAAGCTTGAAACTATCAAAAGAAGTTAGGAGTAAAAGACATTTGAAATGCTAAAGAGTAAACAAACTTGAAGGTTTAGCATGTAGAGTGTGAAGGGAACTTGCATTTTTAGATAAGTGAAGAAGTTGTTTAGGTTTCAAAGAGATGATAGGATGTTTACAACTAACACGATAAGCAAGACCAAGCAGTGTGTTTATTTTTCTCAAAGATACTGACCATTTGGTAACATGAAAGATATTTATATTATGGAAAAAGTACATTTCCAAAGACATAGAGAACAATGGAATTTACAGATTAAAGAGAGAGAAACATATATAAAGAGAATGGAAGGCTATGTTGGGGGGCCATGTAAGATCCAAGAGGACTGTGTAAAGCAGCCTTGGGGAAGCCTCCAGCCACTTCAGCAGGGGTCTGTAGCATCAATTAACCAAAGGTGGAAGAAAGCCTTTGGAATTCCACTGTCGAGTATGTGCTGTGGTAAGCTTGCTGGCTTGCTGCCTATTTAAAATTAAAATCTATTTGAGCTGTTGCTTTAAAGTGAATGTGTAGTTGGGGGTCAGGTTACTTAGCGATTTTGGGATTTGTTATAGAATCACAGAATCACACAGCGCAGAAGAGGCCCTTTGGCCCATCGAGTCTGCACCAACACGTGAGAAACACCTGACCTACCTACCTAATCCCATTTACCAGCACTTGGCCCATAGCCTTGAATGTTGTGATGTGCCAAGTGCTCATCCAGGTATTTTTGAAAGGATGTGAGGCAACCCGCCTCCACCACCCTCCCAGGCAGCACATTCCAGACTGTCACCACCCTCTGGGTAAAAAAGTTTATCCTCACATCCCCCCTATACCTCCTGCCCCTCACCTTCAACTTATGTCCCCTCATGACTGATCCTTCAACTAAGGGGAACAGCTGCTCCCTATCCACCCTGTCCATGCCCCTCATAATCTTGTACACCTCGATCAGGTCGCCCCTCAGTCTTCTCTGTTCCAACGAAAATAACCCAAGTCTATCCAACCTCTCTTCATAACTTAAATGTTTCATCCCAGGCAACATCCTAGTGAATCTCCTCTGCACCCCCTCCAGTGCAATCACACCCTTCCTATAATATGGCGACCAGAACTGCACACAGTACTCAGCTGTGGCCTCACCAAGGTTCTATACAACTCCAACATGACCTCCCTACTTTTGTAATCTATGCTTCGATTGATAAAGGCAAGTGTCCCATATGCCTTTTTCGCCACCCCAATAACATGCCCCTCCACCTTCAGAGAGCTATGGACACACACGCCAAGGTCCCTTTGTTCCTCGGAACTTCCTAGTGTCATGCCGTTCATTGAATACTTCCTTGTCAAATTACTCCTTTCAAAGTGTATCACCTCACACTTTTCAGGATTAAATTCCACCTGCCACTTATCTGTCTATTTGACCATCCCGTCTATATCTTCCTGTAACCCAAGACACTCAACCTCACTGTTAACAACCCAGCCAATCTTCACGTCATCCGCAAACTTACTAATCCTCTGAAGGTGTTAGTGGACTCATTACTTCTGAATTCAGCGCACAAATTTTCTCGTAATAAATACAAATTGCAAAACCGTTGTGTTAGCGTGGTCAAGTTTCCCTTGTGGATTTGGCACATATTACCTGCCACATTATAACAGGTTAATTAATTTGCTGATTTAAAGGAATTGTACTCCTCAACTCATTGCACTACTTATAAAGTTAATAATCCTATGTATCCAATACAAAAACCTACAAATCTACATGCATATTTTTGAAACAGAACATACTTCTGTAGTGAATTTCAGGTTGAAAAGCACTTTGACCACCTTCCTTATTCTCCATTTATTCTGAGGGCAGCCTGCCTGTTGCTGCTGCTTTCTACAACCAACCAGTTTATCAGCACCATATTGGTCACCTGATCTGATGGGAATCTGGGCAACAAGACTTCCCTGAATGCAATGTGTCCTGAGGCAGCAAACTCGATGGCCCCAGGGTTTAATTCCCCATCTGCGCTCCCTTACCTGATCTGTCAGGTTGACAGCATGGGCACCAGAATTTGACCTCAGCACAATAAAGCTGTGGAAAATCAGCCACACTGCTAGTCCTGATCATTAGTGACTTCTGTTGGATAACTCATGTGGGACCATGTCGTGATGACAGCAGTCGGTTCAGCTACAGTGGTTCCCTTGGTCAAATAGCCTGCAAATAATAATTGTTTAGACTCATGATTGGTCAAGGTACTGGTGAACATTGGAACATTCTATAAGTGATCCTGAGAACGGGTGCAACTTAACAAACATAAAGCACATTCCTCCTTCATTTTCAGTTTTCTTGAGGATCATTTCATTCATGGGTCTGCATTGCCAGCATGTCTCTGTGACCATGCCAGATGTCTGTTCATTTGGGTAAAAAGTGAGGATTGGCGGTTTGTGTTCAAACAGGAGTGCCATAATCAGATGCTACAGACACATACTACCCAATAGTAACAAGCAGCTTGACAAGAGAGGCTGCTGCTGTCACATGTACTGCACCATCCAAACCCAAAGATCTTTTGAAGCATCATATTGGGGAACTTCACTTTCAAGGTTTTAGAAGCTGCTTTAATGAAAGAATATAAATCCTGTACTTGCAGGAGGATCCTGATCCTCAAGCGCCCTCAGGAATTATTTGACACATGGTGTTGGCAGGCCTCATCAGCCCCATCACTTTTAGAACAGACCAAAGTGAGTCCAATCTCATACAGGCACCCTCCAGAGCATTGTGCAATACCAGACTGCTCCAGCCACTCAAAGTTTGTAGCACTTCTGTCCGACTGCCTCAGCACCCAGACATGAAACTCTGTCCTGACCAATATGGGATGTGAAAGGCTGATGGACTTTGGCTACCCTCTCATTTCAAATCAACCCCAGAGGGCAGAAGATTCCTTTTTCAGTCTGCACTTCCTGAAACTGTGAAGGACAGTTATTATGCCTTTAGTCTTGCTGAGTCACGTGTGCAGGTCAGTGTAGTATAATGGGTTAATAGTTATGGTAATGAGTTAATGATGTGTATCATGATGTAACAGTGACATCAGCAGTCATGTGCTGAAAACTGCAGAACAGATAGTCTGCACTCAAGCGAGATATACTTACTCTGTAGCCTGTCTTGCACATAGTGTTAATAAAGCAGTTTTAAGTAACCTACCTGAGTCAGATTAGAGTTACTCAAGATAAGATGGGTCCTGCAAGCAACATATGAAACAATCAGGACTCAGCTATATCAGTGCAATATTGAATTTAATTTCAGAATCAACCTTCTTTGCCCCTGATCACTAACTACACGATTTTTGTTCGGCAAAAGTAGTAAAGGTTCTGGAACCAAGGCGAGTAGGTGAAGTGAAGAATCAGATCAGCTATGATGTCACTGAATGGCAGAATGACCAACTTCTGTTCCTACGACCATCACCCTTCTAACAGTGCTTAACATTTTGCTGTTAAAGGCATACTGAGCATTTGAATCAGAGATACCAGTTTGTTTCAAAACTATTATGACAGGAATTGCAATGACAAATTCCGACAAACAGAATTGTAATGGCAAATTATTAATGTGATACTATCAAATTGAGTGCCTGATTCTCCAATCCGCATTGGTGTTAAATAAAGCTTTGTGCTCAAACACTTCAGTTCACAAATTAGATTTTACATTAAGTAAAGCATTTCAATTATTTTAGCGGTTGTTAGGTTAAATTAAATTCTCGGTGTATTCTGAAGCAACATACTTTTAATAAAAACAAAAAAACTGCGGATGCTGGAAATCCAAAACAAAAACAGAATTACCTGGAAAAACTCAGCAGGTCTGGCAGCATCGGCGGAGAAGAAAAGAGTTGACGTTTCGAGTCCTCATGACCCTTCGACAGAACTAGTTCTGTCGAAGGGTCATGAGGACTCGAAACGTCAACTCTTTTCTTCTCCGCCGATGCTGCCAGACCTGCTGAGTTTTTCCAGGTAATACTTTTAATAAGATAATTATAATTGATTAAATTATTTCCTAGATGAACAGCCACGTTGATTGCTCCATCATTTTATATCAAGAGTAACATTTCTTAAAATAATTAACATTAATCTCAGCTAAAAGCTATTGTTTACCAATTGAATTCTGAAATGTCATTCTAATTAAAAATGATTGCCAGCAATAAAAATCAAACCAACCACTAAAAGGAAGATACGGAAACAAAAATAAATGAGGAAAGGTCTCTGGGCTTATCCATGCTCAGCCCACCCGATAGATTATGCACCGTCCTCCCCACAGATAGTGATTCTGACTCCTGGAGGAGGGAGAAAAGGGGGAAAAAATCCAATGTGACAAAATCCAGACCAAAAAAAGCCAGAACCACTTTCTCTCCTTAGGTTGTCCGTAAGATGCCGTTAAAATGATTGGGTAAGACCATGGTTACACATGCTGCATGATGGCTGGAATTACCTTAGATCATAAGAAATAGGAGCAGGAATAGGCCACTCTGCCCATCAAGCCTGCTCTGCCATTCAATAAGATCATGGCTGACCTGGTTGCTGTCTTAACTCCATTTTCCTGCCTGCCTGACAGCCATAACCATTGACTCCCTTGACAATCAACAATCTGCCTTGAATATATTCAGTGATCCAGCCTCCACTGCTTGCTGGGGAAGATGTTTTCTTTCCTTTCTTTACCCATTTTCTTGTGGAATTGCAGATTGAAATGTGTTGACAACATGCTCTGAAACATCACTGCTCATTTTTACTCTGCCCTGATTTACCACCAAATAAAGCGTGATGCTTAATACATCTGTCAAAAATTAGGAGGAACTGTTGAAAGAATCTTCTCGTTTGTGCCACAAAGTTGGTTGTGAGAACTTCTGTTTGTGGCTGGAGTACATCATTGCTATATATGGTGGATGGGCCCAGACAACAATGCAATTGATCTCAGAGCGATCAATGTGCTTAAACTCTTTTTAGTGTTTAGTTTAAAAAAAAACTGGGACATCTTCCATCGGCACAATGGCATTGTGCATTGTGGGGGGGGGGGGGGTGGTGGTGGGGGGGTGGGGAGTGCCTCTGTAGCATATCACAGACCTTCTCCATGTGCCCTCCAGGCAGACACTCTGAAGGAGGCCGAGGAGCCTGCCATTATTATGCGAATAACCTCAAGGCTGTAAATCAACTGGTGTCAGGAGAAAAACTTCATGACAGGCAATATTCCCACCGTGATAAAGAAAGCATCTCAATTCCATATAAGTAGCATAGCAGGGCCAATTAAGCAGTTCCCTGGCAGCTGCTGTTTAACATCACCAGAATCTCATATTGAGGTAACACTTTTTATGGAGTAAACAAAATGTTTCACCGAGGTATAAATGGACAAATAAAGCTGATGGGTTTTTAGAAGTGAGGCAGAGAGGTTTGGGGAAATGGTGCAGTGCAGGGGTGTTGAAAAGAATGGAGGACTTTGAGGGAGGGGGCAGGAGGCTAAGCTGAATCAGGAGCTGGAAGTCTTATTCTGGACATAAAGAGTGGGAGCCTTGATAGGACAAGACAATATGGCTGACTTACCTTTTATAAACTGTAGATACTTTAATATTTTATCTCTGTAATGTAAACAGAAGTAGTGAAAGTTAAGATCCATTCTCCACATTGAAATTAAAACTGCTGTATAACCTTATAATGTGCTTTCACTTAATGCCAAGGCTGCAGATTATAAACTGTACTAGTTTTATACTCAGGAGTACCTGAATTTGATGTCCTGATTTTAATCTAATCCATTTATCAAGAAATGAGTGGGTTTGAGTTGGATGCCTGATTTTTTAAAAAAGACTTGCAATTATTTATACATATTATATTGCTTTTCATGACCACTGGACGTCTTAAAGTGCTTTACAGCCAATGAAGTACTTTTTGAAGTGTAGTCACTGTTGTAATACAGGAAATGTGGCAGCCAATGTGCACTCAGTAAACTCCGACAACTAGCAATGTGATAATAACCAGATAAATTGTTTCAGTGATATTGATTGAGAGATAAATATTGGCCAGGACACGAGAGATAACTCCCCTGCTCCTCTTCGAAATACTGCCATGGGATCTCTTTACATCCACCCAAGCAGGCAGCTGGGGCTTCAGTTTAACATCTCATCCATAACATTACACACCTTTGACAGTACAGTGCTCCCTCAGTACTGCGCTGGAGTGTCAGTCTTGATTTTTGTGCTCGAGTGCTAGAATGCGACTTGAACCCGAAACCTTAAAAATTCAGAGATGAGAGTGCGACCAACTGAGACGCGGCTGAAGAAATTGCAGTTAAAGAAATTTCAGACTTTTGCTACTCATTTCAAAGAAGACTAAATAGTAAATTTGGGAGGAAACCCTCGCTTCCTTGGTAAAGAACACAGCTGTCAGCATGACTGAAGTCAGGATCCATATTTTCTAGGACATTGAGAAAGGTAAGCATAGATAGATGAAAAGGAGCCTTCATAAAAATATGTCTGAAGTCACTGATAGGAAGAAACAATTCAAACACTTTCAGAGATAGGAAGCAAGGCCTGCAAACCGTTGAAGAGATTCTTTGATGCTTTAATTGAATGGCCGGTTTTGGAGAGAAAACCATTTAAATCATTTCATTCTACAGAGGTTTTCAGGAGAACTACAGGTAACTGCTTTGATCCCTGTAGAGACTGATAACTTCAATGAAAAATTCAAACTTCCAGTTGATAGTTGAAAGGATGACACAAAAAGATTTATTGTTTTAAGTCTTTTTCTGTAACAAAAAGAGGAGAAATACCATGGACGTAACACTGTTTTATAGGCAGTTTATACTTCAAATTACAGAACAGAACTTTCCCCTTTTACTTTTAACACAACTGATAAATCTGCTTCGCAGGTTTATTTTACACTGTCCCTTAAGTAGTTATTTGATTTTCCCAGACCCAGCCCAAAGTGATTCTTAGGTCTCAAGGGTTTACTGCCTTTCCCAGCCTGGTAACTTATAACCCCAGACTGTCTTTCAGGGTGATTCTCCCTCTAGTGTAATCTTGGTGATCTTCCAGTCTAGTTTCAAATCTTCATGAATGTGGTCTTTTCAATGCAAACATTCTGCGTGGTGAACAGCAGAAACTTTCAACCTCTAGCTACTTTTTCTCACCTCCAGATCCTAGCAGGCAGCCTGTGTCTGTGAGCTTTTAGGGATATCTTACAAATCCTTCTCTTCGCAAAGCCCATCTCTGTGGCAACATGAATCACATGGGCTTTGTATCCAGTTAGAATTGTTGATTGGCTATCCATGAGACTCCAACTCCCTTTTATCTTGGAAGTAAAAGGACAGTTTCAAACATATCTGTTCACAACCCAACGTTCTCAACACTGCCCTGGGAATTTGGAGACTACATGTCTGACTACAGTAAACACAGATGCTGCTGCCATTGTTTCCATGTGTGACCACCTTACATCTTCTTTCTGGAAAAACAACCTGGGCCTCCTTTTATTAATCTTGAACAGCCATGTCACCCAGGTCTATGGTCAGGACAGGTCAAATGATCCCTTTCATTTTCCCCTAAATTGAAGACACAGTCCCAAAACATAACAATCTTATAAATCTCTTTTTTCGTTCATTCACAGGATGTGGGCTTCACTGGCTGGACCAGCAGTTATTGCACGTCCTTGGTTACCCTTGAGAAGATGGTGGTGAGCTGCCTTCTTGAACTGCTGCAGTCCATGTGGTGTATGTACACCCACAGTGCTGTTAGGGAGGGAGTTCCAGGATATTGACCCAGCGACAGTGAAGGAATGGCGATATATTTCCAAGTCAGGATGGTGAGTGATTTGAAGGGGAACTTGCAAGTACGGGTGTTCTCATCTATCTGCTGCCCTTGTCCTTCTAGATTATAGTAGTTGTGGTTTTGGAAGATGCTGTCTAAGGAGCCTTGGTGAGTTCCTGCATCTTGTAAATGGTGCACACTGCTGCTACTGTGCGCCGGTGGTGGAGGGAGTGAAGGTTTGTGGATGTGGTGCCAACCAAGAGAGCTGCTTTGTCCTTTCTGGTGTCAAACTTCTTGAATGTTGTGGGAGCTGCACTCATACAAGCAAGTGGAGAGTATTCCATCACACTCCTGACTTGTGCCTTGTAGATGGTGGACAGGCTCAGGTGTGTTACTCATCGCAGGATTCCTAGCCTCTGACCTGCTCTTGTAGCCACAGTATTTATATGGCTAGTCCAATTCAGTTTCTGGTCAATGGTAACCCCCAGGATGTTGATAGTGGGGGTTTCAGTGATGGCAATGTCATTGAACGTCAAGGGGTGATGGTTAGATTCTCTCTTGTTGGAGATGGTCATTGCCCGATGCTTGTGTGGCACGAATGTTACTTGCCACTTGTCAGCCCAAGCCTGGATATTGTCCAGGTCTTGCTGCATTTGGACGTGGACTGCTTCAATATCTGAGGAGTCGTGAATGATGCTGAACATTTTGCAATCTTCAGCAAACACCCCCACTTCTGATCTTATGATGGAAGGAAGGTCATTGATGAAGCAGCTGAAGATGGTTGGGCCGAGGACACTACCCTGAGGAACTCCTGCAGTGATGTCCTGGAGCTGAGATGATTGACCTCCAACACCCACAACCATCTTCCTTTGTGTGAGGTATGACTCAAATCAAAGGAGAGTTTTCCCCCTGATTGCCATTGACGCCAGTTGTAACACAATATCAGATTAATTCAGTGCAGGAACTCTGATACCCTGAATTCCAACTGGTGCAAGGACAAGAGCCAACTCGAGCAGAAGTGGGAGCAGAGCGGAGCGAACATGGGGGTGAATGGCACCAACAGAGCTTCTCAATAAAAGCTTGTGTCTTGCTTGGCCTGCAGTACGTGGGAAGTCTTAGACATGCCTGGCAATCTGGATGACCATATCTGCAGGAAGTGCCACCAGTTAGACCAGCTTGAGTGCCGGGTTTCGGAACTTGAGCATCGGCTAGAAGCACAGCAGCACATCCGCAAGGCTGAGAGTTACGTGGATAGCGTGTTTTTAGACGTGGTCACCGCACAGCTTAAGGAAGTGCAGTCAGAGAAGGAATGGGTGACTACCAGTCAGAAGAAGGGAGGCAGGCAGGTAGCCAAGGAAAGGTCCAGGGTGCATCTCACTCAGGAACAGTTTTTCTGTGTTGGAAAACGGTGAGTGACAGTTCCCCTGGGGAGTGCAGCCAGAGCCCAGCAGCACAGAGGGGGAGGAGAAAGAGAGGAAGAGCAATAGTGGTAGGAGACTCAACAGTGAGGGGTACAGACAGGCATTACTGCGGCCGTAGACGTGACTCCAGGATGGTGTGTTGCCTCCCTGGGGCCAGGGTCAAGGATGTCACTGAATGACTGCAAGGCATTCTGAAGGGGGAGGGCGAACAGTCAGAGATTGAGATTCACATTGGTACCAACAACATAGGTGGAAAGAGGGATGAGGTCCTGAAACAAGAATTTAGGGAGCTAGGTGCCAGATTGAAAAGCAGGACCTCCTGTTGGACTGTAGCTTTTGTGTTCAATTAGAGTTGAAGTACTTGCAATTTCTGGAATGCTTTTTTTGAATGAATCTCTGGAGTACTCCTGGTGCCACGTGCTAGTGAGTATAGGAACAGCCGGATAGAGCAGATGAATGCGTGGCTGAAGAGTTGGTGGAAGAGGGGGGGCTTTAGATTCCTGGATCATTGGGTCCGTTTCTGGGGAAGGTGGGGACTGTACAAGCCAGGAGGGTTACACCTGAACCGGAACAGGACCAACATCCTTGCGGGGAGTTGCTAGTGCTGTTTGTGGGGGTTTAAACTAATTTGGCAGGGGGATGGGATACAGAGTGGAGGTATAGTAGGAGGTGATGTACAGACAAGTATAAAAGAAAAACCAATTCAGTCTGGAAGGCAGAGCGTATATAGTCAGATTAAGGCACAAGTAGCATGACAAGGCTGGATGGCAAGGGGTTTATGCAAGGGGTCTTGCGAGTAAGGCAGAAGAGTTGAGGGTGTTGATTAACACGTGGAGATATGATATCATCGCTGTTGCGGAGACATGGTTGAGAGAGGGGCAGGACTGGCAGCTCAATATTCCACGGTATAGAATCTTCAGGCAAGTCGGGGTTTGGGGGGGGTGTAAAAGAGGTGGTGATGTTGCAATATCGATCAAGGAGTCAATTACTGCAATAAGGAAGTGATATCTTAGAAGGTTCCTCGAATGAGGCCATATGGATAAAACTTAAAAACAAAAAGGGGGCACTTCTGAGAGTGTACTATAGGCCCCCAAAGAATCAGGGATAGAAGGGCAGATGTGTAGGCAAATCTCAGAAGCGTAAAAATAGTAGGGTGATAACAGTAGGGGATTTCAACTTCCCTAATATTAACTGGGATAGACAAAGTGTGAAAGGCTTAGAGGGGGCGGAATTCTTATAATGTATCCAGGAGAGCTTTTTAAGCCAGCACATAGAAAGTCCTACAAGAGAGGGGGCGGTAGTGGACTTAATTTTAGGAAACAAAGCAGGGCAAGTGATAGAAGTGTCAGTGGGGGAGTATTTCGGTGATAGCGACCATAACTCAGTAAGATTTAAGACAGATATGAAAAAGGACAAAGATGGACTGGAAATAAAGGTTCTGAATTGGGGGAAGGCCGATTTTAATATGATAAGACAGGATCTAGCTAAGGTGGACTGAGACCAGCTATTTGTAGAAAAATCTACATCAGAGCAGTGGGAGTCATTCAAAAAGGAAATAGTGAGAGTGCAGAGCCAACATGTTCCCATAAAGGTGAAGGGTGGGACCAAGAAGTCCAGAGAACCCTGGATATCAAGGAATGTACAGGATTGGATAAGGTAAAAAAGGGAAGCTTATGGTAGATACTGAGGGCTCAAAACAGCGGAAGCTCTCGAAGAGTATAGAAAGTGCAGGGGGTAACTTAAAAAAGAAATTAGGAGAGTGAAGGGGAAGGGGCATGAAAAAATACTGGCAGGTAAAATAAAGAAAAATCCAGAGGCGTTTTATAAATATACTAGGTGCAAGTAGAAAACCAGGGAAAGTGTAGGACCCATTGAGGACCAAAGTGGTAATCTGTGTGAGGAGCCAGAAGGGCTATGAGAGATTTTAAATGAGTCCTTTGCATCTGTATTCACTATAGAGAAAGACAATGTAGGTATGGAGATCAGGGAGGGGGATTGAGATATACTTGAACAAATTAGCAGAGAGGGAGGAGGAATTAGCAGACTTAAAAGTGGATAAATGCCCAGGCCCAGATGAGATGTATCCCAGGCTGTGGTGTGAGGAAAGGGAGATTGCAGGGGCCCTGACATTAATTTTCAAATCCTCTCTGGTCACAGGAGAGGTGCCAGAGGAGTGGAGGACAGCTAATGTGGCACCATTATTCAAAAAGGGTGGGAGAGATAAACCAGGGAACTATAGGCCAGTGAGTCTAACATCAGTGGAAGGGAAACTTTTGGAAAAAATTCTGAGGGACAGAATTAATCTCCCCTTGGAGAGACAGGGATTAATCAAGGATAGTCAGCATGGCTTTGCCAGGAGGAGATCATGTCTAACAAATTTGATTGAATTTTTCAAGGAGATGACCGGGTGTGCAGATGGTGGTAGTGCAGCTGATGTCGTCTATATGGACTGCAGTAAGGCTTTTGATAAGGTTTCTGGAGGGAGACCGGTCAAGAAGGTAAGAGCCCATGGAATCCAAGGCAATTTCGCGAATTGGATCCAAAATTGGCATAGTGGCAGGAGGCAGGTCAAAGGTTGTCTTTGTGACTGGAAGCCTGTGTCCAGTGATGCACCGCAGGGATGGGTGCTGGGTCCTGTTTGTAATGTACATTAATGATCTAGACATGAACGTAGGAGGTATGATCAGTAACTTCGCAGATGACATGAAAATTTGTGGTGTGGTAAATAGCGAGGAGGAAAATCTTAGACTACTGGACGATATGGACGGGCTGGTCAGATGGGGAGAACAGGGTTGTTTTCCTTAGAGCAAAGAGGGCTGAGGGAGGACCTGACTGAGGTACACAAAATTTTGAGGGGCATAATGGTGTAGATAAAAAGAAACTTTTCCCCTTAGTGGAGGGGTGAATAATCAGGGGGCATAGATTTAAGGTAAGGGGCAGAAGGTTTAGAGGGGATTTGAAGAAAAATGTTTTTGCTCAGAGGTTGGGGGTATCTGGAACTCACTGCCTAAAGGGTGGTAGAGGCAGGAACCCTCACAACATTTAAGAAGTATTTAGATGAACTCTTGAAATGCCACAGCAAACAGGGCTACGGGCCAAGTACTGGAAAATGGGATTAGAGTGGATAGGGATAAAAACAAAAAACTGTGGATGCTGGAAGTCCAAAACAAAAACAGAATTACCTGGAAAAGCTCAGCAGGTCTGGCAGCTTCGGCAGAGAAGAAAAGAGTTGACGTTCTGTGGAAGGGTCATGAGGACTCAAAACGTCAACTCTTTTCTTCTCCGCCGATGCTGCCAGACCTGCTGAGTTTTTCCAGGTAATTCTGTTTTTGTTTTAGAGTAGATAGGGGTGGACATGATGGGCCTAAGGGCCTCTCTCCGTGCTGTATAACTCTATGACTCTATGACACTAATAAGTAGGTTTTGAAAGTTTTTGAATAATTTTTTTTTAAAGTTACCAGGAGATTGACTACTGCATGCAATCTAACTAGAAAATAGTCATTGTCAGTCTTTTAAAATTAGGTTACTCTCAGGTGATGGATTGGCACCACAACTTAAAATGCTGATTTTTTGTGATGAAGACATTTTCAGCTGTGTTAATGAGGCTGCCCTGAGTTACTGCTCCTAAACATTTCAAGGAATCATTTTGAAGGCGCAATTTTTAAAAAGTAAATCACATCTTAAAATGCTGCCTGATTGCGCAGGTTCATGGCACATTAGCATTTGGTGATAGGCAAATGAATTTCAATGGAAACCCGTGGGAAAAACTTTTCAAAGCAGCCGCAATTTTGGGTACAATATGCATCAGAATCGCCAATTGTGCCCAAAATTGAATCTCTAGCTCTCGGGCCTCATATTCTGTGAAGTTAATGCCAAACCTAAAATTAAAGATAGCTTCAATGATCCTTCCTCTGGTTTAAGGCAACTTTCATATTGATAGTTTTTAAATAAAACTGCACTAAGATATCCTGATTCGATAATATATCTTAGCAAAGTAATTAAGCATTTATGAATTCCACTGCAGCAGAACCGCACCCCCAGGCTAATCGTTTCTAATTTGAATTGACTTTGCAAACTAGATTAGTGACCTTGTACCTTTGAACAGAAAATTAAACATAAGTCAACCTAAGAGAACAGAAAAGATTTGTTCAGAGCAGTTTTCAGTTTATGAAGCACCAAGAGTAATGCTTACCCGGTTATTAGATTGCCATCTCTGTACAATAATGCCAGCATTTGTTTTCAAAGTTAGGTCAAAGTACAACAACTTTTTTCCACAACACTCACTCATTGTAATATTTCATTTGTGCTAACAGTGTGTAATTCCTAAAAAAAATGTAGGTGTTCTTCTGGGGGAGATTGTGCATGTTAGATTCTGGCTTGGAATTCATGCCCCAAAGCTAATTTTTTGCCCAAAAAACTGGATGCACTGTTGTTCAATTTCTCCTGAATCTCATAACTGCATGAGACAGTTGAGTTGGATATTAAGAGATAAAGGAAGAATGCAGCTCGGGCTACCTAAGCACCTCCTAGGAATAGTGAAGGTCGTATCATAAAACTACTAGTCCAAACGTTTGGGTGAAAGGCTGTCATGATTACCTCATTACAGTGACTACCTTATTACAGCAATCGCCCTTATAAATGTTTGTTATAAATGTATGACCTGTTTGCCTACATAACTGTCACTTTACTCAATGTAATTCATCGTATGTAAAGTGCTTTGAGACAAGATTTGATAAGGCTTTAAATAATTACAGAAAACTAAGCACAGAAACATGCTATTTGGTTGAACCAGTTGGTCTGTCAAACTGTTTAAGTTGCACTCGGTACTCGTTGGATCCTACTTCATCTGCATATCCTTCTACCATCTGCATACGATTGCAGATGCTTCATTTTTTCATATATGGGATCATTGTTGAAAATCTGTGATCATTGATCAGTACTAATTCGTAATGGTCAATTCCCCTTTTCTCATCCAATCAGCCTCTGAAGTGTAATCAATACACTTCAATTTTTCTGAGGGGGCAATGAAGGGCAAAGGAAATTTGGCAAGGCCAGGAATGTAAACGTCCTGTTGAATTTAACAGCATGTAGGGTCTTATGGAAATCTTTTTCTTCTATTTCCTGCCTGGAAGCCAGCCAACTTGGAGCCTAGATAGCTGAAATCACAGCCATTAGTAATGGGGTGAAACAAGTGCTGGAAACACAATAAACCAGACTTTGAGGAACAAAGAGTTCTTGGAAGTTTCCCCCCTACCCCACCACATTAATCATTACTGCCTCATATGAAACAAACAGCACATAACTGGAAAAATATGCTGGAAATATTCAGCAAATGTAGCAGCTTCTCTGGAGAGAGAAACAGAGTTTACATTGTCAGGTCAATGACTTTTCATCAGAACTGCAATCTGAAGTAATGTCTTTCAATCAAAGTGTTGGTAGTTATGTTTGGATGAGGGTTTTTGTAGATATGTTTTGATTATTTGCTTCATGAAAATAGTTTTGGATTTCTCAGTAACAAAGCATATTCTGCAGGTTAGAATTCCGTAATCAACACCTCCCTCTGCGTTCTGTAACTGTATCATGGACAAATACAAAAGAACAAAGGACCGAGCAGAGGAAAAAGAATGGCCAAAAAGGCAAGTTTACAAGTGAAGGTAAACATAAGGACACTGACATCCAAATCTATGGACAAACAAAACAGAAACAATGTGATGGGGCAGGGGATGGGGAAGTGGAGAATTCAGACAAAATTGAAAAACCAAGAAAAAGCTTAGGGAAAACAGCTTAAAATGAATAGGTTCACTACTGAGAGAGTGAATTATCAAAGGGCACTTTTGCTCTGGGGGCACTCAGTGTAGAAAAACTCCTGAAGTGACATTTGAAAATTGATCAGAGGACACGTGAGCAGAGCAAAATTAGATAGTAACGGAGAGCACGCAAATTAGAAATTCAGGATCTATCAAGTATGCAAGGCGACAGAAAGTGGTCCAGGCTTCCGAGACTGACTGACGCAGACAGGAAGATTCTACCTGAAGCTTCAGAAATCCGAGCAGGGACAATGTGCTAATGTGTGCAAATGATGATGGATAAGTTGGAGAAAACTGCTGACTCTTCAGCCATTTTTCACCAATCAGTCGCAGCGATTGAGTAACAGGTTGGAAGGGCTCTCTCCGTTTCTCATTCTCGTTTTTGCTGACTCACTCAAGAACATTTATCTGACATGTTGCTCCACATCACAGGAAATCATAAGCATCTAAAGTATCACAGAATGAGCAGAAGTTCTGAAGATTACCATGCCCATTCCTTTCACTGGCTAAATAAAGTCTAATTGTCATGAGGCCATTGGTCCAACCAGCATCATCTCCTGAGGAAAGGTTCTGCAAAGTTTTCCCTGGTTCCCCCCAAATTAATCAAAACTCCACTTTACCCAATTAATTTATTCTACATCCTCCATCCTAAGCCAGCATGGCGCTCCCACGTAGGAACCTTTCATGCTGCTGTATTTGCTCATTTATTTCTATACTTACTTTTACGCCCCAGCAACTTGTTTCTAATTAAAAGTATCCTTCCAGCTGCTTTTTAAAAAGGGCGTTAATTGACATTTTATTGGATGTTTCGCTTGGAATGTGACTCTTTGTGTGAGTTAGTCTGTCGGGAGAAACCCCTTCCAGCTGCAAACTCACTGAGGCTTGTCAAGGCATTCTGCATGGAATCCCAGAGACCCCAGGGTCCCAGTTCTTCTCTTCATATATAAATGGACATACGTAATTTTTTTTCATACTCTCCAGGCACTTAGCAGTGCCATTAAATCTACAGAAAGGCTTAGTTGCAAACATAACTGTCTATTTTCTGTCAGCTCTCCAGTTCTTCTGGATTCATTAAGATTGAGACACAAAAATCCAAAGAGTCCTTAATTACAGTCCCTATATACACTTCTACCCTCATCAAGGTCACTGCCTGCATCGTGCAAATGGTACTAAATAATTTGACTTTAACATAGACATCAATTATAAAGATGCCACTTAGAACACCTTAGGCCCAATTTTAATCCTGCGCAAGGGGTTTTGAGCGAGTTAAAAATATCACCCAGTGGGTGTTGAATGAGTTAAAATTGAGCCTTTTAAATGAGCCAGTTATTTTAAGCAGCTGTTTTTTTTTCACATTTCAGAAACCTGGACATTGCACAGGCTGCAAAGAAAGTTATAGAAATATTGATCTTTTCTTTATAACTTTTTCTTTTCCATTGCGTGAGCAGTATTTAGCGGAGGCAAGAGCAGTTTTGCCTGCTGGCTGGAGACCTGGCAAGAGCCCTTCGTCGCCTTCTTCTGGGTAGGCCCACCTTAGTGCCCCTCAGGTATTTAACTGGTCAGAGGCTGGTCTTCCCCAGAATCACCAGCCGCAGGGGGGGTGTGGTGGGGGGGGGGTGGAAATCCTGCCTCCTCAGAGCTGCTGCCAGCCATTCAGAGACCAGTGGTGGTGCATTGCTCAGATCGCCTCAACTTTTAAAAATATTAAAAATAGAGAAAAAAAAAAATCCCTTACATGTCCCCTCATGTGAAAATGAGTTGGGACATGTTCATAATTTCCATAACAACTTTATTACAATTTTTAAATCCCTACATGAAGCTTCATCCCACTGGTGGATGAGGATTCGTGTTTTTTCTATTCCCCGCTGGGTCTCCTGGCCTGCCCGCTAACCTTAAGGCTGGACGGGCAGGTCCTTTAATTGTTTAAATGATCCTGTCAATGGCCTCAATTGGCCATTGACTAGTTGGCCGACCTGCAGCTGATTTTGCTGCTCCCCTGCCTTCCTGAAAATTTAAATGGGGAGGGATGATGTCGGAGGTTCCACCCAACATCGCCCCGCGTCATTTTACGCGTCGGCGCGTGGGCCTCGCTTGCTGACAGTAAAATCCTGCCCCATGTGTGAGTGATGGTCGGATGGGGGTCATGGACTGGGGGTCACAGGGGAGGGGAGGGAAGGAGGAAGCAGGGCAGCAGCCACCCCTCCCCACCCCACCTCCCAATGTTGGGTCCTTTCATCAGGCGAGTGCCTTTGACTGAAGAACCACCTACCCCGCAAGAGCTTGCAAGCAATCCTGACAGGGTTTGCTTTTCAGGCTTCCCACTTGGCAAGTCCCCTGCCAGTCACTGGGTGAATACCAGTGGCAGTGGGGTGAGACTCTTTAGTGGACATTAATTGCCTCAATTAGGGCAGGACAGTGATGCTGTCCACAAGCTTTCTTACCCCAGACTTAAATAGGCCAGAGGTGGGAAGGCATCGGGGTCCCCGCTGTTGTAAGGGTTTGTTCAGTAGGTCTCATGAAGAGGTTCAGAGGCTTGCAAGGTTGAACAGTAGTGTTTGTTGGTAACAAATAATGATAAGCATATACACAAGATATAGCCAAACCTGGCAGCTAACTCCATGTTGACTCCTACTTGAATCTCTCTATACAACTCTGTCCCTTGTCTACTGTCATGTGTCTCTCTACATTATACTGTGGGAAATACTGTTCTCCAGTCCCCTATTAACTCTCTTGCTATGCCGAACACCCTTATACTACACCCCCCCCAACAAGTCTTTACCCAACATATTTGCTGTATAATCTTTCTTTACATGCTCCCCCTTCTCCCCACCCCTCACTCCACCCAATTCTCTGACTTTACAAATTCACACAGTCTGGAGGCTTGACAATTCTTCCATGTCTTATTGTAGTCACATTTGGAGGAGTGGCAGGTCCATTTCTTTGGGCAAACTTTGTTGGCCTGGAGTTCAAAACGTAGTATTCTGTGTTTCTGGCACTTGGTTGTCTCCATCTGATTCACTCTTTGCACTCCTTCATGTTGAATTTCTCTTTAAGAACCATCCATCTTCTGTGGATTTCATTTGCTTATCCCATTCTGTTCATTCATAGAATGGACTCAGGCTTTCTTTTTCTGGGGCTCAGCCCAGTTCTTCCCAGAAGTTGATGTTTCACAACTGGAACATTCATTTCCATTTGTTTCACAGTTTCACCCAGATATTTGTTCACTCTCTTATTTTCCAATTCTTTTTCAAGGTTATTATTGTTTTCATTCAGCTCCGTCACTGCTCTGGTGAGCTCAGTTCTCTTTGTTTCTGAGTTTTCTGTGGAATCATTGTACAAACACAACAACTGTACCTGGGCTTTCAGTTCACTTCAGCATCTTTCTTACAGGGTTACTTACTGCTTCTTAGACCCTTTCAATTCACTCATTAAATCCTCAATCTGTTTGTTAGAATTGTCCTTGTCTGCTTTAAAGTCTGGACTTGCTCTTCCATACTGTGCATCTCATCTTTCATGTACTTCAGATTGGATCAAAGTTCAAGAATTTCACCAGTTTTGGCTGTTAGTTCCTCATTCAGCCATCTGTTCAGATTCATCAGCAATTCCATCAAACTCACATAAGTACATAAGAACCAGGAACAATTCAACCCCTCGAGCCTGCCCCACCATTCATTACGATCATGGCTGATCTCATTTCGGCCTCAACTCCAATTTCCCGCCCTCTCTCCACAACCTTTCAACCCATTACTAATTAAAAATCTGTCTATCTCCTCCTCAAATTTATTCAGTGTTCCGGCATCCACTGCACTCTGGGGTAGTGAATTCCACAGATTCACGACCTTTTGAGATTTAAATCTACCACCCCTTAGCCTAAAACTATGGCCTCTCATTCCAGAATGCCCCACAAGGGGAAACATCTGCATCACGTCTACTTTGTCTGTCCCCTTTACCATCTTATATACCTCAATTAGATCTCCTTTCATCCTTCTAAGCTCTAGCGAGTATAGGCCTAAATTGCTCAATCTCTCCTCATAAGACAAGCCCCACATCTCTGGAATCAGTCTAGTGAACCTCCTCTGAACCGCCTCCAATACAACTATATCCTTCCTCAAGTAAGGGGACCAAAACTGTGCACAGTACTCCAGGTGCGGTCTCACCAATGCCTTGTACAGTTGCAACAACACTTCCCTATTTTTATACTCTATTCCTTTAACAATAAATGCCAAAATTCCATTTGCCTTCCTTATTACCTGCTGGACCTGCATACTAGCTTTCAGCACAAGGACACCCAGATCCCTCTGCACTGAAACATTCTGAAGTTTCTTTCCATTTAAATAATAAGTCACCTTTTTATTCTTCCGACCGAAATGGATAACCTCACACTTACCTATGTTAAACTCCATCTGCTAAATTGTGGCTCATTCACCTCACCTGTCCATATCCATTTGTAAATTTCTTATTTCTTCATTGCAACTTACTTTCCCACCTATTTTGGTGTCATCTGCAAATTTAGCTATACTCCCTTCTATCCCTGAATCCCAGTCATTAATATAGATTGTAAATAGTTGGGGCCCAAGGACCGAACCCTGTGACACCCCACTAGTTACAGCTTGCCATCCAGAAAAAGACCCATTTATCCCAACTCTCTGCTTTCTGTTGGTTATCTAATCCTCTATCCAAGCTAATATATTACCCTTAACTCTGTGTGATCTTATCTTGTGTATTAATCTTTTGTGCGGTACCTTATCAAAGGCCTTCTGGAAGTCCAGATATACTACATCTACAGGATCCCCATTATCCACTTTGCTTGTCACATCTTCAAAGAACTCTAGCAAATTAGTCAAACATGATTTACTCTTCATAAAGCCATGCTAACTCTGATGGATTGCATTTTGACTTTCCAAATGCCCCAATACTACTTCCTTAATAATGGATTCCAACAATTTCCCAATGACAGATGTTAAACTAACTGGTCTATAGTTTTCAACTTTCTGTCTCCCCGCCTTTTTGAATAAGAGCATTATATTAGCATTTTTCCAACCCACTGGAACCTTTCCAGAATCCATGGAATTTTGGAATATTATAGCCAATGCATCCACTATCTCCACTGCCACTTCCTTTAAGACCCTGGGATGTAGGCCATCAGGTCCTGGGGACTTGTCACCCTTTAATAGTTCTCTCAGTACTTTTTCTCTAGTGATGGTGATTGTTCTAAGTTCCTCCATCTCTACACCCTCTGCACTACCTGTTACTATTGGGGTGATACTAATGTCCTCCACTGTGAAAACTGAGGCAAAATATTGATTAAGCATCTCTGCCTTTTCTGTGTTCCCCACTACTAACTCCCCAGTCTCATCCTCCAAGGGACCAACATTCACTTTAGCTATTCTCTTTCCTTTTATATACTTGCAGAAGCTTTTGCTATCAGTTTTTACATTTTGCGCTAGTTTTCATTCGTAATTTACCTTTGCTCTATTTGTTTTTTTTTTAGTAACCCTTTGTTGATCTTTAAAAGTTTCCCAATCTTCCAGCCTGCCACTGACCTTTGTAATTTGGGATGCCTTATTTTATGCCTTTAAGTTATCTTTAACTTCCTTGCTTAGCCATGGATGCTTGTTTCCCCTCTTACCATCTTTATTCCTCACTGGGATACATTTTACTTGGGAGGAATTGAATATCTTCTTAAATATTTGCCACTGTTCATCAACTGTCCTACCTTGTAGTCTTCCTGCCCAATCCACTAGGGTCAAACCTGCCCTCATACCTATGTAGTTACCTTTGCTGACCTCCAGAACACTCGTGTGTTCTGTACTTTTACTTTTGCTAATTGTTTCTGAGACTACTCGTGTTTCTTTGTGAGAATTCCTACTTTCTTGAGTAACTGTTCAGCTTTTTCTTGACATTCTAGGTTCTTGATTTTCATTTCAGCCATTTCACATTTCAACAATTCAGTGGTTCCCAGGACGTTAGAGGCATCCAGGGCTTTTCCTTCTAGTTCCTTGCTCTTCAGCTTCAGATTTATATTTTCTGATCTTATTTCTGTATTTTCTTTCTCCTTGTTCTTCATTTTGGTTCCACTGTTGGCGAGCTCTGCCTCCAGTGAAACCTCAACTTGATTCAGTTCTATATTCACTTGTGGCTTCATTATCCGCTCGCAGCTCGGAACACTCTCCGACTTTCAGTCAGCTGCTTGCTGTTGCTGTTTGGGTTATGCGTCAACATTTTCAAAAAGTTCTCTTCTTAAGCCTTCCAGCTGTTTCTCAGCCTCCTCCTTCATCTGTACTAAACTCCTTGACACTGGTCATGAAAGGTGCTTTATAAATGCACATGCACAAAATACTGGGACGCAATTAATGAGAAGACAAGCTGTGATTTTCCAACATAAAGACAAGCAAGAAATGCCCTTTGTTGCCGTGCCAAGACACAGGCAGGAATATGAAGGCAGCTATTAGACCATAAGACATAGGAGCAGAAATTAAGCCATTCGGCCCATCAAGTCTGCTCCACCATTCAATCATGGTTGATAGGTTTCTCAAACTCATTCTACCGCCTTCTCCTCGTAACCTTTGATCCACTTACCAATCAAGAACCTATCTGTCTCAGTCTTAAATACACTCAATGACCTGGCCTCCACAGCCTTCTATGGCAATGAATTCCATAGATTCACCACTCTCTGGCTAATGAGGTTTCTCCTCATCTCTGTTCTAAAAGGTCTTCCCTTTACTCTGAGGTTGTGCCCTCAGGTCTTAGTCTCTCCTACTAAAGGAATCATCTTCACCGCGTCCACTCTATCCAGGCTTTCAGTGCTCTGTAAGTTTCAATCAGATTCCCCCCTCATCCTTCTAAACTCCATCAAGTATAGACCCAGAGTCCTCAAACGTTCCTCATATGTTAAGCCTTTCATTCCTGGGATCGTTCTCGTGAACCTCCTCTGGACCCTCTCCAGGACCAGCACATCCTTCCTGAGATACGGGGCCCAAAATTGCTCACAATATTCTAAATGTGGTCTGACCAGAGCCTTATAAAGCCTCAGCAGCACATCCCTGTTTTTATATTCTATTCCTTTCAAAATAAATGCCAACATTGCATTTGCCTTCCTAACTACCGACTCAACCTACAAGTTAACCTTAAGAGAATCCTGGACTAGGACTCCCAAGTCCCTTTACACTCCAGATTTCTGAATTCTCTCCCCATTTATAAAATAGTCCATGCCTTTATTCTTCCCACCAAAGTGCATGACCTCACACTTCCCCATGTTGTATTCCATCTGCCACTTCTTTGCCCATTCTCCTAACCTGTCCAAATCCTTCTGCAGCCTCCCCGGCTCCTCAATACTACTTGTCCCTCCACCTATCTTTGTATCATCTGCAAACTTAGCCAGGATGCCCTCAGTTCCTTCATATTAAATATGTCCTGCCACCTTCAACCACAACCTAAATAATGTCTAGGTTAAGAGATGTGGGTGTGAAGTATATTGCCTACCCTTCATCAAAGCTATAAAATGTAACTCGGACAGACTTAATAAAGGGCTGGTGATCAGCTCCAGCAGATAACCACCCAAACAGTGAAAGCACAAAAAGTATGTTGCATTGTTTCTAATTGATTCTATCAATTAACAGGGGAATGGGCAAATCTTATAAACAAGTAAAGCTGCACTTTTCAATGAGTTTATATATATTTATGCCTTCAGGAGCCAAGAAAATAATTTCTAAGGGAAAAGATTGACAGCAAAACATGTTGCACTGAGAAATGATTCATAACAAATTTTAATTTTCTTTAATGATATATAAATATGGAAATGGAGAAACTCATTGACAGCAACTAACCCTTAATGTTCTTATTTCTCTGTAGTAATCAGAAACTCCAGCTTGTAAATGTTATCATTATCAAAGGTAATAACATTGCATAATGGTTTTAACACTACCATGAAAAGTTCTGGTACCATTGCAAACAGACTGTGCCACCTGGAATCAGTGATGCTACTCACTTGACTGCAGCAACTAATTGATCACTCTGTAAAATCAGCACACAAATAGTTTAGTGTCGCTTAATGAGGAAAGTTGTTCTAATCCTTTCAATTAGGTGGACACGCTTTCTTATATCGAGAGACGATTTGGGACTCCACTTGTTACGATAGAACTGGACGCTTGAATGGAAAACATGACTTTGAATCTCAATCCTGACATAGGCATACACTAAGGCTTTTCTCTTGTGAGTTTTCCCTGCCTTGGCTAAATTACTTTAAACCCAAGTCATGGGAAAGAGAGCTGTGAAGGGACTAGAAAGGTCTTTCTATATCAAGAAGGGGTATTGATAATATCTGTGGAGATGCTCACAGTCTCCATATCACCATCATTATCAACTGCCCAAAATCCATAGCATCATCACACCAAATGCATAATGATAAGAATATCCCTTTAAAGTTAGCCTTTGTATGTTTATTTTCAGCTGAGTTATGAACCTGTTCCATTAACAGCTTTTCTATTTCAGGGCATTGCTCTATGCTATTTACACTCCAGCACTGGCTGTTCACTTTCTAGTAAGCAATTTCTTTTCTTACTTGGTTTAATACACTCAGCTATGCTTTTGATAAAATGTACATATCAGCTTTACTTTATCTTCCTCTTTCTTACATGACAGATTCTTCTTCGCTTCCTTTTGTATGGATTTAAAAATTTGCCCTCCCTCAGATATCAATGCTATTACATTACCTGATACTCATAATGACAACTTGCACTTATGTAATGTCTTTAATATAGTAAAATGTCCCACAACACTTCTCAACAGCCACATCAAACAAGATATGACGCCAGGCATCAGAAAGAGATCCTGGAAGTTAACAAGAGCTTGGTTGAAGAGTTAGCTATTAAGGAGGGTCTTAATAGAGATGTTTAGAGAAAGATATGCATTTATATAGCAGCGTTCATATCTTCTGGATGCCCCAAAGCACTTTACAGCTAACGAAGTACTTTTGAAGTGTAGTCGCTGTTGTAAGGTAGGAAATAGGGCACATTAAATTTATGCACAGCAAGCTTGCACATACACCAATGTGTAATGTTCCAGTGTATTATGAACTTTCAGTCAATATTTTAAACTTTTGAACATAAGCAGACTATTAAAATGGCCATGGCAAATCCATGTGACCATTGGCATTCTGAGCTCCTGACAGTCCTGAGTCTCAAGAAAATATATAAGTAAACATAGACATTCACAGTCATCTGGGGAATTCACACATGGCTTTGTTTAAGCAGAGAGGAGCACAGTTAACGTTTCGAGTCTGAATGACCCTTCAACAGAACTAAGTAAAAATAGAAAAGGGGTGAAATATAAGCTGGTTTAAGGCGGTGGGGGGGGGGGGGGGGGGGGGGGGGGGGGGGGGGGGGGGGGGGTAGAGCTGGATAGAGGGCCAGTGATAGGTGGAGATAACCAAAAGATGTCATAGACAAAAGGACAAAGAGATGTTGAAGGTGGTGATATTATCTAAGGAATGTGTTAATTAAGGGTAGAAAGCAGGACAAGCAAGGTACAGATAGCCCTAGTGGGGATGGGGTGAAGGAATCGAAAAAGGCTAAAAGGTAGAGATAAAACAATGGATGGAAATACATTTAAAAATAATGGAAGTAGGTGGGAAAAGAAAAATATATATAAATTATTGGAAAAAAAGGGGGGTGGAAATTGGAAGGGGGTGGAGATGCAGGAGAGAGCTCATGATCTAAAATTGTTGAACTCAATATTCAGTCAGGAAGGCTGTAAAGTGCCTAGTCAGAAGATGAGGTGCTGTTCCTCCAGTTTGCGTTGAACTTCACTGAAACAATTTGAGCTGCTTCCTCAGTGGTAATTTTAAGTCACCACTTTGCTGAATTATGCAACCCTTTCTTCAGTCACTTTAACAATTGCAAATGCACTCAAGTCAAATCCAGCCGGCTCTGACAATGCCATTTAAATGGATTAAATTGCTTAATATTATTATATCACTGAGCATTTCTTAAAGGAGCAACAGTCAAAAAATTAGTGACATTGGGCCCAAGGGAAGGCTATTTTACTGACCCGAACACATTGACCATTCAGCTAAAAACCCTCAAATGCCTTTCATGTTAAATCAGTGCAATAGTGAATCCTTATGTCCATTGTCGATTGGGGATAGGGGGCTGAGTTTGGAGCCAGCTATCCAAGGTATCCAATTCATATGAAACATTGGGATGTTTTCTCAGAGTTTCTGCCAGAAGGTCCTGATCATAGAGATAACAGTCAGAGGAAGAGAAATGTTTGGACAGAGGGAAAAAAATTCTGAGCATTCATTTCAAGTCAGCCAAAAAGAAACAGACTTTCATAGGTTTTGAATTAAATTTTTATTACTCTGTCCACCCATTTGCCTTTTAATGTTTTTCTCACAGTTTGTACAGGATGTCATTCCCAAGTCTTGTTATGCTTGCATAGCTCTTGCATACTGTAACACATGGTAAGCTTGTATATACAAGATAAAGAAGAACAGTATGTGAATTTCCCTGTTTACAAGAATAAGCAGCGAACATGTACAACTCCTGGTGTCATGTAAACAATAGCAAAATGCTGCTTAGTAGATCAACTAATCTCTCAGGGATCGGCATGTCAGTGAGAAGTGCAGTTTGTCTCTCTGAGGCCCCATTTGTCAACAATTACAATGTAGATAGGTGGCAGGTACATCTCAAGATTTTCAAAATATATTTCAAAGACTGCTCAATCCTTAGTCACTTCAATCTGAAGCATTACCAAACCATGTTTAAAGTGGACATCATGTCATTAAATTCAGCAATAGTGCAGCTATATGATTGGTCCCTCGGGAACCCTGTGTATTGAAACTGGAATACTGATAGTTGACTACATTATTTTCAGATCAGATGTTATATTTCAGAGAGTAATCAAATGTACTACATTCTATCCCATTTATGTAACCGAGCACATTTTATCCTTTGCCATATCTTGAAATTATGCCTTTATCCCAACCACCAAATTAATATTAAATTCTTATCTGATAATATTAAATTACTTTATGGCACATACCATTCTTCAGCCTGAGGAGAGCAGGAGAAGTGGTGGCAAGATCTCAGATCTCCTCAGCATGGAGGAAAGACTGGTGATAAATTATCCCACCTCTGACACTTTTTCCAGGATTATTCACTGGAGGCCTGATCAGGTGTACAATAAATATACTGGATTTTTATCACCTTCATTACATTCCTTCTGTGATGTAATACATGTGTTCTGCTATTTTCACACTGACAACAATGGACACAAAGGTGCATTTCTGCCATTCGGCATGACTCAGGGTAGGGGTTTAAAATCCCAGTCCCAATCCTGGACCCCAGGTTCCAATCTTGGATAGCTGGCTCCAAACCCAACCCCCTGTCCCCAATCGTAGACTTTTATTCCTGATCCCAGATCCAATCCTGGGCCCCTCCAGCATTTCCAATCCAGAAAGCCAGTTGGTGCAGGATAGAACTGGAACCAATCTTTACACACGGTGTTATGGACATATAATTTCATGATTTGTATGTTTTAGGAATATAACTTTTAGTTTTGGAAATTGAATTTGAAAATTCAAGTTAAGTGGAAAAAACTTGGGGCAAGATTTTCTGGCCCCAACCACTGCTGGGATTATCCAGACCCGCTGAAAGTTAACGGACTTTCAGCTGGGCTACCGGATCTCCCACGGCAGATCCCAACACAAGAAGGCTGAAAAATCCCAGCCTTAGGTTTGAGAAACTGATAAACACTCCTAAGATAATTAGCATTCAAAGAGGTCAGAAGTGTGAAAGCACAGAACAATGGGTAACCCCTTTCTAAGTCTTGGTAGACATGAGGTGTCTACAGTTATCTTCATAAGGGGCTTAAATTATTCATGTGTGTCCCAGATCAAAGAAAGATTTGGAAGAATGGGTAAACAAGAGAAGATATTAAAGTAATCGTAGGGTCAGAATTTGATGTCTTTCGGGTGGGTGCGTGCCCGACCTGAACAAATGAGAAATAGCACAAGATGATATCAGGAGAGCGTCCTGACATCATCCCACAAGCGAGCAATCTTCAGGTTGGTGGGCGCATGTGGGTTTCGGTGCCTCGCCCACCAACAATTAAAGGGCCACTTAAGGCCATTCAAAAGCCAATTGCACTCGATTTCACATTGCCTGCACAATTTTGTGCTCATCACACCAGCAAAACAGGCAGATGGACACCCCACTTTTAACAAAACCTCATCCAAGGGCAGGATAAAACCAGCCAGTGACGATGCCAGTGTGAGTAGTGAGGAGTTTAGGAGCTAGTTTGCTGCTGGTTGCTTATCTGAAAATGACAGCTTCACCTTTGTTCTGAGATTTATTCTCAGCTTTTCCAGGCTTCGTTTCAGAGCTCGTTAGTCTCTCCAAGGCCTCCGGAGGATTTTGACTGTTCTGGATCCTTCCAGGCACCAGACAGCCTTCTGTTACCCTGGTAATGGGGATTGTGCTCTCCGCTGGTGGTACCTCCCCTGAGGAGGGGCAGAAGGGAGAGGAGGCCAAGTGCCTCTTTGCAGCTTCCAGGGGAGGGACCTGTGGGAGGAGAGGCGGAGGCGCAAGGGGCACAGGGCCAGCAGAAGATGCCGCTATCCTGTTGCCACAGTTTGCAGGCAACGATGCAGCTACCTCAACATGTCCGAGATGGAATGGCGAAGGAGGCTCTGCATCTCCAGCGAGACTGTGACCTCCATTTGTCAGATGATTGGGCCTGAGATCACCCCCAACTGTGTGGGTGGACACCCCATGCCAGTGGCTCTGAAGGTCACAGTAGCCCTTAACTTCTATTCCTCCAGCTCTTTCCAGGGATAAGTGGGGGATCTTTGAGTGCTCCAATCAGCTTTCCACAGTTGAGTCAAGCTGGTGACTGATGCTCTGTTCATTCATTTCTATACAGAGGAGGCCAGACAGGCTGAGCAAAGCAGATTGCTGGGTTCCCCCACATCCAGGGTTCCATCAACTGCACACATGTGGCCATTGAGGAGCCAGCAGGTCAGCCGGGTGTCTTCATTAATAGGAAGGGATTCCACTCCATGAACGTGCAAATAGTGTGTAACCACAGCATGCTGATTCTGCAAGTCTATGCAAGGTACCCTGGCAGCTCTCATGATGCCTACATCCTCAGACACTCCCAAGGCTGTTCACTGCTCCAGCTCCACTGGTTGGATGGCTGCTGAATGACAAGGGCTGCTATCCCTTAAAAAGGTGGCTTCTGATGCCTCTCCAAGAACAGAAGCAGAGCAGCTTAATAATAGGAGTTATGCTTCCACAAGAGCGGTGATAGAGAGAGCCATATGTCTTCTGAAAATGCACTTCTGATGCCTGGACCATTCAGGGGTAGCACAATAGGCCCCAGAGCAGGTGTCACTGATCCTGGTTACATACTGCACTCTCCATGATCTGGCACTGGCAAGGAGGTCCCACTGGAGGAAGAGGATCTTGAGGCAGCTCCACAGGCCACAGAGTATGATTCTAGTGGTGAGTCAGAACAGGAGCATGGCGAGGAGAATGGTGAGGACATGGAGGCAGACCTCTGGATCCTTCATTGAGGCAGGGACACCAGGGACACCTTGATCTAACGCTCCTTCAGCTAGGCTGCCAAAGTCCACTCAGTGCCTGTGCAATAAAGATAAGAGCCACTCATGTCCAGCATTAGATACTGGCATGCTCTGCACCTACAAAACAAGTGAAGCATACTCAGGCCATTACGACAAAAGCAAAATTTATATCATGTTGGCATTCACATCAGTTGAACATCACAATATATTGTGTTAATGGTCTCACCAGTAAACAGATTAGCAAACATGGCAGAATAGAAGCCTCCGTGCTTAACATAAACAGGTGGAACCAAACTCAACATTTTATTCATCCTTAAACTTCATGGGGAAAATGTCTTGAGTGTAAAGGCCATTAGTTAGCTTTGCTCCATTAATCAATGGCTGAATGATTAGGCCAAAGATTTAATTCCACCAGAGTTTAGCTTACTACAATAAGTTAACTGAGAAATTATTCACATTTTCTGTTCTAACAAGCAAAAGCAAGCCTGTACAAAAGTGATTTATAATGTTTTGGTGCTAAAATGGAGAATATGGCAACAAAGGAAAAGACGTGAAGGAGGAATTATTCAAAGAAAAGAAATAGAATTGCTACCACACTTCCTGCAAGAGGTATGGCAGCAGAGTGAGAGCCGCTCTGAGAAAATTCTTGATCTTTGGGATTCAACAAGGGTACAATAGCATTTTGGTATGTTACTGGAGTTCTTATCCAGAGAAGATCAGCTGAAGTTTCCAGCCGCTGGTAAGGCCAGTTTTCCAGTTTCCTGGGCAGACACCGAGTTTCTCCCCTGCAGCCTTCAGGGAGCTGCCTCTGCCGGTTTTAAAGTGCCCGCTGGGTCGCGTCCCTGCCCGGCCCTTCCTGACCATTGAGGTAGTGAGTTTCATGCTCGGTGGACATTACTTGGCCATCCAACGTGAAATCTCGTTTGCAATGCAACCCTGCCAACATGGTGCAAAGCGTGAAATTCAGGCCATATACTTTTCAGATCAAAGGACTAGCTTAAAATTGAAGTTGAAATACCTGGAAAAGCTCAGCAGGTCTGGCAGCATCGGCGGAGAAGAGCACAGTTAACGTTTCGAGTCCCCACAACCCTTCAACAGAACAGTTCTGGCAGCCACTAACATATATGTGCAGGGTCCAGGTTGTGAAGGACTTCTCAAGGTGTGTGTGCTCGCTATGTTGAGGCCAAGGCTTATCTCTCAGATACAGACACAGGAACAAACATAATCTGATAGACACACATGAACACACAGAACCATAGATACATACAAGCAGATGCACACACAGACATGTGTACACAGGCACACACATAAACACAATCAGTCATGCAGACACACACAATCTCAGACTGCATTTTTAAAAACTAATGGTCTCCCTCGATCATTAGAACTATTATAAGGATTTATTTAGAGTTATATGTTACCAACCAGCACCCTCTAAATCCAACCACCAGTTTCATTCTGATCATCTCTATAGGGATCAAGGGAATCCCCAGTTAATGTCCATCACCTGCATACAATTGAATACAATCAATATGCAATTAATACCCAGCCCCTATTCCAGAACCCCTGCCAATGGCTCAAATCCCAGAATTTCCTGCCCCAATCCCAGACCCCAATGCCCAGACATACATTCCTGAGTGCCTGCAGCAACTCTACTTTTCCCATCACCTACCCAACATTTGCCAACATTGATAGTGACCTTACCTCATTAAGCAATGGTTTACTGCCATCTCCCAACATAGAACCATTACACGTATACACAGACACACAGGGCTGAACTTTCACTCCCAGGAACACAGGGTTGGGAAAATTCCAGACTCTGCAAACAAGACTTGGGAGAAATTGTCCTGTTTTTGTTTTGTTCTTTGGATTTTTGTCCTGGGCGCTAATGGGAAACCCGGAAGTAGTATAGAGGTGAAAGTGGACCTGGCGTAGGTTACACAAGTCTGTCAAAGTTCAAAGGCAAAGTTTGAGCACTGACATCCACGGAATACATGAGGAGCTGCAATCCCTTAATCGGACGGTCATACTGGTGGAACAGCAATTGCTGGAATGGACAACTGCTATGCACCAACAGCCAGCCCCAAAGAACCCAACTGAAGACCAACCCAGAGCTGTGGAGGTTAGTGAAGAGGGTAAGCATCTCAGCACCCTCCTTCCATCTCCCCAGCCCCTCTGCCTGAGCCCTCGTCTGCTCTACTTGCCCCAGTGACAACTGCCCCTCCAGAAATACAGAGACCATCTAAGTAGGTCCCCAACGGGTTCCTTCATGCAAGCAGGCTCCTCATTGCCATATAGAATGAGAGCTGAGCAGCCTGCCTCCACCTCCTCCAAGGCAACACAGGGGACACTATGTAGGAGTGTTTGTGAGTGCAGGGTGCCGTATTGCCTTGATCACTAATGGGTTCATCATGGTAACACTATCACTTTGCATATATCATAATTAAGCACTTTTTATAATACATATCACAATAGTAAAAAAAAGTCTCAGTCTGCTTTTGTACAGTGATACCCTCAATAAGAATGTTAATTCTATGAAGGCAGGCCTTACCAGTGGCACTGAAGGCTGCACATTGAAGTCTATGTCGCATTGACTCCATCAGGAGTAAGGGTGTGCCCATGCATGATTGGCAGTGGAAGGCTGTCTCCTTCTCTAGACCTTCAGATAAGCTGGTGTAAACCAAGGGGTGCAGACTGAGATGTCCCTTGCAGCATTTCTTGTCCATCAATGAATGCCTTTAAGGAAGGATCAATGATCAGACACAAGGGTGAAATCCAGTTTATTAGGGGCAATTCAGGCACGAAGGTTGTGTCAAAAGCAGTCATCCTTACATGAGTGTTACACAGTCACTTAAGTGAATACTCTGCATGTCAAGATGCCACGTATGCTCCAGGGAAACATGACTGTGTGGTTTTCCCCCCACATTGGAAGTATTGTTTTCCAGGCCGTAGAGGCTTGTGGTTTCTAAGGGTGCGGCGATTACTGGCAGCATCGTATGATGCAGATGTTGGATATTGAAACTGGATGTCGGCAGTGAATGGATAATGTGGAAGGTAATTAAAGGAGTTGTTCAAACATGGTTGTGGCCTCACCCTGCACAATATGCATTAGCTGCAGTGTGGTTAGCACATGATTCATATCGGTAGGTATGGGTGTAGACCCCCACTTCCTACTGGCAGTCTCAGCATTGTGGCCATGGTTTGAGTAGGCACAGTGTGGCAATTTTGCTGGCTCATTGGCAGCCACTAACATATATGTGCAGGGTCCAGGTTGTGAAGGACTTCTCAAGGTGTGTGTGCTCGCTACGTTGAGGCCAAGGCTTATCTCTCAGATACAGACACAGAAACAAACATAATCTGATAGACACACATGAACACACAGAACCATAGATACATACAAGCAGATGCACACACAGACATGTGTACACAGGCACACACATAAACACAATCAGTCATGCAGACACACACAATCTCAGACTGCATTTTGTGTTCACTGTCTCTCGCTAACTAATTAGCTGCTTTATTGCTGTCTGCACTTTATGTTTTATAAGTGCTGACAAATTTCTACCTCCTTGGTAAGATATGCAGCTTAATCAATGAAAGGTTACATCAAATTGCTTCAAGATCAAATGTCAAGCATGTGCACCACATACTAAAGTAGACATGCTTTGTGGTACCCACATAAGATAATAGACATTTTGAAATGAGATACAAAGCAGTAATCCAAGCGAGTTGATGATGTCAACAAAGTTCAACAGAGTTATGAGTATTGACAGAACTGAGAGATTGAATATCCTACTTCAAACTTAGTGGGGGATCTCTGATACTGTTTGGGTTTATCTAATTTGCAGTTTATTAATGTAGAGTTTGTTAGGGTTGATGTAACTGAAGTGAAACAGTAATTATAACATTAATGATGTGTAATTCTGTAGTACATGACATGAATTATTATGTTATGATAGCGTCTCACAGTTAGTACCATTTGTGCTGGTGATTCCTATTTATCATCAGAGGTATTTGTATGAAAATGACGACCTTTACTGAAAAGCACACCCTGCTAATGCTAATAGTGAAGCAGGTTTTCCTGCAATAACAACTGTAAAGTGGCAGTACCATTACTCTACACAATTCCAAGACCACATCTCAATGCACAGAGGTGCAAGGAACCAACGGGGTGAATTTCCACAAGGATTCTCCTGCTTATCCACCGTAAATTTAGCAAATGAACAACAGAAACCCTAGAAAGAATAAATAACACTTACACCATTTTCCTTTGTCTCATTAGGTGAGCTTTGCTATTTGTATCAGTTGCATCAGCGCAACACTTCACTCGATGGGCGCCCTTCCCAACGCAACGCGCGCCCACCGATAATTACGTGGGAAATTAATCCCAAAACGATGCAGTCAACAGTGATTCTACTTGGCCTGTCCACATTCTCCAGGCAGCATTCACATTCTTGCTCAAACCTCGACCCAAAGTGGGATGAAATCTCAGTGGGGAAATAAAATAAAGAGATATCTGGTTACTGGTCTTTTATGAGGCATGCTTTCAGGTGCTTGATTGTGCAGCATGGACATATTTTGCAGCATTTTTGTGGTGTCCTTTAGCCTGTGGAGGTCTGCAGCTTCCTGGGACAGCTGTCTGCCTTCAGGGAGCTTTCTCGAAGCGCTCACCCACACCCTCGGGTACGTCAGTGCCCACCCTCTTCTCACCCCTGCCCTGGCAGCACTGAGCAATTAAGCATGCACTTCATGCTGGCTGGCTATTAATTGGCCAGCCCAGGTGAAATCGCAGCCGATGGCCCATTTCCCTTCCACTCCTGAGCCTGCCGATCGTGTGCACCCGAATACCGAAAGATTCAGGCCTATGGTTTTGCGCCCGCGTGCCAAAAGGTTATGATCATAACTTAAACTAATCTAGTCTACACAGCCACTTCTCAATTCCCACAATATTCCTTTGAGGTGAGAAGATGTGATATGAAATACACGCAGATGCTGTCCGAAGAAGAGGAAGGAGTTCTCCCAGTGGATAATGTTTGTCTCTCCTTTCTTAGCTCAGGTCCGAGTGAAGGAAAGACCATCAGGTCAAGTCCGATCCTGGCACTGCTTGGCATCTTCTGTCAGCTACTCCTGCAGCAGGACTGACGGCAAGCAGTCAAAGGAGGCACAGTGGAGGACTGAGGAACCCTGGAGAGAGGATTCCACAAAGAGTAGGAAACTGGCTCAAGATCAACGTTTTGCTGAATAAACCATATCGCCACCAACAATGGAATAAATATGCTTAACCCATGCCTGACTGTACAAAACTTCATGCTTATCTGCCTAAAAACATGCTAAGTGATAGTTAACAATTCTTATCACCTAAACAAATAACCCTTTTGCAATCCAATTTCAAATGATTTGTCAACATTCTCTTAAATGAATCACTTGGTTCCAGCACTTCAGAGCTTGGTACAGTTTACAGAATTTTAGAACAGTCTGAATGCATTCTTATCTCACAGCTAAGGTTCTTGCAAGCCACAGCTCCCTTTATCTATATCTTTATGACTGAGTTAAAACTGGGTCATCACTTTTCTCCATTAACCTACTGTTCAACTGTGACCCATTTATCTTTTAAATCCGTGTTCACCAGCTAAATGAGGCGTCAAATATTCTGAACATATCTAAATTGCCTTCACACTTCATACTAGTGCACCATTTCTCATGGAGTTTGAAGGAGAGACACATAATTACATGCTTGTTGTCAAAATATCTCCTCAGTTTTATTCCTTTCCATTATGCTTGCTCAGTTCAATGGCTACCCCTTCAGTTAAAAGCAAATCTAAGAGTCCGAGCAGTATTAGCTGATGCTACAACAGTCAACAGAATGTAGCACCATCCTTAATTGATTAAGATTGTAAATGTTATTAAACACAAAACCTCATGAAGAAGGAATGTGTATAAAAATGTGAACATTTTCAAAAAATTTTCAATGTCTGATCAGCAGGTGGCAAAGTATTTGCCTGTCACCAGTGTTATGTACACCAGTGCTTTCCTAGTGCATATGCTGTAATGAGCAACTTACCTTTCCATTGGTGCAGACACTAAAAATACTTGTATAAAGACCCCCTAAAGTGGAGCGCTGGTTACAGTCATGTTATCTATTAGGAAGCTGGATACATAGGAATGTACTGAACTGGGAAAAAGAGGTATTTTGATCTACCTGGTCAGCCACAGAGTTCAAAAACAGTTCACTTTTTATATCTCCCAAGTGTTTTTCTACCTCTTGCTTGTCCAATTCAGCCTCAGTCACCTTCCTGGACATTCCATTACAAACCTTCATTGCTCAGGTATAGCAGTTATATATCTTCCACTTTCACTCCTTTACGCTTCACATTTCACTTCATTTAGGGTCAGTGTTAACCGGATACATCAGTTCAAGATCATACATCCATGGAAGGAATGGCCAACACTATGACCATTAGAGCTTCTGAACAGCTTCAATGAAAACTCAGATTGTTGTCACATTGACTTTGGAATGAAGCATCTCCTCTGGTTTACAGAGCCTGACGGATCATATGGATAGCAGCTTTAAGAGCATCCTAGCGCACCCTATTCTCATGCAGTGGGTTTGCTGGGGCTGAGCACCATAATACTGGCTCCATAGAGGAGATACCTGGTGTCTTCTTAAGGTAACAGCACACCTGCTCCCACCAACCTCTCAACCTGGGGCTCTGTGGGTATCAGACAGCTATATGCACCAACTATAGGATAATGGAGTACGTTAGACTAAGTCCCAATGAGGGTTAATTATAACAGTTTGTAGCGCCATGGACGGAAGTGACATGCACTCATGTGATCAGGGACCCGGGGAGAGTAAGTCTGGTCAGAAGCTAGTAAATATGTTATAATAAAGTTAGTGAATTTTGCAGTCAGCAGTCTTTGAGAATTTATTTAAACTACTCCAATCCAACAGCACAATAGTATATGGTGACAACAGTAAGAAAAAGATGGTACTAGAAAAATCTCCCTCTCTCTATCGGAGCACTTTGAAACAGTCACAGGCCTAACTCAGGCTGAAGCATGGCCAACGTGGTACACGAGATTTGCTCAGTTTTGCAATGATTCGGGTCTCGCAGTGAAGCCAGGCTGTTAACAGGTCGTTCCATTTTTGTACGATATGGGCGACTGTGCAGAGGACATCCCAGTTACCCTGGGACTCGATAAGGGTACAGCCACATATGCCAAGGTTACTAAAGGTTAGGATTAAGAAAAATAGAGAAGCTTATGACAGATATCGAGGACTCAATACAGCAGAGTCCTTAGAGGAGTATAAAAAGTACAGAAGGGAACTTAAAAGGAAATTAGGAAAGCTAAGAGAGTGCATGAGAAAGAATTGGTGTGTAGAATAAAGGAAAACCCAAAGGGGTTTTTTAAATACATAAAAGGCAAGGGAATAACTAGAGAAAGAGTAGGGCCAATTAGGGACCATAGAGGGAATCTGTGTGTGGACCGGAAGTCGTGGGTACAGTCCTCAATGAATACTTTGCATTGGTCTTCACAATGGAAAAGGACGATGCAGGTATAGATATAAGGGTGGAGGATTGTGATATATTAGAGGAAATTAACATAGAGAGAGAGGAGGAACTAGCATGTTTAGGGCCTTAAAAGTGGATAAATCCATAGGCCCGGATGAGATGTATCCCAGGCTGTTGAGGGAGGCAAGGGAAGAGATATCAAGGGCCCTGGCAGTAATTTTCAATCCTGTCTGGCCACAGGTGAGGTGCCAGAGGACTGGAGGACTGCTAACATTGTCCCATTATTAAAAAAGGGAGGAAAGGATAGACCAGAAAATTACAGGCCAGTCAGTCTAAACTCATTGATGGGGAAGTTCCTAGAAAGAATTACGAGGGACAGAATGTATCTGCACTTGGAGAGACACAGATTAATCAGGGATAGTCAGCATGGATTTCTTAAGGGAAAGTCGTGTTTGACAAATTTGATCAAATTTTTTGAGGAGGTAACCAGGAGTGTTGATGAGGGTGATGCATTCAATGTGGTCTACATGGACTTTAGCAAGGCTTATTATAAGGCCCTTCATGGCAGACTGGTCAAGAAAGTAAAAGCTCATGGGATCCAAGGCAAAGTGGCACATTGAATCCAAAATTGGCTGAGAGGCAGGAAGCAGAGGGTGATGGTAGAGGGATGTTTCTGTGACTGAAAGTCTGCTTCCAGTGAAGTTCCACAGGGCTCGGTGCTGGGGCCCTTGCTGTTTGTGGTGTACATAAATGATTTGTGCTCAAATGTAGGGAGGATGATCAAGAAGTTCACAAATGACACAATTATCGGTCGGGTGGTAAATAGTGAGGAGGATGGTAAATAGGATCAATGGACTGGTGAGGTGGGCAGAGCAGTGGCAACTGGAATTCAACCCAGAAAAGTGTGAGGTAATGCACTTGGGGAGGGCTAACAAGGCAAGGGATTACACTATGGATGGTAGGACCCTGGAAAATACTAAAGATCAGAGGGACCTTGGCGCACATATCCACAGATCCCTGAAGGTAGCAGGACAGGTAGATAAGGTGGTTAAGAAGGCATATGGGAGACTGTCCTTTGTTAGCTGAGACATAAAATACAAGAGCAGGGAGGTTATGCTGGAACTGTATAAAACTCTGGTTAGGCCACAGCTGGAGTACTGCATGCAGTTCTGGTCACCACATTATAGGAAGGATGTGATTGCACTGGAGAGGGTGCAGAGGAGATTTACCAGGATGTTGCCTGGGCTGGAGGGTTTGAGCTATGAGGAAAGGTTGGATAGGCTGGGGTTGTTTTCCTTGAAGCAGCGAAGATGAGAGGGGACCTGATAGAGGTGTATTAGATTATGAGGGGCATAGATAGGGTGGACAGGAAGGCACTTTTTCTATTAGTAGAGAGGTCAATAACCAGGGGGCATGGATTTAAGGTAAGCGTAATAAACTTAAGAGGGGAGTTGAGGAGAATTTTTTTCACCAGATGTTAGTGGGAGTCTGGAACTCACTGCCTGAAAGGTTGGTTGAGTCAGAAACTCTCATTACACTTAAGAAGTATTTAGATATTCACTTACTTTGTCATAGCCTCCAGGGCTATGGACCAAGTGCTGGAAAATGGGATTAGTGTAATCAGATCTTTGTTGACCAGCATGGACACGATGGGCCTAATGGCCTCCTTCTGTGCTGTAGACGTCTTTGAGTTATTCATGTATTGGAGATGTATTTCAATCTCCACAAGAACACCATGTGGAGTGCGCAAAATTCAATAAACATACTCAGAGACACTGGGAAAGCATTGACACATTTATTAAAAATTTGTACTAATTAGCAGAAGACACTGAGTGTGGTAATCTGAAAGAGGAGCTAATTCACAGTTGTTGGAGTAGTGGATGGTGCATTATCAGATAATTTGCAATCTGAGATGACTTGACGCCAGTGATAGTGATGCAATTAAGTCAACAGGCCAACATTAGGAGGCAAGACCGATTGCTGTCAAAGGAGACAGAGATTGCCTGATTCCCAAAGTAACAGAATCAGTTGAATTTGTTGGTCATAAAAAAGGGGGAAATAGAGAAGCAGAGAGGTGCAGCAAGAAAAGCAATTAACGGTGGCCGTCCAGACCAGCTGTTGCTGGTGTGGTAAAGAAAGACATGGGGTTGGGAATTGTCCTGCCAATGCCACACAATGCCATTGCTGTAAAAAGATGGGGCATTTTCAGACAGTGTGTCACCGTAAGAAAAATGGGCAGAACACTCAAAGAGAAAAAGTTTTAAAAGGAAACAATCCATGAGGTAGAAGATTCACAAAACATTGAGATATCCTTCTCAGGAGAAATTAAAGATTAAGCAGAAATTATTGCAGTGCAGGGATCCTGGTAAAAGATCACAGGACAGACTTTAAACCAGATACTGGAGCAGCAGTTCCAGTTCTTTCAGATATTGAACCCTGATTAAACAAGAGAGTTCTTCAATCATCCTGCAAAAAGCTACATGAACCCAGAGGAATAGAGCTGAAGCTTCTGGGAGAATTAACATCCGCTTTAAAGCACAGAAAGAAAGCAATTACTGAAGCACTGTACATAATTTAAGATCAGAGTTCTTAAATAGAAAAGCATGTACGAAATTGAATTTAATTCACAGAACAGAAGAAATTAAGAATGGTGAAGGTCAATCAGGAAACTTCAGAGCAGAATTCCCCAAGTTGATTACAGGGTTGGGGAAGCTGAGAACAGCATATCTTACAACACTAAGCCCAGAAGCAAAACCAATATGTATATATACACCCAGAAAGGTTCCACACCCTTTACTTCCAAAGGTAAGGAAAGAAATTGATTCAAACGTAAGGCAAGAAGTCATTTCACCCATAAAAGAGCCAATGAGCTGGTGCTCAGGCATGGAACTGCCTTCAAAACCAAATGGTTCCATGTTGATCTCACACAACTCAATAAAGCTACAAAAAGAAAAGGCCATCCAATGGTCAGGGATTAGAGTTTAGCAAAATTAGGGAAGAGCTCAACATTCTCTAAATTAGATGCTAACAGTGGATTCTGGAAAACATGACTAGAAGAGGAGTTGAAGCTTCTCACAAAGTTCATTGTACCGTTTGGAAACTCTTTGGAATAACATCAGCACCAGAGACTTCACTAATTACAATGTCAAATCTTTTGGAGGGCTTACACAGAGTTGTTTGCCACATGGATGACATGTTGACACATGGGCCCTCTCAAGCTGAGAATGACATGAGAGTGAGTGCAGCGCTGAGACGACTAAAGAGGCAGGATTGACATTCAAGTGCAAGTTTTCATAGCCAACAATCAGGTTTCTTGGCCACAGTGAGAGCATGAGGAATGAAGGTTGATCCACTGAAGACTAGAGCTATAAAAGAATTTCTAGATCCAAGGAACATCACAGAGGTTCAGGGAAATAATGAATCATGCAGCAAAATTTCTAAAAAATTAACGTTCAACGAGCCACTACGCCAGCTGTTACTCCAAGACAATGAATAGGGCTGAGAAGAGGCACATCAGATATCATTCGAAAAAAAACCAAGGGGTGGTTGATGTTATCAGAGATATTAGCACATCATGACCTGGAGTTACCTACAATTATTGCAGTGGATACATCCTTTACAGGACTGGGCACAGTACTTTGCAGGTACAAAGGGATGCAAAATGCAGACGGGTCTATTACAGTCATTAACAGATATGCAGTAATTGAAAAGGAAGCGTTGGCACCTGTGTGGGCATTCAAGAAATTTTCTGACCACATCCTTAATCTTCACATCATGATAGAAACAGGCTACAGAAATTTAGACACGTTATTGGATTTGACAGAGCTTGCAGCGATGCCAGCAAGAGTTCAAAAATTTAAATTAAGATTGATTTGATGAGGTTTGATACCCCTATAGGGCAGAGTTTTCCCGTCGTTGTGTGGGAGCACGCCCCGCACGTCTGTGCTTAAGATGACGCGCGGTGATGTCGGGCGAACGTCCCAAAGTCACCACGCGCCATCGCGATATTTGGCTGGGCAGGCGCGCGATATCTGACGCACACCCGCCATTAATTAACGGGCCACTTAGGGACCTTAAGTGTGTTCAATCAATGCTGATTTTTTGGCGCCTGTGCAATCTTCAGGTCAGCGCATGGGCACAACGGGCAGGCGGGTAGGACACGTTTGTATTAACCTCATCCACAGGCGGGATAAGAGGGCTCACTGGGGTTGTGAATATGCACAGCCAACCATTTATTGTTGAAAGTTTTTCAAACTTGTCTGTGTGATCTGCAATAGTTCAGAACGCATCCCAACTGTTTTTTCTGGACTCTTAACCTTCAGGTCGGCACTCTGCAGTGAGGAATCTTTTTTGGGTCTGCAGGTTTCAGGAAGCCTTCTCTTGGCCTGGGAATGGGAGCTGAACTCTCCACTGAAGGCAGCTCCTCTGAGGAGGAAGGGAGGGCTAGAACGGGGAGGTGGCCAGGAGTCGACAATCAGCCATCTTTGGGAGGACAGACGCAAGCACAAGGGGCGCAGGGCCAACAGGTTGTCCAAGGCGGAAGGGGTCGCAGAAGACGCCACTATCCTGCTGCCAGGGTTTACAGGCAGCGAAGCAGCTGCCTCAATATGTCTGAGGTGCAGTGTCAAAGGAAGCTCTGTCTCTCAAGGGAGAAAGTCAACTATATCTGTCAGATGATTGGCCCTGAGATCTCCCCTAACTGTGTGGGTGGACACCCCATGCCAGTGGCTCTGAAGATCACAGCTGCCCTCAACTTCTATGCCTCTGGCTCCTTCCAGGGCTCGGTGGGTGATCTTTGCGGTGTCTCCCAATCAGCTGCCCACACTTGTGTCAAGCAGGTTACAGACGCTCTGTTCAGATGGGCATTGACCTTCATTAACTACTGTGGGGACCACGTAAGCCAGGTACAGAAGATTTGCGGCCATTGCTGGCTTCCCCCCCGTGTCCAGGGTGCTATAGACTGCCCACATGTGGCCATCAAGGCGCCAGTGGGTGAGCCTCGTGCCTTCACCAACAGGAAGGGCTTCCACTCCATGAATGTGCAGATAGTGTGTGACCACAGGATGCTGATTCTACAAGTCTGTGCAAGGTACCCAGGCAGCTCCCACGACACCTACACCCTCAGACACTCCCAGGTGCCGGGGCTCTTCATGCTCCAGCCCGGCTGGATGGATGGCTGCTGGGTGACAAGGGCTATCCCCTCAGAAGGTGGCTCATGACGCCTCTCCACCATCCAAGAACAGAAGCTGAGCAGCGGTACAATAGGAGTCAGGGCTCCACAAGGTCTGTGGTGGAGAGAGCCATCGGTCTTCTCAAGATGCACTTCTGATGCCTGGACCGCTCCGGGGGGCGCACTCCAGTACCCCCCAGACCGTGTGTCACTGATAGTGGCTGCATGCTGCGCTCTCCACAATGTTGCGCTGGAAAGGGGAGCACGCAGTGGACGATGGAGACGTTGACTCAGTATCTGCGGCTACACACGAGTCCAGCAGTAAGTCCAAGGATGAGCACAGGGAAATGCTGAGGGGGTAGACGCTGACTCGGGCATACTCCAGGGAGGCAGGGACACACGGGAGGTTTTAATCCAATGAATCTTCAGCTAGCCCACCACATATGGTCCACTAGGACAAGCCTGAGCTGGTGCCTCAATAATCGACTCCTAAGTGCAAAATCTGCCAGGTTAGCAACAGTAACTAAGGGAATTGATAATAAAGCTGAATGTTCAAAAAAGCCCTCATTCAGTTTTGGAAACCATACTCATGCAGAAGAGGCACCCTCAGCCATGGTGACTTGTCTGAATTTAATGTGTGAAACAAAGCAGCTTATTACAAAGAAAGACAATAGTGTTACACATCAAATAAAATCATAAGGGCCTCATCTCGGACCAACAAAAAAGTATCAGTCACAAACCTGTGGGGTACCTTATGTTTCTGTTTTCAGGTGCTTTGTCTTGGTGCTGCCCCATTGCTGGGAGTGGTATCTGAGCCAGCTGCTGACCCTGCTGTCCTGTTGGCCTCGATGACCTTGGCGAACATCCTCTGGCCAGTGGAGCCTGTGCTGGCCCCGCCTGGGAGGGAGCTGCCAGTTCCACAGCTGGCATCTCCCCAGTTATCGCAGCCTCACCGGATGGTACGGTCACTGGGAGAGGGGCAGAGCAGCTGCCACCCTCATCCGGAGCGCCCTAAGAGGTGCCCACAGAGATGAAAGGCAGCTTCTGCGCCGATGTGAGGTCGCTTCGGACCTCCCTGCTCACCATGGATGGATGGGCACCGAGCTGGGAAACTTGATGTCCACACCATCTCCCACACTGGCACTGACCAGCTGAGGTCAATGCTGATGTGAGGGCTTGCTGGACAGAGCACATCCCCAGAAAGCCCTGGCAGGTCTCCTGGAGTAGGCTTTCCATGAGTGTCACCACTCTCCACGGAGGACACTTGGCACTCGGACATGAGGCTCATTGCTTCAGCGAGTGTCCACATAGGCTCCTCCACCACTGAGACCAAGCCAAGCACAGCCTCATGTATCCTCCCCCAGATGCTCCCGCACACTCGGTCGCATTTCCAGCACTTGCTGCATCACGGAAGATTCCAGAGGCACGTCATCAGGCACCGACTGAGCATGTGCCTGGTCCTCCTGCAGTCCTCTGACTGCTGGCGCCATGGGCATTCTCTGTCTCTACCAGCTCCTCCAGCGAGTGTGAAGTGCCCTCACCGCTGTGCCCCAGGACACTAGCCGATGTTCACCGAGCTGCTAGTATCTGTGCTGGTGCCTGCTTGGCAGAGATGGTGTGATGCTGGTGAGTCTGTGACTTCAGGGCCCCTCAGGTGTGAGAGGGGGTCCCTGCTGCTCCTCCTCCTGGCCCTGCTCCACTGATGCTGAAAGGAAGAGCAAAGACATTGGGTCAGTTACGTGGAGACAATGTCAATGTGGATCCCTGTCCCCCAGATCATTATGCGCTCATCCTTCCATAAGCAATGGTCAAGCCATGTTGCAAAATTAAATCAATTAACATTCAGCACTGCCATGGCTGTTGGGTGAACAATGGTGACCTCACTGCTGGGCAAACATACCTGCCCGTGGTACCCCAGCCTCACTGACACCGGTGGACCTGATCTCCAGATCCAGGGCCTCCTGCTCGATACAGCTAAGACTGGCTAACTGTGCCTGGCCACTGCCAGTCCTCACCCGCTCTGCCGTGTTATGATCGTTCTTCTCCTGAAAATAAGAGACGAGCACTGATTAGTGCAATTTGCACATGGGCTCTGTTCACACACGGCCCACCCCAACCAGAGTGGGCCATATCAGGGCTCCAGTGCCTCCTCACCCCGCTGCTGCCGAGTGGGCCTGCTCCCCACCCACCACCCCCACCTTGGACACATGCTGCCTGCATCACATTAGGCCCCACATGGTATATCCTTCCATAGCAAGGAGGCGCAAGCACAAGGAGCGCAGAGGGCAGCAGATGGTTCGGTGCCAACGCTACCTTGAAACTCCCCTCCCAGCATCTCATCGCCCTGACTGTGACATGTCCTGCAGCTCCAGCACTGCGCCCAGGTGCAGCTCATCCAGGTTACTCCCACACCAGTCATGTGGGACTCAGTGTACCACATGCTGCGGGGGCAAAACCCATCTCCTCACCACCCTCTCAGGGTGACCTCGGCATGGGCAATACCTGCTGGCCCACCCAGTGAAGGACACAGGCCGTCAATGATTCAATGCAGTCACTACACTCACACTTGGGGGGTGGGGGAGGGCAGCAGGAGGGGTAAGCCAACCTGCTGGGTTAAATGACCAATGCCAACATGGTCCTCACCCTCCCAGAGCACAACAAGCCATTGAAGCGTTTGCAACATTGGATCCAGGTTCGTCGCACCACATCACAGGAGCTCACCACCTCCTCCCAGGCTCATTTCATCATGTGGCGGGGCCTCCTCCTCCCATCCTGGGGGACCAGCACCTATCACCATGCTCCCACCTCCTCGAGGAGGGCAGGAAGGCAGTCATCCAAAAAAAGAGGGGCACACTGGCCCTCCCACCCTACCCTCCGGCCTGCCCTGTCCCGATCGCCTACCCTCCGTCCTGGTCTGTCCCACTGCCCTACCCTCCGGCCTGGTCTGTCCCCCCCTGCCCTACCCTCCGTCCTGTCCTGTCCCACTGCCCTACCTTCCGTCCTGGTCTGTCCCACTGCCCTACCCTCCGTCCTGCCCTGTCCCACTGCCCTACCCTCCGGCCTGGTCTGTCCCACTGCCCTACCCTCCGTCCTGCCCTGTCCCACTGCCCTACCCTCCGGCCTGGCCTGTCCCCACTGCCCTACCCTCAGGGCTGGTCTGTCCCCCTGCCCTACCCTCCGGCCTGACCTGTCCCCACTGCCCTACCCTCAGGGCTGGTCTGTCCCCCTGCCCTACCCTCCGGCCTGGTCTGTCCCACTGCCCTACCCTCCGTCCTGCCCTGTCCCACTGCCCTACCCTCCGTCCTGCCCTGTCCCACTGCCCTACCCTCCGGCCTGTCCCCACTGCCCCACCCTCCGGCCTGTCCCTCTGCCCTACCCTCCTGCCTGGCCTGTCCCCCTGCCCTACCCTCAGGTCTGGCCTGTCCCTCTGCCCTACCCTCCTGCCTGGCCTGTCCCCCTGCCCTACCCTCCTGCCTGCCCTGTCCCACTGCCCTACCCTCCGTCCTGCCCTGTCCCACTGCCCTACCCTCCGGCCTGGCCTGTCCCACTGCCCTACCCTCCGTCCTGGCCTGTCCCCCTGCCCTACCCTCCGTCCTGTCCCCCTGCCCTACCCTCCTGCCTGGCCTGTCCCCCTGCCCTACCCTCCGGCCTGCCCTGCTCACCAGAAGCCCTCGGCTGTGGCCTTGCTTTTGCCTTTGTGAGCAGCCTAGGGGAGGCTGCCAGACCTTTATTTAAACAGGCTGCCGGGTTGCCACTGGACCCGGTGGTCTGTGCATGCCCACCTCTGCCCACACACTCCCGCTATCCTTGGGAGTTGAGAAATCCACTGGGAGGGCCTTAATTGGCCCACCCGCGTAAAATGGTGGCACGGACCCAATCACGGGTGGCGATTGAGTCCCCGCCAGCCTGTGCCCGCTCCCGCTCTGCACCTCCACCCCCCACCAACCAGAAAACTCAGGCCATGGAATATGTTCAAAGGAAACAGCAGAGCACGGTAGGTGCATTGTCAAGCATTGACACAGAGAATCCTGAAAGACACTATGTTGAATTTGTGGAAGAAGTCAAGTAGTTTGCTATAATGACAGTCCATACATTACTGGCAACTACACAGAGATCATCACTCCTCTTATGACCGGATCCTTCCTGATGGACTCAGCAAAGGGTTCTATGCAACACACAAACAGGACAGGGGAGAGAGGGCAGCCCTGTCTGACTCCAGATTTAATCAGAAAGCTATCTAATTCCTACCCATTGAGACTGAGCTACTGATGTTAGTGTAGAGCAGTTGGATCCAATTGCGAATTCCCTCCCCAAACCCCATTTTGGAGAGTACATCCCCCATGTAGGTGTGCGATATTCTGTCAAAGGCCTTCTCCTGATCCAGGCTGATGAGGCAGGTATCCACACCCCTGTCCTGTACATAGGCAATCGTATCCCTGAGCAGCACGAGGCTGTCAGAAATCTTCCTGCCCGGCACAGTGCAGGTCTGGTCAGGGTGGATCACCAATTCCAGAGCAGACTTGACCCAATTGGCAATGACCTTGGACAGAATTTTATAGTCCACATTCAACAGTGAAATGGGTCGCCAATTTCTAATTTCCTCCCTTCCCCCCTTGTGCTTCTAGATGAGGGTGATGATGCCTTTCCTCATGGATTCTGACATACTGCCGGCCAGGAGCATACTCTCATACACTTCTAGCAGGTCCGGGCCGATCCAGTCCGACAGAGCCGAATACAACTCCGCTGGCAAGCCGTCGCTTCCGGGAGTTTTACTCTTCTCAAAGGACTTAAGGGCCTTAGTCAGTTCGTCAGGAGTTAGCAGTTTGTCCAGGCTCTCCCATGTACTGTCGTCTAAGACCTCCGTGATAGAGGACAGGAAGGACTGGGGGGCCGTGCTGTCTGTGGGCTTCATGTCATACAATCCGGCATAAAAGGATTTGCTGATCCTCCAAATGTCGGACTGTGATGACTTTACTGAGCTGTCTTCTTCCTTCAGGCTGCTGATCACAGAGCTCTCTCTGTGTACCTTTTGGAAGAAGAAACATGAGCATGTCTCATCCTGCTCCACGGAGCGGACTCTGGAACAGAAGATGATCCTGGAGGCCTCCGAGGCAAAGAGCGAGGCTTGCTGGCTCTTCACCTCTTGGAGTTCCTCCTTGACATTGACCCCCCATCGACTGCAGCCGGAGCAGGTTCTGCATGTTTTTCTGGAGTCGGGACATTTCCCTCTGTTCCTGTCTAGCTTTTTGGACACCTTTGAGGATGAAAAACCTCTTGATGTTTCCCTTGATCACTTCCCACCAGTGTGTCAGCGACTCAAAAAGGGGTTTCCCGGTTCTCCAACCTTTGTCATCCCGCTTGAGCTCCTCAATGTTCTCTGGGGTCAGCAGTTGCACGTTCAGCTTCCATGCCCCTCTGCCAACCCTCTGGTCTTCCTGTAAGTGACAGTCGGCCAGTAGGAGGCAGTGGTCAGAGAAGAAGAACACCGGCTTGACGTCGGTGGATCTGACTGCGAATGCACGGGACACAAACAGGAAATTTATCCTGGAACAGACGGACCCATCAGGCCAGGACCAGGTGTATCTATGCTGCGCTCCGTCTGCAGGGTTGCTGAAGACGTCGTGCAGCTTGGCATCCTTAACTGCTTCCATCAGGGATCTGGACGTAGTGTCCAATCTGCTGTCGGTCCTGCCGGATCGTCCAGCCGCATCGATGATGCAGTTGGAGTCACCGCCCAGAATGACCGGCCTGGAGGTTGCCAGCAGCAGTGGGAGCTGCTGAAAAACCTCCAGCCGCTCAGCCCCTTGTGATGGGGCGTAGACTTTAATTAACCGGAGTGGAGCATTCTTGTACATTACGTCTGCTACGAGGAGGCGCCCGCCCACCACCTCCTTAACCTGGGAGACGGTGAAGCTGCCTCCCCGCAGCAGAATCCCCAGGCTGGAGGAACGAGAGTTGTTTCCTCCCGACCAGATCGATGGCCCATGGGACCCACCATGGTGACCATTGCCTGTAGGAGCTGAGGTGCGGTATCGCACACTCCTGCAGAAACAACAGGTCAGCTTTGATCTTGGCAAGGTAATCCAAGGTGGTAGGACATCAAGTAGTAGTTTTAGTGCTACGTACGTTAATGGATACAATCGTTATCCCCATTTTAAAGCATTTTGTCACTTACCATACCTGTTGTCTTTGACAGTTCCAGTCCTTTGGTCTGCTCCTGCATACCCATAGTGTTCGCAAATTGTTTCACTTTGGATTGGCTGAGGAAACCACCCCGAACTGTCCTATTGGAGATGTCCCACTCAGGTGGCACTGGGGGGTTCGTGCCAGGAGCAAGGTTTGAATTGTTCTCTGCTGGAGACATCTCTCCAATCCATTCCCCTTCCGAGCCGTTGCTGCTCCTGGCTTTCTGGAGCTGGGGTACGCTGAGCGCTTCCCTGCTCCCAGCTTCCTGGGATTGGGGCGCACCGGCCTCTTCAATTGAGGGCAGAGTTGGGATGCACTGGCCTCTTCAAGTTGAGGGCAGAGTTGGGGTGCACTGGCCTCTTCAAGTTGAGGGCAAAGTTGGGGAGCACTGGCCTCTTCAAGTTGAGGGCAAAGTTGGGGTGCACTGGTCTCTTCAAGTTGAGGGCAAAGTTGGTGTTCACTGGTCTCTTCAAGTTGAGGGCAAAGTTGGGGTGCACTGGCCTCTTCAAGTTGAGGGCAAAGTTGGGGTGCACTGGTCTCTTCAAGTTGAGGGCAAAGTTGGGGTGCACTGGCCTCTTCATTGTCTCTAATATTCTGGAGCTCAAGTGTCTCCTCCTCTAGCTTTCTAGAGCTTTGCTGTTTCTTCAGTAGGTGCCGTCCTTGCCCTTCTTTGTCCAAAGAGCAGTCTTCCAACACCCATTGCCTCAACTCACATGCTAAAGATGACACCTTGGGTGGAAACTGGAATACCTTCCCCCAGTTCCTCGGCCTCTCCTTTAAGATTTGCCTTATTAACTGAGCTTTTTGATTATCCCTTCTAACATATGCGTCCTAGACTCAGCACCTATTTCCTTAAGCCTCTGCAAAGAACATTCAGATATATTTTTTCTATAATATAGGCACTTTATAAGTTCAGGTTGCAGTTTAGAATGCTGCCTATAATAACTTCTATCATCGTGAAAAGTAACAATGGCATAGTATGGAATACCTGCAATTCCTGGGAGCAACAGAAAATGAGCAATTTAGCTGCTTTAGCATTCTGCTTATACAGACCCAAAGTTCATTTTATTATGCCACCAAAGCATGGACTAAAGCCTTAGCATTGCAACACAACTGGCAACCACAGGCATGGTTTACATATCTACCAAAGATCAAATACATTCCCTGCTGTGGAAGGTCAGACATATCCACCTCACTAAACTGTGTTTACATTTTTAGCTTAATTGCAGACAAACCTGCAAAATACCAAACGTTACTTTGATTACACCTTTTCTAAGCAAACCTATTGACATGAGAACCCTGAGAGTGCATGAAAAGATTAGGCCTCAGGGTCAGGTTAGAGTGATGTTTGACAGCGCTTGAGAGATTCTTTGAGACTTGCCTGTCCTTGCATTGTGAATAATGATAGTAATAATTTTCAGAGTACCATTCCCTATAAATCAAATTGTCCAGCAGCCAAGTTTTGTTACAGGGATTGCATTTTAAATCAGCACAGACTTCCACTTCACACAAGGTGACATTAAGATAAAATGCCAGTGACCTTTAATGCCTGCCAGTGTCAACATTAATGAGGGTGTCATCCATCTAACAGAGAGATATGTGTGAGCACATGGTGGACTTGGCCCTGAAACAATACTCACATGATGAAACCCTAAAACCATCACTAGTTTAATTCTATAACATGGCTCTAAAGTAGAGTGCACAATGGCATCCATGACACATTTTTGTTACTTTGATTTACGATTGTATTGAATTGCATAGAATTTAACAAATAATTAGTTTATATTTACAGCCCCTAGTTCTGGTCTCCTCTACAAGTGGACATACCTTCTCTAAGGGCAGGATTTTTAGGTTGGTATATCGGCAGGTCTGGGATTGGCCAGGGAATGGACCGCCGACCACGATCGGCCCATGACAGCGAATTCATGCTGGCTGGTCAGTTAATGGCACACGCAGAAATGCTCAACGCTGCTGGGGAGGAGGGCGGGCACTGAAATTCAACGTGGGTGCGGGTGAGCGGCAGAGAACTTCCTTCAGGGGAGCTGAAGACATGAACAACTTAGAATGAAGGTCACAGAAACTGGAAAAAAAAGTGTCCAAGCTTCATAATCAGTCACCTAAAAATGTAAGTAATGGAAATGTTGTTCACAGAAATTTATTTTTAATTTATCACGGAAACCTCATCCTGCCCATGGATGAGGTTTCATGAAAAATGCAAAGTCCGCTTGGCTGATTCGCCTGCCCACCCACCATAACATTGGATGGGTAATGAAAAATCTCTGTTAATTGCACCATTAATGGGCTAAATTACCATCTTAATTGTCAGCGGGTGCACTTCTGAGTTTAGCGCACGCCTGCCAATCGAAATATCGCGCAAGTGCTCAATGACATTGGGACGCTCGCCCAGCATCATCACATGCTATTTAACGCTCGAGCAGGTCAGGTGTACACCCACATTCAGTGAAAAATTCTGCCCTATGTTTAATCTAGCAGCTCCTTACATAGGTGTGAATGTCTCTATCAGTTCACTCTGAGCCTTCAAGCCAGGATATTATGTGAGTAAGGTAGGGAATGTTTCAGCCTAGAAACCCTGAAACCTGAGTTTCCTTATGTATTGTGGAGTTTGAAGTCCCCAGCGTGTGCCTCTTGGCACTGACAAGCTCCCCACCAGCAGTCAGTTTGACTGATAAGAGTTAACTTCTAGTCAGATGGGCAACACTTTGCAGTAGGTCACAGGGCCAAGGAGCTCTGATCCACCACAGTGGGAGATGGGGGTGGGGGGAGGAGTTGTGGGGGGGGGCTGGAATCTGATCCCAGAGGGTAGGGGGGAAGGGGGTTGTGAACCTCCACTCAGCGGGGTGTCGAATTCTAGGGTAGGGGTCCAATCCTGGGAGGGGTCCAATCCCCAACCCCAGAGAGCTCCATTCCTGAGCCTACAGTGAGGGTGGCTGGACCCAAGCACCTTCACATGAGGGGTAGGTCGGATGGGGGGAGGTTTGGGGGTGGTGGAATCACACCTGCTCCTCCTGGGCACAAACAGCAGTGCTGTGAAGTCACTTACCTTCTCCACTAAGTCCTCACCTCACTTCAGGTGCCAGGGTTCCCAAAGCCTGGGAAACTCAGCCATCCACTGCATGAATGAAATGAACTTTAGTTTTGGTTCCATGAGTTAATACATCTGACCAATGTATTTTCATACTTGGTACATGTGACTCATGCAATGCTTAATGCACCTCAGCAACATTGATTTTCGTACTAACTCAATGACCAGTTGTTACAGGGAGGGTCAGGAGAGACCCCGCACGATATTTCAGTCGGTGGACATGAGTGGGAGCCAGAGTCACACTCGCCATTAATTAACAGGCCACTTAAGGCCATTAAGAAGCCAAATGATGGCGAATTTTTGCTGCCTGTGTGATTTCACACTCATCGCACAGGCAAAACAGGCAGTGGGCAGCCCACAATGTCAGAAACCTCAACCAAGGACACGATAAAATGGGTTTGCAGCATTGCCAGTGTGAGTAGTTTGGTAGATAGTTTGCTGCTGGTGACTTATTGCTACTTGGCAGCTTCGTCTCTGTTCCTGGCTTCACTGTTAGCATTTCCTGGCTTCATTTCAGGACTCCTTGGTTTTCTCCAAAGGCCCTCAGAGGATTCGGACCATGTGGACCCTTTCAGGTATCAGACAGCCTTCTGTTACCCTGGGAATGGGGATTGTGGTCTCCGCTGGAGGCACCTCCCCTGAGGAGGAAGAGAGGGGCAGAAGGGAGAGGAGGCCAGGTGTCCCTATTCAGCCTCCAGGGGAGGGACCTGTGGGAGGAGAGCCTCAGGCACAAGGGGTGCAGGGTCAGCAGGAAGTCCAAGGTGGAAGGGGCTACAGAAGACACCACTATCCTGCTGCCAGGGTTTACAGGCAGTGATGCAGCTACCTCAATATGTCCGAGGTGCAGTGCCGAAGGAGGCTCCGCCTCTCAAGGGAGACAGTGACTTCAGCCCTGAGATCAGCTCTGACTGTGAGTGGACACTCCATGTCAGTGACTGTGAAGGTCACAGTGGCCCTCAACTTCTCTGTCTCCAGCTCTTTCCAGGAGTCAGTGGGGGATCCAAGTGGAGTCTCCCAATCAGCTGTCTACACTTGTGTCAAGCTGGTGACAGAAGCTCTGTTCAGTTGTGCATTGACTTTCATTCATTACAGTACAGACAAGACCAGTCAGGCTGAGCGAGCCAGAGGCTTTTCAGCGATTGCTGGCTTCCCCCGTGTCCAGGGTGCTATAGACTGTACACATGTGGCCATCAAGGCGCCAGCAGGTGAGCTCGGTGCCTTCGTCAACAGGAAGGGCTTCCACTCCATGAACGTACAGATAGTGTGTGACCACAGGATGCTGATTCTACAAGTCTGTGCAAGGTATCCAGGCAGCTCCCACGACGCCTACATCCTCAGACACTCCCAGGTGTCGGGGCTCTTCAGTGCTCCAGCCCGGCTGGATGGATGGCTGCTGGGTGACAAGGGCCTTCCGTTGAAGAGGTGGCTCATGACGCCTCTCCACTACCTAAGAACAGAGAAAGAGCAGCGTTATAACATGAGCCATGCCTCCACAAGGGCAGTGGTAGAGAGGAGCATTGGTCTTCTCAAGAGGCGCTTTCGATGCCTGGATTGTTCAGGGGGAGTGGGTGTCACTGAAGATGGTTACATGCTGCACTCTCCACATTCTGGCACTGGCAAGGGGGGGAGCCATTGGAGGAGGAGGATCTTGGCGCAGCTCCACAGGCCAGAGGATGAGTCCAGTAGTGAGTCAGAAGAGGGGCATGGTGAGGAGAATGCTGAGGGCATGGAGGCAGAGACTCTGTAACCTCCAGGGAGGCAGGGACACCAGGGACGCCTTGATCCAACACTCCTTCAGCTAGGCTATCAAAGATCAGCTTTAACCGTATGCCAGGGCTGCTGCCTCCATCCCCGATGTCTGAAATGACCCTTTCATTTGCACCCAAAGTCCACTCAGTGTCTGTGTAATAAAGTTTCGAGCCAGCATTACACACTGGCGTAGCCTGTAGGACATTAAATAAAAAAGGTGAAGCATACTCAGGCCATTACGACAATAGGAAATTTATCTCATGTTGACGCTCATACCAAATTACTGAACCTTCTCTGGTCTTCAGCACCAGACCAGTTAAAATAAACAAAACATTGCACAACAGAAGATCACCCGTGAACAGTCCCTCTTGTGCTCATGGTGCCTTAAACTTAGGTTTGAGAGTGCTCTGTCGCTGGCACTGGCATTGGAGACAACCTGCTGACTCTGCTGTCTTGTTGGCCTTGATGACCTTGGCATCGTCCTCTGGCCACCTGAGGTCATTGCCTGTGTGAGGGCTGCAGATCCGAGCGCAACCCCAGGATCCCTGATTCTGTCTCTGGAGCTGCCTCTCCATGAGAGTCACCACTATCTCCATGGAGGAGGGAGTGCACTCAGCCATGAGGGTCACCCAGTGCTCATGCTCCAGATGGACTCCTCCATAACAGAGACCATGGCACCCAGACCCTCATGGATCTCTGCCAGATCCTCCCAGAAATCTCGCTGGCCACCCAGTATCTGCCACCTAATGGATGACTCCAGAGGCTCATCATCTGCCTTTGACTCAGCATTGTCCTGGTCTCCAGCAGCCCTCCAACTGCTGGCACCCTGGGCACTCTCTGCCTCCACCTGCACCTCAAGCGAGTGTGAAGTGCTCTCACCACTGTGCACCAACACTCTAGCCAAAGATCTAACACCCATTGAGGTGGTATCTGCGCTGGTGCCCGGTTCAGAGAGTGGGTGTGACGCAGGTGCATGTGAAGCCGGGTGGTCCTCTGGCATCAGGGGTGGGTCTTCAGGGTCCTGTGATTGGGTGCATGGTGACAAACCTAAGGAAGAACAACGACATGTCATTAGTTTAATTCATCACTCTGTCACTGTGCATGCCAGGGACCCTGGTGAGATAATTGAGATCTGCATCATGGTGCCATCATCTTTCAATGATCAATGGGGAATACAGTTTTGAGGGTCCCATCAATGGTGAGACTACACAAGAATGTTTGCACCATCCAAAACTCTCACCTCTGTGCACTGCACTCTGACGTTCGTCTGACACCCCAGCCTCTCTGTGGCCGGTTGACTGAAGTGCGTGGCACCTCTCCAGGTCCAAGGCCCCCTGCTCATATCTGGAAAGGATTCGAACATTAGTGGGGCCTCCGCTGGCCTTTGACCTTTCAATGTTATTATGGCCATCATCTCCTGAAAGAACAGAGAAGCATAGATTAGCCCCCTCTCTACTTGCAGCACCATTGCAGCCTGGCCAACCCCACCTGAGGAACACCTCACAGGGCACATCTGAGATGTGGCCCTCGAGCTGCAAGGCTCTCACGCCAAGTGACCAGGGCTCACTCCCTTGGCCAGCTCCATCGTCATTGACAATTGACACTCAGACTCCAACACCCCTGAGCTCCACGGGGGAGGGGGGCAGCCAAACCTTAACACATCAATACACTGATCCATGTCAACATGGTGCTCACCCTTCCTGAGCACAGCGGGTCAATAATCCTCTTGTGGCGCTGGACCCAGGTGCACTGCACCACATCATGGCTGCTGACCAGCAGTAACACCTCCTCCCAAGCTTTTTTTGTTAGGTGGGGTGGACTCCTCCTTCCATCCCTGGGGACAAGGGTGTCCCTCCTGGCAGCCCCCTCCTCCAGGAGGACTGCGGGACACTCATCAGAAAACTGGGGGGCCGAATGTCCACCTGACCTACCCTCCTACCTGGCGTCTGCAGCCGCATTACTCTCCATATTTTATACTCGCCTGCTGACAACACTGGAGCTCTCTTCGTCACCAGCAGCCTTCCAGGGCCTGACTGTGCAGGTTGTAAACCAGTCGCTGGGTTGCCTTTAGACCTGGCAGCCAACAGGCCCTCAGCCCACCCGCTGCTTGCCGACCAGTGATGAGCTGTGTTTCACACTGGCCTGACTTTATTTGGCCGGCCAAGGTGGAATCATGGTGGGGAGCTGATCGCGGGTGGTGGGCTGTTTCCCGGCTGCTCCCAGGCCTACGTACCACATCTGCCCAACAACTTCAAAATTCTGCCCCATGCATTAAAGTCCAAAGATCTTCTCAGATCTAACAGCGTGTCCCTTCTCCCTTCTCCAGCAGGATAAAACTTCCAGACTCCTTTTAAACAGAGTCCCCTTCGCTCAACCTTTGAGTAAAATCAAATGGGCTTCCCTTTGAAAGGTGCCCTCTGGTGATTCCATGGTCTTTCACTCTTCACAATCCTTGTTTCCTTGAATAGGAGTTCTGTCCTCTCCAGTCCTTCGCTAGCTGAGTACCCTTTTCTTCTGCTAGGCAGAGCAGCACGGGTTGTGGCTCTTCCTCCCCCAAAACTTTCAGTCTGACTGCCTCTGTGAGTCCGTGAGTCTGCAAGTAACAAGAACAGCTACCTTCTCCTTTGTGTCCATATGTTAAAGCCCCCACCTGACTTTCAATAGAGTTGGACTTGGGCCCCCTATCCCCATGGCAACCAGGTCAGTTTGGCCTGTCTCTGGGCAGAGTTCACACCATTTCCTATTCCAGTGCATTCTGTTTTACCTTAAATTAAAGGAGGCAGTTTAAAACATAACTGTCTAATAAACTTTAGCGATCATAACAAGGGCTACAGGGAAAGGACAGGGGAGTGGGTCGAACTGAATTGCTCTTGCAGAGTCTCATAGGCTCAACATGGCTTCCCTCTGTGCTGTAGCTATTCTATTATTCTATGGTTCTATTTATGCCATTAGAGCTCGATTTTCATGTTCAAATGGGTCTGTAGCCTGAAGCATGTGGGAACTTTCAAAGTAGAACCAGCTGCATTAGGTGGTGGTAAAGCTACTGAGCCCCATTAACACCCGGCACAGACAGTGAAAATCATGCGCTCCTACTTTTTAATTCACCTTGAATGTATCTCTTTCAATTAGCTCCAGTGATCAGCTGGGCAGGTTAATAAGCACCTTCAAGCACAAAAGAAGTTGTTTCGTTGAGGCTAGACCTACAAATATCTACAAATAAATACAAATATCAAATAAGGAGGCATAAAAAATAATCATTTTCTCAACTACGTCACAAGCATTAAAGTACATTCTGGTTTATTGTTCACTCTTTCCTCCTTGAATGGCTGAAGGTAGAAAAAGCAACAGTAGGGAGCAAAATTTATACAAAAATGGTTGTGTTTACTGCCAATGCTGTACATGTGCAGTTGTGCTGTGATATTATTGCGAGTGATGGAGTAGGCAGAGACCAGGAGCAGAGATGCTTATCAAACAGTTATTAAATACAATGATTAAAAAAGCTTCACCTTCTCCCTCATGCTTTCCCTCTATCCATTCCATGCCGTTTACAATCTCAACTCTTTGTTTCTTATTAATCCCAATCCTCACACAGTTTGGCATTGGTGACAGCCCATGCTCAGGGCCATTTTCCACTCAGGTGCCTGATTTACTCCAGATTAAAGCATTGCTCTGGTGGGGTTAATATAAGAATTGGAATAGTTACAGTTAATGTGAGGCAGCTGAAGATGTGGAAGTTAAGTGAGGAAACTTCAGGGAGTTAATTATCTTTACAGGGTTAACCTCTCGCACTCCTCAGACTGGAGTCACAGCTCCAGACTCACTTCAAGGAAGCTCAAACTGACCGAGTTAAAGTGTCCATCTTACATCAGTGGAAAATTTGCAGTCGAATCAGCCAATTCATAACACAGCAAAGAGCTTTGAGTGTACATTCCTAACCTCTGATGCTGCTTTTTTTTAATGCATGCTGTTAAAGATGCTTTTTTACTCCATGACATATGGCTTGTTGCTAGCACTATGTGTCCTACAAATGACATCACTGATTTTCGGCACATGTGTGGATAAATGCCCATGCACAGACAGCTATCAGCCGCCATCTTGTGTTGGCAGGAGACACAGTGTACAAAAGTACACCTACAGCAAAATGAAAGGTTAAACTAACCTTAATCTTTTCATTTTTGCCCTAAGAGCTCTGATACCAGCTGTACTAGTAAGTATTTGTCACAATGCAGAATAGAAGTCTACATTACCATGTCAGCATTCAGGACTTCAGTCCACGAATCCCCATCTTTGTTGAAGGTGCATTTCTTCCATGAGCTCCTTCCTCAAGCTATCTTGTTTTCTATCTCAAATCCACATCATAAGAGTCAACCACATCCACCACTCACGTTAATAGGTACACAAGCAATGCAAAGTTTCATTTGTCATAATTAGCCAAAGGAATCTTCCTGATGTTTTTGTTACATGCTGATAACGATGAATATCGTTGTCTTTGATATAAACTGTAAAATCTCCATCCAGAAGATCCTACAAAATATAAAGGTTATATGATTGATCTTTTCCAAATGTAGTGTAATTTTAAGGAGCATGATATTGTGCTCCCACACTGCTCAGTGTATTATTATTTGCATAGTGCAAGCCACTAGCTGCAAGCTAATCCAGACTGACCAGATTTCATGTGTTTAGTTCACATGTTTTAACAATAGAATGACCCACGTTTATCTTTCCACTAATTTTGCTCAGAAAGAGTTTCGAAAACAATAACTTTTCACTGTTGAGTTCTCAAAGCAAACTGTATCCACATTAGCTTTAAAGAGCCTCACTGAGACACAAAGTGGTTAGAAAACCGACAGGAGTATAAAGAATTAACAGGTGATCTCATTAAAGTGCTGAAGGTGATTAAAGGATTGGGTAGGTAGATAGGGGCAAGTTATTTTCTCTGGTTGGGGAGTCCAGAACATTGGGGCTTCATTTTAATATTGGAAATAGGCAATTCAGGGGTGATGTCAAAAAGCACTTCACACAAAGGGTGGTGGAAATCTGGAACTCTCAGCCCCAAAAAACTGTTCATGTTGGGGGTCAACTGATAATTTCAAAACTGAGGTTGATAAGAGTTTTCTTAGGGAGAGTTATTAAGTATGATGAAACCAAGTGCTAACGTTGAGTGTCAGCTGTGGCTTAGCTGCTAGCAGTCTTCCCCCTGTGTTACAAGATTATGGGTTGAGGTCTCACTCTACTGCTTTATGCAAAAATCCATGCTAACACTTCAGCGCAGCCACCTGCTCTGTCCCTCTTAAACAGTATAAATTTCATCAGATTTCCACTTCTCTTTAGCTCTAAAGGAGAGTCAGACTGACTCAAAACGTTAACTCTGTTTATCTCTCCTCAGATTTTTTTCCAGCATTCTCTGTTTTTGGGCAGAATTTTCAGGGTGACGTGTGGGGGGTGGGGAGGGGTGGTGGGGGTGGGGTGGGGGGGGTGGGGTGGGGGGGGGTGGGGTGGGGGGGGGTGTGGTGGGGGGGGGTGTGGTGGGGGGTGGGGGTGGTTCCCGCATGTCAGTGTGTAAAATGACCCGTGGTGATGTCAGGCGAGTGTCCCCACATCACTGCGCGCCATCGCGATATTTCATTGGGTGGGTGCGCGATGAAGTTCGATGCATACCCGCCATTTATTAACAGGCTAGTTTAGGCCCTTAACTCGACAATTGACACTGATTTTCAGGGGCCTGTGTGATCTTTGGCTCAGCAATGGACACAACGGGCAGGTGGGTAAGGGACTTTTTAACAAACCTCATCCACGGGCGGGATATTTGGGGTCAGTGGGGTTGTCAATCTGGTCTGTGAGTATTTATTGCAGCAAGTGTTTTAAACCTGCCTGTGTGATCTGTAGCAGTTCAGAATGAATTCCAGCAACTTTCTCTGTACTTTAATCTTCAGCTCAGCTCTCTGCAGTCAGGAATCTTTATCGGGCCTGCAGCTTTCCGGAGGCCTCCCTTTAGCCTGGGTATGGATTCTGATATCTCCACTGGAGGCAGCTCCTCTGAGGAGGAAGGGAGGGATAGAATAAGGAGGAGGCCAGGAGTGGACAATCAGCCTCCAGGGGAGCCACCTTTGGGAGGCCAGGCGCAGGCACAAGGGGCGCAGGGCCAAGAGGTTGTCCAAGGTGGAAGGGGCTGCAGGAGACACCACTATCCTGCTGCCAGGGTTTACAGGTGGCGAAGCAGCTACCTCAATATGTCTGAGGTGCAGTGCCAAAGGAGGCTCCATCTCTCAAGGGAAGCAGTCAACTATATCTGTCAGATTGGCCCTGAGATCTCCCCTAACTGTGTGGGTGGACAACCCATGCCAGCGACTCTGAAGGTCATAGTTGCCCTCCACTTCTATGCCTCTGGCTCCTTCCAGGGCTCGGTGGGTGATCTTTGCGGTGTCTCCCAATCAGCTGTCCACACTTGTGTCCAGCAGGTCACAGACGCTCTGTTCAGATGGGCTTTGATCTTCATCCACTTCCACTGGGACCAGCCCATCTAGACACAGTGAGTCAGAGGCTTCGCGGCCATTGCTGGCTTCCCCCGTGTCCAGGGTGCTATAGACTGTACACATGTGGCCATCAAGGCGCTAGCAGGTGAGCCCAGTGCCTTTGTCAACAGGAAGGGCTTCCACTCCATGAACGTGCAGATAGTGTGTGACCACAGGATGCTGATTCTACAAGTCTGTGCAAGGTACCCAGGCAGCTCCCACGACGCCTACATCCTCAGACACTCCCAGGTGCCGGGGCTCTTCAGTGCTCCAGCCTGACTGGATGGATGGCTGCTGGGTGACAAGGGCTATCCCCTCAGAAGGTGGCTCATGACCCCTCTCCACCATCCAAGAACAGAAGCTGAGCAGCGGTACAATAGGAGCCACGGCTCCACAAGGGCTGTGGTGGAGAGAGCCATCGGTCTTCTCAAGATGCGCTTCCGATACCTGGAACGCTCAGGGGGAGCACTCCAGTACCCCCCAGATCGTGTCTCAGTGATAGTGGTTGCATTCTGCACTCTCCACAATCTTGCGCTGGAAAGGGGGGACACAGTGGATGATGAAGACGTTGACACAGTGGATGCAGCTGCACACGATGAGTCCAGCAGTGATTTTGAGGATGAGGAAGCACAGGGCAATGATGAGGGGCTAAACGCTGACCCGGGACTACACCAAGGAGGCAGGGTCACCCGGGAGACTTTAATCCAATGAACCTTCAGCTAGCTCCACACAAATGGATCAGGAGGACCAGCCTTGCCTGACACTTCCACACGCGGCACTTGGGTGCTACATCTTCCACCTCATCAGCTGCAACTAAGGGGTTTGGACATAAACCTCAATGTCCACTCAAACACTCATGATATGTCCGTGAAACATACAAATGCAGCACAAAGGAACCACCCTCAGCCATGGTAACACATGTGATTTAATTTTGGTCCAACAAAATTGTTACCACATCAAAAAATAATAATTCCCTAATCTAGGGCCAACACAAAATCACCAGTGAGAAACCCGGGGAGTGCCTAACGTGCCTTATGTTTAGGTTTCCGGGTGCTACGTCTTGGTGCTGCCCCCTCGCTGGGAGTGTATCTGAGCCAGCTGCTGACTCTGCTGTCCTGTTGGCCTCGATGACCTTGGCGAACGTCCTCTGGCCCGTGGAGCCTGTGCTGGTCCTGCCTGGGAGGGAGTGGCCAGTTCCAGAACTGGCATCTCCCCAGTAGCCGCAGCCTCACCGGATGTATCGGTCACTGGGAGGGGGGTGGAGGAGCTGCTGCCTCCTGGCCTCCTCCTTATTCTATCCCTCCCTTCCTCCTCAGAGGAGCTGCCTCCAGTGGAAATGTCAGAACCCATACCCAGGATAAAGGGAGGCCTCCGGAGCGTCCTGAGAGGTGCCCACAGAGACGACAGGCAGCTGCTGCACCAACGTGAGGTCGCTTCGGACCTCCCTGCTCACCGTGGATGGATGGGCAATGAGCTGGGACACTTGGTGCCCAGACCATCTCCCACACTGGCACTGACCAGCTGTGGCCACTGGCGCTGTGAGGGTTTGCAGGTCCGAGCGTATCCCCAGGAGAAGCTGCTTGTTCTCCTGGAAACCCCTCTCCATGGAGGAAGCATGGCGCTCTGACATGAGGCTCATGGCATCACTGATGCTCCGTGTGGATTCCTCCACCACGGAGACCAAGCGAAGCACAGCCTCACGTATCACTCCCAGATGTTCCCACACACCTGGCCGCATTTCCTGCAGCTGCTGTGTCGCGGACGACTCCAGTGACACATCATCACAGCCCAACTCAGCATGTGGCTGGTCCCCTGCAGCCCTCCGACTGCTGGCGCCATCGGCACTCTCTGTCTCCGCCATCTCCTCCAGTGATTGTGAAGTGCCCTCACCGCTGTGCCCCGGGACACTAGCCGATGTTGCAATGCCCACCGAGGTGCTGGTCTCTGCGCTGGTGCCTGCCTCACTGAAATGGTGTGACGCAGGTGACAGTTCAGGCCCCTCAGGTGTGAGGGGGGGGGCATCTGCACTTCCTCCTGGCAGATAGGCTCTGATGATGCTGAAATTAACAACAAGGACAGTGGATCAGTTAGCGTCCACACAGTGACACACTTCATCCCTTTCCCCCAGGCTCATTATGTGCTCAACCTTCCAGAACCTACAGAGACGAATATTGGTGGGTGGCAAATAGTCAGGAGGAGACCCAAACATTACAGGCGGATACAGACAGGCTGGTCAGGTGGCCTAAGGAATGTCAAATGAAATGTTATGTTGGTAATTGTGAGGTGATGCACTTGGGCAGGAGAAACAAGATACGGAAATGAGAAACGGTAGGACCGTGGGAAATAAGGAGGATCAGAGGGACCTTGCTGGACATGTCGACAGGCCTGTTAAGGTAGCAGGACAGGTACATAAGGCGTTTAAGAAGGTAAATGCCATACTTGCCTTTATTAGCCGAGGAATAGAATTTAGGAACAGGGAGGTCATGTTGTAAGTGCAGAAAACAGCTATAGATCTTGGTGCAGTTGTGAAATGCACTTCATGGGAGGGATGTGACTGGAATGGAGAGAATGCAGAGGTCGTTGACCTGGATGCTGGCTGGGCTGGAGAGTTGGAGTTATGAGGAAACATAGCATAGGCTGGTGAAATTTGCCGTGGAGCACAGGAGATTGAGGGGTGATATTATTGAGCTTTATAACATTATGAGGGGCATAGATAGGATCAACAGAAAGCAACTTTTCCCCTTGGCGGAGGGGTGACTAACCAGGTGGCAGTGATTTAAGGTAAGGGGCATGAGGTTGACAGGTGAGGTGATGAGAAACTTTTGCACACAGTAATGTGGGACGCATTGGCTGAAAGGGTGGTGGAGGCAGAAATCCTCCTAACATGTAATAAGTATTTGGATGTGCAGTAGCGATACCCTGGCATACAAGGCCATGGTGATAGTGGTCAGAAATGGGACAAGGCGACTTTGGAAGGTGGTTGACATGCACATCTTCGAAGGGCCAAGGGACCTTTGTCTATGACCCACACATCTGACTCTATCAGTCTGTGAATGTGCATTAACGATTCCAGCAATCATCAGTGCTTTGGATGGTGGGAAGATAGAGCGGATCTCACTACTGGCCTCAAATACCTGGCCGCTTCACCCTAGCCTCACCAACATCTGTTGACCTGGGTGCATGGTGCCTCTCAAGCTCCAGACCCTCCTGTTCAAAATGGGTCAAGATGACGAGTTGGGCCTGGCCACCTCCAGTGCGTGAACGTTCATACGCATTATGCACATTTTCTTCTGCAAAACAGAGAAGACCATTTATTGGGGCTGATCGCTCATGGACTCTGCACGTGCACACCGCACCCCAATCACAGTGGCCCATATCAGGCCTCCAGTGCCTGGTGAGCGATCACAAAAATATAATAGAGCTGCTCCCAACCCCCCACAACGGCCACCTTGGACACATTCTGCGTCCATCACTTTCAGAAACACAGGGTCTTAGCTCCCATGGTGAGGAGGCACAACTACATGCAGTGTCGAGGGCAGCAGATGGTTCTTGGCCATGAGACCTTGAGGCTCACCTTCCACAATCTCATCACCATGAATAGGACGTGTGTTGGAGTTCTGAGTATGCGCCGAGCTGTATCTCCTGCAGGTTGCCCCCAGACTAGTCATGTGTGACTAAAAGCAACACATGGTGAGGGGGAGAACCCAGCTTCTCATGAACCACTGAGACTGATCTAAGCATGGGCACTATCTGCTTGACCACCCAGCGTGCGACAAATGCCCAACATGATTCGATGCAGTCACCACAGTAAGACTTGGGGGGAGGCTCTCAAAGGCTAAGCCTACCTGCTGGGTTAAATGTCCAAGGCCGACATAGTCCTCACCCTCCCAGAGCACAACAAATCATTGAACCGCTTATGACACTGGATTCAGGTGCTCCGCACCACATCGTGGGAGCTCACCACCTCCTCCACCTCCTCCCAGGCACGTTTCATCATCTGGAGGGGGCCTCCTCCCTCCCATCCTGGGGGAACAGCACCTCCGGCCGTGCTGCCATCTCCCCGAGAAAGGCAGCAAGGCAATCAGAAAGGCAAGGGGCACATTGGCCCCCCCGCTGGCAGCCTGGCCTTCCCTCTACATTGACCTGCTGTGCAGACCCCCTATGGTGCCACCTGTAGCTGGCCATTGTGAAGAGCCTAAAGGAGGCTGCCTGGCCTTTTCTTATACAGAGTGCCAGATCACCATTGGCCCCGGCGGCCTGTACACACCCACTGCAAATTTAAGACTCCAGTCCACGGGAGTGAGAAATGCGCTGGGGGGGCCTCAATTGGCCCATCTGCGCAAAATGGCGGCACAGCCAGCATCAGCTTCAGCTCCGCCCACCCGCCTAACGGAAAATTTAGGCCTTTGTTTCTGATTTAAATGCAAGTCTTTATTTTCCTTTTCAAGGCAGACAGATGGAGTTGAGATGTAGATCAGCCATGATATAACTGAATGGTGGAACAGGCTTGAGGGGCTGAATGGCCTGTTCCTTTGTTGTTAGGACCTTGGCATTGAAGTTGTTTCCACAAAGCCAAAATCCAATAAGTAATTCAGCACTCGGTCTCACGAACTGATAAACACCTTGCAACTTTGATGATGGAAATTCCCAAGGACTCACCAGCGGTTGTCCAGCATAGATACTCCCTCAGGTTGTGGACAAAAGGATATAAAACAGGGACAAAAAGACACATGGACAGTCCGTGTGCTTTAAATCAAAGACTCAGAAAGATAGGATGCAGGAAAGTAGTTGGAAATTATTTTGTTTAAGTTGAGCCAGGCAACCCACTGCGGAGCAGTGTAAGTTTATCCCTCTCTCTCCTGTAAACTGTTTCTTGAGATCTCACATTCATCATCATCACCTGAAAACAAACTGCACTCGTTCAAACTCATCGAGTCCGGTTATAATTGTAGCTCTGTGTGAAATTTGCCATCTAAGATATGAAACAGCTTAATTCAACCTAATTCTGCAAAAGTATAAGCAGTCACGCTACTGAAATTTGGAGAAGCCCCTGTGTGGGCACATTCAAAAGACACAGTGTCCAATTCATATAACCAGGAGATCCATTTTGTAGGTTACATTGTCAAATATGTAGATATTGGATTGTGTGAGTCAACTCCAGAAGGTAAGGAACAGGGGACCCATTAATCTATTGAATACCTTCTGACATTGAAAACTTAGTCCACAAGTTGGCTGAAAAATCTTTCAATTACTGGCTACAGATAGGGTTAAGAGTTCAAACTCTTAAAGGAGCAGCAGGCATCGTTTCACTGGTGTCACAGAGAACAAAGCAATTCCTCACACGGTCATGCAAGCAGTGACAGTAAAGTATCTACAATTCCCATAACAGTCGTTAACTTTAGTGAAGAATTGTCTGTAGAAACAGAATATGCGTTACTTTAGAATGCATTGGCTTGGGAGAACTGTTTGTGCCTGGATTGCCCTATAACCCTGGAAAACGACCTCTGTGGTAGCTTGCGCTGCCTCAATTGTTCACTCCCTCCTCCTCCTTGCTTCTGTGGAGTCTGTCGTTTTAGAGAAAACCTTTGATTTTAAGTTCCAGTCACTTTTCTTCAAACCTTCCTTGCCTCCATGTCAACTTACAGCACCTATAACTGTGCTGTAACTGCACAATTTTAACCTTTAAGGAGCTTCGTTCCTGTAACATTATTGTTTGAATCAATGGGAGTTGAAATGTTATGAATGACTGGAATTTCTATGTACTTGCTGACTGCATAAAAGTTAATTTTTGTTAACCACAGGAATGGAAATATCTTGTATCACCATAACTACAGTCAGCTCATTACAACCGCAAACCCACCGTGACATGATTAATATGTATATATAATGTATCTATACTGTCCAAGGCCACCCAGACAGACTTAAATGACTGTCTGATCCTGAGCTAATTTGCTTTACATTGCACAAGGTTGTAAACCTGGGACAGCACCAAATGCTTCACCTTAAATCTTTTGTTTCAAAACCACCTTAATATTACCTATAACATAAATCTTTCAGCACAGAAACAGACCATTCAGCTCAACTGGTCTATTTTTTTTTGTTTGCCAAATGAGCCTTGTCCCACCCTAATTTGTCTCACCCTATCAGCATATCCTCCTATTCCTTTCTCTTTCATGTACTTTGCTAGCTTCCTCTTAAAGGCATCCATGCTCTTGTTCTCATCTATTCCATGAGGCAGCAAGCTCCACTTTCTAACCACTCTCTGCACAAAACAGTTTCTCCTGAATTCATGATGATTGATTAGTTATTATCATGCACGATCCTGCTCCAAGGTGGATATGAACAAGTGCAAGTGATGAAATGTGCAAGTGATTAAAGGTACAAATGACGAGCAAGAAAGAGAAGTTGGATGGACCTGGCACTAGGACAGGGTGGAACACGCATATGGCAGGAGAGCAGAATGTGAGAGGAGGACCCTGGGACAGTCAGTCAGCAGCACCTAGAGGAGAGTGTGAGAGGAGGACCCTGGGACAGACAGTCAGCAGCACCTAGAGCAGAGAGTGAGAGGAGGACCATGGGACAGGCAATCAGCAGCACCTAGAGGAGAGAGTGAGAGGAGGACCCTGGGACAGGTAGTCAGCAGCACCTAGAGGAGAGTGTGAGAGGAGGACCCTGGGACAGTCAGTCAGCAGCACCTAGAGGAGAGAGTGAGAGGAGGACCCTGGGACAGTCAGCAGCACCTAGAGCAGAGAGTGAGAGGAGGACCCTGGGACAGTCAGCAGCACCTAGAGGAGAGAGTGAGAGGAGGACCCTGGGACAGTCAGCAGCACCTAGAGGAGAGTGTGAGAGGAGGGCCCTGGGACAGACAGCAGCACCTAGAGGAGAGTGTGAGAGGAGGACCCTGGGACAGTCAGCAGCACCTAGAGGAGAGAGTGAGAGGAGGACCCTGGGACAGGCAGTCAGCACCTGGAGGACAGTGTGAGAGGAGGACCCTGGGACAGTCAGCAGCACCTAGAGGAGAGTGTGAGAGGAGGACCCTGGGACAGTCAGCAGCACCTAGAGGAGAGTGTGAGAGGAGGACCCTGGGACAGGCAGTCAGCACCTAGAGGAGAGTGTGAGAGGAGGACCCTGGGACAGTCAGCAGCACCTAGAGGAGAGTGTGAGAGGAGGACCCTGGGACAGACAGTCAGCAGCATCTAGAGGAGAGAGTGAGAGGAGGACCCTGGGACAGTCAGCAGCACCTAGAGGAGAGTGTGAGAGGAGGACCCTGGGACAGTCAGCAGCACCTAGAGGAAAGAGTGAGAGGAGGACCCTGGGACAGACAGTCAGCAGCACCTAGAGGAGAGTGTGAGAGGAGGACCCTGGGACAGACAGCAGCACCTAGAGGAGAGTGTGAGAGGAGGACCCTGGGACAGTCAGCAGCACCTAGAGGAGAGTGTGAGAGGAGGACCCTGGGACAGACAGCAGCACCTAGAGGAGAGTGTGAGAGGAGGACCCTGGGACAGACAGCAGCACCTAGAGGAGAGTGTGAGAGGAGGACCCTGGGACAGTCAGCAGCACCTAGAGGAGAGTGTGAGAGGAGGACCCTGGGACAGGGAGTCAGCACCTAGAGGAGAGTGTGAGAGGAGGGCCCTGGGACAGACAGTCAGCAGCACCTAGAGGAGAGTGTGAGAGGAGGACCCTGGGACAGACAGTCAGCACCTAGAGGAGAGTGTGAGAGGAGGACCCTGGGACAGACAGTCAGCAGCACCTAGAGGAGAGTGTGAGAGGAGGACCCTGGGACAGTCAGCAGCGCCTAGAGGAGAGTGTGAGAGGAGGACCCTGGGACAGTCAGTCAGCAGCACCTAGAGGAGAGTGTGAGAGGAGGACCCTGGGACAGTCAGCAGCACCTAGAGGACAGTGTGAGAGGAGGACCCTGGGACAGACAGCAGCACCTAGAGCAGAGAGTGAGAGGAGGACCCTGGGACAGTCAGCAGCACCTAGAGGAGAGAGTGAGAGGAGGACCCTGGGACAGTCAGCAGCACCTAGAGGAGAGTGTGAGAGGAGGGCCCTGGGACAGTCAGCAGCAACTAGAGGAGAGTGTGAGAGGAGGACCCTGGGACAGGCAGTCAGCACCTAGAGGACAGTGTGAGAGGAGGACCCTGGGACAGTCAGCAGCACCTAGAGGAGAGTGTGAGAGGAGGACCCTGGGACAGTCAGTCAGCACCTAGAGGACAGTGTGAGAGGAGGACCCTGGGACAGTCAGCAGCACCTAGAGGAGAGAGTGAGAGGAGGACCCTGGGACAGGCAGTAAGCACCTAGAGGACAGTGTGAGAGGAGGACCCTGGGACAGTCAGCAGCACCTAGAGGAGAGAGTGAGAGGAGGACCCTGGGACAGTCAGTCAGCAGCACCTAGAGGAGAGAGTGAGAGGAGGACCCTGGAACAGTCAGCAGCACCTAGAGGAGAGTGTGAGAGGAGGACCCTGGGACAGTCAGTCAGCAGCACCTAGAGGAGAGAGTGAGAGGAGGACCCTGGGACAGTCAGCAGCACCTAGAGGAGAGTGTGAGAGGAGGACCCTGGGACAGTCAGCAGCACCTAGAGGAGAGAGTGAGAGGAGGACCCTGGGACAGACAGTCAGCAGCACCTAGAGGAGAGTGTGAGAGGAGGACCCTGGGACAGTCAGCAGCACCTAGAGGAGAGAGTGAGAGGAGGACCCTGGGACAGTCAGCAGCACCTAGAGGAGAGTGTGAGAGGAGGACCCTGGGACAGTCAGCAGCACCTAGAGGAGAGAGTGAGAGGAGGACCCTGGGACAGACAGTCAGCAGCACCTAGAGGAGAGTGTGAGAGGAGGACCCTGGGACAGACAGTCAGCAGCACCTAGAGGAGAGTGTGAGAGGAGGACCCTGGGACAGTCAGCAGCACCTAGAGGAGAGAGTGAGAGGAGGACCCTGGGACAGACAGCAGCACCTAGAGGAGAGTGTGAGAGGAGGACCCTGGGACAGTCAGCAGCACCTAGAGGAGAGTGTGAGAGGAGGACCCTGGGACAGTCAGCAGCACCTAGAGGAGAGAGTGAGAGGAGGACCCTGGGACAGACAGTCAGCAGCACCTAGAGGAGAGTGTGAGAGGAGGACCGTGGGACAGTCAGCAGCACCTAGAGGAGAGTGTGAGAGGAGGACCCTGGGACAGTCAGCAGCACCTAGAGGAGAGTGTGAGAGGAGGACCCTGGGACAGGCAGTCAGCAGCACCTAGAGGAGAGTGTGAGAGGAGGACCCTGGGACAGACAGTCAGCAGCACCTAGAGGAGAGTGTGAGAGGAGGACCCTGGGACAGTCAGCAGCACCTAGAGGAGAGAGTGAGAGGAGGACCCTGGGACAGACAGTCAGCAGCACCTAGAGGAGAGAGTGAGAGGAGGACCCTGGGACAGACAGTCAGCAGCACCTAGAGGAGAGTGTGAGAGGAGGACCCTGGGACAGTCAGCAGCACCTAGAGGAGAGTGTGAGAGGAGGACCCTGGGACAGACAGTCAGCAGCACCTAGAGGAGAGAGTGAGAGGAGGACCCTGGGACAGACAGTCAGCAGCACCTAGAGGAGAGTGTGAGAGGAGGACCCTGGGACAGTCAGCAGCACCTAGAGGAGAGTGTGAGAGGAGGACCCTGGGACAGTCAGCAGCACCTAGAGGAGAGTGTGAGAGGAGGGCCCTGGGACAGTCAGCAGCACCTAGAGGAGAGAGTGAGAGGAGGACCCTGGGACAGTCAGTCAGCAGCACCTAGAGGAGAGTGTGAGAGGAGGACCCTGGGACAGACAGCAGCACCTAGAGGAGAGTGTGAGAGGAGGACCCTGGGACAGGTAGTCAGCAGCACCTAGAGGAGAGAGTGAGAGGAGGACCCTGGGACAGGTAGTCAGCAGCACCTAGAGGAGATTGTGAGAGGAGGACCCTGGGACAGTCAGTCAGCAGCACCTAGAGGACAGTGTGAGAGGAGGACCCTGGGACAGTCAGTCAGCAGCACCTAGAGGACAGTGTGAGAGGAGGACCCTGGGACAGTCAGTCAGCAGCACCTAGAGGACAGTGTGAGAGGAAGACCCTGGGACAGTCAGCAGCACCTAGAGGAGAGTGTGAGAGGAGGACCCTGGGACAGACAGCAGCACCTAGAGGAGAGTGTGAGAGGAGGGCCCTGGGACAGGTAGTCAGCAGCACCTAGAGGAGAGAGTGAGAGGAGGACCCTGGGACAGGTAGTCAGCAGCACCTAGAGGACAGTGTGAGAGGAGGACCCTGGGACAGTCAGTCAGCAGCACCTAGAGGAAAGTGTGAGAGGAGGACCCTGGGACAGTCAGTCAGCAGCACCTAGAGGACAGTGTGAGAGGAGGACCCTGGGACAGTCAGCAGCACCTAGAGGAGAGTGTGAGAGGAGGACCCTGGGACAGACAGTCAGCAGCACCTAGAGGAGAGTGTGAGAGGAGGACACTGGGACAGTCAGTCAGCAGCACCTAGAGGAGAGTGTGAGAGGAGGACCCTGGGACAGTCAGCAGCACCTAGAGGAGAGAGTGAGAGGAGGACCCTGGGACAGACAGCCAGCAGCACCTAGAGGAGAGTGTGAGAGGAGGACCCTGGGACAGACAGTCAGCAGCACCTAGAGGACAGTGTGAGAGGAGGACCCTGGGACAGACAGTCAGCAGCACCTAGAGGAGAGTGTGAGAGGAGGACCCTGGGACAGACAGTCAGCAGCACCTAGAGGAGAGTGTGAGAGGAGGACCCTGGGACAGACAGTCAGCAGCACCTAGAGGAGAGTGTGAGAGGAGGACCCTGGGACAGTCAGCAGCACCTAGAGGAGGGTGTGAGAGGTGGACCCTGGGACAGTCAGCAGCACCTAGAGGAGAGTGTGAGAGGAGGACCCTGGGACAGTCAGCAGCACCTAGAGGAGAGAGTGAGAGGAGGGCCCTGGGACAGTCAGCAGCACCTAGAGGAGAGTGAGAGAGGAGGACCCTGGGACAGTCAGTCAGCAGCACCTAGAGGAGAGTGTGAGAGGAGGACCCTGGGACAGTCAGCAGCACCTAGAGGAGAGTGTGAGAGGAGGACCTTGGGACAGTCAGTCAGCAGCACCTAGAGGACAGTGTGAGAGGAGGACCCTGGGACAGTCAGTCAGCAGCACCTAGAGGACAGTGTGAGAGGAGGACCCTGGGACAGTCAGTCAGCACCTAGAGGAGAGTGTGAGAGGAGGACCCTGGGACAGACAGCAGCACCTAGAGGAGAGTGTGAGCGGAGGACCTGGGACAGGTAGTCAGCAGCACCTAGAGGAGAGAGTGAGAGGAGGACCCTGGGACAGGTAGTCAGCAGCACCTAGAGGAAAGTGTGAGAGGAGGACCCTGGGAGAGTCAGTCAGCAGCACCTAGAGGACAGTGTGAGAGGAGGACCCTGGGACAGTCAGCAGCACCTAAAGGAGAGTGTGAGAGGAAGACCCTGGGACAGACAGTCAGCAGCACCTAGAGGAGAGTGTGAGAGGAGGACACTGGGACAGACAGTCAGCAGCACCTAGAGGAGAGTGTGAGAGGAGGACCCTGGGACAGTCAGCAGCACCTAGAGGAGAGAGTGAGAGGAGGACCCTGGGACAGACAGTCAGCAGCACCTAGAGGAGAGTGTGAGAGGAGGACCCTGGGACAGACAGTCAGCAGCACCTAGAGGAGAGTGTGAGAGGAGGACCCTGGGACAGACAGTCAGCAGCACCTAGAGGAGAGTGTGAGAGGAGGACCCTGGGACAGACAGTCAGCAGCACCTAGAGGAGAGTGTGAGAGGAGGTCCCTGGGACAGACAGTCAGCAGCACCTAGAGGAGAGTGTGAGAGGAGGACCCTGGGACAGTCAGCAGCACCTAGAGGAGGGTGTGAGAGGAGGACCCTGGGACAGTCAGCAGCACCTAGAGGAGAGTGTGAGAGGAGGACCCTGGGACAGTCAGCAGCACCTAGAGTAGAGAGTGAGAGGAGGGCCCTGGGACAGTCAGCAGCACCTAGAGGAGAGTGAGAGAGGAGGACCCTGGGACAGTCAGCAGCACCTAGAGGAGAGTGTGAGAGGAGGACCCTGGGACAGTCAGCAGCACCTAGAGGAGAGTGTGAGAGGAGGACCCTGGGACAGTCAGTCAGCAGCACCTAGAGGACAGTGTGAGAGGAGGACCCTGGGACAGTCAGTCAGCAGCACCTAGAGGACAGTGTGAGAGGAGGACCCTGGGACAGTCAGTCAGCAGCACCTAGAGGACAGTGTGAGAGGAGGACCCTGGGACAGTCAGCAGCACCTAGAGGAGAGTGTGAGAGGAGGACCCGGGGACAGACAGCAGCACCTAGAGGAGAGTGTGAGAGGAGGACCCTGGGACAGGTAGTCAGCAGCACCTAGAGGAGAGAGTGAGAGGAGGACCCTGGGACAGGTAGTCAGCAGCACCTAGAGGACAGTGTGAGAGGAGGACCCTGGGAGAGTCAGTCAGCAGCACCTAGAGGACAGTGTGAGAGGAGGACCCTGGGACAGTCAGTCAGCAGCACCTAGAGGACACTGTGAGAGGAGGACCCTGGGACAGTCAGCAGCACCTAGAGGAGAGTGTGAGAGGAGGACCCTGGGACAGACAGTCAGCAGCACCTAGAGGAGAGTGTGAGAGGAGGACACTGGGACAGACAGTCAGCAGCACCTAGAGGAGAGTGTGAGAGGAGGACCCTGGGAAAGTCAGCAGCACCTAGAGGAGAGAGTGAGAGGAGGACCCTGGGACAGACAGTCAGCAGCACCTAGAGGAGAGTGTGAGAGGAGGACCCTGGGACAGACAGTCAGCAGCACCTAGAGGAGAGTGTGAGAGGAGGACCCTGGGACAGACAGTCATCAGCACCTAGAGGAGAGTGTGAGAGGAGGTCCCTGGGACAGACAGTCAGCAGCACCTAGAGGAGAGTGTGAGAGGAGGACCCTGGGACAGACAGTCAGCAGCACCTAGAGGAGAGTGTGAGAGGAGGACCCTGGGACAGTCAGCAGCACCTAGAGGAGAGTGTGAGAGGAGGACCCTGGGACAGACAGTCAGCAGCACCTAGAGGAGAGTGTGAGAGGAGGACCCTGGGACAGTCAGCAGCACCTAGAGGAGAGTGAGAGAGGAGGACCCTGGGACAGTCAGCAGCACCTAGAGGAGAGTGTGAGAGGAGGGCCCTGGGACAGTCAGCAGCACCTAGAGGAGAGAGTGAGAGGAGGGCCCTGGGACAGTCAGCAGCACCTAGAGGAGAGAGTGAGAGGAGGGCCCTGGGATAGTCAGCAGCACATAGAGGAGAGTGTGAGAGGAGGACCCTGGGACAGTCAGCAGCACCTAGAGGAGAGAGTGAGAGGAGGACCCTGGGACAGTCAGCAGCACCTAGAGGAGAGAGTGAGAGGAGGACCCTGGGACAGTCAGTCAGCAGCACCTAGAGGAGAGTGTGAGAGGAGGACCCTGGGACAGGTAGTCAGCAGCACCTAGAGGAGAGAGTGAGAGGAGGACCCTGGGACAGGTAGTCAGCAGCACCTAGAGGAGATTGTGAGAGGACGACCCTGGGACAGACAGTCAGCAGCACCTAGAGGACAGTGTGAGAGGAGGACCCTGGGACAGTCAGTCAGCAGCACCTAGAGGACAGTGTGAGAGGAGGACCCTGGGACAGTCAGTCAGCAGCACCTAGAGGACAGTGTGAGAGGAGGACCCTGGGACAGTCAGCAGCACCTAGAGGAGAGTGTGAGAGGAGGACCCTGGGACAGGTAGTCAGCAGCACCTAGAGGAGAGAGTGAGAGGAGGACCCTGGGACAGGTAGTCAGCAGCACCTAGAGGAGAGTGTGAGAGGAGGACCCTGGGACAGTCAGTCAGCAGCACCTAGAGGAGAGTGTGAGAGGAGGACCCTGGGACAGTCAGCAGCACCTAGAGGAGAGTGTGAGAGGAGGACCCTGGGACAGACAGTCAGCAGCACCTAGAGGAGAGTGTGAGAGGAGGACCCTGGGACAGTCAGCAGCACCTATAGGAGAGTGTGAGAGGAGGACCCTGGTACAGACAGTCAGCAGCACCTAGAGGAGAATGTGAGAGGAGGACCCTGGGACAGTCAGCAGCACCTAGAGAAGAGTGTGAGAGGAGGACCCTGGGACAGACAGTCAGCAGCACCTAGAGGAGAGTGTGAGAGGAGGGCCCTGGGACAGTCAGCAGCACCTAGAGGAGAGAGTGAGAGGAGGACCCTGGGACAGTCAGTCAGCAGCACCTAGAGGAGAGTGTGAGAGGAGGACCCTGGGACAGACAGCAGCACCTAGAGGAGAGAGTGAGAGGAGGACCCTGGGACAGACAGCAGCACCTAGAGGAGAGTGTGAGAGGAGGACCCTGGGACAGTCAGTCAGCAGCACCTAGAGGACAGTGTGATAGGAGGACCCTGGGACAGTCAGCAGCACCTAGAGGAGAGAGTGAGAGGAGGACCCTGGGACAGTCAGTCAGCACCTAGAGGAGAGTGTGAGAGGAGGACCCTGGGACAGTCAGCAGCACCTAGAGGAGAGTGTGAGAGGAGGATCCTGGGACAGTCAGCAGCACCTAGAAGAGAGTGTGAGAGGAGGACCCTGGGAGAGACAGCAGCACCTAGAGGAGAGTATGAGAGGAGGACCCTGGGACAGGTAGTCAGCAGCACCTAGAGGAGAGAGTGAGAGGAGGACCCTGGGACAGTCAGCAGCACCTAGAGGAGAGTGTGAGAGGAGGACCCTGGGACAGACAGTCAGCAGCACCTAGAGGAGTGAGTGAGAGGAGGACCCTGGGACAGACAGTCAGCAGCACCTAGAGGAGAGTGTGAGAGGAGGACCCTGGGACAGACAGTCAGCAGCACCTAGAGGAGAGAGTGAGAGGAGGACCCTGGGACAGACAGTCAGCAGCACCTAGAGGAGAGTGTGAGAGGAGGACCCTGGGACAGTCAGCAGCACCTAGAGGAGAGTGTGAGAGGAGGACCCTGGGACAGACAGTCAGCAGCACCTAGAGGAGAGTGTGAGAGGAGGACCCTGGGACAGTCAGCAGCACCTAGAGGAGAGAGTGAGAGGAGGACCCTGGGACAGACAGTCAGCAGCACCTAGAGGAGAGAGTGAGAGGAGGACCCTGTGACAGACAGTCAGCAGCACCTAGAGGAGAGTGTGAGAGGAGGACCCTGGGACAGTCAGCAGCACCTAGAGGAGAGTGTGAGAGGAGGACCCTGGGACAGACAGTCAGCAGCACCTAGAGGAGAGAGTGAGAGGAGGACCCTGGGACAGACAGTCAGCAGCACCTAGAGGAGAGTGTGAGAGGAGGACCCTGGGACAGTCAGCAGCACCTAGAGGAGAGTGTGAGAGGAGGACCCTGGGACAGTCAGCAGCACCTAGAGGAGAGTGTGAGAGGAGGACCCTGGGACAGTCAGTCAGCAGCACCTAGAGGAGAGTGTGAGAGGAGGACCCTGGGACAGACAGCAGCACCTAGAGGAGAGTGTGAGAGGAGGACCCTGGGACAGTCAGTCAGCAGCACCTAGAGGACAGTGTGAGAGGAGGACCCTGGGACAGTCAGTCAGCAGCACCTAGAGGACAGTGTGAGAGGAGGACCCTGGGACAGTCAGTCAGCAGCACCTAGAGGACAGTGTGAGAGGAGGACCCTGGGACAGTCAGCAGCACCTAGAGGAGAGTGTGAGAGGAGGACCCTGGGACAGACAGCAGCACCTAGAGGAGAGTGTGAGAGGAGGCCCCTGGGACAGGTAGACAGCAGCACCTAGAGGAGAGAGTGAGAGGAGGACCCTGGGACAGGTAGTCAGCAGCACCTAGAGGACAGTGTGAGAGGAGGACCCTGGGACAGTCAGTCAGCAGCACCTAGAGGACAGTTTGAGAGGAGGACCCTGGGACAGTCAGTCAGCAGCACCTAGAGGACAGTGTGAGAGGAGGACCCTGGGACAGACAGTCAGCAGCACCTAGAGGAGAGTGTGAGAGGAGGACCCTGGGACAGTCAGCAGCACCTAGAGGAGAGTGTGAGAGGAGGACCCTGGGACAGACAGTCAGCAGCACCTAGAGGAGAGTGTGAGAGGAGGACCCTGGGACAGTCAGCAGCACCTAGAGGAGAGAGTGAGAGGAGGACCCTGGGACAGTCAGCAGCACCTAGAGGAGAGTGTGAGAGGAGGACCCTGGGACAGACAGTCAGCAGCACCTAGAGGAGAGTGTGAGAGGAGGACACTGGGACAGACAGTCAGCAGCACCTAGAGGAGAGTCTGAGAGCAGGACCCTGGGACAGTCAGCAGCACATAGAGGAGAGAGTGAGAGGAGGACCCTGGGACAGACAGTCAGCAGCACCTAGAGGAGAGTGTGAGAGGAGGACCCTGGGACAGACAGTGAGCAGCACCTAGAGGACAGTGTGAAAGGAGGACCCTGGGACAGTCAGCAGCACCTAGAGGAGAGTGTGAGAGGAGGACCCTGGGACAGTCAGCAGCACCTAGAGGAGAGTGTGAGAGGAGGGCCCTGGGACAGTCAGCAGCACCTAGAGGAGAGAGTGAGAGGAGGACCCTGGGACAGTCAGTCAGCAGCACCTAGAGGAGAGTGTGAGAGGAGGACCCTGGGACAGACAGCAGCACCTAGAGGAGAGTGTGAGAGGAGGACCCTGGGACAGGTAGTCAGCAGCACCTAGAGGAGAGAGTGAGAGGAGGACCCTGGGACAGGTAGTCAGCAGCACCTAGAGGAGATTGTGAGAGGACGACCCTGGGACAGTCAGTCAGCAGCACCTAGAGGACAGTGTGAGAGGAGGACCCTGGGACAGTCAGTCAGCAGCACCTAGAGGACAGTGTGAGAGGAGGACCCTGGGACAGTCAGCAGCACCTAGAGGAGAGTGTGAGAGGAGGACGCTGGGACAGACAGTCAGCAGCACCTAGAGGAGAGTGTGAGATGAGGACCCTGGGACAGTCAGCAGCACCTAGAGGAGAGTGTGAGAGGAGGACACTGGGACAGACAGTCAGCAGCACCTAGAGGAGAGTGTGAGAGCAGGACCCTGGGACAGCCAGCAGCACATAGAGGAGAGAGTGAGAGGAGGACCCTGGGACAGACAGTCAGCAGCACCTAGAGGAGAGTGTGAGAGGAGGACCCTGGGACAGACAGTGAGCAGCACCTAGAGGAGAGTGTGAGAGGAGGACCTGGGACAGTCAGCAGCACCTAGAGGAGAGTGTGAGAGGAGGACCCTGGGACAGACAGTCAGCAGCACCTAGAGGAGAGTGTGAGAGGAGGACCCTGGAACAGTCAGCAGCACCTAGAGGAGAGTGTGAGAGGAGGGCCCTGGGACAGTCAGCAGCACCTAGAGGAGAGAGTGAGAGGAGGACCCTGGGACAGTCAGTCAGCAGCACCTAGAGGAGAGTGTGAGAGGAGGACCCTGGGACAGACAGCAGCACCTAGAGGAGAGTGTGAGAGGAGGACCCTGGGACAGGTAGTCAGCAGCACCTAGAGGAGAGAGTGAGAGGAGGACCCTGGGACAGGTAGTCAGCAGCAACTAGAGGAGATTGTGAGAGGACGACCCTGGGACAGTCAGTCAGCAGCACCTAGAGGACAGTGTGAGAGGAGGACCATGGGACAGTCAGTCAGCCGCACCTAGAGGACAGTGTGAGAGGAGGACCCTGGGACAGTCAGTCAGCAGCACCTAGAGGACAGTGTGAGAGGAGGACCCTGGGACAGTCAGCAGCACCTAGAGGAGAGTGTGAGAGGAGGACCCTGGGACAGACAGCAGCACCTAGAGGAGAGTGTGAGAGGAGGACCCTGGAACAGGTAGTCAGCAGCACCTAGAGGAGAGAGTGAGAGGAGGACCCTGGGACAGGTAGTCAGCAGCACCTAGAGGAGAGTGTGAGAGGAGGACCCTGGGACAGTCAGTCAGCAGCACCTAGAGGAGAGTGTGAGAGGAGGACCCTGGGACAGTCAGCAGCACCTAGAGGAGAGTGTGAGAGGAGGACCCTGGGACAGACAGTCAGCAGCACCTAGAGGAGAGTGTGAGATGAGGACCCTGGGACAGTCAGCAGCACCTAGAGGAGAGTGTGAGAGGAGGACCCTGGGACAGACAGTCAGCAGCACCTAGAGGAGAGTGTGAGAGGAGGGCCCTGGGACAGTCAGCAGCACCTAGAGGAGAGAGTGAGAGGAGGACCCTGGGACAGACAGTCAGCAGCACCTAGAGGAGAGAGTGAGAGGAGGACCCTGGGACAGACAGTCAGCAGCACCTAGAGGAGAGTGTGAGAGGAGGACCCTGGGACAGTCAGCAACACCTAGAGGAGAGTGTGAGAGGAGGACCCTGGGACAGACAGTCAGCAGCACCTAGAGGAGAGAGTGAGAGGAGGACCCTGGGACAGACAGTCAGCAGCACCTAGAGGAGAGTGTGAGAGGAGGACCCTGGGACAGTCAGCAGCACCTAGAGGAGAGTGTGAGAGGAGGACCCTGGGACAGACAGTCAGCAGCACCTAGAGGAGATTGTGAGAGGAGGACCCTGGGACAGTCAGCAGCACCTAGAGGAGAGAGTGAGAGGAGGACCCTGGGACGGACAGTCAGCAGCACCTAGAGGAGAGAGTGAGAGGAGGACCCTGTGACAGACAGTCAGCAGCACCTAGAGGAGAGTGTGAGAGGAGGACCCTGGGACAGTCAGCAGCACCTAGAGGAGAGTGTGAGAGGAGGACCCTGGGACAGACAGTCAGCAGCACCTAGAGGAGAGTGTGAGAGGAGGATCCTGGGACAGACAGTCAGCAGCACCTAGAGGAGAGTGTGAGAGGAGGACCCTGGGACAGTCAGCAGCACCTAGAGGAGAGTGTGAGAGGAGGACCCTGGGACAGTCAGCAGCACCTAGAGGAGAGTGTGAGAGGAGGACCCTGGGACAGTCAGCAGCACCTAGAGGAGAGTGTGAGTGGAGGACCCTGGGACAGTCAGCAGCACCTAGAGGAGAGTGTGAGAGGAGGGCCCTGGGACAGTCAGCAGCACCTAGAGGAGAGAGTGAGAGGAGGACCCTGGGACAGTCAGTCAGCACCTAGAGGAGAGTGTGAGAGGAGGCCCCTGGGACAGGTAGACAGCAGCACCTAGAGGAGAGAGTGAGAGGAGGACCCTGGGACAGGTAGTCAGCAGCACCTAGAGGACAGTGTGAGAGGAGGACCCTGGGACAGTCAGTCAGCAGCACCTAGAGGACAGTGTGAGAGGAGGACCCTGGGACAGTCAGTCAGCAGCACCTAGAGGACAGTGTGAGAGGAGGACCCTGGGACAGACAGTCAGCAGCACCTAGAGGAGAGTGTGAGAGGAGGACCCTGGGACAGTCAGCAGCACCTAGAGGAGAGTGTGAGAGGAGGACCCTGGGACAGACAGTCAGCAGCACCTAGAGGAGAGTGTGAGAGGAGGACCCTGGGACAGTCAGCAGCACCTAGAGGAGAGAGTGAGAGGAGGACCCTGGGACAGTCAGCAGCACCTAGAGGAGAGTGTGAGAGGAGGACCCTGGGACAGACAGTCAGCAGCACCTAGAGGAGAGTGTGAGAGGAGGACACTGGGACAGACAGTCAGCAGCACCTAGAGGAGAGTGTGAGAGCAGGACCCTGGGACAGTCAGCAGCACATAGAGGAGAGAGTGAGAGGAGGACCCTGGGACAGACAGTCAGCAGCACCTAGAGGAGAGTGTGAGAGGAGGACCCTGGGACAGACCGTGAGCAGCACCTAGAGGAGAGTGTAAGAGGAGGACCCTGGGACAGTCAGCAGCACCTAGAGGAGAGTGTGAGAGGAGGACCCTGGGACAGACAGTCAGCAGCACCTAGAGGAGAGTGTGAGAGGAGGACTCTGGGACAGTCAGCAGCACCTAGACGAGAGTGTGAGAGGAGGGCCCTGGGACAGTCAGCAGCACCTAGAGGAGAGAGTGAGAGGAGGACCCTGGGACGGTCAGTCAGCAGCACCTAGAGGAGAGTGTGAGAGGAGGACCCTGGGACAGACAGCAGCACCTAGAGGAGAGTGTGAGAGGAGGACCTTGGGACAGGTAGTCAGCAGCACCTAGAGGAGAGAGTGAGAGGAGGACCCTGGGACAGTCAGCAGCACCTAGAGGAGAGTGTGAGAGGAGGACCCTGGGACAGACAGTCAGCAGCACCTAGAGGAGAGTGTGAGAGGAGGGCCCTGGGACAGTCAGCAGCACCTAGAGGAGAGAGTGAGAGGAGGACCCTGGGACAGACAGTCAGCAGCACCTAGAGGAGAGAGTGAGAGGAGGACCCTGGGACAGACAGTCAGCAGCACCTAGAGGAGAGTGTGAGAGGAGGACCCTGGGACAGTCAGCAACACCTAGAGGAGAGTGTGAGAGGAGGACCCTGGGACAGACAGTCAGCAGCACCTAGAGGAGAGAGTGAGAGGAGGACCCTGGGACAGACAGTCAGCAGCACCTAGAGGAGAGTGTGAGAGGAGGACCCTGGGACAGTCAGCAGCACCTAGAGGAGAGTGTGAGAGGAGGACCCTGGGACAGACAGACAGTCAGCAGCACCTAGAGGAGAGTGTGAGAGGAGGACCCTGGGACAGTCAGCAGCACCTAGAGGAGAGAGTGAGAGGAGGACCCTGGGACGGACAGTCAGCAGCACCTAGAGGAGAGAGTGAGAGGAGGACCCTGTGACAGACAGTCAGCAGCACCTAGAGGAGAGTGTGAGAGGAGGACCCTGGGACAGTCAGCAGCACCTAGAGGAGAGTGTGAGAGGAGGACCCTGGGACAGACAGTCAGCAGCACCTAGAGGAGAGTGTGAGAGGAGGACCCTGGGACAGACAGTCAGCAGCACCTAGAGGAGAGTGTGAGAGGAGGACCCTGGGACAGTCAGCAGCACCTAGAGGAGAGTGTGAGAGGAGGACCCTGGGACAGTCAGCAGCACCTAGAGGAGAGTGTGAGAGGAGGACCCTGGGACAGTCAGCAGCACCTAGAGGAGAGTGTGAGAGGAGGACCCTGGGACAGTCAGCAGCACCTAGAGGAGTGTGTGAGAGGAGGGCCCTGGGACAGTCAGCAGCACCTAGAGGAGAGAGTGAGAGGAGGACCCTGGGACAGTCAGTCAGCACCTAGAGGAGAGTGTGAGAGGAGGCCCCTGGGACAGGTAGACAGCAGCACCTAGAGGAGAGAGTGAGAGGAGGACCCTGGGACAGGTAGTCAGCAGCACCTAGAGGACAGTGTGAGAGGAGGACCCTGGGACAGTCAGTCAGCAGCACCTAGAGGACAGTGTGAGAGGAGGACCCTGGGACAGTCAGTCAGCAGCACCTAGAGGACAGTGTGAGAGGAGGACCCTGGGACAGACAGTCAGCAGCACCTAGAGGAGAGTGTGAGAGGAGGACCCTGGGACAGTCAGCAGCACCTAGAGGAGAGTGTGTGAGGAGGACCCTGGGACAGACAGTCAGCAGCACCTAGAGGAGAGTGTGAGAGGAGGACCCTGGGACAGTCAGCAGCACCTAGAGGAGAGAGTGAGAGGAGGACCCTGGGACAGTCAGCAGCACCTAGAGGAGAGTGTGAGAGGAGGACCCTGGGACAGACAGTCAGCAGCACCTAGAGGAGAGTGTGAGAGGAGGACACTGGGACAGACAGTCAGCAGCACCTAGAGGAGAGTGTGAGAGCAGGACCCTGGGACAGTCAGCAGCACATAGAGGAGAGAGTGAGAGGAGGACCCTGGGACAGACAGTCAGCAGCACCTAGAGGAGAGTGTGAGAGGAGGACCCTGGGACAGTCAGCAGCACCTAGAGGAGAGAGTGAGAGGAGGACCCTGGGACGGACAGTCAGCAGCACCTAGAGGAGAGAGTGAGAGGAGGACCCTGTGACAGACAGTCAGCAGCACCTAGAGGAGAGTGTGAGAGGAGGACCCTGGGACAGTCAGCAGCACCTAGAGGAGAGTGTGAGAGGAGGACCCTGGGACAGACAGTCAGCAGCACCTAGAGGAGAGTGTGAGAGGAGGACCCTGGGACAGACAGTCAGCAGCACCTAGAGGAGAGTGTGAGAGGAGGACCCTGGGACAGTCAGCAGCACCTAGAGGAGAGTGTGAGAGGAGGACCCTGGGACAGTCAGCAGCACCTAGAGGAGAGTGTGAGAGGAGGACCCTGGGACAGTCAGCAGCACCTAGAGGAGAGTGTGAGAGGAGGACCCTGGGACAGTCAGCAGCACCTAGAGGAGAGTGTGAGAGGAGGGCCCTGGGACAGTCAGCAGCACCTAGAGGAGAGAGTGAGAGGAGGACCCTGGGACAGTCAGTCAGCACCTAGAGGAGAGTGTGAGAGGAGGCCCCTGGGACAGGTAGACAGCAGCACCTAGAGGAGAGAGTGAGAGGAGGACCCTGGGACAGGTAGTCAGCAGCACCTAGAGGACAGTGTGAGAGGAGGACCCTGGGACAGTCAGTCAGCAGCACCTAGAGGACAGTGTGAGAGGAGGACCCTGGGACAGTCAGTCAGCAGCACCTAGAGGACAGTGTGAGAGGAGGACCCTGGGACAGACAGTCAGCAGCACCTAGAGGAGAGTGTGAGAGGAGGACCCTGGGACAGTCAGCAGCACCTAGAGGAGAGTGTGAGAGGAGGACCCTGGGACAGACAGTCAGCAGCACCTAGAGGAGAGTGTGAGAGGAGGACCCTGGGACAGTCAGCAGCACCTAGAGGAGAGAGTGAGAGGAGGACCCTGGGACAGTCAGCAGCACCTAGAGGAGAGTGTGAGAGGAGGACCCTGGGACAGACAGTCAGCAGCACCTAGAGGAGAGTGTGAGAGGAGGACACTGGGACAGACAGTCAGCAGCACCTAGAGGAGAGTGTGAGAGCAGGACCCTGGGACAGTCAGCAGCACATAGAGGAGAGAGTGAGAGGAGGACCCTGGGACAGACAGTCAGCAGCACCTAGAGGAGAGTGTGAGAGGAGGACCCTGGGACAGACCGTGAGCAGCACCTAGAGGAGAGTGTAAGAGGAGGACCCTGGGACAGTCAGCAGCACCTAGAGGAGAGTGTGAGAGGAGGACCCTGGGACAGACAGTCAGCAGCACCTAGAGGAGAGTGTGAGAGGAGGACTCTGGGACAGTCAGCAGCACCTAGACGAGAGTGTGAGAGGAGGGCCCTGGGACAGTCAGCAGCACCTAGAGGAGAGAGTGAGAGGAGGACCCTGGGACGGTCAGTCAGCAGCACCTAGAGGAGAGTGTGAGAGGAGGACCCTGGGACAGACAGCAGCACCTAGAGGAGAGTGTGAGAGGAGGACCTTGGGACAGGTAGTCATCAGCACCTAGAGGAGAGAGTGAGAGGAGGACCCTGGGACAGTCAGCAGCACCTAGAGGAGAGTGTGAGAGGAGGACCCTGGGACAGACAGTCAGCAGCACCTAGAGGAGAGTGTGAGAGGAGGGCCCTGGGACAGTCAGCAGCACCTAGAGGAGAGAGTGAGAGGAGGACCCTGGGACAGACAGTCAGCAGCACCTAGAGGAGAGAGTGAGAGGAGGACCCTGGGACAGACAGTCAGCAGCACCTAGAGGAGAGTGTGAGAGGAGGACCCTGGGACAGTCAGCAACACCTAGAGGAGAGTGTGAGAGGAGGACCCTGGGACAGACAGTCAGCAGCACCTAGAGGAGAGAGTGAGAGGAGGACCCTGGGACAGACAGTCAGCAGCACCTAGAGGAGAGTGTGAGAGGAGGACCCTGGGACAGTCAGCAGCACCTAGAGGAGAGTGTGAGAGGAGGACCCTGGGACAGACAGTCAGCAGCACCTAGAGGAGAGTGTGAGAGGAGGACCCTGGGACAGTCAGCAGCACCTAGAGGAGAGAGTGAGAGGAGGACCCTGGGACGGACAGTCAGCAGCACCTAGAGGAGAGAGTGAGAGGAGGACCCTGTGACAGACAGTCAGCAGCACCTAGAGGAGAGTGTGAGAGGAGGACCCTGGGACAGTCAGCAGCACCTAGAGGAGAGTGTGAGAGGAGGACCCTGGGACAGACAGTCAGCAGCACCTAGAGGAGAGTGTGAGAGGAGGACCCTGGGACAGACAGTCAGCAGCACCTAGAGGAGAGTGTGAGAGGAGGACCCTGGGACAGTCAGCAGCACCTAGAGGAGAGTGTGAGAGGAGGACCCTGGGGCAGTCAGCAGCACCTAGAGGAGAGTGTGAGAGGAGGACCCTGGGACAGTCAGCAGCACCTAGAGGAGAGTGTGAGAGGAGGACCCTGGGACAGTCAGCAGCACCTAGAGGAGAGTGTGAGAGGAGGGCCCTGGGACAGTCAGCAGCACCTAGAGGAGAGAGTGAGAGGAGGACCCTGGGACAGTCAGTCAGCACCTAGAGGAGAGTGTGAGAGGAGGCCCCTGGGACAGGTAGACAGCAGCACCTAGAGGAGAGAGTGAGAGGAGGACCCTGGGACAGGTAGTCAGCAGCACCTAGAGGACAGTGTGAGAGGAGGACCCTGGGACAGTCAGTCAGCAGCACCTAGAGGACAGTGTGAGAGGAGGACCCTGGGACAGTCAGTCAGCAGCACCTAGAGGACAGTGTGAGAGGAGGACCCTGGGACAGACAGTCAGCAGCACCTAGAGGAGAGTGTGAGAGGAGGACCCTGGGACAGTCAGCAGCACCTAGAGGAGAGTGTGAGAGGAGGACCCTGGGACAGACAGTCAGCAGCACCTAGAGGAGAGTGTGTGAGGAGGACCCTGGGACAGTCAGCAGCACCTAGAGGAGAGAGTGAGAGGAGGACCCTGGGACAGTCAGCAGCACCTAGAGGAGAGTGTGAGAGGAGGACCCTGGGACAGACAGTCAGCAGCACCTAGAGGAGAGTGTGAGAGGAGGACACTGGGACAGACAGTCAGCAGCACCTAGAGGAGAGTGTGAGAGCAGGACCCTGGGACAGTCAGCAGCACATAGAGGAGAGAGTGAGAGGAGGACCCTGGGACAGACAGTCAGCAGCACCTAGAGGAGAGTGTGAGAGGAGGACCCTGGGACAGACCGTGAGCAGCACCTAGAGGAGAGTGTAAGAGGAGGACCCTGGGACAGTCAGCAGCACCTAGAGGAGAGTGTGAGAGGAGGACCCTGGGACAGACAGTCAGCAGCACCTAGAGGAGAGTGTGAGAGGAGGACTCTGGGACAGTCAGCAGCACCTAGACGAGAGTGTGAGAGGAGGGCCCTGGGACAGTCAGCAGCACCTAGAGGAGAGAGTGAGAGGAGGACCCTGGGACGGTCAGTCAGCAGCACCTAGAGGAGAGTGTGAGAGGAGGACCCTGGGACAGACAGCAGCACCTAGAGGAGAGTGTGAGAGGAGGACCTTGGGACAGGTAGTCATCAGCACCTAGAGGAGAGAGTGAGAGGAGGACCCTGGGACAGGTAGTCAGCAGCACCTAGAGGAGATTGTGAGAGGACGACCCTGGGAAAGTCAGTCAGCAGCACCTAGAGGACAGTGTGAGAGGAGGACCCTGGGACAGTCAGTCAGCAGCACCTAGAGGACAGTGTGAGAGGAGGACCCTGGGACAGTCAGTCAGCAGCACCTAGAGGACAGTGTGAGAGGAGGACCCTGGGACAGTCAGCAGCACCTAGAGGAGAGTGTGAGAGGAGGACCCTGGGACAGACAGCAGCACCTAGAGGAGAGTGTGAGAGGAGGACCCTGGGACAGGTAGTCAGCAGCACCTAGAGGAGAGAGTGAGAGGAGGACCCTGGGACAGGTAGTCAGCAGCACCTAGAGGAGAGTGTTAGAGGAGGACCCTGGGACAGTCAGTCAGCAGCACCTAGAGGAGAGTGTGAGAGGAGGACCCTGGGACAGTCAGCAGCACCTAGAGGAGAGTGTGAGAGGAGGACCCTGGGACAGACAGTCAGCAGCACCTAGAGGAGAGTGTGAGAGGAGGACCCTGGGACAGTCAGCAGCACCTAGAGGAGAGTGTGAGAGGAGGACCCTGGGACAGACAGTCAGCAGCACCTAGAGGAGAGTGTGAGAGGAGGGCCCTGGGACAGTCAGCAGCACCTAGAGGAGAGAGTGAGAGGAGGACCCTGGGACAGTCAGTCAGCAGCACCTAGAGGAGAGTGTGAGAGGAGGACCCTGGGACAGACAGCAGCACCTAGAGGAGAGAGTGAGAGGAGGACCCTGGGACAGACAGCAGCACCTAGAGGAGAGTGTGAGAGGAGGACCCTGGGACAGTCAGTCAGCAGCATCTAGAGGACAGTGTGATAGGAGGACCCTGGGACAGTCAGCAGCACCTAGAGGAGAGAGTGAGAGGAGGACCCTGGGACAGTCAGTCAGCACCTAGAGGAGAGTGTGAGAGGAGGACCCTGGGACAGTCAGCAGCACCTAGAGGAGAGTGTGAGAGGAGGATCCTGGGACAGTCAGCAGCACCTAGAGGAGAGTGTGAGAGGAAGACCCTGGGACAGACAGCAGCACCTAGAGGAGAGTGTGAGAGGAGGACCCTGGGACAGTTAGTCAGCAGCACCTAGAGGAGAGAGTGAGAGGAGGACCCTGGGACAGTCAGCAGCACCTAGAGGAGAGTGTGAGAGGAGGACCCTGGGACAGACAGTCAGCAGCACCTAGAGGAGAGAGTGAGAGGAGGACCCAGGGACAGACAGTCAGCAGCACCTAGAGGAGAGTGTGAGAGGAGGACCCTGGGACAGTCAGCAGCACCTAGAGGAGAGTGTGAGAGGAGGACCCTGGGACAGTCAGCAGCACCTAGAGGAGAGTGTGAGAGGAGGGCCCTGGGACAGTCAGCAGCACCTAGAGGAGAGTGTGAGAGGAGGACCCTGGGACAGAGAGTCAGCAGCACCTAGAGGAGAGTGTGAGAGGAGGACCCTGGGACAGTCAGCAGCACCTAGAGGAGAGTGTGAGAGGAGGACCCTGGGACAGACAGTCAGCAGCACCTAGAGGAGAGTGTGAGAGGAGGACCCTGGGACAGTCAGCAGCACCTAGAGGAGAGTGTGAGAGGAGGACCCTGGGACAGACAGTCAGCAGCACCTAGAGGAGAGTGTGAGAGGAGGGCCCTGGGACAGTCAGCAGCACCTAGAGGAGAGAGTGAGAGGAGGACCCTGGGACAGTCAGTCAGCAGCACCTAGAGGAGAGTGTGAGAGGAGGACCCTGGGACAGACAGCAGCACCTAGAGGAGAGAGTGAGAGGAGGACCCTGGGACAGACAGCAGCACCTAGAGGAGAGTGTGAGAGGAGGACCCTGGGACAGTCAGTCAGCAGCACCTAGAGGACAGTCTGATAGGAGGACCCTGGGACAGTCAGCAGCACCTAGAGGAGAGAGTGAGAGGAGGACCCTGGGACAGTCAGTCAGCACCTAGAGGAGAGTGTGAGAGGAGGGCCCTGGGACAGACAGTCAGCAGCACCTAGAGGAGAGTGTGAGAGGAGGACCCTGGGACAGACAGCAGCACCTAGAGGATAGTGTGAGAGAAGGACCCTGGGACAGTCAGCAGCACCTAGAGGAGAGAGTGAGAGGAGGACCCTGGGACAGTCAGCAGCACCTAGAGGAGAGTGTGAGAGGAGGACCCTGGGACAGACAGTCAGCAGCACCTAGAGGAGAGAGTGAGAGGAGGACCCTGGGACAGACAGTCAGCAGCACCTAGAGGAGAGTGTGAGAGGAGGACCCTGGGACAGTCAGCCCCACCTAGAGGAGAGTGTGAGAGGAGGACCCTGGGACAGACAGTCAGCAGCACCTAGAGGAGAGAGTGAGAGGAGGACCCTGGGACAGACAGTCAGCAGCACCTAGAGGAGAGTGTGAGAGGAGGACCCTGGGACAGTCAGCAGCACCTAGAGGAGAGTGTGAGAGGAGGACCCTGGGACAGACAGTCAGCAGCACCTAGAGGAGAGTGTGAGAGGAGGACCCTGGGACAGTCAGCAGCACCTAGAGGAGAGAGTGAGAGGAGGACCCTGGGACAGTCAGCAGCACCTAGAGGAGAGTGTGAGAGGAGGACCCTGGGACAGTCAGCAGCACCTAGAGGAGAGAGTGAGAGGAGGACCCTGGGACAGTCAGCAGCACCTAGAGGAGAGTGAGAGGAGGACCCTGGGACAGTCAGCAGCACCTAGAGGAGAGTGTGAGAGGAGGACCCTGGGACAGACAGCAGCACCTAGAGGAGAGTGTGAGAGGAGGCCCCTGGGACAGGTAGACAGCAGCACCTAGAGGAGAGAGTGAGAGGAGGACCCTGGGACAGGTAGTCAGCAGCACCTAGAGGACAGTGTGAGAGGAGGACCCTGGGACAGTCAGTCAGCAGCACCTAGAGGACAGTGTGAGAGGAGGACCCTGGGACAGTCAGTCAGCAGCACCTAGAGGACAGTGTGAGAGGAGGACCCTGGGACAGACAGTCAGCAGCACCTAGAGGAGAGTGTGAGAGGAGGACCCTGGGACAGTCAGCAGCACCTAGAGGAGAGTGTGAGAGGAGGACCCTGGGACAGACAGTCAGCAGCACCTAGAGGAGAGTGTGAGAGGAGGACCCTGGGACAGTCAACAGCACCTAGAGGAGAGAGTGAGAGGAGGACCCTGGGACAGTCAGCAGCACCTAGAGGAGAGTGTGAGAGGAGGACCCTGGGACAGACAGTCAGCAGCACCTAGAGGAGAGTGTGAGAGGAGGACACTGGGACAGACAGTCAGCAGCACCTAGAGGAGAGTGTGAGAGCAGGACCCTGGGACAGTCAGCAGCACATAGAGGAGAGAGTGAGAGGAGGACCCTGGGACAGACAGTCAGCAGCACCTAGAGGAGAGTGTGAGAGGAGGACCCTGGGACAGACAGTGAGCAGCACCTAGAGGAGAGTGTGAGAGGAGGACCCTGGGACAGTCAGCAGCACCTAGAGGAGAGTGTGAGAGGAGGACCCTGGGACAGACAGTCAGCAGCACCTAGAGGAGAGTGTGAGAGGAGGACCCTGGGACAGTCAGCAGCACCTAGAGGAGAGTGTGAGAGGAGGGCCCTGGGACAGTCAGCAGCACCTAGAGGAGAGAGTGAGAGGAGGACCCTGGGACAGTCAGTCAGCAGCACCTAGAGGAGAGTGTGAGAGGAGGACCCTGGGACAGACAGCAGCACCTAGAGGAGAGTGTGAGAGGAGGACCCTGGGACAGGTAGTCAGCAGCACCTAGAGGAGAGAGTGAGAGGAGGACCCTGGGACAGGTAGTCAGCAGCACCTAGAGGAGATTGTGAGAGGACGACCCTGGGACAGTCGGTCAGCAGCACCTAGAGGACAGTGTGAGAGGAGGACCCTGGGACAGTCAGTCAGCAGCACCTAGAGGACAGTGTGAGAGGAGGACCCTGGGACAGTCAGTCAGCAGCACCTAGAGGACAGTGTGAGAGGAGGACCCTGGGACAGTCAGCAGCACCTAGAGGAGAGTGTGAGAGGAGGACCCTGGGACAGACAGCAGCACCTAGAGGAGAGTGTGAGAGGAGGACCCTGGGACTGGTAGTCAGCAGCACCTAGAGGAGAGAGTGAGAGGAGGACCCTGGGACAGGTAGTCAGCAGCACCTAGAGGAGAGTGTGAGAGGAGGACCCTGGGACAGTCAGTCAGCAGCACCTAGAGGAGAGTGTGAGAGGAGGACCCTGGGACAGTCAGCAGCACCTAGAGGAGAGTGTGAGAGGAGGACCCTGGGACAGACAGTCAGCAGCACCTAGAGGAGAGTGTGAGAGGAGGACCCTGGGACAGTCAGCAGCACATAGAGGAGAGTGTGAGAGGAGGACCCTGGGACAGACAGTCAGCAGCACCTAGAGGAGAGTGTGAGAGGAGGGCCCTGGGACAGTCAGCAGCACCTAGAGGAGAGAGTGAGAGGAGGACCCTGGGACAGTCAGTCAGCAGCACCTAGAGGAGAGTGTGAGAGGAGGACCCTGGGACAGATAGCAGCACCTAGAGGAGAGAGTGAGAGGCGGACCCTGGGACAGACAGCAGCACCTAGAGGAGAGTGTGAGAGGAGGACCCTGGGACAGTCAGTCAGCAGCATCTAGAGGACAGTGTGATAGGAGGACCCTGGGACAGTCAGCAGCACCTAGAGGAGAGAGTGAGAGGAGGACCCTGGGACAGTCAGTCAGCACCTAGAGGAGAGTGTGAGAGGAGGACCCTGGGACAGTCAGCAGCACCTAGAGGAGAGTGTGAGAGGAGGATCCTGGGACAGTCATCAGCACCTAGAGGAGAGTGTGAGAGGAGGATCCTGGGACAGTCAGCAGCACCTAGAGGAGAGTGTGAGAGGAAGACCCTGGGACAGACAGCAGCACCTAGAGGAGAGTGTGAGAGGAGGACCCTTGGACAGTTAGTCAGCAGCACCTAGAGGAGAGAGTGAGAGGAGGACCCTGGGACAGTCAGCAGCACCTAGAGGAGAGTGTGAGAGGAGGACCCTGGGACAGACAGTCAGCAGCACCTAGAGGAGAGAGTGAGAGGAGGACCCTGGGACAGACAGTCAGCAGCACCTAGAGGAGAGTGTGAGAGGAGGACCCTGGGACAGTCAGCAGCACCTAGAGGAGAGTGTGAGAGGAGGACCCTGGGACAGACAGTCAGCAGCACCTAGAGGAGAGTGTGAGAGGAGGACCCTGGGACAGTCAGCAGCACCTAGAGGAGAGTGTGAGAGGAGGGCCCTGGGACAGTCAGCAGCACCTAGAGGAGAGTGTGAGAGGAGGGCCCTGGGACAGTCAGCAGCACCTAGAGGAGAGAGTGAGAGGAGGACCCTGGGACAGTCAGTCAGCAGCACCTAGAGGAGAGTGTGAGAGGAGGACCCAGGGACAGAGAGCAGCACCTAGAGGAGAGAGTGAGAGGAGGACCCTGGGACAGACAGCAGCACCTAGAGGAGAGTGTGAGAGGAGGACCCTGGGACAGTCAGCAGCACCTAGAGGAGAGTGTGAGAGGAGGACCCTGGGACAGAGAGTCAGCAGCACCTAGAGGAGAGTGTGAGAGGAGGACCCTGGGACAGTCAGCAGCACCTAGAGGAGAGTGTGAGAGGAGGACCCTGGGACAGACAGTCAGCAGCACCTAGAGGAGAGTGTGAGAGGAGGACCCTGGGACAGTCAGCAGCACCTAGAGGAGAGTGTGAGAGGAGGACCCTGGGACAGACAGTCAGCAGCACCTAGAGGAGAGTGTGAGAGGAGGACCCTGGGACAGTCAGCAGCACCTAAAGGAGAGTGTGAGAGGAGGACCCTGGGACAGTCAGCAGCACCTAGAGGAGAGTGTGAGAGGAGGGCCCTGGGACAGTCAGCAGCACCTAGAGGAGAGTGTGAGAGGAGGGCCCTGGGACAGTCAGCAGCACCTAGAGGAGAGAGTGAGAGGAGGACCCTGGGACAGTCAGTCAGCAGCACCTAGAGGAGAGTGTGAGAGGAGGACCCTGGGACAGAGAGCAGCACCTAGAGGAGAGAGTGAGAGGAGGACCCTGGGACAGACAGCAGCACCTAGAGGAGAGTGTGAGAGGAGGACCCTGGGACAGTCAGTCAGCAGCACCTAGAGGACAGTGTGATAGGAGGACCCTGGGACAGTCAGCAGCACATAGAGGAGAGAGTGAGAGGAGGACCCTGGGACAGTCAGTCAGCACCTAGAGGAGAGTGTGAGAGGAGGACCCTGGGACAGTCAGCAGCACCTAGAGGAGAGTGTGAGAGGAGGATCCTGGGACAGTCAGCAGCACCTAGAGGAGAGTGTGAGAGGAGGACCCTGGGACAGACAGCAGCACCTAGAGGAGAGTGTGAGAGGAGGACCCTGGGACAGTCAGCAGCACCTAGAGGAGAGAGTGAGAGGAGGACCCTGGGACAGTCAGCAGCACCTAGAGGAGAGTGTGAGAGGAGGACCCTGGGACAGACAGTCAGCAGCACCTAGAGGAGAGTGTGAGAGGAGGACCCTGGGACAGACAGCAGCACCTAGAGGAGAGAGTGAGAGGAGGACCCTGGGACAGACAGTCAGCAGCACCTAGAGGAGAGAGTGAGAGGAGGACCCTGGGACAGACAGTCAGCAGCACCTAGAGGAGAGTGTGAGAGGAGGACCCTGGGACAGTCAGCAGCACCTAGAGGAGAGTGTGAGAGGAGGACCCTGGGACAGACAGTCAGCAGCACCTAGAGGAGAGAGTGAGAGGAGGACCCTGGGACAGACAGTCAGCAGCACCTAGAGGAGAGTGTGAGAGGAGGACCCTGGGACAGTCAGCAGCACCTAGAGGAGAGTGTGAGAGGAGGACCCTGGGACAGTCAGCAGCACCTAGAGGAGAGTGTGAGAGGAGGGCCCTGGGACAGTCAGCAGCACCTAGAGGAGAGTGTGAGAGGAGGACCCTGGGACAGTCAGCAGCACCTAGAGGAGAGTGTGAGAGGAGGACCCTGGGACAGACAGTCAGCAGCACCTAGAGGAGAGTGTGAGAGGAGGACCCTGGGACAGTCAGCAGCACCTAGAGGAGAGTGTGAGAGGAGGACCCTGGGACAGACAGTCAGCAGCACCTAGAGGAGAGTGTTAGAGGAGGACCCTGGGACAGTCAGCAGCACCTAGAGGAGAGTGTGAGAGGAGGACCCTGGGACAGTCAGCAGCACCTAGAGGAGAGTGTGAGAGGAGGGCCCTGGGACAGTCAGCAGCACCTAGAGGAGAGAGTGAGAGGAGGACCCTGGGACAGTCAGTCAGCAGCACCTAGAGGAGAGTGTGAGAGGAGGACCCTGGGACAGTCAGCAGCACCTAGAGGAGAGTGTGAGAGGAGGACCCTGGGACGGGCAGTCAGCAGCACCTAGAGGAGAGTGTGAGAGGAGGACCCTGGGACAGTCAGCAGCACCTAGAGGAGAGTGTGAGAGGAGGACCCTGGGACAGACAGTCAGCAGCACCTAGAGGAGAGTGTGAGAGGAGGACCCTGGGACAGTCAGCAGCACCTAGAGGAGAGTGTGAGAGGAGGACCCTGGGACAGACAGTCAGCAGCACCTAGAGGAGAGTGTGAGAGGAGGACCCTGGGACAGTCAGCAGCACCTAGAGGAGAGTGTGAGAGGAGGACCCTGGGACAGTCAGCAGCACCTAGAGGAGAGTGTGAGAGGAGGGCCCTGGGACAGTCAGCAGCACCTAGAGGAGAGAGTGAGAGGAGGACCCTGGGACAGTCAGTCAGCAGCACCTAGAGGAGAGTGTGAGAGGAGGACCCTGGGACAGACAGCAGCACCTAGAGGAGAGTGTGAGAGGAGGACCCTGGGACAGGTAGTCAGCAGCACCTAGAGGACAGTGTGAGAGGAGGACCCTGGGACAGTCAGTCAGCAGCACCTAGAGGACAGTGTGAGAGGAGGACCCTGGGACAGTCAGTCAGCAGCACCTAGAGGACAGTGTAAGAGGAGGACCCTGGGACAGTCAGCAGCACCTAGAGGAGAGTGTGAGAGGAGGACCCTGGGACAGACAGTCAGCAGCACCTAGAGGAGAGTGTGAGAGGAGGACACTGGGACAGACAGTCAGCAGCACCTAGAGGAGAGTGTGAGAGGAGGACCCTGGGACAGACAGTCAGCAGCACCTAGAGGAGAGTGTGAGAGGAGGACTCTGGGACAGACAGTGAGCAGCACCTAGAGGAGAGTGTGAGAGGAGGACCCTGGGACAGACAGTCAGCAGCACCTAGAGGAGAGTGTGAGATTAGGACCCTGGGACAGACAGTCAGCAGCACCTAGAGGAGAGTGTGAGAGGAGGACCCTGGGACAGACAGCAGCACCTAGAGGAGAGTGTGAGAGGAGGACCCTGGGACAGTCAGTCAGCAGCACCTAGAGGACAGTGTGAGAGGAGGACCCTGGGACAGTCAGCAGCACCTAGAGGAGAGTGTGAGAGGAGGACCCTGGGACAGACAGCAGAACCTAGAGGAGAGTGTGAGAGGAGGACCCTGGGACAGGTAGTCAGCAGCACCTAGAGGAGAGATTGAGAGGAGGACCCTGGGACAGGTAGTCAGCAGCACCTAGAGGACAGTGTGAGAGGAGGACCCTGGGACAGTCAGTCAGCAGCACCTAGAGGACAGTGTGAGAGGAGGACCCTGGGACAGTCAGTCAGCAGAACCTAGAGGACAGTGTGAGAGGAGGACCCTGGGACAGTCAGTCAGCAGCACCTAGAGGACAGTGTGAGAGGAGGACCCTGGGACAGTCAGCAGCACCTAGAGGAGAGTGTGAGAGGAGGACCCTGGGACAGGTAGTCAGCAGCACCTGGAGGAGAGAGTGAGAGGAGGACCCTGGGACAGGTAGTCAGCAGCACCTAGAGGACAGTGTGAGAGGAGGACCCTGGGACAGTCAGTCAGCAGCACCTAGAGGACAGTGTGAGAGGAGGACCCTGGGACAGTCAGTCAGCAGAACCTAGAGGACAGTGTGAGAGGAGGACCCTGGGACAGTCAGTCAGCAGCACCTAGAGGACAGTATGAGAGGAGGACCCTGGGACAGTCAGCAGCACCTAGAGGAGAGTGTGAGAGGAGGACCCTGGGACAGACAGCAGCACCTAGAGGAGAGTGTGAGAGGAGGACCCTGGGACAGGTAGTCAGCAGCACCTAGAGGAGAGAGTGAGAGGAGGACCCTGGGACAGGTAGTCAGCAGCACCTAGAGGACAGTGTGAGAGGAGGACCCTGGGACAGTCAGTCAGCAGCACCTAGAGGACAGTGTGAGAGGAGGACCCTGGGACAGTCAGTCAGCAGCACCTAGAGGACAGTGTAAGAGGAGGACCCTGGGACAGTCAGCAGCACCTAGAGGAGAGAGTGAGAGGAGGACCCTGGGACAGACAGTCAGCAGCACCTAGAGGAGAGTGTGAGAGGAGGACACTGGGACAGACAGTCAGCAGCACCTAGAGGAGAGTGTGAGAGGAGGACCCTGGGACAGACAGTCAGCAGCACCTAGAGGAGAGTGTGAGAGGAGGACTCTGGGACAGACAGTGAGCAGCACCTAGAGGAGAGTGTGAGAGGAGGACCCTGGGACAGACAGTCAGCAGCACCTAGAGGAGAGTGTGAGATTAGGACCCTGGGACAGACAGTCAGCAGCACCTAGAGGAGAGTGTGAGAGGAGGACCCTGGGACAGTCAGCAGCACCTAGAGGAGAGTGTGAGAGGAGGACCCTGGGACAGTCAGCAGCACGTAGAGGAGAGAGTGAGAGGAGGGCCCTGGGACAGTCAGCAGCACCTAGAGGAGAGTGAGAGAGGAGGACCCTGGGACTGTCAGCAGCACCTAGAGGAGAGTGTGAGAGGAGGACCCTGGGACAGTCAGCAGCCCCTAGAGGAGAGTGTGAGAGGAGGACCCTGGGACAGACAGTCAGCAGCACCTAGAGGAGAGTGTGAGAGGAGGACCCTGGGACAGACAGCAGCACCTAGAGGAGATTGTGAGAGGAGGACCCTGGGACAGACAGCAGCACCTAGAGTAGAGTGTGAGAGGAGGACCCTGGGACAGGTAGTCAGCAGCACCTAGAGGAGAGAGTGAGAGGAGGACCCTGGGACAGGTAGTCAGCAGCACCTAGAGGAGATTGTGAGAGGAGGACCCTGGGACAGTCAGTCAGCAGCACCTAGAGGAGAGTGTGAGAGGAGGACCCTGGGACAGACAGCAGCACCTAGAGGAGAGAGTGAGAGGAGGACCCTGGGACAGACAGTCAGCAGCACCTAGAGGAGAGAGTGAGAGGAGGACCCTGGGACAGACAGTCAGCAGCACCTAGAGGAGAGTGTGAGAGGAGGACCCTGGGACACTCAGCAGCACCTAGAGGAGAGTGTGAGAGGAGGACCCTGGGACAGACAGTCAGCAGCACCTAGAGGAGAGAGTGAGAGGAGGACCCTGGGACAGACAGTCAGCAGCACCTAGAGGAGAGTGTGAGAGGAGGACCCTGGGACAGTCAGCAGCACCTAGAGGAGAGTGTGAGAGGAGGACCCTGGGACAGTCAGCAGCACCTAGAGGAGAGTGTGAGAGGAGGGCCCTGGGACAGTCAGCAGCACCTAGAGGAGAGTGTGAGAGGAGGACCCTGGGACAGTCAGCAGCACCTAGAGGAGAGTGTGAGAGGAGGACCCTGGGACAGACAGTCAGCAGCACCTAGAGGAGAGTGTGAGAGGAGGACCCTGGGACAGTCAGCAGCACCTAGAGGAGAGTGTGAGAGGAGGACCCTGGGACAGACAGTCAGCAGCACCTAGAGGAGAGTGTGAGAGGAGGACCCTGGGACAGTCAGCAGCACCTAGAGGAGAGTGTGAGAGGAGGACCCTGGGACAGTCAGCAGCACCTAGAGGAGAGTGTGAGAGGAGGGCCCTGGGACAGTCAGCAGCACCTAGAGGAGAGAGTGAGATGAGGACCCTGGGACAGTCAGTCAGCAGCACCTAGAGGAGAGTGTGAGAGGAGGACCCTGGGACAGTCAGCAGCACCTAGAGGAGAGTGTGAGAGGAGGACCCTGGGACGGGCAGTCAGCAGCACCTAGAGGAGAGTGTGAGAGGAGGACCCTGGGACAGTCAGCAGCACCTAGAGGAGAGTGTGAGAGGAGGACCCTGGGACAGACAGTCAGCAGCACCTAGAGGAGAGTGTGAGAGGAGGACCCTGGGACAGTCAGCAGCACCTAGAGGAGAGTGTGAGAGGAGGACCCTGGGACAGACAGTCAGCAGCACCTAGAGGAGAGTGTGAGAGGAGGACCCTGGGACAGTCAGCAGCACCTAGAGGAGAGTGTGAGAGGAGGACCCTGGGACAGTCAGCACCACCTAGAGGAGAGTGTGAGAGGAGGGCCCTGGGACAGTCAGCAGCACCTAGAGGAGAGAGTGAGAGGAGGACCCTGGGACAGTCAGTCAGCAGCACCTAGAGGAGAGTGTGAGAGGAGGACCCTGGGACAGACAGCAGCACCTAGAGGAGAGTGTGAGAGGAGGACCCTGGGACAGGTAGTCAGCAGCACCTAGAGGACAGTGTGAGAGGAGGACCCTGGGACAGTCAGTCAGCAGCACCTAGAGGACAGTGTGAGAGGAGGTCCCTGGGACAGTCAGTCAGCAGCACCTAGAGGACAGTGTAAGAGGAGGACCCTGGGACAGTCAGCAGCACCTAGAGGAGAGTGTGAGAGGAGGACCCTGGGACAGACAGTCAGCAGCACCTAGAGGAGAGTGTGAGAGGAGGACACTGGGACAGACAGTCAGCAGCACCTAGAGGAGAGTGTGAGAGGAGGACCCTGGGACAGACAGTCAGCAGCACCTAGAGGAGAGTGTGAGAGGAGGACTCTGGGACAGACAGTGAGCAGCACCTAGAGGAGAGTGTGAGAGGAGGACCCTGGGACAGACAGTCAGCAGCACCTAGAGGAGAGTGTGAGATGAGGACCCTGGGACAGACAGTCAGCAGCAACTAGAAAAGAGTGTGAGAGGAGGACCCTGGGACAGACAGCAGCACCTAGAGGAGAGTGTGAGAGGAGGACCCTGGGACAGTCAGTCAGCAGCACCTAGAGGACAGTGTGAGAGGAGGACCCTGGGACAGTCAGCAGCACCTAGAGGAGAGTGTGAGAGGAGGACCCTGGGACAGACAGCAGAACCTAGAGGAGAGTGTGAGAGGAGGACCCTGGGACAGGTAGTCAGCAGCACCTAGAGGAGAGATTGAGAGGAGGACCCTGGGACAGGTAGTCAGCAGCACCTAGAGGACAGTGTGAGAGGAGGACCCTGGGACAGTCAGTCAGCAGCACCTAGAGGACAGTGTGAGAGGAGGACCCTGGGACAGTCAGTCAGCAGAACCTAGAGGACAGTGTGAGAGGAGGACCCTGGGACAGTCAGTCAGCAGCACCTAGAGGACAGTGTGAGAGGAGGACCCTGGGACAGTCAGCAGCACCTAGAGGAGAGTGTGAGAGGAGGACCCTGGGACAGGTAGTCAGCAGCACCTGGAGGAGAGAGTGAGAGGAGGACCCTGGGACAGGTAGTCAGCAGCACCTAGAGGACAGTGTGAGAGGAGGACCCTGGGACAGTCAGTCAGCAGCACCTAGAGGACAGTGTGAGAGGAGGACCCTGGGACAGTCAGTCAGCAGAACCTAGAGGACAGTGTGAGAGGAGGACCCTGGGACAGTCAGTCAGCAGCACCTAGAGGACAGTATGAGAGGAGGACCCTGGGACAGTCAGCAGCACCTAGAGGAGAGTGTGAGAGGAGGACCCTGGGACAGACAGCAGCACCTAGAGGAGAGTGTGAGAGGAGGACCCTGGGACAGGTAGTCAGCAGCACCTAGAGGAGAGAGTGAGAGGAGGACCCTGGGACAGGTAGTCAGCAGCACCTAGAGGACAGTGTGAGAGGAGGACCCTGGGACAGTCAGTCAGCAGCACCTAGAGGACAGTGTGAGAGGAGGACCCTGGGACAGTCAGTCAGCAGCACCTAGAGGACAGTGTAAGAGGAGGACCCTGGGACAGTCAGCAGCACCTAGAGGAGAGTGTGAGAGGAGGACCCTGGGACAGACAGTCAGCAGCACCTAGAGGAGAGTGTGAGAGGAGGACACTGGGACAGACAGTCAGCAGCACCTAGAGGAGAGTGTGAGAGGAGGACCCTGGGACAGACAGTCAGCAGCACCTAGAGGAGAGTGTGAGAGGAGGACTCTGGGACAGACAGTGAGCAGCACCTAGAGGAGAGTGTGAGAGGAGGACCCTGGGACAGACAGTCAGCAGCACCTAGAGGAGAGTGTGAGATTAGGACCCTGGGACAGACAGTCAGCAGCACCTAGAGGAGAGTGTGAGAGGAGGACCCTGGGACAGTCAGCAGCACCTAGAGGAGAGTGTGAGAGGAGGACCCTGGGACAGTCAGCAGCACGTAGAGGAGAGAGTGAGAGGAGGGCCCTGGGACAGTCAGCAGCACCTAGAGGAGAGTGAGAGAGGAGGACCCTGGGACAGTCAGCAGCACCTAGAGGAGAGTGTGAGAGGAGGACCCTGGGACAGTCAGCAGCCCCTAGAGGAGAGTGTGAGAGGAGGACCCTGGGACAGACAGTCAGCAGCACCTAGAGGAGAGTGTGAGAGGAGGACCCTGGGACAGACAGCAGCACCTAGAGGAGATTGTGAGAGGAGGACCCTGGGACAGACAGCAGCACCTAGAGTAGAGTGTGAGAGGAGGACCCTGGGACAGGTAGTCAGCAGCACCTAGAGGAGAGAGTGAGAGGAGGACCCTGGGACAGGTAGTCAGCAGCACCTAGAGGAGATTGTGAGAGGAGGACCCTGGGACAGTCAGTCAGCAGCACCTAGAGGACAGTGTGAGAGGAGGACCCTGGGACAGTCAGTCAGCAGCACCTAGAGGACAGTGTGAGAGGAGGACCCTGGGACAGTCAGTCAGCAGCACCTAGAGGACAGTGTGAGAGGAGGACCCTGGGACAGTCAGCAGCACCTAGAGGAGAGTGTGAGAGGAGGACCCTGGGACAGACAGCAGCACCTAGAGGAGAGTGTGAGAGGAGGACCCTGGGACAGGTAGTCAGCAGCACCTAGAGGAGAGAGTGAGAGGAGGACCCTGGGACAGGTAGTCAGCAGCACCTAGAGGAGAGTGTGAGAGGAGGACCCTGGGACAGTCAGTCAGCAGCACCTAGAGGAGAGTGTGAGAGGAGGACCCTGGGACAGTCAGCAGCACCTAGAGGACAGTGTGAGAGGAGGACCCTGGGACAGTCAGTCAGCAGCACCTAGAGGAGAGTGTGAGAGGAGGACCCTGGGACAGTCAGCAGCACCTAGAGGAGAGTGTGAGAGGAGGACCCTGGGACAGACAGTCAGCATCACCTAGAGGAGAGTGTGAGAGGAGGACCCTGGGACAGTCAGCAGCACCTCGAGGAGAGTGTGAGAGAAGGACACTGGAACAGGCAGCAGCACCTAGAGGAGAGTGTGAGAGGAGGACCCTGGGACAGTCAGCAGCACCTAGAGGAGAGAGTGAGAGGAGGACCCTGGGACAGACAGTCAGCAGCACCTAGAGGAGAATGTGAGAGGAGGACCCTGGGACAGTCAGCAGCACCTAGAGGAGAGTGTGAGAGGAGGACCCTGGGACAGTCAGCAGCACCTAGAGGAGAGTGTGAGAGGAGGGCCCTGGGACAGTCAGCAGCACCTAGAGGAGAGAGTGAGAGGAGGACCCTGGGACAGTCAGTCAGCAGCACCTAGAGGAGAGTGTGAGAGGAGGACCCTGGGACAGTCAGTCAGCAGCACCTAGAGGAGAGTGTGAGAGGAGGACCCTGGGACAGTCAGTCAGCAGCACCTAGAGGAGAGAGTGAGAGGCGGACCCTGGAACAGACAGCAGCACCTAGAGGAGAGTGTGAGAGGAGGACCCTGGGACAGGTAGTCAGCAGCACCTAGAGGAGATTGTGAGAGGAGGACCCTGGGACAGTCAGTCAGCAGCACCTAGAGGACAGTGTGAGAGGAGGACCCTGGGACAGTCAGTCAGCAGCACCTAGAGGACAGTGTGAGAGGAGGACCCTGGGACAGTCAGTCAGCAGCACCTAGAGGACAGTGTGAGAGGAGGACCCTGGGACAGTCAGCAGCACCTAGAGGAGAGTGTGAGAGGAGGACCCTGGGACAGACAGCAGCACCTAGAGGAGAGTGTGAGAGGAGGACCCTGGGACAGGTAGTCAGCAGCACCTAGAGGAGAGAGTGAGAGGAGGACCCTGGGACAGGTAGTCAGCAGCACCTAGAGGAGAGTGTGAGAGGAGGACCCTGGGACAGTCAGTCAGCAGCACCTAGAGAACAGTGTGAGAGGAGGACCCTGGGACAGTCAGTCAGCAGCAGCTAGAGGACAGTGTGAGAGGAGGACCCTGGGACAGTCAGCAGCACCTAGAGGAGAGTGTGAGAGGAGGACCCTGGGACAGACAGTCAGCAGCACCTAGAGGAGAGTGTGAGAGGAGGACCCTGGGACAGGTAGTCAGCAGCACCTAGAGGAGAGAGTGAGAGGAGGACCCTGGGACAGGTAGTCAGCAGCACCTAGAGGAGAGTGTGAGAGGAGGACCCTGGGACAGTCAGTCAGCAGCACCTAGAGAACAGTGTGAGAGGAGGACCCTGGGACAGTCAGTCAGCAGCAGCTAGAGGACAGTGTGAGAGGAGGACCCTGGGACAGTCAGCAGCAACTAGAGGAGAGTGTGAGAGGAGGACCCTGGGACAGACAGTCAGCAGCACCTAGAGGAGAGTGTGAGAGGAGGACCCTGGGACAGACAGTCAGCAGCACCTAGAGGAGAGTGTGAGAGGAGGACACTGGGACAGACAGTCAGCAGCACCTAGAGGAGAGTGTGAGAGGAGGACCCTGGGACAGTCAGCAGCACCTAGAGGAGAGAGTGAGAGGAGGACCCTGGGACAGACAGTCAGCAGCACCTAGAGGAGAGTGTGAGAGGAGGACCCTGGGACAGACAGTCAGCAGCACCTAGAGGAGAGTGTGAGAGGAGGACCCTGGGACAGACAGTCAGCAGCACCTAGAGGATAGTGTGAGAGGAGGACCCTGGGACAGACAGTCAGCAGCACCTAGAGGAGAGTGTGAGAGGAGGACCCTGGGACAGTCAGTCAGCAGCACCTAGAGGAGAGTGTGAGAGGAGAACCCTGGGACAGTCAGCAGCACCTCGAGGAGGGTGTGAGAGGAGGACCCTGGGACAGTCAGCAGCACCTAGAGGAGAGTGTGAGAGGAGGACCCTGGGACAGTCAGCAGCACCTAGAGGAGAGAGTGAGAGGAGGGCCCTGGGACAGTCAGCAGCACCTAGAGGAGAGTGAGAGAGGAGGACCCTGGGACAGTCAGCAGCACCTAGAGGAGAGTGTGAGAGGAGGACCCTGGGACAGTCAGCAGCATCTAGAGGAGAGTGTGAGAGGAGGACCCTGGGACAGTCAGCAGCACCTCGAGGAGAGTGTGAGAGGAGGACCCTGGGACAGTCAGTCAGCAGCACCTAGAGGAGAGAGTGAGAGGAGGACCCTGGGACAGACACTCAGCAGCACCTAGAGGAGAGAGTGAGAGGAGGACCCTGGGACAGTCAGCAGCACCTAGAGGAGAGAGCGAGAGGAGGATCCTGGGACAGTCAGTCAGCAGCACCTAGAGGAGAGTGTGAGAGGAGGATCCTGGGACAGTCAGCAGCACCTAGAGGAGAGAGTGAGAGGAGGATCCTGGGACAGTCAGTCAGCAGCACCTAGAGGAGAGTGTGAGAGGAGGATCCTGGGACAGTCAGTCAGCAGCACCTAGGGGAGAGTGTGAGAGGAGGACCCTGGGACAGTCAGCAGCACCTAGAGGAGAGAGTGAGAGGAGGACCCTGGGACAGTCACCAGCACCTAGAGGAGAGTGTGAGAGGAGGACCCTGGGACAGTCAGCAGCACCTAGAGGAGAGTGTGAGAGGAGGTCCCTGGGACAGACAGTCAGCAGCACCTAGAGGAGAGTGTGAGAGGAGGACCCTGGGACAGTCAGCAGCACCTAGAGGAGAGTGTGAGAGGAGGACCCTGGGACAGACAGTCAGCAGCACCTAGAGGAGAGTGTGAGAGGAGGACCCTGGGACAGTCAGCAGCACCTAGAGGAGAGTGAGAGAGGAGGACCCTGGGACAGTCAGCAGCACCTAGAGGAGAGTGTGAGAGGAGGACCCTGGGACAGTCAGCAGCCCCTAGAGGAGAGTGTGAGAGGAGGACCCTGGGACAGACAGTCAGCAGCACCTAGAGGAGAGTGTGAGAGGAGGACCCTGGGACAGACAGCAGCACCTAGAGGAGAGTGTGAGAGGAGGACCCTGGGACAGACAGCAGCACCTAGAGTAGAGTGTGAGAGGAGGACCCTGGGACAGGTAGTCAGCAGCACCTAGAGGAGAGAGTGAGAGGAGGACCCTGGGACAGGTAGTCAGCAGCACCTAGAGGAGATTGTGAGAGGAGGACCCTGGGACAGTCAGTCAGCAGCACCTAGAGGACAGTGTGAGAGGAGGACCCTGGGACAGTCAGTCAGCAGCACCTAGAGGACAGTGTGAGAGGAGGACCCTGGGACAGTCAGTCAGCAGCACCTAGAGGACAGTGTGAGAGGAGGACCCTGGGACAGTCAGCAGCACCTAGAGGAGAGTGTGAGAGGAGGACCCTGGGACAGACAGCAGCACCTAGAGGAGAGTGTGAGAGGAGGACCCTGGGACAGGTAGTCAGCAGCACCTAGAGGAGAGAGTGAGAGGAGGACCCTGGGACAGGTAGTCAGCAGCACCTAGAGGAGAGTGTGAGAGGAGGACCCTGGGACAGTCAGTCAGCAGCACCTAGAGGAGAGTGTGAGAGGAGGACCCTGGGACAGTCAGCAGCACCTAGAGGACAGTGTGAGAGGAGGACCCTGGGACAGTCAGTCAGCAGCACCTAGAGGAGAGTGTGAGAGGAGGACCCTGGGACAGTCAGCAGCACCTAGAGGAGAGTGTGAGAGGAGGACCCTGGGACAGACAGTCAGCATCACCTAGAGGAGAGTGTGAGAGGAGGACCCTGGGACAGTCAGCAGCACCTCGAGGAGAGTGTGAGAGAAGGACACTGGGACAGGCAGCAGCACCTAGAGGAGAGTGTGAGAGGAGGACCCTGGGACAGTCAGCAGCACCTAGAGGAGAGAGTGAGAGGAGGACCCTGGGACAGACAGTCAGCAGCACCTAGAGGAGAATGTGAGAGGAGGACCCTGGGACAGTCAGCAGCACCTAGAGGAGAGTGTGAGAGGAGGACCCTGGGACAGTCAGCAGCACCTAGAGGAGAGTGTGAGAGGAGGGCCCTGGGACAGTCAGCAGCACCTAGAGGAGAGAGTGAGAGGAGGACCCTGGGACAGTCAGTCAGCAGCACCTAGAGGAGAGTGTGAGAGGAGGACCCTGGGACAGTCAGTCAGCAGCACCTAGAGGAGAGTGTGAGAGGAGGACCCTGGGACAGTCAGTCAGCAGCACCTAGAGGAGAGAGTGAGAGGCGGACCCTGGAACAGACAGCAGCACCTAGAGGAGAGTGTGAGAGGAGGACCCTGGGACAGGTAGTCAGCAGCACCTAGAGGAGATTGTGAGAGGAGGACCCTGGGACAGTCAGTCAGCAGCACCTAGAGGACAGTGTGAGAGGAGGACCCTGGGACAGTCAGTCAGCAGCACCTAGAGGACAGTGTGAGAGGAGGACCCTGGGACAGTCAGTCAGCAGCACCTAGAGGACAGTGTGAGAGGAGGACCCTGGGACAGTCAGCAGCACCTAGAGGAGAGTGTGAGAGGAGGACCCTGGGACAGACAGCAGCACCTAGAGGAGAGTGTGAGAGGAGGACCCTGGGACAGGTAGTCAGCAGCACCTAGAGGAGAGAGTGAGAGGAGGACCCTGGGACAGGTAGTCAGCAGCACCTAGAGGAGAGTGTGAGAGGAGGACCCTGGGACAGTCAGTCAGCAGCACCTAGAGAACAGTGTGAGAGGAGGACCCTGGGACAGTCAGTCAGCAGCAGCTAGAGGACAGTGTGAGAGGAGGACCCTGGGACAGTCAGCAGCACCTAGAGGAGAGTGTGAGAGGAGGACCCTGGGACAGACAGTCAGCAGCACCTAGAGGAGAGTGTGAGAGGAGGACCCTGGGACAGACAGTCAGCAGCACCTAGAGGAGAGTGTGAGAGGAGGACACTGGGACAGACAGTCAGCAGCACCTAGAGGAGAGTGTGAGAGGAGGACCCTGGGACAGTCAGCAGCACCTAGAGGAGAGAGTGAGAGGAGGACCCTGGGACAGACAGTCAGCAGCACCTAGAGGAGAGTGTGAGAGGAGGACCCTGGGACAGACAGTCAGCAGCACCTAGAGGAGAGTGTGAGAGGAGGACCCTGGGACAGACAGTCAGCAGCACCTAGAGGATAGTGTGAGAGGAGGACCCTGGGACAGACAGTCAGCAGCACCTAGAGGAGAGTGTGAGAGGAGGACCCTGGGACAGACAGTCAGCAGCACCTAGAGGAGAGTGTGAGAGGAGAACCCTGGGACAGTCAGCAGCACCTCGAGGAGGGTGTGAGAGGAGGACCCTGGACAGTCAGCAGCACCTAGAGGAGAGAGTGAGAGGAGGACCCTGGGACAGTCAGCAGCACCTAGAGGAGAGAGTGAGAGGAGGGCCCTGGGACAGTCAGCAGCACCTAGAGGAGAGTGAGAGAGGAGGACCCTGGGACAGTCAGCAGCACCTAGAGGAGAGTGTGAGAGGAGGACCCTGGGACAGTCAGCAGCATCTAGAGGAGAGTGTGAGAGGAGGACCCTGGGACAGTCAGCAGCACCTCGAGGAGAGTGTGAGAGGAGGACCCTGGGACAGTCAGTCAGCAGCACCTAGAGGAGAGAGTGAGAGGAGGACCCTGGGACAGACACTCAGCAGCACCTAGAGGAGAGAGTGAGAGGAGGACCCTGGGACAGTCAGCAGCACCTAGAGGAGAGAGCGAGAGGAGGATCCTGGGACAGTCAGTCAGCAGCACCTAGAGGAGAGTGTGAGAGGAGGATCCTGGGACAGTCAGTCAGCAGCACCTAGGGGAGAGTGTGAGAGGAGGACCCTGGGACAGTCAGCAGCACCTAGAGGAGAGAGTGAGAGGAGGACCCTGGGACAGTCACCAGCACCTAGAGGAGAGTGTGAGAGGAGGACCCTGGGACAGTCAGCAGCACCTAGAGGAGAGTGTGAGAGGAGGTCCCTGGGACAGACAGTCAGCAGCACCTAGAGGAGAGTGTGAGAGGAGGACCCTGGGACAGTCAGCAGCACCTAGAGGAGAGTGTGAGAGGAGGACCCTGGGACAGACAGTCAGCAGCACCTAGAGGAGAGTGTGAGAGGAGGACCCTGGGACAGTCAGCAGCACCTGGAGGAGAGTGTGAGAGGAGGACCCTGGGACAGGTAGTCAGCAGCACCTAGAGGAGAGAGTGAGAGGAGGACCCTGGGACAGGTAGTCAGCAGCACCTAGAGGAGATTGTGAGAGGAGGACCCAGGGACAGTCAGTCAGCAGCACCTAGAGGACAGTGTGAGAGGAGGACCCTGGGACAGTCAGCAGCACCTAGAGGAGAGTGTGAGAGGAGGACCCTGGGACAGTCAGCAGCACCTGGAGGAGAGTGTGAGAGGAGGACCCTGGGACAGTCAGCAGCACCTAGAGGAGAGTGTGAGAGGAGGACCCTGGGACAGACAGTCAGCAGCACCTAGAGGAGAATGTGAGAGGAGGACCCTGGGACAGTCAGCAGCACCTAGAGGAGAGTGTGAGAGGAGGACCCTGGGACAGTCAGCAGCACCTAGAGGAGAGAGTGAGAGGAGGACCCTGGGACAGACAGTCAGCAGCACCTAGAGGAGAGAGTGAGAGGAGGATCCTGGGACAGACAGTCAGCACCTAGAGGAGAGTGTGAGAGGAGGATCCTGGGACAGACAGTCAGCACCTAGAGGAGAGTGTGAGAGGAGCACCCTGGGACAGTCAGTCAGCAGCACCTAGAGGAGAGTGTGAGAGGAGGGCCCTGGGACAGTCAGCAGCACCTAGAGGAGAGTGTGAGAGGAGGACCCTGGGACAGTCAGCAGCCCCTAGATGAGAGTGTGAGAGGAGGACCCTGGGATGGGCAGCAGCACCTGGAGGAGAGTGTGAGAGGGGGGTCCTGGGACAGTCAGCAGCACCTAGAGGAGAGTGTGAGAGGAGGTCCCTGGGACAGTCAGCAGCCCCTAGAGGAGAGTGTGAGAGGAGGACCCTGGGTCAGACAGTCAGCAGCACCGAGGGGAGATGGCGAGAGGAGGACCCTGGGACAGTCAGTCAGCCACACCGAGGGGAGATGGCAAGAGGAGGTCCTGGGACAGACAGTCAGCAGCTCCTAGAGGAGAGAGCGTGAGAGGACTTATTTCTATCTGTCAGAGCCAAAGTGTGACATCAAAGGAAAACAAGTAGGTGATTGTTGGGTTTCTCTTCTGTGTCTCGTTTGATTGGCAAGTGGTTTAAATCTGGGGACATGATTACAGCTGAAGAGTACAGTTAAGAAATTCACTTTTAAAATATTTAACATCCAAATTAATTAATTAAATAGAATAGAGCTGGCTGGGTAGGCAACGTGTTGCAGCTGTAGTATGTGGGAGCTGGTGGACACTGGTGCGATCCACGGTGACCACATTTGCAGCAAGTGTTGGCTGCTCAAGGAACTTCAGCTGAGAGTTGATGAGCTGAAGTCTGAGCTGTGGACACTGCGACACATCAGGGAGGGGCAGAGCAACCTGAACATTCTGTTTCAGGAAACAGTCACACCCCTTAGATTAATTACATCAAATTTAGACCCTAGTCAGGGACAGGAAGGTGTGACTGTGAATGAGGTAGGTATGAGGATCCAAAATTTAGCTTTGGAGGAGCCTCAGCCAGTGCCCTTGTCCAATAGGTATGAGGTTCTTGCTCCCAGTGTGGACGAGAGCACAGACTGCAGGGAGGATGAGCGAACTGACCACAGCACCGTGGTACAGACGCCATTCAAATGGGGGGAGAAAAGAGAAATGTAGTAGTAATAGGGGATAGCATAGTTAGGGAATAGATACTGTTCTCTGCAGCAAAGACAGAGAGTCCCAAAGGCTGTGTTGCCTACCTGGTGCCAAGGTTAAGGACAACACTTCTGGGCTGGAGAGGAACTTGGAGTGGGAGGGGAAGAATCCAGTTGTCGTAGTCCACGTAGGTACCAACGACATAGGTAGAACTAGGAAAGAGATTCTGCTGAGGGACTACAAGCAGCTCGGGGCTAAATTAAAAAGCAGAACCACAAAGTTAATAATCTCCGGATTACTACCTGAGCCATGTGCAAGTAAGCGTAGGATAAATAAGATTAGAGAGCTAAATGCGTGGCTCAAAGATTGGTGTAGGAGAAATGTGTTCTGATTCATGGGGTACTGTCATCATTAATGGGGAAGGAGAGAGCTGTTCCATTGGGAAGGGTTTCATTTGAACCATGCTGAGACCAAGTCCAGGCAAATCGTATAACTAGGGTTGTAGATAGGACTTTAAACTAATTAGTGGGGGGAAGGGTTCAATTGAAGGGAAGTTTAGAAAATCAAAAAGAAACAAGAGAGCAGAGGTGCAGGATAGTGAAGAGGTGAACGATAATCAAAGTGTGACAGGAAGGGGCAGAAAATCTAAGCAGAAAAGTGCAGCAGAAATCAGAACCAGAATGAGTAATAATGGTAAAAAGTCAAAGCTTATGGTTCTTTATCTGAATGCGCACAGCATTTGTAACAAGATAGATGCGTTGATGGCACAAATAGAAATAAATGAATATGACTTGATATCTATTACAGAGACATGGTAGCAGGGTGACAAAGACTGGGAACTCAATGTTCAAGGGTATTCGATGTTCCGGAAAAATAGGCATAAAGGAAAAGAAGGTGGGGTAGCTTTGTTAATAAAGGAAGGTATCAGTGCGGTGGTGAGTAGTGATATAGGTGCAATAGATCATGATGTGGAATCAGTTTGAGTGGAAATAAGGAATAGCAAGGGGAAAAAGTCATGAGTGAGATTCATCTATAAGCCCCTGGAAATTTGCCTCACTGTAGAACAAAGTATAAATTGGGAAATAATAGAGGTGGGTAAGAAGGGTGCTCCAATTGTCATAGGTGATTTTAATCTGTATATTGACTGGACAAATCAGATTGGCAGGAGTAACATGGAAGACAAATTTGTAGAGTGCATCAAGGATTGTTTCTTAGAGCAATACGTTGCAGAACCTACCCAGGAACAACTTAAATAAGTGCAATTACAGGGGTATGAAGAAAGAGTTGTCTAAAGCGGGCTGGAAAATAGACTAAGGTTAGTGGATGAGCAGCAGCATCCAAGCAGATCTTTCATAACGTTCAGCAAAAATTTACCCCAGTCAAAAAGAAGGATTCGATGATAAGGTGGTTAACAAAGGTGGTCAAGGAGAGTGTCCAATCAGAAACTAAGGCATAAAAAGTGGCAAAAAGTAGTGGTAGACCAGAGGATTGGGAATTTTTTTAGGAACCAACAGTGGATGACTACAAAGCTAATAAAGGGGAAAAAATTGATTATGAAAGTTAACTGGCAAGAAATATAAAAACAAACAGCAAGAACTTCTACGGGTATATAAAAAGAGAAAGAGAGTGGCTAAAGTGAGTGTGGGACTGTTGGAGGATGCGACTGGAGAGTTGATAACGGGGAACAGGGAAGTGACAGATAATTTAAACCAATATTTTGCATCGGTCTTCATGGTGGAGAACACTATAAACACCCTAAAGATATCAGGTAAGCAAGGAGCAAATGGGAGGAAATATCTCGTAACAGTCTCTATCACGAGGGACAAAGTATTTGACAAACTAATGGGACTAAAGTCACCAGGACCTGGTGACCTGCATCCAAGGCTTTTAAAGGAAGTGGCTGCAGAGATAGTGGAGGGATTGGTCGAAATATTCCTGAACTTACTGGAATCTGGGAGGGTCCCAGCGGATTGGAAAACTGCTAATGTGACTCCCCGTTCGAGAAGGGAGGGAAACAAAAACAGGAAACTATAGGCCAGTCAGCCTAACACCTGTCGTTGGGAAAATGCTAGAGTCAGTTATTAAGGAAGAAATAGCAGGACATTTAGAAAAGCTTAACCCAATCAAACAGAGTCAACATGGTTTTGTGAAAGGGAAATCATGTTTGACAAATGTGCTAGGGTTCTTTAAAGATATAACAAGCGGAGTTGTTAAAGGGGAACTGGTAGGTGTAGTGTATTTGGATTTCCAGAATGCATTCGATTAGGTGCCACATAAAAGGTTATTGCAAAAGATAGGAGCTCACGGTATTGGGGGTAATGTATTATCATGGATTGAGGATTGGTTAACACACAGAAGGCAGATAGTCAGGGTTAATGGGTATTTTTCAGGTTGTAAAGACATAGCTAGTGGAGTGCCACAAGGATCAGTCCTTGGGCCTCAATTAATTACTATCTATATTAACAACTTGGAGGAGGGGACAGAGTGTAATGTATCCTAATTTGTTATTATGATACAAAAACAGGTGGGAGGGTATGTTGTGATGAGGACATAAGGAATCTGCAAGGGGATATGGATAGGTCAAGTGAGTGGGCAAAATCTTGGCAGATGGAGTTTAATGTAGGAAAGTGTGAGGTCATGCATTTTAGTAGGAAGAATGAAAAGGCAGACTATTATTTAAATGGGGAGAGACTCCAAAAACATGCAGCACAGAGGGATCTGGATGTTCTTATGCATAAAACACAAGCAGTTAGCATGCAGGTGCAGCAAGTCATTAAGAAGGCAAATGGAATTTGGCCTTTATTGCTAGGGGGCTGGAGTTTTAAAATAGGGAGGTTTTGCTACAACAGACTGCACCTGGAGGACTGTGTGCAGTTTTGGTCCCCATATTTAAGAAAGGATATACTGGCATTGGAACAGTTCAAAAGAGATTCAGTCAGTTGATTCCTGGAATGAAGGGGTTGACTTATCGAGAACGGCTAAACAGGTTAGGCCTTTATTCATGAGAGTTTAGATGAGGGGTGACCTTATTGAAACGTACAAGATTCTGAGGGGGCTTGACAAGGTAGATGTTGAGAAGATGTTTCCATTAGTGGGGGAATCTCGATCTAAGGGACATAGTTACAGAATAAGGGGACATTCATTTAATACTGAGATGTGAAGGAATTTATTCTCTCAGAGGGTAGTGAATGTCTGGAATTCTCTACCCCAGAGAGTTGTGGAGGCTAGATCACTGAAAGTCTTTAAAGAGGAGGTAGATAGATTTTTGAAATGTTGAGGAGTTGGGTGCTATGAGGAGCTGGCATGAAAGAGGAGTTGAGGCCTGGGGCAGATTAGCCATGATCTTATTGAATGGTAAGGCAGGCTTGAGGGGCCAAATGGCCTACTCCTGCTCCTATTTATTATATTATGTTCTTATTATGATTTATGGCTCAGGCTTTTTATTTATGGCTCAGACTTTGGCTACTTGGTCCTAAGCTCTGGAATTTCCTCTCTTAGCCTTCCTGCTTCTTTGTCTCTCTCTCCTTCTTTAAGTTACTTCTTGAAATCTCCCTCTTTGATAAAAATTTTTTGGTTGCCGGTCCAGTACCTTCTTCAAATGTCAGCATTCTGGACTTTAATCCACAATTCAAGTTAGTGTCAAATTGTCTTTGATAAAGCACCTGCAATGCGCCTTGGTATGTTTTACTACATTAAAGGCATGATATAAATGCAATCTGTTGTTGTAAATTTAAATTTAAAACTATTGATATGTTTTCCAACTGGCAAATAAATGCTCGACATGCTTATTCAAAGTTTCTCAGTGTAATATTTTACATGCTGTGTGATGACACTGCAAAGTACTAAATTGGCTGTAAAGGTCTTTGGGGTGCCAGTTACCATAGAATTGCAAGACTTTCTTTGAGATGATTTATTTTTCCAAGTTTATTAGTTGCATTAAAAAAAGCATCCTGAGTAATTTAGTTAAAAGCAAAATACTGCGGATGCTGGAAATCTGAAACAAATACAAAAATAGCTGGAAAAACTCAGCAGGTCTGGCAGCATGTGCGGAGAGGGACACAGTTAACGTTTCGAGTCATCGTAACATGAGTAATTTAGTGATGCGTTAAACGCAATCGATAAAGTAGTTGGTTGACAGGCGACAGGCTGCCCACATTGATAGCAGAAAACTATAAAACAAGGGACTATGGTTTGTGAGGCAAATGCTGGACAAAAAGAGCTGCAAGGCATAGCTTCCACCTAAGATAATACAACTTGGTGCCTGCACCTAGACCTGGAATTTCCTGTGTATTTGTCCTCAGACATGGACAAATGAAGCACAAGGCAAAAATGCTGTCTAAAAGATTTCAAAACCTTGGGAGCAAATGAGTTACATGCATTGGGTACAATGACCCCATATTCCCTTGACCTTGTACAAACAGCCATCCATTCATCTGCCCAAGTCCATCTACACTCAAAATAATGGCTCCTCCCCCAAGATAAAACCAGAAACAACAACTGCTACAGTTTAACCTTGGCAGTGGTAAAGCTTTTCAAGACAATTATCTGGGACAAAATTTACAGTCACTTTGAACAAGTGTAAATTAATTAAGGAAAGCCAGCATGGGTTTGTTTTTTGGTGAGGTAACAGAGAGGGTTGATGCAGGTAATGTGGTTGATTTAATGTATACAGACATCCAAAAGGCATTGATAAAGTGCCACAAAGTAGACTTTCCAGAAGCTTATGGAATGAAAGGGACACTGGCAGCATGGATACAAGGTTGGCTGAGTGACAGGAAACAGCGGAGTATTGAACGGTTATTTTTTGGATTGGGGGAAGTTCTATAGTCGGGTTCCCCAAGGACCGGATATATATTAATGACTTAGACATTGGTATCCAGGACATAATTTCAAAATTTGCAGATGACACAAAATGTTTCAAGTATTGTGAACTGTGAGGATGATAGTGATAAATTTCAAGAGGATGTAAACAGGCTGGTGCAATGGACAGATACGTGGCAAATGAAATTTAATGCAGAGAAATGTGAACAGATACATTCTGATAGGAAAAACAAGGAGATTGTTATATAAACTAGAGGGTACGGTTCTAAAGGGGGTATAGAAACAGAAAGACCAGGGATACATGGGTAAAAAACATATTGCAGGTGGCAGAACAGATTGAGAAGGTGGTTAAAAATCATGTGGGATCCTGGATTTTATAAATAAAGACAAAGGGTACAAAAGCAAAGAAGTCATAAAACACTGGTTCAGCCTCAGCTGGAACATTGTGTCCAATCCTGGGCACCACACTTTAAGAAGGACGTGAAGACTTTAGAGAGAGTGCAGAAAAGATTCATGAGAATGGTTCCAGGGATGAGAAACTTCAGTTACATGGATAGATTGGAGAAGCTGAGGTTATTCTCCTTAAAGTCAAGAAAAGTGAAACAAGATTTGATAAGTGTTCAAAATAGTGAGGGATCTAGACAGAATAAATAGGGAGAACTGTCACCATTGGCAGAACCCAATGGCACAGATTTAGGGTGATTGGCAAAAAAGCCAAATTCGACATGAGGAAATTCTGTTTTGTACAGGAGCAGGTTAGTATCTGGAATGCACTTCCTGAATGTGTGGTGGATGGAGATTCAATCGTGGCTTTCAAAAGGGAATCAAATAAACACCTGAAGAGAAATAAACTTGCAGGGTTAAGGGAAAATGGCGGCTAGAGGAGTGAGACGAGATAAAATGGCCTTTCAGAGAGCTGGCGTGGACTTGATGAGCAAATGATCTCCTTCTCTGATATAACCATTCAATGATTCAATGATTCTCTAAGTAGCAGAGCTTAAATATGAGTTTCCTGCAACTACATTTGCTGAGAGTCTCTTTTAAATTGAAACCAGATCCTTAAGGGACTTTTTAAGGGACAGTCATTTCTTTTGGTGCTTTATCTCAATTTCCTTTAAGCATTTTTTAAAATTTCAGTTTCTTTGAATGCACTTTTATGGCCTAAGTGCATAAGTCAAATTAAAATTGTAACACTTCTGTGACTGCAAGTTCTTGAACAATGTCTTGCCTAATGTGCATGAATGATGACGAAATGAGCTTCAACTTTGATTTCCATGCACAAAGAAGAGAAATATGTGGTGAGAGTTTGGCAATTTCCTTGTCGTTTATGCTGATTACCAGCAACTTCTACGCTCAGGAGTACACTTGTGACATTGGCAGGAAGTTAGCAAGAGCAGAATGGGTGTGGGAAGGAGCGTAATTTCGGGTAATTTCTGGGTCGTGTATCTGTCGGAAATTCCAGGTCCTGTAGCAGTGCAAAAGGGAAAACAAAGGGGACTCTGACACATGGATCCAGTGGAACTGGGTGCAGTAGCTTGCCACATCAAAAGGGGGAGCTAGAAGCTCAAAACAGGCTGAAGGGAAAGGTACCAACAGCTTGCTGAGTTTTGAGTCTGGAATTTGACATGGGTACTTAGCAACACCAATCAATGACTCTGAGATTGATGGTCAGTGGACTATCCATTCACAGGGCTCTCAGCAGGCATAGGTCATTCTGGCAAAATTTCCAGGCTTGACCCAAGTGAGACAGCCAGAAGGCTCGTCCTTCACTCTGGGGAGTGAAATTGGGCTTAATCAAGCCACCCTATCTTGCCACCCACTCCTGCCATAACTGTGCCAGAATTTTACTTCCCCTGACAGGGAGTAGAACTTTTAGACTCAAATTCCAATCTGGGAAGGCTTCTGGTAATAATAATGTTTGAATTTTAAATGTGGTGGTTGAGTTTTCTGTGTATGATTTGATTTTAACAGACAGTAAAACTGTTGGTGCAGAGTCCACAGAGGAAAACACTGTCCTCGTCAGAGAGAATCTTTCTCCTGGCCAAAAGAACTTTAGAACTATAAAGCAGACAAATTAAATTGGATTCTCCTCTGTGGCCCTGGCCAGAATTGGGTGGCTACCTGGGTTCATTGTGGAGAATTTTTTAAAAATTCATTTATAGGATGTGGGCTTCGCAGGCTAGTCCAGCATTTATTGCCCATCCCGAGTTGCCCTTGAAAAGGTGGTGGTGAGCTGCCTTCTTGAACCGCTGCAGTCCATGTGGTGTAGGTACACTCACAGTGCTGTTAGGGAGGGAGTTCCAGGGTTTTGGGAAAATTCAGGTGGTGAGGATTGTCTCCATCTTTCTCTCATTCTTTTCCTTTCTTTCAAAGTTAGTCTTCCCAGGAAAAAAGTACCTGCCATGTAATTCACCAGTTTGTTGGATATTTTATATATCTCAGAGCAATGTAAAGATGACACTAGTTTCTAAGTGTGCAACATTTTATTTACAAGAGTTCTAAAATATCTCTGCAATCACAAAATGTCTACACTCATGCTTAACCCAACTCAGGCTTCTCGCGGCTTCTGTGCTGTCTGTTTACTTTAGCTCTGAGTCCACACCCAGGTTTAACCAATGAACCACAATGAGCATGGGTCAGTTACCAGTCTCACATAATCAAACACAGAATAATTGAACCAATGAACACCACAACACCAAAGACCTTGAAGTGATTGTCTGAGTGAAATTAATATAATGAAAATGGAAAACAAGGAGAATGTGGAAGGAAAGAAATGAGGAGGGTGAAGCTTGGGAAACACAAGTAGTGTTTGGTTTGGTTACTTAAAATTGAGTTATTAGGTGATGGACGCTTGAGTCCAGGACTTGACTTATTGAAGAAACAGGTAGCTGCTGCAGTGGGAACATTGGTAGGGTTGTTAATGTGGAAAGATTGGCCTCCTTCATCTAAGCTTTGATTTGAGTTCATAAATAACAGTTGCCAATGTTAGGAAGATTGTACTTAACTCATTTGTATGACATCCTTCTCTCTTATATTTTAACAGAGGCACTATCCCATTTCTTTGAAATGCACTAACACACCAGCTCAAATAGCAGACAAATGTAAATTATACAAGCCAATTCAGCAGTTGTCCATTAATATCATTAAGTATTTCTAGACTCTGAAAATCTCTTTTTTTGAAAGGAGAAACGAATTTCTTCAAATACGAGGGTTAAACATGGAAGATTCCCAGTCGTTGCATTGTGTCTGTACGGTGCCCCTTTTTCTTCTGATTGATATAGGCCGGGATTTTCCGTGCCCACTGACAATGGGCATGTTCAGTGGCATGAGCGGACAATATGGTGAGAAGGCCAAAAATTGGTTTCACGACGTCGTGAAAGCAGTTTGCGATCGCCCGACATGTTTCACAACAGTGTATATAGGGCGTGCACTTAGCGGTTGCACTTTGAGGGGAACTCGGAGGTGAGTGCACAGTAATACTGCAGAGCACTCACCTGGGTCGCCTGTTGGACGTTGAGGTTGAGGCACATCGGGGGAGTGGTGGCAAGGGCTGCCCTCCTGTTGAGGCGACCTCGGGGTGGGTGAGAGAAGCAGCCACGCATTAGGGAAACCTTGTATAAAAGTGACCATTCATCTGCAGCTGAGACCGTTCAGGCGCGGCCACATGGATATGATTGGAGTTGAGCCTCTAGCTTATCTGCCCACGCAAACAATGCAGAGGCATGAAAGTGACACCAAGTGCTCCAGAGCTTTTCACCCCTTTGGGCACAGAAGGTAAACTAATGAGCATTTTAGTGGGCTACAGAGCTGTTGGATGACTGGGCACGTTGTACAATCCCCTCGCTAAAGCCGGCCATGGAGCAGTGATTGCTGGAGGCAATGTCATCATCCCGGTTTGGACCAGTCTCCCCCATGGTTCAAGCTAACAGTGCAGCCTTGCAGTGCGGGTTAGGAGAATGCCTGTGCCTGAGCTGAGAGCACAGCCTGCAGTCCAATGGGCAAAGCTGCTGCCAATCGATCAGCTGGAGTGGGGCGGAGGTGGGTGGGGTTTCGGGCAGCCAATGAACGCACTAATCTCTGGCCATCCTAGTGGTAGCCCGCACTCAATGGGAGTATTAAGGGGCTTTCAAACTTAACCAGGGCAGGCTCTTAGTACACCCATGCTAACCACATGTCTCTTTCTCTCATCCTGCAGGAGGAGTACATCAGGATCATGGAGCCTAGTGAGCTAGCTGTGTGCCTTGTGGAATACAGAGAGCAGAGATGACGGAAAAGAGAGCGTTGGAGGTGCCTGACTGCGCAAAGGGAGGAGCACCACCATCAGGAAGAAGGGGCACCAGGGGCTCCTGCACACATCGCTGAAGAGTCACAGCGAGCGGTCGCTGGTCGGTGTCCGGCTAGACCCAGGGTGTATAGACACCACCTGCAGACGACCGAGAACGAACGTCACCGAGGACTGCACATGTCTAGAGAACTGGTCGGTCACATCTGCCAGCTGCTGCAGGATTTGGTGCCATGGGGACATGGAGGGCATCCACTGCCAGTGGCCGTGAGAGTGACCATGGCGCTCAATTTCTATGCCAGTAGTTCCTTTCAGGGCTCCACAGGTGACCTCTGTGGGATATCACAAGCCTCCACCCACAAATGCATCCATGAGGTCACAGATGCCATCTTTGTGAGGGCACACAACTTTGTGCATTTCACCCAGCACTAGGACAGACAGGATGCAGCAGCATTTGGATTTGCCCAGATCTCAGGTTTCCCACAGGTTCAGGCGCCGTCAATTGCACTCATGAGGCGCTCAGATATCCATCATAACAAGGGGTCAACTATGTCAACCACAAGGGCTTCCACTCACTGAATGTGCAGCTAGTGTGTGACCGCCACAAACCCATCCTGCAGGTGTGCGCATGGTTTCCAGGGACTGTCCACGACTCCTACATCCTCAGTCAGTCACAGATCCCTGAAGTCCTCCAGGGTCCACAGAAGCTGCAGGGTTGGCTCCTCGGGGACAAGGGCCACCCACAGAGGCCGTGGCTGATGACACCCGTGAGGCAGCTTCAGACTGCAGCAGAGCGACGCTATAATGAGGCTCATGCTGCAGCTCACAACTTGGTGGAGCAGACCATCGGGATGTTGAAAATAAGGTTTCGGTGCCTGGACCGGTCTGGTGGAACCTGCAATACAGTCCACAGAGGGTGTCACACATCATCGTCACCTGCTGTACCCTTTACAACCTGACACTGCAACAGGGAGAGGAGCTGGCTGAGGAGGAGATGGAGGAGCTGGAGGTCTTCTTTGTTGAGGAGAACGCTGAAGGGGATGAGGGTGGGAAGGTCCTCGAAGGCGACGATGACGACAATGAGGCCCTCGCACTGGCCAGATGAGGCAGGCACCCTCCGGAGGCCCTCGTAGCTGCTGGATTTGTGGAGAATGATGACGACATACAGTGAGGAGACACCATGGATCCTCACATTGTATCTGTGAATGTCTGACTCCAGCCTGGCTTATGGCAGTGCACATACCCTCTGTGTTAAGGCTCATGGAGACACAGTGGAGGCCCTAATAGTTGCTCGATTCCAGGAGAATGATGACAACTTGCAGTGAGGACACTCCATAGATCTTCACATACCCTCTGAGAATGTCTGACTCCTGTCTGGCTGAGGGCAGCTCGCTTGCGCTCTGTGATCAGGGTCATATACAGAAACACAACCTTGAACGTTAAAAGTATCTGATCCTTCTTCCCCCTCAGCACCTGAGCCCTTTCTGAGCACAACGTCACTAGTCACAGATGCTGAATAGATGGGGGCCAGCCCCACCTTAAAGGTGCTGAGAGCACACGGAGAGAATGATGGAACTCTGTGACGCCTGCCCACTACATTCTGACAGCAATGACCAGCACCATCGAGGTGCAGGCATCAGTAATGTGTCCAGGGAGTGTGAGGCTGGACCATTACTGTGGTCTGAAGGCTGCACAGACACAGGGAAGAGGCCCTGGACTGAGACACCTGCCTTTATCTTGTGCTGAAAGGTTTCACATCTGAGTGACAAGAACACTGCTCATCAGAACAAGGAGCCATAGGCAGGGAGACATTCTTGGGGGTTTATTGACAATAGTGAACAGTATGTACAAGGGATTAACACTCGTGTCCAGGCTTTGCAACTACATCTTCTTAACTTCCTAACCCTGCCTCTTGGTGCTCCCCAGACATCCACAGTGGAGGTGGAGGCAGCCTGCTGACCGTGACTCCCTGTCTGTGATGACCTTGGCGAGCGTCCTCTGGAGAGCTGAGACCTGGAGGGTCCCGGCCTGCTTTTGGGGTCCTGCTGTGTGGCAGTGGCTCCCTCCTCGGCCTGTGGAGCTGGAGCTGCTGAGGTCACAGGAAGAGGAGATTCGGATAGCCCAAACAGTCCTGGAGTCACCTGGATGGATAGCCCTGGGGGTACACCAGCTGATCCACCTCCCTATGGGTGCCCAAGGGTCCCTGGCTGATTCCTTGAGGAGAAGGGATAGCTGGAGTGAGATCCAGCTGCCCTGCACCCCGCTTGCATACACACTGTTGGAGGCCAACTATGGCATTAGCGTTGGAGTTGAGCCCACACAGCAGTACAGGAGCGATGTCCTGAACCAAGGTCTCCGTGGCAACTGCTATCCTACCAGTGTTGACCTCAGTGCATTAGGATGTCAATGCTATTGCCTCAGCCTGAAGGCCGACGGACTCCTCCATCGTGCCTTGCAATCTGAGGAGTGCAGCGGACATCCCTTCCTGATGTTCCCGAGTTGCCTTTGCAGCTCCAGCAACTGTGACATAACCGAGTCCAGAGGCTCCTCATTTGACGCAGACGCAGCAACGTTCTGGCCTCCAGCAGTCCTCCGAGTGCTGGGGACCTGGGAAGTCCCTGCCTCCACCTGCTGTGGATCAGACAGTGCGATGTGCTCACCAGATTGTGATCCCGAGGCTGCTGTAAAGCTAGGTCCCATTGAGGTGTGTGTCTCTGTGCTGGTGGAGGGTGTGGGTGACGCTGTGATGGGACTCCAAGGAGGGTGACTTCAGATTCCTCTTCCGAGGTTTCTTCAGGACTTGATTGGAGGCCCTGGGTCATGGACTCTCTGGGCAGTTTCCCAGATTTGCCTGCGGAAGCGAGGAGAGATAATTAGTGCCTGGGCAGTGGCCTGTGAAACAGGACACATCACTCACAGCATTGTTGTCCAGTGGATGCTGCACTGCTGGACCCTCACTTGGTAGAGCAGCGCTGACCTCACCATCAGCACAGGAATGGTCCAGATCCTCGCCAGCCAGCTGGATGGCTCTGTTTTCAAAGTCAGTGAGGTCCTTGATTTCAGGTATTCCTGCACCAGTCTGCGACCTCTCCCTCTTGTTCTGTGCCAGCTTGTCCTGCATGAATAGAGATGGAGAGAGTGTAAGCAGGATGCCTGCCAGGCCAGATGATAAGTATGTCTGGCATGTGTGGGTGGTGAGTGGTCCCATGGACAGGATGAGGACACTGATGGTGAGTGTGAAGAGTGAATGGTGATGACCCTTGAACTGGCAGTGAGTCAGAGCCCTGTGGGTGTGTGTGTGTGTGTGTGATGGGTTTGTGAGTGTGTGAGTTGAGAGTGATGAGAAGAGTGACTCACCCTGGGGGAACAGAGGAGATCATTCACCCTCTTGCGGCACTGGGTGACTGTCCTCTTTTGAAGGGAGTTGGCACTGGCCACCGCTGCCACCACCTGCCAAACCTGGTTGGTCATGCAACTGCCCATCCTGCGGTTGGAAAGGGGGTCACGGCGACCTCCACTCGATCCAAAAGGCATTCCAGTGACATGTCATTAAACCTGGGGGCTGCAGTCTTGTTGCCTCTTGTAGATATCTTCCCTGCAGTAGTCCTGGGCTGGATGCCCTGAGATTTGTGCGCACGGATGGACTTTAAATATGGCGCCCAGCGTGATGAAGCGTTGAGGTGATGGCTGGCTGTCGAATGTGAGCCCGCTCACTATGGAAAAGGCGTGTTTCCGGGGAATGCGTAATTAATGCGGTGGGTTTGGGATGAAACGGCGTGAGAAGCCACCATTGCGGCCGATGAGTAAAACATCATTTTAGCTGCCCGCTACCTCACTTAGTGCAAATCTGAGACAACTCTGCCCATAGTTTCATAATAATACTGCTCTGCATCACTGCCCACATTAGTTTGGTTATAGCACTGAAATACTCAGTGAGAGACTCAATAAATAATGTAAGGTTGAGACTGTTTCTAGTTATAAAAATGAATAGAAGTGAAATGTATGAAACTGTTGAAAGTTTTTGGCTAGCTTGGGAAACGATGTGCTATACCATATGTGCAGTGAGTAATAAACTGTTATTTTAAGTTGAAACTAGTAAAAAGGAAAGCAGTATTGTTCCAATTATAAATTACTATATTGACCAGTAAATTATATTAAGTTATATGCAAAGCTGTCATTTTTATAAATTTCAGCATAGTCTGTATTCTGTTCATACACCTCCCCTGCTCCACTCATGCTGGCAGTCAAAATGATAAGGCCAGAACCAGCGCTGTTTTAAATGCCAAAAAAGGACAGGACAGCAGGTTACGAGCACACATGATTAAATCCCCATTTCTGAAAGTCCCCTGGTCTTTCCTCAGCTTCTCTACAGCAGCATGGCTGAGATTGGGAACTCACTGAAATGGGTGAAGCCAAACCTTCACTCTGTACAACTCCAACATTCCCTTTACATGAATATTTTTCTTCATTTTGTTTTACTATAATGGATTGTCCTCTTTCATTGTGTGTACCACCAGGACAACTAACACCATTAGAAATGGACTAAGAGCACCCAATATTCCTCTAACAAGCCCATTAGCAAAAAGAGCAATTGTAAATTTGGATGGGCTTACAAAGAAAACATGTGATGTGAGGAGAAAAGTGCATGTTTACAAGATTTACAGAGACAGGAACAATGAATGGAGATTCTTAATTGCTTCTCCATTAGTGATCATGCCTTCCCCTGCCATAGCCCTATTTTCTGGAATCCCCTCTGTAAACCTCTCTACCTCTTACATTCCTTCTTTAAAAGGTTTTTAAAACCTACCTCTTTGATCAAGCTTTTGATCATCAGCCCTAATATCTCATCATGTGGCATAGTGTCACAATTTATTTTATAATACACCTGTTACGATAAAGGCTCTATATAAACACAAATTGTCGTCTTTGTTTTTGGAGAGTCGATGTTCTGAAGGCTTTGGAAAGCCTCAGCAGGCACCTTGGTCTTTCAGCCGTTCTTAACAAGGCTGAAGAGGCAGACTAATGAGTGGAGACAGGAACACCGTGAAGAGAAAGGAAAGCCAAGATTCAGGCATGAGTCTGTGAGGAAGTGCTGGTACATCAAACACAAAACAGCCTTTAGGATTGCTGTCCTGCAACTGGACACAGTGCTAAGCAAAGAGTTTGTTAGAATCCTTGCTGTTAAATGCTTGAGTTCAGGTTAAAGTTACAAGTTTAATTTATTTAGATCTATGCATCTCCATAACTTGTGTATTTGCCCAAGTTGCCTCCTGTGTCCAAAATATTCCTCTTTTGATTCTAATCCTGTGATGGAATCCATGAATTCAAAGTTTGTATTTTTTGAGGTAGCCCCTAACTGAAAACAGAAACTGATAAGGGAAACAGTATAGGGAAATAGTGAAGAAAAACTGACCCTTTCAGTTTCTAAGAAAACAAAGAATCAAACTGAGATTTGGAAAATAAGCTGCTGGGCAGATTGAAACTGGTTGAGGCTTTATAAGGTAACACAAAGCCACCAAAGCTCAATAGTAGCAGTTAATGAGTCCAGGCAACCTGAAGAAGACAGAGTCTGGACCCAGAGGCTGAGAATAAGTTTCTGTCACCTGAAGATATCATTGGTGTATCTACCCCATCCAGACCGAGTTGAACAGGTTCTGCAGACCTGCGCCATTTTTGGTAAAGACAGTGCCCATGGAACTCAGGTTGGTTGTGCGCTGTTGTTGGCTGGGGATCAGGCTGGCTCCTAGAAGGAGAGGAGCTGCAATTCTTTGTGAGGAAGACAGAGTTTTGAAGGACTTTGTGACTGAGTCTGATGACTTGTATTTTGTATGCTATGTAGATTGCTGAACCAATTTGTACGATCTGCCTTAGCTGTATCTGTCATTGCATGTGTAATTTATAGTTCATAAACAACATGATATGCCTGTCAATTCATGTTTCATTTATGCTGATTCTGGATGTTAGGGTTTAGGAGGTTATCTAACATTGTATTTAGTGTATGCTTTGTTTGACTGTTATATAGAAAAAATTCTTCTGTTTTAAACTACGGAATCTTGTGACTTCATTCTTTTAGTAAATAGCTGGGATTCCACATTTCATTTTTCTTTAAAAATGTTACTAGTCTGCAGAAATTATAACATATCACTGTGATCTCTCATGCCCCTGCATCCTCTGATATTTGCCTACTTTTCATTCCCAAGTCCTTCTGCTCCATCAATAGCAGCTGGCTCTTCAACTATTCATTCTTCTAGATTGTCTTCTCTGAATCATCTCCTTTCCTCCCTCCCTTCATCAGTGCCCTAAACACCTTTCTCTTCAACCATGTGTTTCACCCCCGTCCCGCCACAATCTTGTTCCTTTTCTCCATCCTGCTCTTCACCAGCCAACGAAGGGCTCTGAGACATTTATCTCTCTTTACATACTTTTTTCCAAAATTCATTCTTGAAACGTGGGCATCAAAGGCAAGACCAGCGTTTATTGCCCATCTCTATTTTCTCTGATGCAATTGAATGGCTTGCTCAGCCACTTCCAAGGACAGTTCAGTGTCAACCACTTTGGAGTTGGACTGGAGTCACATATAGGACAGACCAGATTAGGGCAGCGCATTCCCTTCTATAAAGGACATTACTAAAGCAATTAGATCTTTACAACAATCTGACAACTTCTCAGTCACTTTTACTGCCACCAATTTTCTATTTCCAGATTTCCTAAAACCAAATTGAAGATCTCAGAAGGCTATGGTGGGATTTGTATGCAGGCTATCCACAATACAATCCATTACTGAGCACTATCAAAATTTATTTGTTGCTATTTATGGCAGTCCTACTGAAAGGGATTGTAAAGACACACATGTCTAAATTTTCAAGTGATTTGAAGGCAACGGCAGCCCATTTAAATTAGGTGCATTATTTCAAGCATTAAAAAAGCATTGGTGAAATATAAGAGCATCAGGGTCATTCCAACTTTCCATTCACTCTGGATGTAGTGAGAGATGGCCGGCCAATCTGATCCTATCTACTTACTATTGGGCGAATTTGGTTAATGTTGTAGCTTGCACCAACCATCATCCCCCTTCAAGTTTCCTGAGACTGGGTACTTTAAGCGATGAAGGGGCTTTGTGCTGTAGGAAACCTGAGCTGTGCCTGCTTTTCAAGTGTTTGTTCCCGTCGCTTGGTGAACAGCAAGTAGGTGGCCCATTGCACTCTACCGTCTTGACAAATTAAATACACAGAACAAGCAATGTTTTAAGAGAAAAAATTATTGACCAAGTGTGGAAACAAGCAAGGAACAATCAAATAAACAATGCCCATATTCCAGCCTTCCAAAAAGTTCCTTTGACCCCAAGATTATTTAGTTTTAATTGTTACCAATAGGGCGAGGTAACTCTTAACACAGAGAATGTGTTAAACAGTTCATTTTTACTCCCTGTTTCTGATACATTGGCAGCTCCACAAAGCTGAACACTAAGCACTTGCTCTGGGGTAACTAAGGTTACCTATAGCAGTGTCACTGAGCCATTCGATAACCAAACACATAATGAGCTGAGACCTGCAATCGTTGGGTAATACTCCAACTGCAGTGCCAGAACTCTGAACAGCCCTATTAAATCTAGTACAGACACATAGGATTTGCAATAGTTCTAAAATTTCAGAAGAATTGCACTCCACAAGTACTGGGACATATTACTATGTTATGGGCACAAACTGTTGTTGTACTGTTCAGTCAAAGTGACTAGTGAGCTCCTATTTAAAAGATGCTTGCCTAGTCCTTTAACAAATATAAACCTGAACTAAGAGAGATATAGCTCAGGAAATTCACTGCACCAAGTAACTGGGATTGGACAAAGGACGACGACTGATTTGAGAAGTCTGAGGCAATGACAGGAATTGCTGGGAATACACTGTGGATTGATCAGTATCTGTGTGAGAAGGCAGGATTAATGTTTCAAATATGCCTTTTACAAAAGTGCTTTCGATTCCTTTTTTAAAGAAAAATGGAGGAAAATTTAATCGGCTGTTGCTTTGCGGTGACAATTGCGTTAAAATAATGCCATAACCTGGTAAAACACATCACACAATGAATTACTTTTCAAGGACAGTGACTGCTACGTAGGCAGAACCACATTTAACAGCGCTAGAATTATTTCCTTGAATGACCTGGGGGTGAAATTCATCCTGTTGATAAATTTAGTGAAAAAAGTCAGTGTGAATATGAGATGGGCAATGAAAATTTGTTGATGTGCCAATTTTTTGATTAAAATTTCTACAGGATGAATATTACCCTTCTTCCTTCAGCGATTTAAACTTAAATATGCTTTTTATCCAGTGAAAATTTTAATTCACCACCTGCTTTAACCAGACAACATTTTGATCTTGCTGCTAGTGTCAGTATTGGTGTCAATAACATTAAGTTCCTGTGTATTCTCAAGCTAAAAGATTAATTTACTTGGCCACCAAGATGAATTTTTGTAAACATACTTCTTACATGAACATCAGGAAGGAATGACTAAAATGTTACAAAAACTCACCAATTCTTTCATCCATACCCTTGTTAACTTGATGGGATAGATTTTTCAACTTGTCACCTAGATGTAACATTGTAAATTGACTGCCCTTTTTAGAAACTGCCTGAGACATGCTGCACCCAGACCACTGTGCTGAACTTTATCCTCTCCCAGCTCTGCAATCCTTTATAGACTCACCTCTTGTCCATCAAGTCACTGCAGTTCCTTTGTCCCTCCATTGAAGGCCATGCCTTTAGTTGCCAGGGCCTTAAGTTCAGGAATAGCCCTCAAACTCTCCCCACTCCACCTCTCTCTCCTCCTTTAATACTTTCCTCAAAACCTACCTTTTGAACTCTAGCCATTAGTCCTAATGTCCCCTTCTTATACTGGGTGCCTATATTTGCCTGATTATATTGCTGTGAAGTGCACATAGACATTTTACTCCATTAAAGGCAGTACAGAGATGCAAGTCATGCTTTCTCTGGTCCTCCAGTGATGTCCAGCGTTTGTCTTTATTTCTACCAGCTTCTCTCAATTCCACACCCAGATCAATGTGTATATTGTACAAGGTACTCACTTTGTGTCACACTCAAGGCTTCTGAACAACTCAGTAGTGTCTGTATAAGTCGCCCTGCCAGACTCCACAGCCGAACACTGTACTTAACAATTTAGCAAAGATTGAAAAGATAAGTAACAGCTGTGTTAGATTTACATGGGCAGCACCGGAGCCTCAAACCAAGCACTCTCTGTGACCCACATGACTATCAAATACTTGAGTGCCCCTCAACCTCCCCACTCCACCAACCGCCCCCCCCACCCCCCCTCCAATTCACCTCATGCAATTCCTGCCCAATCTTCATCCCCTCTATCAATTGAAGTGTAGATTCAGAAAATGAGTCAATGAATCTTTCACTATCCAATGCCGTCAAGGAAGTGATTTTTCCAAAAGATTTTTATCAGACAAAAAGTGAGGAGTTTTAATCTCGCCCCAAACTACTTTATTTATTTATTTGGCGCACCCGCCATTAATTAACGGGCCACTTAAGGCCCTTGACTCACCAATCGATGCCAATCGTTCAGTGCCTGTGCGATCTTCAGGTCAGTGCACGTTCACAATGGGCAGGCGGGTAGGACACATTTGTATAAACCTCATCCACAAGTGGGATAAGAGGGCTCAGTGGGGTCGTGAGGGTGCTCTGTCAAGTATTTATTTTTCAAAGTTATTAAAACTTGCCTGTGTGATCTGCAACACTTCAAAACGCATCCCAGCTGCTTGGTCTGGACTCACAACCTTCAGGTCAGCGCTCTGCATTGAGGAATCTTTTCCAGTCCAGCAGGTTTCAGGAAGCCTTCCCTTAGCCTGGGAATGGGAGCTGAACTGTCCACTGGAGGCAGCTCCTCTGAAAAGGAAGGGAGGGATAGAATAAGGAGGAGGCCAGGAGTGGACAATCAGCCTCCAGGGGAGCCACCTTTAGGAGGACAGATGCAGGCACAAGGGGGGCAGGGCCAAGAAGTTGTCCAAGGTGGAAGGGGCCACAAAAGATGCCACTATCCTGCTGCCAGGGGTTACAGGCGGAGAAGCAACTACCTCAATATGACTGAGGTCCAGTGCCAAAGGAGGCTCCGTCTGTCAAGGGAGATAGTCAACTATATCTGTCAGATGATTGGCCCTGACATCTCTCCTAACTGTGTGGGTGGACACCCCATGCCAGCGGCTCTGAAGGTCACAGCTGCCCTCAACCTCTATGCCTCTGGCTCCTTCCAGGGCTCGGTGGGTGATCTTTGTGGTGTCTCCCAATCAGCTTGTGTCACGCAGGTTACAGACGCTCTGTTCAGGCGTGCATTGACCTTCAACCACTTCAACCACTGGGACGAGGCAAGCCAGACAGAGCGAGCCAGAGGATTCACGGCCATTGCTGGCTTCCCCCGTGTCCAGGGTGCTATAGACTGTACACATGTGGCCATCAAGGCACCAACAGGTGAGCCCGGTGCCTTCGTCAACAGGAAGGGCTTCCACTCCATGAACGTGCAGATAGTGTGTGACCACAGGCTGCTGATTCTACAAGTCTGTGCAAGGTACCCAGGCAGCTCCCACGACGCCTACATCCTCAGACACTCCCAGGTGCCGGGGCTCTTCAGTGCTCCAGCCCGGCTGGATGGATGGCTGCTGGGTGACAAGGGCTATCCCCTCAGAAAGTGGCTCGTGACGCCTCTCCACCATCCAAGAACAGAAGCTGAGCAGCGGTACAATAGGAGCCTCCACAAGGGCTGTGATAGAGAGAACCATCGGTCTTCTCAAGATGCGCTTCCGATGCCTGGACCGCTCAGGGGGCGCACTCCAGTACCCTCCAGACCGTGTCTCAGTGATAGTGGTTGCCTGCTGCACTCTCCACAATCTGGCGCTGGAAAGTGGGGGACATAGTGGACGATGAAGGCATTGACGCAGTGGCTGCGGCTGCACACGATGAGTCCAGCAGTAAGTCCGAGGATGAGCACGTACAGGGAAATGCTGAGGGGGTAGACGCTGACCCGGGCATACTCCAGGGAGGCAGGGACACCCGGGAGGTTTTAATCCAATTAACCTTCAGCTAGCGCACCACAGATGAACCTCCAGGACAAGCCTGGGCTATAGGCTCCATACTCGATACCTGCGAAATCTGCCTGGTTAGGGACAGTAGCTAAGGGCCTTGTTAATAAAGCTGAATGTCCATCAAAGCACTCTACATTTTAGAAACCATCCATATGCAAAAGAAAAGAGGCACTGTCAGCCAAGGTGACATATCTGAATTTAACAGGTCAAGCAAACAAACTTATGCAGCAAAAAAGACAATGGTGTTACAAATCAGAACAAATCATAAGAACCTAATTTTGGGCCAACACCAAAGCATCAGTGAAAAACCCGTGGTGTGCCTTAAATGTCTTATGTTTTCATTTCTTGATGCTGCCCCCTCGCTGGGAGTGGTATCTGAGACAGCTGCTGACTCTGCTGTCCTGTTGGCCTCGATGACCTTGGCAAACGTCCTCTGGCCAGTGGAGCCTGTGCTGGCCCCGCCTGGGAGGGAGCTGCCAGTTCCACAGCTGGCATCTCCCCAGTTATCGCAGCCTCACCGGATGGTACGGTCACTGGGAGAGGGGCAGAGGAGCTGCTGCCCTCATCCAGGGCGCCCTGAGAGGTGCCCGCAGAGACAACAGGCAGCTGCTGCACCGAAGTGATGTCGCTTCGGACCTCCCTGCTCACCGTGGATGTATGGGCACCGAGCTGGGAAATTTGATACCCAGACCATCTCCCACACTGGCACTGACCAGCTGAGGTCAATGCCGATATGAGGGCTTGCTGGTCGGAGCGCATCCCCAGGAAGCCCTGACCGGTCTCCTGGAGGAGCCTCTCCACGAGAGTCGCCACTCTCTCCACGGAGGACGCATGATGCTCGGACACAAGGCTCACTGCTTCAGCGATAGTCCGGGTAGACTCCTCCACCACGGAGACCAAGCCAAGCATAGCCTCATGTATCTCCCCCAGATGCTTTCACACACCCGGCTGCATTTCCTGCAGCTGCTGCATCGTGGACAACTCCAGAGGCTCATCATCAGGCACCGACTGAGCATGTGCCTGGTCCCCTGCAGTCCTCCAACTGCTGGCACCATGGGCACCCTCTGTCTCTGCCAGCTCCTCTAGCAACTGTGAAATGCCCTCACCACTGTGCCTGGGACACTAGCTGATGTTCGAATTCCCACCGAGGTGCCAGTATCTGCACTGGTGCCTGCCTGGCAGAGATGGTGTGACGCTGGTGAGACTTCAGGGCCCTCAGGTGTGAGAGGGGGCCTTTGCTGCTCCTCCTCCTGGCCCTGCTCCACTGATGCTGAAAGGAAGAACAAGGACATTGGGCCAGTTACGTGGAGACAATGTCAATGTGGATCCCTGTCCCCCGGATCATTATGCGCTCATCCTTCCATAAGCAATGGTCAAGCCATGTTCCAAACTTCAATCACTGAACATTCAGCACTGCCATGGCTGTTGGGTGAACAATGGTGACCTCACTGCTGGGCAAACATACCTGCCCGTGGTACCCCAGCCTCACTGACACCGGTGGACCTGATCTCCAGATCCAGGGCCTCCTGCTCGATACAGCTAAGACTGGCTAACTGTGCCTGGCCACTGCCAGTCCTCACCCGCTCTGCCGTGTTATGATCGTTCTTCTCCTGAAAATAAGAGACGAGCACTGATTAGTGCAATTTGCACATGGGCTCTGTTCACACACGGCCCACCCCAACCAGAGTGGGCCATATCAGGGCTCCAGTGCCTCCTCACCCCGCTGCTGCCCAACACTCACACAAAGATGTTGGGCCTGTCACCACCCATCCCCCCCTCAACAGCCCCCCCCAACCCACCCCCCGACCCAGCCCCCCAGCCACATGCTGCCTGCATCACATTAGGCCCCACACGGTATATCCTTCCATAGCAAGGAGGCGCAAGCACAAGGAGCGCAGAGGGCAGCAGATGGTTCGGTGCCAACGCTACCTTGAAGCTCCCCTCCCAGCATCTCATCGCCCTGACTGTGACATGTCCTGCAGCTCCAGCACTGCGCCCAGGTGCAGCTCCTCCAGGTTACTCCCACACCGGTCATGTGGGTTTCAGTGTACCACATGCTGCGGGGGCAAAACCCATCTCCTCATCACCCTCTCAGGGTGACCTCAGCATGGGCAATACCTGCTGGCCCACCCAGTGAAGGACACAGGCCGTCAATGATTCAATGCAGTCACTACACTCACACTTGGGGGGTGGGGGGGTCAGCAGTGGGGTAAGCCGACCTGCTGGGTTAAATGATCAATGCCAACATGGTCCCAGTAAGCCTTGCTGTGGGGGGTGGTGGGGGTGTTCGGAACCTATCTGGATTCTCAGAGACAGGACCCAGCAGAACTGACATGGCCATTTTCCACTTTCTTGAAGACAGGTCATGTGAATTTTCCAACTAGCCCCTTCAGATGCCTTATCAAGTAGATTTCAGGGTACAAGAGGTCGAATATGTGCCTGCAGTGGCAGAACAGGCTGCTGAAAAAATCCAGCTGATATTCACAAGGCCATTTGGGCACAGGGTGGTTGCCAGAGGCTCATGGTCAGAGTTATGAAGCACTGGTTTCCTTGGACTTCACGTTGCACCTCAGCACAGCGCTAAGTTACATCACAAAGAGGCAGCAGGGATGGGGCATGGTGCAAATACGCAATTTGCTATAGATATATGTGTGCACAGTGGAAAAAGTTGCAGTGTCAAGTTGACATTTCAGATGTGGCTCCTTTATCATAATTTCATCATTGTGAAACCTTAACTCTGAACCTTAAACACCAAGGCATCTGTTCTCTCCACATTCTGGCTGACCAGCTTTTGTTGTCTTTCAGAACCAGTATCAATCCCGTAGAACTTAAATGCTCCAATGGGAGGTTTGTGTTTTGCGAGGTCCTGTATTCCAAAGTTTGTTCATTTCAGTGTAATGCTTGAACGGATATTTGAAGAGTGGTTTGCCACAAGAGAAGGAGTTCCTTCTATGACACCTGACTGAGCTGCAGCCTTTTTAAACAGCCACCTGATGAGCTCTCACTCCTTTCAGGCAATCTGGGAACAACACGGTCACAGCTCTTTGAATACTTGATTGGAACTATTTGATCAGTAATGAGACTGACGAACGCCACATCCCTTGTCTGCACTTAGCACCAGTGATGGCAAAGTGTGGCATTGTGCCACTTTCAACACCAGCACCTGAGGCCTTGCACCCTGAACAAGACAAGAGGCTGGTGACCAGCAATGGCAGCTTCACTGAGGCGAGAGTCACCTCAGTCCTTGAAATTTTCAGAACAATTTTCTCAGCCACCAACCCCTCAACTTTTCACCACTCAGAGAGCAGCATGCAAAAGTAGCAGATTGGCAGCTGCAGCTGGCACAAAGGCTGGAGGTGGTAGTTAGAAATAGTTGAATTTAAATGTGTTAAATTATTGGAAACCTTTGTCGAAACTTGTTCTGGCAAGTAAAAATTGTTTGACTGCTCTGATTTCTGAGTTCATCCATTTGGATATCCGAAACTTACCAGACTGAGATGATGACATTTAGTGTGAATTTTATACTTTGGAAGTTTGGCCTTTGGGAGTGAAGGTTTTTGGGAGGCGCTTGGGAATGAAAGGAGGTTAAAGTGGTGTGAGTGTATTCAGTGTCTAAACTTTTATTTACTGAAAGCACTCAGTTCTAATTTGCAGCCTCCCTTCTCTGGATGTGGGCTGATAGTTTTTACTCCACCTCCTCTCCAATTCACTGTCCTCAGATATGGGCATGGAAGGCTCGCTTCTTCTTCACCTACATCATAATTACCGCCCCCTTTAGCTTCAGGAAGTAACACACTTTCTGCTTATTATCTTCAAAGCCAGTTCCTATGATTCTGCAGCCTCTATACAATTGGATTGCTCAGTCTCTTTGATTTACAAGTTCCATGAAGAAATAATAAACTGTGATGCCCACCATAGCGTACTGCTGACTGATTGATTTGACAAAGATTACCCAAGCTGCCTGGAAAGATCCGATGAGAGAAAAAAATGAAGTCAGTGGCCACTTACAATGCTACAGATAATGCTGTTTTTCTGTCATAAATGAGCTGTAAGTCTTTAGCTATTTGTTGAAATAACTCCCTAATGACATAGGAAGATAAGAAGGCCATTGAGCCCCTTGAGCCTCTTCCATCATTCAATGAGATAATGACCTGGCCTCTGAGGAGAATCATATCCTTTGGAGGAACTGATGTTCAGGGAAATCAAGCTGATGCCTTTTTGTTCTGTTAAACCCTGTTGCAGTGGTTGGCTAAACGTAAGAAATCAGCACCTATGATATTTCACTCTCAGTTCTCAATCTTGCTGCTTTCGCATCCCTAAGTACCTCTTCTTCATAACCCAGGAAAAGAGCCAGCCCTTAGGAAATCTGACGTTTCCCAAGTGTTCACTAAACCCGTCAGGATAAATTGCAAAGAGTAAGAACAGCCAATGATCATAATACAAGCAAAGTTTCTGCAGTTTAAATCTAAACTAAACTTGTGCTTGTAGTTTCTGTCTCAGGGGATACAGTTATTGCCTTACATTGGAAAATCAGAATTGTAACACAATATTTTAAATCCCCGTACCATAATTCCCACAGTCAGTTTCAGACTGGAAATTTAAACCTGCCGTTTCACTTTCAGTGAGGAACAGATCACAGTCTCACACCAGTCACTGATTTGACAGCACATCTTACTATTGTTCTTCCTGACTCTAAACACAATAGTCCTGTTCTGCTCACAGTGCAAATTTCCATGGGTGAGGCAATTCTCTGGGAGGACAGGTTGAGCATAAGTTGGGGAAAGTGGAGGGGAAAGCTGACAATTCTCATCCAACACCACCACCGCCCCCTACTCCCACCCACCAACTTCATTTACATGCAGTAAAGGTACATGTTTCTTTTCTGGATCCCATCCTTGGAGTTTTGCTGCTTCCTTATCTGTGCCCACACAGCTACAGTTCCTACTTGACTAATAACATCACTTTAATGTGAAGCGGGAAACAAAGTTGCAAAGTGCATGGAATCAAATTGAATATGATTTTCCAATATGACCAGTTGAATCTACTAAATTGTCAATGACTAGATCCCTACTGTAATGTAAATATATCAGGACTAGGACAGCAGAACATAACTATACAAGCAGTATATTACATGAGCATAGAATCTGATACAGCAGCAGGCATGGTTCAAAGTGAAAGTTAATCTAGCCAGGATTTGATATCAATAATTGGCTTACACATTGGGCCTTGGGACAAAAGCTAGTTTTGACAGAGTTGGGTTAGCATGAGAAGAGATAGTAATCTATTCATTGCACTCGCTTGCCTGTTGAAATGTATTCTAATATGATCTGGCTGAGCACAGTTGTTTATTTTTCGGTTCTAAATATAGTCTGCTAAGCTTACAGGAAGAAGGACCACAAAAGGTTACACTATTAAAAACTGGGACTGTGATTAGACTATGGGAGTAATAATGACCAAAATCAGAAATTCCAATAAATCCTCTGTGTTGACCTAAAATACTGAGGTGGATTTTCCAATATAAATATCGATTTTTAATCGCTCGAGGATCCAACTTCTCTTCATTTCATTTCACCTTGAGGGGTTGAAAACGATGTATCACAGATTTATATGCACAGCTCAAACATTAAAATTGGTTATTTTCAGGAAGATAAAATCTAGTTTGATTTTTTTTGCCTCCTAAATAAGAAATTATTCTACATTGTACAAAAGAGGTGGTGTTTTATGGGGGACTGAAGAAAGTTTATCACTGCTCTAATTTGAAAGTAACTCTGTAGGGCAACTAAAGAAAAGAAAAACATGTATTTATATAGTACCTTCCACAACCATCAGACATCTCAAAGCACCTCACAGCCAATGAATTGCTTTTGAAGTGTAGACCTTGTTGTAATGAAGGAAACACAGCACTAAGTAGCACACATGCTCCCACAAACAGCAATGTGATACAGACTAGATCATCTGTTTCTGTGCCATTGATTGAGAGATTAAATATTAGCCAGAGGGATAATTCCCTCCTCTTCTTTCAAACAGTGCCATATTTTTACATCCACATGAGAAGGTAGACAGGGCCTTGAAAAGATGGCACATCCAACACTCCCTCAGTTCTGGGTGGGCTGGAATGTCAGTCCTTGACTTTTGTGCTCAAGTCCTGGACTGGGATTTGAACCCACAACCTTCTGACTTGAAGAGAAAAGTGTTACCAACTGTGCTACGGCTGACAGCCTCCACTAGGTCTTACAAAGGGTCTCGTCACATGGCGCATTAACGCTCATAATTGAGAGCAATCCAAGGGATGGAATCACATTGTACACAATGGGCCAAAGTATTCACATGAAATTGCTTCGTCCAATTTTTTTACTAAAGTAAAAGTATCACATAGCGCAATTTCACTCCCATTTTAACTTAGGAATAAAAATTAACAGTAGACATTGAAAGTATTAATATCTGAAAGGCACTGCTCAGGTTGTGTTACACTAGTTTAAAACAAAAAAACTGCGGATGCTGGAAATCCAAAACAAAAACAAAAACAGAATTACCTGGAAAAACTCAGCAGGTCTGGCAGCATCGGCGGAGAAGAAAAGAGTTGACGTTTCGAGTCCTCATGACCCTTCGACAGAACTTGAGTTCGAGTCCAAGAAAGAGTTGAAATATAAGCTGGTTTAAGGTGTGTGTGTGGGGGGCGGAGAGAGAGAGAGAGAGAGAAGTGGAGTGGGGGTATAGTTGTAGGGACAAACAAGCAGTGATAGAAGCAGATCATCAAAAGATGTCAACAACAATAGAACAAAAGAACACATAGGTGTTAAAGTTAAAGTTGGTGATATTATCTAAACGAATGTGCTAATTAAGAATGGATGGCAGGGCACTCAAGGTATAGCTCTAGTGGGGGTGGGGAGAGCATAAAAGATTTAAAAAAAATTTTAAAAATAATGGAAATAGGTGGGAAAAGAAAAATCTATATAATTTATTGGAAAAAAAAGGAAGGGGGAAACAGAAAGGGGGTGGGGATGGGGGAGGGAGCTCACGACCTAAAGTTGTTGAATTCAATATTCAGTCCGGAAGGCTGTAAAGTGCCTAGTCGGAAGATGAGGTGTTGTTCCTCCAGTTTGTGTTGGGCTTCACTGGAACAATGCAGCAAGCCAAGGACAGACATGTGGGCAAGAGAGCAGGGTGGAGTGTTAAAATGGCAAGCGACAGGGAGGTTTGGGTCATTCTTGCGGACAGACCGCAGGTGTTCTGCAAAGCGGTCGCCCAGTTTACGTTTGGTCTCTCCAATGTAGAGGAGACCACATTGGGAGCAACGAATGCAGTAGACTAAGTTGGGGGAAATGCAAGTGAAATGCTGCTTCACTTGAAAGGAGTGTTTGGGTCCTTGGACGGTGAGGAGAGAGGAAGTGAAGGGGCAGGTGTTGCATCTTTTGCGTGGGCATGGGCTGGTGCCATAGGAGGGGGTTGAGGAGTAGGGGGTGATGGAGGAGTGGACCAGGGTGTCCCGGAGGGAGCGATCCCTACGGAATGCCGATAGGGGGGGTGAAGGGAAGATGTGTTTGGTGGTAGCATCATGCTGGAGTTGGCGGAAATGGCGGAGGATGATCCTTTGAACGCGGAGGCTGGTAGGGTGATAAGTGAGGACAAGGGGGACCCTATCATGTTTCTGGGAGGGAGGAGAAGGCGTGAGGGTGGATGCGCGGGAGATGGGTCGGACACGGTTGAGGGCCCTGTCAACCACCGTGGGTGGAAAACCTCGGTTAAGGAAGAAGGAGGACATGTCAGAGGAACTGTTTTTGAAGGTAGCATCATGGGAACAGATGCGACGGAGGCGAAGGAACTGAGAGAGTGGAATGGAGTCCTTACAGGAAGCGAGGTGTGAGGAGCTGTAGTCGAGGTAGCTGTGGGAGTCGGTGGGTTTGTAATGGATATTGGTGGACAGTCTATCACCAGAGATTGAGACAGAGAGGTCAAGGAAGGGAAGGGAAGTGTCAGAGATGGACCACGTGAAAATGATGGAGGGGTGGAGATTGGAAGCAAAATTAATAAATTTTTCCAAGTCCCGACAAGAGCATAAAGCGGCACCGAAGTAATCATCGATGTACCGGAGAAAGAGTTGTGGAAGGGGGCCGGAGTAGGACTGGAACAAGGAATGTTCCACATACCCCATTCCTTGTTCCAGTCCTAATCCGGCCCCCTTCCACAACTCTTTCTCCGGTACATCAATGATTACTTCGGTGCCGCTTCATGCTCTCGTCGGGACTTGGAAAAATTTATTAATTTTGCTTCCAATCTCCACCCCTCCATCATTTTCACGTGGTCCATCTCTGACACTTCCCTTCCCTTCCTTGACCTCTCTGTCTCAATCTCTGGTGATAGACTGTCCACCAATATCCATTACAAACCCACCAACTCCCACAGCTACCTCGACTACAGCTCCTCACACGCCGCTTCCTGTAAGGACTCCATCCCATTTTCTCAGTTCCTTCGCCTCCGTCGCATCTGTTCCCATGATGCTACCTTCAAAAACAGTTCCTCTGACATGTCCTCCTTCTTCCTTAACCGAGGTTTTCCACACACGGTGGTTGACAGGGCCCTCAACCGTGTCCGGCCCATCTCCCGCGCATCCACCCTCACGCCTTCTCCTCCCTCCCAGAAACATGATAGGGTCCCCCTTGTCCTCACTTATCACCCCACCAGCCTCCGCATTCAAAGGATCATCCTCCGCCATTTCCGCCAACTCCAGCATGATGCCACCACCAAACACATCTTCCCTTCACCCCCCCCATCGGCATTCCATAGGTATCGCTCCCTCCGGGACACCCTGGTCCACTCCTCCATCACCCCCTACTCCTCAACCCCCTCCTATGGCACCACCCCATGCCCACGCAAAAGATGCAACACCTGCCCCTTCACTTCCTCTCTCCTCACCGTCCAAGGACCCAAACACTCCTTTCAAGTGAAGCAGCATTTCACTTGCATTTCCCCCAACTTAGTCTACTGCATTCGTTGCTCCCAATGTGGTCTCCTCTACATTGGAGAGACCAAACGTAAACTGGGCGACCGCTTTGCAGAACACCTGCGGTCTGTCCGCAAGAATGACCCAAACCTCCCTGTCGCTTGCCATTTTAACACTCCACCCTGCTCTCTTGCCCACATTTCTGTCCTTGGCTTGCTGTATTGTTCCAGTGAAGCCCAACGCAAACTGGAGGAACAACACCTCATCTTCCGACTAGGCACTTTACAGCCTTCCGGACTGAATATTGAATTCAACAACTTTAGGTCGTGAGCTCCCTCCCCCATCCCCACCCCCTTTCTGTTTCCCCCTTCCTTTTTTTTCCAATAAATTATATAGATTTTCCTTTTCCCACCTATTTCCATTATTTTTAAAATTTTTTTTAAATCTTTTATGCTCTCCCCACCCCCACTAGAGCTATACCTTGAGTGCCCTGCCATCCATTCTTAATTAGCACATTCGTTTAGATAATATCACCAACTTTAACTTTAACACCTATGTGTTCTTTTGTTCTATTGTTGTTGACATCTTTTGATGATCTGCTTCTATCACTGCTTGTTTGTCCCTACAACCATACCCCCACTCCACTTCTCTCTCTCTCTCTCTCTCCGCCCCCCACACACACACCTTAAACCAGCTTATATTTCAACTCTTTCTTGGACTCGAACTCAAGTTCTGTCGAAGGGTCATGAGGACTCGAAACGTCAACTCTTTTCTTCTCCGCCGATGCTGCCTGAGTTTTTCCAGGTAATTCTGTTTTTGTGTTACACTAGATGTTGCCAGGATTGCTACCCAAACCTTGAAAATGAAATACGTTATCAATTTTTGTGTTGCCCTGAAAGGATTTTTGTTTCATAGCACTAATATACATTCGGCCTTACAGAAATCAAAATATCTCTCAGAGTGACATTAATTTGTCTAAAATGGTAACAATATCTCCATGATAAGTGAGGCCTTGTCAGCTAATTGACCAGGATGTTGATTAATAAGTGGCACTGCAGATCAATGGGTTACATTGCACTATGCTTTTATTACAGTTTGTTGGTTAACATTGTGAAAGATACTACATGAAATTTATCTCAGGGTTCCTCTCTGTGTTTTATTAGCTGCTAGTGGGTGCACACTTAAAAGACAACAATCTAGGTTTGAAGTCAAGACAATTCACATGTGTTTCCATCCTAAATAATTTTAAATACCAGACATTTTGAACTTCTGGTCCATGGACATTCACAGGAGCAGCTTCCCAAACTCTTCTCTCAGGTTTGACTTGATCCAAATTAAACTTCTGCTTCAGATGATACAGCTCCAGGTCTGTACAACTCTAGTAATAGGTTACAGGCATTTCAGAGATACAAAAATGCATTTTATTTGACTCTTGTAGAAGTGAAGCAACTCATAATTTAGACGGGTAATTACTGGGATCAGCACTCTCTGAAACCTATTTTGTTATCCATTCTCGGCATTGTAAGCATCACTGACAAGCTCAATATAATTTGTCTTATGGAGGATAACTGATGAAGCTGTGAAAATCTGGGATTTTGCATTCTGAACCTTTAATAAACTCAGTCCCCAAACTACTGGGACTTGGCAGTCAGTCCCTGATTTAGATTTTGTTTTAACAAAAGATGTTCTACACGTTACAAACAAGTGATTTACAAATCAGAGGATTTCTCCAGCTGAGTTCAGTTCTTAAGTTATTTTTTCCCTAAATAGGAAATAAATGACAGTTTCATACACATGTGCACCAATGTCTACGTATCATCAGTGCACTGACCTTAATTTTATTTGTAGTTAGGAATTTCTGCTTGTTGTAAATTCTCAATGTCACTGGCACTTCAATAAATCTTTGTGGTAGCCGTTTGTATTACAGCAAGAGCTTGCTGTAAACAATTGCAGTTGAATTATTAAGTAACCCAATGGACTCAGGTTATTTTAGGGTGTCTGCGGAAATCATTCTTCAGCTGTTTGGACAGAGTTTTAGGGTGAGAATGTGCACAAGTGGCTCCCTGTTTGACCTTCTAGGTTTCTTCTGCTCTTATTTTTAATTGGAGTGTTCCTCCTATACACAGATCTGATGTTGAACTTCCACCAGAGGGGACATTCAACTGAAAAATGTAAACATAGACGCAACACAGATGGTGAATTCTAAATATAATTTGTATTTAGTAAGCCTTATTTCCTGTCACCATCATAGTCAGAGCTGATAAAATAGCTGAGTGGGTTAGATTATGGCAGAATACAAATTATTTATCCTTGCAGTGCGCAAGAAAAGTTAAAGATAATGAGGCAAATATAATTTTACTTCTTGCATTTTGTTTCCGTGCACAGAGGACAAATGATGGAATGGAATGCAGGAAATTGCCAGTCTTTAACTGGAACTGTTGTTCTTAGCCACGTTCTACTTTTCTTTGATGTCACATTCCACTCAGCAAGTAATTTCCTTCATTGCATTAGGAGCACACATGTTCTGTTTGAGGGAACACCTGGGAATCGAGTGTATGAAAACAGTAAATGGATGTCAAATGGAAAATGACAGCTTTCTTTATGTCCTGACAGCAGACTGAATGCTAACAAGCCAGTTAAGTAACAAAAGGGGGAGACTATAATGAAGGCCAACTTATATATTCAAAAAGATATTCTTCCCGCAAGGTAGAATATATTGAAGTAAGTAAACCATACTAAAAGGCTTCTATTATTACAGTATTACACCAAGATCATTTCAATTGTTTGTATTTGAAATGGAAAACATGTTTAAAGTGCATCATTTGCTGCTTATTGACTACTTTGGGCTTTGTGCAATCCCTTCAGTAAATCACAGTAACTGTGTATCAAAGACATATAACACAGCTTTAAAAGCCATTAAGCATTGCACAACGCTTCAAATATCCAATAAAAAACATTAAAAATCCCTTCACCTTGAGAACCTTTACAGTATTAAAGGTGCTATATAAATAACAACAACAGCTTATATTTATATAGTACCCTTAATAGAATAGTCCCAAGGCACTTGACAGGAGCATTATAAAACAAAGTGTGACACTGAGTCACAGAAAGATATATTAGGTCAGATGACCAAAAGCTTGGTCAAAGGGATAGGATTCTAATGAGTATCTTTAAGGAGGAAAGCAGGGAATGCAAGTTGTTGTTGTTCAGGGTTAAGGTTGTTGTTAGGATCTTGGAAGAAGTGGGCACTGAGATAATTGGTGCATTGGTTTTAATTTTCCATAAATCCCTAGATTTGGGGAAGATTCCAATGGATTGCAAAATAGCAAATATAATTCTTTTATTCAAAAAGGGAGGGAGACGGAAAGCAGGTCAGTTAGCCTAACATCTATTATAGGGAAAATGTTAGAAGCTATTACTAAAGACGTTATAACATGGCGCTTAAAAAAGTTTAAGGCAATCAGGTGGAGTCAACATGGTTTTGTGAAAGGGAAATCACGTTTAACTAATTTATTAGAATTCTTTGAAGGAATCACATGTGCTGTGGATATAGGGGAACCGGTGGATTCCAGAAGGCATCAAAGGTTATTGCAGAAAATAAAAGCTTATGGTGTCGGGGATAACATATTGGCATGGATAGAAGATTGACTACCTAACAGGAAACAGAGCATAGGCATAAATGGGTCTTTTTCTGGTTGGCAGGATGTAACAAGTGGTGTGCTGGGCCTCAACATTTTACCATTTATATAAATGACTTGGATGAAGGCACAGATGGTTTGGTTGCTAAATTTGCTGACAACACAAAGATTGGTAGGAAAGTAAATTGTAAAGAGGACATAAGGAAGCTGCAAAGTGAATATATGGGTTAAGTGAGTGGGCAAAGATCTGGCAAATGGAGTATAATGTAGGCAAATGTGAAATTGTCCATCTTGGCAGGAAGAACATAAAAAAAACATAGTATATAAATAGTAAGAGATTGCAGAGCTCCAAGATTCAAAGGGATCTGGGTGTCCTGGCGCATGAATCACAAAAGGTTTATAGGCAGGTATAGCAGGTAATTAGGAAAACTAATAGAATGTTATTATTTATTGTGAGCAGAATTGAATATAAAAATAGGGATGTGATGCTTCATTTGTACAGGGCACTGGTGAGACCACATCTGGAGTACTATGTACAATATTGGTCTCCTTATTTAAGGAAACATTTTTTTTTATTCATTCATGGGATGTGGCCTTCGCTGGCTGGCCCCAGCATTTATTGCCCATCATTAGTTGCTCTTGAGAAGGTGGTAGTGAGCTGCCTTCTTGAACCACTGCAGTCCATATGGTATAATTACACCCACGGTGTTATTAGGGAGGGGCTCCAGGTTTTGACCCAGCAACAGTGAAGGAACAGCAATATATTTCCAAGTCAGATGGTGAGTGAGTTGGAGGGGGACTTCCAGGTGGTGGTGTTCCCATCTATCTGCTGCCCTTGTGCTTCTAGATGGTAGTGGTCATGGGTTTGGAAGGTGCTGTTAAAGAAGCCTTAGTGAATTCCTGCAGTGCATCTTGTAAGATGATACACACTGCTGCTACTGTGCGTCGGTGTGGAGGGAATGAATATTTGTCAATGTGTTGCTAATCACGCGGGCTGCTTTGTCCTGGATGGTGTCAAGCATCTTCAATGTTGTAGGAGCTCCACTCATCCAGGCACATGGGGAGTATTCCATCACATCCCCGATTTCTGCATTGGAGATGGTTAGCAGGCTTTGGGGAGTCAGGGGCTGAGCTACTCATCACAGGATTCCTAGCTTTGGACCTGCTCTTGTAGCCATTTATATGGCTAGTCCAGTTTAGTTTCTGGTCAATGGTAAAACCCAGGAAGTAGATAGTGAGGGATTCAGTGATGGTAATGTCATTGAGTGTCAAGGGGAGATGGTTAAACTCTCTCTTGTTGGAGATGGTCATTGCCTGGCACTTGTGTGGCATGAATGTTACTTGTTACTTGTCACTCGTCAGCCCAAACCTGGATATTTTCCAGGTCTTGCTGCATTTGGACATGGACTGCTTCAGTATCCGAGGAGTCACGAATGGTGCTGAACATTGTGCAATCATCAGCGAACATCTCCAATTCTAACCTTATGATGGAAGGAAGGTTGTTAATGAAGCAGCTCAAGACGGTTGGGCCGAGGACACTACCCTGAGGAACTCCTGCAGTGATGTCCTGGAGCTGAGATGACTGACCTCCAACAACCACAACCATCTTCTCTTCTGCTAGGTATGAATCCAACTAATGTAGAATTTTCCCTGATTCCCATTGACTCCAGTTTTGCTAGGGCTCCTTGATGCCACACTCGGTCAAATGCGGCCTTGAAGTCAAGGTCAATCACTCTCTCCTCATCTCGGGAGTTCAGCTCTTTTGTCCATGTTTGAACCAAGGCTGTAGTGGCCCTGGCAGAACCCAAACTGGGCATCGGTGAGCAGGTTATTGCTAAACAAGTGCCGCTTGATAGCACTGTTGATGACTCCTTCCATTATTTTACTGCTGATCGAGAGTGGACTGATGGGGTGGTAATTGACCGGGATGGATTTGCCCTGCTCTTTGTGGACAGGACATACGTGAGCAATTTTCCATATCGCTGGGTAGATGCCAGTGTTGTGGCTCTGCTGGAACAGCTTGACTAGGGACATGGCAAGTTCTGGAGCACAAGTCTTCAGCACCATTGCCGGAATATTGTCAGGGCCCATAGCCTTTGCAGTATCCAGTGCCTTCAGCTGTTTATTGATATACATGGAATCAAACTGGCTGAAGACAGGCATCTGTTATGCTGGGGATCTCCGGAGGAGGCTGAGATGGATCATCCGCTCAGCATTTCTGGCTGAAGATTGTAGCAAATGCTTCAGCCTTATCTTCTGCACTGATGTGCTGGGATCCTCCATCATTGAGGATGGGGATATTTGTGGAGCCTCCTCCTCTAGTGAGTTGTTTAATTGTCTACTACCTTTCACGACTGGATGTGGCAGGACTGCAGAGCTTGGATCTGATCGGTTGGTTGTGGGATCGCTTATCTCTGTCTGTCACTTGCTGCTTATGCTGTTTGGCACACAAGTGGTCCTGTGTTATAGATTCACCAGGTTGACACCTCATTTTTAGGAATGCCTAATGCTGCTCCTGGCATGGTGATGGACATTGAAGTCTCCCACCCAGAGTACATTCTGCACCTTGCCACTCTCAAAGCTTCCTCCAAGTGGTGTTCAACATGGTGAGGAGCACTGATTCATCAGCTGAGGGAAGGCGGTATGTGGTAATCAGCAGGAGGTTTCCTTGCCCATATTTGACCTGTCGCCATGAGATGTCATGGGGTCCGGAGTCGATGTTGAGGACTCCCAGGGCAACTCCCTCCCGACTGTATACCACTGTGCCCCCACCTCTGCAGGGTCTGTCCTGCTGGTGGGACAGGGCATACCCAGGGATGGTGATAGTGGTGTCCGGGACATTATCTGTAAGATATTATTCTGTGAGGATGACTATGTCAGGCTGTTACTTGACTAGTCTGTGAGACAGCTCTCCCAATTTTGGTACTAGCCCCCAGATGTTAGTGAGGAGGACTTTGCAGGGTTTTGCTGTTGTCATTTCTGGTGCCCAGGTTGATGCCGGGTGGTCCTTCTGGATTCATTTCTTTTTTGAGATTTTGTAGCGGTTTGACACAACTGAGTGGCTTGTTAGGCCATTTCAAAGGGTGTTTAAGAATCAACCACATTGCTGTGGGTCTGGTGTTACATCTAGGCCAGAGCAGGTAAGGATGGCAGATTTCCTTCCCTAAATAGCACTAGGGAACCATGGGTTTTTACAACAATCGACAATGGTTTTGTGGTCATTATTAGACATTTAATTCCAGATTTTTATTGAATTCAAATCCCGGGTCCCTGGAGAACTACCTTGGGTGTCTGGATTACTTGTCCAGCAACAATACCATTATGCCATCACCTCCCCTGTAAATGCATTAGAAGCAGTTCAGAGAAGGTTTACTAGACTAATACCAGGAGTGGGCCGGTTGTCATATGAGGAAAGGTTGGACAGGTTAGTTGTATCCACTGGAGTTTAGAAGAGTTAGAGGTGATCGAAATGTTTAAGATCCTGAGGGGTCTTGACAGAGTGGCGTTGAAGAAGATGTTTCTTCTTCTGGGAGAATCTAGAACTAAGGGGTCACAGTTTAAAAATAAGCGGTCGCTCATTCAAGACAGAAATGAGGAGAAATTTTTTCTCTCAGAGGGGCCTGAGTCTTTGGAACTCTCTTCCTCGAAAGGCAGTGGAAGCTGGGAATTTGAATATTTTTAAGGCAGAGCTAGGTAGATTCTTGGTTAACGGGGGCGCGGTTAAAGGTTATCAAGGGTAGACAGGAGGTTGCAATCAGATCAGCCATGATGTTATTGAATGGCGGAGCAGGCTTGAGGGGCCGAATGGCCTACTCCTACACCTTGTTTATATGTTCTTAGACCTTTGGTAAAATATAAAAAAAAAACAACTTTAATGAAAGATTTCTGTCTAAATATTTGTTCCTTTTTTTTGGAAAAATTCAAAGCTATCCACAAATAGTTTCCTAATGTGGTTTTAATCAAATGTTTCTGAAACATTTATAAGCTATTAATATATCTGGCTAATCAAGATTCTTTTTCATTTTTTGCCTCAAAGACATACTCATGTATAGGAAAATTTGGAAGAAATCATCTGTTTCTCAGACCATCCCATCAGACATGTGCAGCTAGAAACATTATTTATCCACTTCCCAGTCACAGAGTCTCCCAGAAGAGACAAAAGAAAACCTTAAAAAAAAACCCAGGGCCTGTTTCAGAAAAGTCTTGGCAAATTCCTCTCCATTCACTGAAGTTAATCAAACAAAATCCCAGCAGGCTGCACTAATCCACAGGCCTCAGTGATCCCAGCTAACCCATGATTTACCTCCTATAATTCGAAACGACCTCCGCTCCCAGGAACTTTTCCCATTCTGCCAGAAACTAGATTCGAGACGTTTAATTAGAAATAAAGGTATTCGATGGTTAAACAATGGGCTGAAATCTCACCCTTGAGGCGCAGAGCTGGAGTGGGGAAAATTCCTGTTTTGGCCTGTCTGGGGGGTGGGGGGTGGTGGTGCTGGGTGTGAGCCGCTGTCGGGCAGGCCAACCCAGGAAAGAGTTCGGAGGCAGCTACAGGGGCTTCTGGGTGCTGAGACCAGTCATTTAAAAAGGCCTGCCTCGGTGCTGAGGGAGTTTCTCCCAATTATAATGAAAAAAGTAAGATCTCCTAGCCCTCATCCCACATGCCCCTCATCCCCCACACATTTCCCATGCACCATCGTGCCACCTCATGCCCCCCCCCCCATCCACCCCCTATAGCCTCTCATGCCCCCCCATACCAAGATATGCCCCAGCCACCCACTATTGTCCCTCATGCCCTCCATGCCAAGCTATGGTACTTCCATGCCCATTCACTCCCTTCTGCATGCAACCAATCAAATCAAAAGTGAAAGTAGTATGTGTAACAAACGCTTTAAAAATAGTAATTCATTGGTAACTTTCCACTTTCTTAAAACAAAAACTCCTTTTCACTGTAGGCCAATAAAAGTGTCAACCATCCAGGCCCTTTAAAATATTAATAGATGAAACAGCAAGCACCTGAAACCTCTTTATCTTGTGTAAGTAAACATTGCAAAATTTGCACAGGAGATCAGGGAGACAAAGCTGTCAAACAAGCAATGTTTTCCCTGGGGCTTAGCTATTTCCATTCTCTAACGGATTTCTGGGCTCAGCCAAGCCTCATTATGTAATTTTGGCTGAGAGCCCAGATATCCATTAGAGTACTGAAACACCTGGAAGCCAGGTGTGGTGGTGAAGTGCACAAAGTACTCACAGCCTCTCCCATAGCCTGGTCTGTGGGGATGTCCTGCCTATTCAATACACACACCTGGCAATTTACAAAGGCATCTTCAATTGCCTTGGAAATAATTGGCCACCAGACAGCGGATTGGGCCCGTGTTCTGCACTTGATCGTACCCAGGTAGCCCTGGTATATTTTCTGAAGGAGCTCTGGCCACAGGGAGACTAGGATGAGCAGTGCTCAGCATAGAGCAGCAGGAGAATTTTCTCCCTATCGGGCAAGCGGGTTAGGAGCGGGCGCGGAGCCAATCACCACCCGCGGTCGGCTGTGCACTGCCAGTTTACATGGGCAGGCCAATTAAGGTCTGCCCAGCATGACACAGCCCCGGTAGCACTCAGTGCTACCTGTGTGAGCTGGGGGAACAGGGAGAATTGGAGCTGCTTCAGGGAGAGTGTCACATGAGCTGGGACACGTTTATGAATTGTGTAAAAATGTTTTATTTATTCAATAAAACCGTCAGGAAACCTTATCCCGCCCGTGGATGAGGTTTCCTGAAAAATGCGAAGGCTGCTTGGGCTCTTTACTTGCCGCCAGCCTTAATGTTGGATGGACAGCCCTGTCAGTTATTTAAATTAGTTTCCTAATGGCCTTAACAGGCCTTTGACAGTTCGGTGAGTGCGCAGCCGACTCCGGCGCTTACCTGCCGAACAGAAGGTCGGAAAGGCACACGGTGACATCGGGATACACGCCTGACATCACCACGCGTCATTTTACACATCGGTGTGTGGGGCCCACCCCCACAGTCTGATGTGAAAATTCTCCCCATGGGAACCTCACCACCTGGAAGTTTACCTCCAAGCCACTCTCCATCCTGACTTGGAAATAATTTGCCATTCCTTCAAAATCCTGGAACTCCCTCATCAATGGCACTGTGGGCATATGTACACCACATGGACTGCAGCGGTTGAAGAAGGCAGCTCACCACCTCCTACTCAAGGGCATTTAGAGATGGGCAATAAATGCTGGCCTATCTGGTGACGCCCACAGCCCGTGAATGAATTTTAAAAAGGATGCCTCAGGGGTTCTGTGGTCTGTACCAAATTCAGTAAAAATTTTGTCGCCTGTTTTACCATCTGCGAGAATGACTGGAGGTCTGGAATTGAGGATGGGATTGGGAATTTGCTGATAGCCTTGGTTTTTTGTGGGTCTGCCGTGATACCTTTATTGCTGACGATGTGGCCCAGGAGTTGAACTGTGTTTTGGAAAACTCACATTTGTCATTCAGTGTCAGTCCTGCTTCCTGCAGGCACTCTAAGACAGCTGTGAGTCTCTTCCCATGTTTATCCGCCATTGCACCATGAACCAATACATTGTCCATGTGGCAAATGAGCCTGTAGGATCTGCAAAATGGCTGACGTTGTACGTTGGGATATTTCTGGCACCGATATGATTCCCAGCAGCAGACAGTTAAAGCAGAACCTGCCTAAAGGGGAGATAAGTGTTGTCAACAGCCTGGATGCTTTGTCAAGAGGGAATTTCCAAAAGCCGCTGTTTGTGTCCTGTTTTGAAAGTTCTGTGCTCTTCAATAGTTTAGTCAGGCTTTCGTCCACTGAGGACATGGAATATACTTCTATGGCCACGGCTTTATTGAGCTGTGTCAGGTTGACGCAGATATGGATGAATCTGGGACCATCCTGGATCACCATAAAGTTGGTTGTGTGACTGGGGAAATGACTCCAATGTTTGTCATCTCGTCCAGCTGCTGCTGCACCTGCTTCAGGAGTGGGTGGAGAATCTTGTGTGGTGTGAATAGGTACATGGGTTTAACATCCTCTCTCAGTGTGATTCTGTGCGCCTTTTTCAGTTGTCTAGTCCTGGGAAGAGTTTTGGGAACTCACATTTGTACTTGGAGCCAGGCTCTTGCTGGCCGACCTCGTCAATCTTCTATAACAGGTTAAGTTCAACACTGGCTTTGCTGTTTTTCTTTTCTGGTTGCTGTGCTAATATAACTCTTAATTATTAGGGCTTTCTTCATTACTACCACTTTAGTTGAAATATTCAGCAGATGGTTTGTCTTGCTGGGAGTCTCAAGCTTCCCAAATCAGCAGGTCCTTGTTAACTGAAAACTTCAAACACTAAAGTAGTGATGGCATCAGAATCAATCAGAGAATCTAGAACGAGGGGTCAGTGTTTATAAGTAAAGGGTCACTCATTTCACAGAGATGAGGAGAAATTTTTTGTCTCAGAGGGTTGTGAGTCTTTGGAACTCTCTTCCTCAAAGGACGGTGGAAGCAGAGTCTTTGAATATTTTTAAGGTAAAGCTAGATAGACTCATGATTAACAAGAGGGTGAAAGGGTTTTGGGGGTAGGCAGGAATGTGGAGTTGAGTTTACTTTCAGATCAGCCGTGATCTTATTGAATGGTGGAACAGGCCCGAGGGGCCGATTGGCCTACTCCTGCTCCTAATTCGTATGTTCTTATCAGACAGTGACCTGGAAGCAGAAATGGCAGCAGTCAGTCATCATGATATTTGTGTTAAATGTGGTTATGGACAGGATCTAAGGTAAAATTGTCTCATTTGCTTATAAAAATATCACACACAGTGCAAACCAGACATTTCAATGTCATCAGTCTCCGCAACCAGACCAGCCTCTTTCATAATAAAAACTGAAAATGCTGGAAATACTCTTCAGCTGGTGTTAACGTTTACATTTTAGGTTGATGACCCTTCATCAGCCTTCTTTCATATCAAACAGATGTTCTTCAGAGTGGCACAACACAACTTCTGAAGCCTTGGAAATGAACGTTTATGACAGAGATTCTTGACTTTTCAATTATTTTGGATTTCTGCATTTTGACTGCATTTAGAAATCCAGGACAGTGCATCAGACAGCTTATCTAAAGACCACAACTGTTCTGTAGCCCCACAGTGCCTTTGCAGCATTAATTCACACATTCTTCAAACACAGCACCATCGTCAGATAGCACTGAAAATGCTCTTTGAGCAATAATCCAAGATGTTCTCAAACATTTCAGGCTATGTGAACTAAATGGAATACATTGGTCAATACAAAATGGAGGAGCTACATTGACCACAGGGACACATTAAGTGTGAATTGGAATACAGGAGGAGACAGACTGATAATTGTAATGAAAGACAAGGTAATGCCAGAGGATATAATTAAAACTGTACCTTTTTGAAGAAAAGGTTCTTTTCTTTTTCTGCAGAGTACTTGAAGCGTGGCAGAATCAGCAGGTAATATCGCTCCAAGAAATATTCTACACAGACTTTGTGAAAAATGACTGTGGTTAATAACCAAATAGCCATTCGAACTCCTTTCATCAAGCCTCTCCTGCTCTTTTTCTCTAATGATAAGAAACTCTGGAGTTCAATGTTATGAGGTTCTGTTGCATTGCAAAATTCATATTTTTGAATTGTTTGTGAAACGTTTACAAGTTTCTTAAGCCTGAGTCCAAGGTAAATATCTTTGAAAGATTCACATTTAAATGAGCTAAGACTGTAGTGCTGCTTAATGCAGATAGTGGATTGAGGGTAACATTCTGTGAAATTCTTGGTGTGAAGCATTCAGAATCAGAACTGCACGTGTTACTAAAACATGGATTCCTTTTTTCTCTTCCAGACCGCCTCTGCTGGTATATGTGCATTGTAGCCTAGGGGGACAAAATGCAGAATTATATTTTAAATACAATGCACATTTGTCATTCATGATGCTGCTGGAGTTAAGCTTTATGATGTCAATGAAATCAGGTTAGATTCAATATGTTGGATTTTATTCCAGCCAAAATCTGGCACCCATCAGTGCAAAAATAGCAGAAAATTAGACAGTGAGGCGCTACCTCCCAACCCAGCCTGGATTTCCCTCCTTCTGCCTACGCTGGAATAGCGCAGTTCAGCCCTTCATCACACATAAACATTTCATATCTTAACCTTGCACAGTCCAAACTGTGGACCTTGGTCACATGTGGCCCTGACCTCTGGCAGTGTACTCAAAACCCACAAAAACACAGCTCTATTTGCACTTAGGTTTCTCAGCTGCGAGATGCTTTTTTAAAATTTTGTCTCCCTGGAGATTTAGAAAGCGATGTTCTTATCCATCTACTGATATCCTGAATCAGAACAACAGCAACAACACTTGAATTTGTATTGTACCTTTATCACGCAAAGCGAATCACTTGCTGTACAGGGAAGAGGACAAAAGAGCTGCCCATGTTGTGGGAGCTAAGAGTGCTCACCAAAATATTGGCGTTTTGGGGCAACAACTCTGCCTGCCACCCTGACTACAAAGCTTCCTAGGTTGGAGGTCATTATCTACGAAGAGTAGGCTCCGCCACTGGACCCCCCTCACCAAAGCGGAACTAATCGCTAACAATGAACAAGATGTGGGAGCACAGCAGCAGGTGATCCATTGCTGCACAGAAGAGGAGGGAGCCCCTCGAAAGGGACAGAAAGACCTTTAAGTGGTAAAAACTATGGGTTATTTTCTGCCTCTTAATGAATCAAGGGCTGAAAAAGAAGTTGTTGGGACAGAGGTGAGAAGGGTGACCATTATTGGGTTCTCTCCTTGTGAGAGTGGCATCTGTGGGTCCTTCTATCACAAACTCAGTGGCTGCCAGCACCACCTCTCTTGGTGGTGCCTGAGGTCAGCAGTGTCAATGGCAGGAGGCAGGAAAATAGGACAGGTTGTTAGGCCCTGCCTCCCTCCATCATTCCAGGCAATGGGATGGTGAAGGACATCAGGCAACCTTCCTTGCTAAAGCAGGGAAAAGAAAATTTGGCATTAGATCCCACTCCTTACCCCCTTATCCTCAGCTTGCTTCCCAATTTGCCTCAATAGCTCCAGATTCTTGGTAACAAAGCAGGTAAAATTCAGCCCTTTGAGTCTAGAAGTGAGAAGGGCGTGGATAAGAGCTGCAGTGGCAGTGGGGTGAGGTAGGGCAAAGGCAGTCAGTATGGACAAGGAGTCTCGGTGATGGTTTGGGGTGTTGGCTGTAGAGCTCAACTCCTACAAGTCATAGGCCATTAATGAATTTAAATTCCAACCTGCCTCTTTGGAACAAATTGGTCACGCAGACACCTTCCGGCCTTAACGCTGGAAATAGGAGGCTTGGAGACAGGTCTGAGTCATTTCTCAAGCTTTAACCTCACACTAGATCCAAATCTTCCTGCATTTTTTGGTTAATATTCCCTCCAAACTTTCAGGGATTGTTGTGTGCTGCACTGCATGTAAAATGTAGCATTTGCTTAGTCTCTATATTTTCATCAAATTTCTGTAGCGGTTCCATATATAAAATAATAAAATCAAAGGAACGGCAGAGAGAGATAGCTTTTCTCCCTGAGAAGAACATAGCACAATTTTCACATCCTTTTTCAAACTGAAAGATGCAGATATAAGACTGTTCAAGACTCGGTGATCAGCTACGTTAATAAACCCTAGAAATACTGCACTGTGGACTGTAATATTACTAGCTTTGGACAATAGTGTTATGGACTAATATTATGAGGAATAAATGGCTGAAAATAATGCAACAGAAGCACAATGTCAGGCTTATAAATTGCAGCATGTTTTCCAGCATTTTCTGTTTTTATTTCAGATTTCCAGCCCCTGTAGTATTTTACATTTATATATTACAGGCTCCCCAATAGCCTGATAGGTTAAAACCACTACTTAATGCTACACTACATCATATAAACCAAAATGTCTGGAGTGACCTTTTCAGTTAATGCTCAGTTAGCCAGTTTTGGCCGGGGCTGTATTAGGGGTGGACTCCCCAGTCCTATTCACTATCAAGTTACTTCAGATAGAAAGAGTGTATGTGTGGATACTGCAGATCAGTGTGATGTCTTCAAGCGAATACGTTGTGAGCACTTACTACCTTGGACAAGATAGCCCTAGTACTGCACTTCAACCAGTAGGTGTTCAGACGAGTAAAGGAGGAAACTGGGTAACTTTTCATTCAAGTACGTTTTGAATATTTCACAGCTGACATGTAAAGCGATGCTGCCAGCTCCAGTGATTATAAAGGAAGAGAAGTCATTCTCTATTTGACTCTTCTCGTTTAATGTTAAAAACAATTACACAGGTGTGGCAGGGTTGGGTAGTAATATTTATGATAAGTGCTGAATCCACACAGTTGCCTTGGCTGCCCTTATTGCATATCAGGATATTGAGGGTTTTTCTATTTTCTATCCATTATTTTTGCTCATGGAAATCCCACTGCTGACATCTGGGATAAAAGCAGGGGGACTGGGGCTAATTGATTAGTTATTTCAAAGAGCCAGCACGGGTACAGTTGGCTGGATGACCTCCATTTGTGCTGTATGACTCCATGATGATTCTATTAATCTGTGAAAGCTTGGCCACGATGTACTGATGTGCACTTTCTCTGAAACATTGTGCACTTGCTTGACTCCGGCATCGGATTTCTCAATCTGCCAGAGAGGGTTGACTGAGTTCTGAATTTCTGTAACCAGACATGCATCTAACTGCAAAGAGACCCTACCTACCTCCAAAGAGGACAGTCATTAATTGATTGATAGAAAACTGACAAACTTGGAACAACTAACAATTGTTTGAGCCCTCACTATGTAGATAGCCGATATAAGGAGCTATGCACATGGCATCATGATGAGCAGCACAACTTATTATAACATATGCATCAGTGCATCCTGCCAACCACAGCAATGACACATCAAAGCTCATGGCAAAGCAATTATGGCAGTTGGAGGTACTGAGCTCAGCAGGTGCTGAGACCTTGGTTACGAGTGCAAGTACTCATACCTGGGTTCTAAAGAAGAGTCATATTAGACTCAAAACATCAACTCCATTTCTCTCTCCACAGATGCTGCCAGACCTGCTGAGATTTTCCAGCACTTTCTGTTTTTTATTTCTCATACCTGACCTCCAGATAACATTTTCCAACAGTGACCAATCAGGGCTCAAAGCTTCCCCATTAACTACACAATGGACTTCTGCAAGATGGAAGGTCCATTTGCAACCCATGTTGTACCGGTTACTGTAAGGCATATTCAGATAGAAACTGGAACCAAGTGCTCGATTCCTGCAGGGCGATGGTCAGTTCTTCCCACTTGTTAATGAAATAAGATCCAAATATTTGATTCAAGGCATTCATGAAATTATTATTCCTTTGAAGGATAATCAATATTTTATTACTAAAACTCCAGCTGATATCAGTTAGATGTTGAAATGGCTTCAATTGCTTTCAAATGTCAAAGGGTGTGAGATTATTGCACCTTAAATGGCTAAACCACTAAAACAGGCTCTGTTCTACTAGAAGTTTAAAATGCAGATTGCTTAAAGCAATCCTGCAGCAATCAATGTACATATAGCAAGTTGCCACAGATTGGAACTAATAATGAGCTAATCTGTTGGTTAGAGGGTGAATATTGGCAGGGATATGTGGATAATGTTCTACTCTTCTTTCAACAGTGAAATTGGATCTTTTACATCTACCTGAAAAGGCCAACAGCACCTTGCCTTATCTCAATTCTATGATTTATCTCAAGGTTACCTAGCAACATTAAATCTAATTTTCTTTGAACCATTTGACATTAGATATCAGCTCATTATAAAGATAATTTTAGGGGTCAAACTCCTTTAAGCCATGAGTCTGATATCATGAAAAAACAATGCAATAAAGTGGAACACATTTCATTCAAACCACCGTTCATTGTGAGCTTTTAGAATCAAGTAAGGTCAACACAGCAGATAAGAATAGAAAAGTTGGTGTAGAGACCCATCTTATCCTATAAATTAATGAGTGAAGAGTAGCTGACTGGTTACAATCTGGTAAAAAGTATATATTTGCAACAGTAATTGCATTATCAGCCTACTAGTTCGGCTGCAGGGTCCTTAAGCAGCTTTCTAAGCTTCCAGTATGGCAGGCAGTAAACATTGCCAGTCAGAGGTGTACCAGTCACCATCTCAGTGCAAGAAAATATATAAGCATCCAGGGTCTATGCCTGAAACATACAGCAGCTCCTTGTCACATTGGTGCACCTCAGGTCACATCATGCAGGGGCAGGGAATGGACCCTATGTGTCCTGCACACCCACAAAAATGCACCCTCTCAAATTTCCAGACCAATATTTCCGCAGGAAATTTGACACTCTTGGCCAAGATTTTTCACTTCCTGCCACCTGCTGCAAAAGGGAGCAGAAAATATCGGGAGATCGCAAAAATCGGTTTCACATCGTCGTAAAACCAGTTTGCATTCGCCCACTCTAACCGTCAATGGCAGGCAGAGTTCCTAACTGCCGCATGTCAAGAGCCTAATTTCAATACATTAGCATCTCATTATAAGCCCTGCTTGCCGGAATCATTCCCCCCCCATCCCAGTGGATCATGAGCTCACATCAGTGTGATTGCACACTGACATGTTTCACAAATGTACATAAGCAACGTGCACCTGGTGAGCTACACTTCACTCGGGACTCTGAGATTCATTTGCCTACCTCACAAAGGGCAGCAATCACAGTCATCAGCGCCAGGGTTCACAGGCAGCACCACACCACACTTAGGGGTCTCACAGGCAGGTCTCTACCTACCAGACTAACTGTGAGGCAGGGGTTGCTTTTCAAAGGCGGCAGGGCTAGGGCTTGCTTGTGGAAGTGGGGTATCCCAGAGTGTGTGTGGAGGTGTGTGTTGTCTGTGCAAGTGGCTTCAAGATGGTGAGGGCTGAGGAAGCAATCTTCAGAGAAGATGAGGCCAGATGGAGATGTGAGAATGAATGGTGATGTCCCTCGAGCTGGTAGTGAGTGAGATGCCAGTGAATGTGTGATGGCCTTGTGAGTTTTTTTATTCATTCATGGGATATGGGCTTTGCTGGCTGGGCCAGCATTTATTGCCCATCCCTAATTGCCCTTGAGAAGGTGATGGTGAGCTGCCTTCTTGAACCGCTGCAGTCCTTGCGGTGTTGATACACCCACAGTGCTGTTAGGGGGGAATTCCTGGATTTTGACCCAGCGACAGTGAAGGAACAGTGATATATTTCCAAGTCAGGGTGGTGAATGGCTTGGAGGGGAACTTCCATGTGGTCCTGTTCCCATGCGTCTGTTGCCCTTACCCTTCTAGATGGTAGCGGTCGTGGGTTTGGAAGGTGCTGTCTAAGGAGGCTTGGTGAGTTCCTGCAGTGCATGTTTTAGACGGTACACACTGCTGCCACTGCACGTCGGTTACTCATTGCCACCACTACCTCACCACCACGTCCTCAAGGGCAGTTAGCAATGGACAATAAATGCTGCATTCAATGGGAATCAGTGGAAAACACTAACAGGAATTATACCTAGCACAAAGAATTTTTTTTGAAAAGGCATTCATGGGATGTGGGCTTCACTGGCTGGGTCAGCATTAATTGCCCATCCTTAATTGCCCTTGAGAAGGTGGTGGTGAGCTACTTTCTTGAACCGCTGCAGTCCAAGTGGCTTAGGTATACCCACAGTGCTGTTAGGGAGGGAGTTCCAAGATTTGACCAAGCCATAGTGAAGGAACGGCGATATATTTCCAAGTTAGGATGGTGAGTGACTTGGAGGAGAATTTCCAGGTGGTGGTGTTCCCATGTGTCTGCTGCCCTTGTCCTTCTAGATGGTACTGGTCGTGGGTTTGGAAGGTGCTGTTAAAGAAGCCTTGGTGAATTCCTGCAGTGCATCTTGTAGATGTGGTTGTGCTTGTTGGAAGTCAGTAGTCTCAGTTCCAGGATATCGCTGCAGGAGTTCCTCAGGGTAGTGTCCTGGGCCCAACCATCTTCAGCTGCTTCATCAATGACCTTCCTTCCATCATAAGGTCAGAAGTGGGGATGTTCGCTGATGATTGCACAATGTTCAGCACCATTCGCGGCTCCTCAGATACTGACGCAGTCCATGTCCAAATGTAGCAAAACTGGATAATCTCCAGGCTTAGGCTGACAAGTGGCAAGTAACATTTGTGCCACACAAGTGCCAGGCAATGACCATCTCCAACAGAGTGAATCTAACCATCAGCCCTTCAAATTCAATGGAATTACCATTGCTGAATCCCCCCTATCAACACCTTAGGGGTTACCATTGACCAGAAACTGAATTGGACCAGCCATATAAATACTGTCCATTCCCTGTGGGCAAATGTTACTTGTCACTTGTCATCCCAAGACTAGGTATTGTCCAGGTCTTGCTGCATTTGGAATGGGCTGCGTCAGTATCTGAGGAGTTGTGAATGGTGCTGAACATTGTGCAATCATCAGCAAACATCCCCACTTCTGACCTTATGATGGAAGGAAGGTCATTGATGAAGCAGCTGAAGGTGGTTGGGCCAAGGACACCACCAGAGGAACTCCTGCAGTGATGCCCTGGAGCTGAGGTGGTTGACCTCCAACAACCACAACCATCTTCCCTTGAGCTAGGTATGAATGCTACCAGTGGAGAGTTTTCCTCCTAATTCCCATTGACCCGATGCCACACTTGGTCAAATGCTGCCTTGATGTCAAGGGCAGTCACTCTCACCTCACCTCAGGAGTTCAGCTCTTTTATCCATGTTTGAACCAAGGCTGTAATGAGGTCAGGGGCTGAGTGGCCCTGGCGGAACTCAACTGAGAAACAGTGAGCAGGTTATTGCTAAACAAGTGCTGCATGATAGCACTGTTGATGACCCCTTCCATTACTTTACTGAGTGTGAGGGTTTAGAATGATGAGATGGTTGTCTCACCCTGGTGGCATAAATGAGACCATTCGTCCTCTTTCTGTACTGGATGGCCAACTTCTTCTGTGCAGCGTTGGCACTGACCAACAATGCCACCGCCTCCTAAGCCGGAGTGGTGAGATTGCTGGACCTCCTGTGCTCAGAGCCGGGGTACAGGACATCACAACCACCCTCCAAAAGACATTCCAGGGACAGATCACTGAACTCTTCTTGGCTTTCGGGACCATGTTTACCTTAAGCAGATAAAAGCAAAAATACTGTTGATACTGGAAATCTGAAATAAAAACAGAAAATGCTGGAAAAACTCAGCAGGTCTATCAGCATCTGTGGAGAGAAAGACAGAGTTCATGTTTCGAGTCTGTATGACTCTTCTTCAGAGCTAAAGAGAAGTAAAAATGTGATAAAATTTAGACTGTTTAAGGGGGTTGTAGCAGCTGGATAGAAGGCCAGTGATAGGTGGAGGCAAAAGAGAGATTGACAAAGATGTAATGAACAAAAGGACAAAGGGTGTTAATGGTAGTGGTGCTGGGTAAAGGAGGTGCTGATGGTGGCATTAAGATCAGAAAGCAGGATGTGGTAATAGCAGGACAAGGTTCAGCACTCTGGAAAGAACAACATGAACAAATAAATGAAGAAATAAGCTCTGTGGGGCAGGAACAGGCCGGCACGATCGGTCTACCGGGACAGTCCTGTTTGTGGATTTTGGGGAGGAGGTAGAAGCGGGCTGTCTGAGGTTGGGAGACTATGAGATTGGAAGCTGTGGGAGGAAGATCTCCAGAGGAGATGAGGTCAGTGACAGTCCTGAAAACAATGGCTTGATGTTCAGTGGTGGGGTCATGGTCCAGGGAGAGGTAGGAGGAAGTGTCTGCGAGTTGACGCTCAGCCTCTGCAAGGTGGAGGTCAGTGCGCCAGACAACAACAGCACCACCCTTGTCAGCAGGTTTGATGACAATGTCAGGGCTGGGCATGAGAGAACGGAGTGCAGTAAATTCAGAAAGAGACAGGTTAGAGTGGGTGAGAGGAGCAAAGAAATTGAGACAACTAATGTCGCGCCGACGGTTCTCCATGAAAAGATCAAGAGAAGGTAAGACTCCAGAGGGAGGGGTCCAGGTGGAGGGAGAATATTGGAGGTGGGTAAAAGGATCCGTTGAACTGAGGGATGACTCCTGCCCAAAGAAGTGAGCATGGAGGTGAAGGCTTATCCAATTATTTTTATCTATCTTTATTTATTTTCATTTTTATTCATGGTTTTATCCCCATCTTTTATCCTATTTTCAATCTTTTTCCCACCACCGTCCCCTCCCCCCACCCCACCCCCACAAGGGCCACCTGTCACTTGTTCATGTTGTTCTTTCCAGAGTGCTTACCCTTGTCCTGCTATTACCACATTCTGATTTCTGACATTAATACCACCATCAGCACCTCCTTTAGCTGGTGCCACTATCATTAACACTCCCTGTGTCCTTTTGTTCATGACATTTTTGTCAATCTCTCCTTTGCTTCCACCTATCACTGGCCTTCTATCCAGCTTCAACTGCTCCACCCCCCGAAACAGTATAAATTTAATCACATTTTTACTTCTCTTTAGCTCTGAAGATGAGTCATACGGAGTTGAAATGTTAACTCTGTCTTTCTCTCCACAGATGCAATTAGACCTGCTGAGTTTTTCCAGCATTTTCTGTTTTTGTTTCACTGGATCAGCCTTGGTTGCAAAAAGTGAGAACTCTGTGTGCGATTGCAGCTTAGATATGACACCTGAAATGAGGAGACAGTGATGTAACGGTGTGGCGGGCAATTCAGAGGCTGCCCGCCAGTGAAACAGCTTGTTTACTACGGCTGCATCATTAATGAGGTGAGAAGCAGACAGTACAGCACAAAAACCACCCATGCGGCTGGTGGGAAAAACATCTTTTTATCACGCCAGCCACCGCACTTTGTATAATTCAGAGAAAATTCCACCTCTTGTTTCAATATATGCTCAATATCAAGCCACTGATGAATCCAAGTCAATGAATGAGACGATATGGCCCAATGCAACTACCTGTGATGCTATTATCGTACATGTTGCTCAGCTGCCTATTAGCAAATCATACATTTGAACCATGTCCTTCCATTAGTGTTGGTACCATGTTATTGTTGGATTGGATTGACACAGGAAAATTGCCCCTAATCTGCAACCTAAGCATTTGCATATGAATTTTTTTTAAAAAATACTGTTGCTCCTCCAATCTCAAACCTTTTGCCCAACATAGCTCATAATGCCATTTCAGGACCAGCGGGGTGATAGTTCCAACTAGGCACTTTACAGCCTTCCGGACTGAATATTGAGTTCAACAACTTTAGATCTTGAACTCCTCCTCCATCCCCACCCCCTTTCTGTTTCTTCCCCCTCCTTTTTATTTTTTCCAATAATTTATATATATTTTTCTTTTCCCACCTATTTCCATTATTTTTAAATGTCTTCCACCCATCATTTATCTATACCTTTTATGCCCTTTTAGTCTTATTTCACCCCACCCCCAGTGGAGCTATCTGTACCTTGCGTGTCCTGGTATCCACTCTTAATTAGCACATTCTTTTAGATAATATCACCACCTTCAACACCTCTTTGTTCTTTTGTCTGTGACATCTTTTGGTTATCTCCTCTTATCACTGCTTGCTTGTCCCAACAACTACCCCCCCATTCTCCACCACCCTCCCCCCTTAAACCAGCTTATATTTCACCCCTCTCCTATTTTTACTTAGTTCTGTTGAAGAGTCATGAGGACTCAAAACATTAACTGTGTTCCTCTCCACAGAGAGGAACCTCTGCCAGACCTGCTGAGTTTTTCCAGGTATTTCTGTTTCTGTTTTTGTGTTGGGGTGGTAGTACTATCCAGGATTCAAACAAAAGGTCAGGAATTAACATTTAATTTACAAGCATCTGGCCTCAGCAAGGCTAGGGATGCAAAGAATAATAATCTTGTAAACTCCTTGCAAGTATATGATTACTCTACCCTGCAACTTATGCAGAAACATACAGCCTGTCATTTATGGTTAACTTCAATTGGAATATTCCTCCAGCAAACATAACAGCAGTTTATACCATTGATTAAATGTGTTTTTTGAGCCTTCTCAGCTCCATTTAGTGGCAAAATCAAGTTGACATCAGTTTTGTGGGAAAAGACAGAACCCAAGTTTTGATTAAAGATTGTTTACTTTCCCACATTTAATGTTTGCCCACTGGAAATATGTAACTAATTATGGCTACTTATCAAGAATGTTTTAAACAATGCTTTCTTCATGTTGCAATGTTGGATGTGGAGCAAAAGGGCAATAAAGCAAAGTTTTTGAGTTTCAAGACTTCTTCCCCTTTGCTGAGAGATGTTTGAAACCTGCAGTGATAAAGTACATCTCGGATTAAAGAAAACTGTGGAAGATTAAGTCGAGGCCAAGAAAACACAAGGGAGAGGGAAAGCTTCATCAGGCCAAGAAAAGTGACGATGGACTTGCACAAGTTCATTAGGAACACATGAAACAGACGAAAGATTGAAATTCTGCGAATCACTGAACAGCAGCTGTTGCTTCGAATGATGCCTGCAACTAATCTTTGGAAGTTATGACCCAAAATTGCCCTTAATTGGGCAATGAGCAATTGGACTTAAAAAATGACCAGTTCCGAGCACTCCAGGCTTTAACAAATGTAGAATAGCACAAAACTCACTGGAGCAAATTCTGAGTTTGCACAATACAGTAAAATAGGCTCATAGCGACATGACAGGCTGTTTGGAGTCTCTCCCAATTTTGATTCAAATTTAAGTGAATGGAGAGATATAAAGTGGGCTGCTGATATAAAGCAGGCTACTGATATAAAACGGGCTGCTGATATAAAGCAGGCTACTGATATAAAATGGGCTGCTGATATAAAGAGGGCTGCTGATATAAAGCGGGCTGCTGATATAAAACGGGCTGCTGATATAAAACGGGCTGCTGATATAAAGCGGGCTGCTGATATAAAACGGGCTGCTGGTATAAAACGGGCTGCTGATATAAAGCGGGCTGCTGATATAAAACGGGCTGCTGATATAAAGTAGGCTGCTGATATAAAATGGGCTGCTGATATAAAGCGGGCTGCTGATATAAACGGGCTGTTGATATAAAGCAGGCTGCTGATTTAAAGCGGGCTGCTGATATAAAACGGGCTGCTGATATAAAGCCGGCTGCTGGTATAAAACGGGCTGCTGATATAAAGTAGGCTGCTGATATAAAAAGGGCTGCTGATATAAAACTGGCTGCTGATATAAAACGGGCTGCTGATATAAAACGGGCTGCTGATATAAAAAGGGCTGCTGATATAAAACGGGCTGCTGATATAAAATGGGCTGCTGATATAAAGCGGGCTGCTGATATAAAACTGGCTGCTGATGTAAAGCGGGCTGCTGATATAAAGCGGGCTGCTGATATAAAGCCGGCTGCTGATATAAAAAGGGCTGCTGATATAAAGCCGGCTGCTGATATAAAGCCGGCTGCTGATATAAAGTGGGCTGCTGATATAAAACTGGCTGCTGATATAAAGCGGGCTGCTGATATAAGGCGGGCTGCTGATACAAAGCGGGCTGTTGATATAAAGCGGGCTGCTGATAAATAGCCGGCTGCTGATATAAAGCAGGCTGCTGATATAAAGCGGGCTGCTGATATAAAGCAGGCTGCTGATATAAAACGGGCTGCTGATATAAAACGGGCTGCTGATATAAAGCGGGCTGCTGATATAAAACGGGCTGCTGATATAAAGCGGGCTGCTGATATAAAGCGGGCTGCTGATATAAAGTGGGCTGCTGATATAAAACGGGCTGCTGATATAAAGTGGGCTGCTGATATAAAGCGGGCTGCTGATATAAAGCGGGCTGCTGATATAAAACTGGCTGCTGATATAAAGCGGGCTGCTGATATATAGCCGGCTGCTGATATAAAGCGGGCTGCTGATATAAAGCGGGCTGTTGATATAATTTGGGCTGCTGATATAAAACTGGCTGCTGATATAAAGCAGGCTGCTGATATAAAGCGGGCTGCTGATATAAAGCGGGCTGCTGGTATAAAGCGGGCTGCTGATATAAAGCCGGCTGCTGATATAAAGCCGGCTGCTGATATAAAGCCGGCTGCTGATATAAAGCCGGCTGCTGATATATAGCCGGCTGCTGATATAGAACAGGCTGCTAATATAAAGCCGGCTGCTGATATAAAACGGGCTGCTGATATAAAGCGGGCTGCTGATATAAAGCGGGCTGCTGATATAAAACGGTCTGCCGATTCATCTACATCCATTTTACACTATCACACAAAATCAAAATCTACCCAACCGCCTTTTTCTCTTTCCTTTACTTCATTGAAAATTTATCTACTCTCCTGTTGGGAGTTGGGTACTAGCAACAGTGTTACATTTATGCAGTGCCTTTAACAGAGAAATAAAATGTTCCAGGCTGCTTTACAGAGAATAAGGAATTGGATGACAAGCTACTGAGGGACAGGTTAAGAATGACTAACAGAGTATTCTGATAGATGGGACTTGGGGAAGCTTCTTAACATGTGGAGAGACAGGTGGAGATGGGATGAGGTTTGGGAGGTCTGGAGAGGCTGGGTAAGGGGCTGTTGAAAGCTGCACCAACGCTGTCAGTTTATGGAAAAGGTAAATGTACAAAAGGCTAAATGCCAAGAACTGTCCAGAGTGAATCAAGACCCATGGCTGGAGAGTTTTTTTATTCATTCATGGAGTGCAGTTGTCACTAGCAAGATCAGTGTTTATTGCCCATCCATAAATGCTCTGAAAAAGATAATGGTGAATCATGTGGTGATGGCACTCCCTAGTCCTGTTAGGTGGGGTGTTCCAGGTTTTTAACCCAATGCCAATGAAGAAACGGCGATATATTTCCAAGCTAAGATGATATGTAACATGGTGGGGAACTTGCAGATGGTGGTGCTCCCATCCACCAACTTCCTTGTCCATTTAGCCAACAGAGGTTGTGGGTTTGGAGGTGCTATCAAAGAAGCCTTAGCAAGTTTCTGCAATGCATCTTGTTGATGTTATACACTGCTACCACTGCACACCAGTGGTGAAGGGAGTGAATCTTGAAGGTGGTGGGAGGATTGCTGAGCAAGTGGGCTGCTTTGTCTCGGATGATGTCGAGCTCCTTGAGTGTTGTTGAAGATGCACTCTTCCAGGCAAGTGGATAATATTCCATCCAATTTTAAACGTGTGCCTTGTAGATGTGGCCAGGCTTTGAGGAATCAGGAAGTGAGTTACTCACCACAGAATTCCTAGCCTCTGGTTTGTTCTTGTAGCCACAGTATTTGGCTGGTTTAAGTCAATTAAGTTTCTGGTAAATGGCAATCCCCAAGATGTTGACGTTGCTGATTCAGCAATGGTAATACTGTCGAATGTCAAGGGGAGATAGTTAGACTCTCTCTTGTTAGCGATGATAATTGTCTGGCACTTGTGTGGCACAAGTGTTACTTGCTACTCATTAGCCCAAGCCTGAATCTTATCCGGTTCCTGCTGCATGCATGGGCATGGATTGTTTCATTATCTGAAAAATTGTGAATGAAACTGAACACTGGGAAACCATCTGTAAGTATCCCCATTCCTGGCCTTATGATGGAGGGAAGGCTATCGATAATTCAGCAAGAGATGGTTTGGCCTAGATCAGTATGTTGAGGAACTCCTGTATCAATATTGTGGAGCTCACCTCACCTCTGGAATTCAGCTCTTTTGACCATGTTTGGACCAAGCTTTCAATGAGATCTGGAGCTGAATGGTCCTGGTGGAAACCAAACTGAACGTGAGCAGGTTATTGGTGGGTGAGCGCTCCTTAACAGCACTAACGGTGACCCTTTCCATGGGGACTCATCCACTCAAGGAACTAACATCCAACAAATCCCCAGCTCCTGATGGCATGTTTGAACCAAAACTGCAATGAGGTCAGGAGCTGTGTGGCTCTGGTGGAACCCAAACTGGGCATCGGTGAGCAGGTTATTGCTAAGCAAGTGCTGCTTAATAGCACTGTTGATGACCCCTTCCATTACTTTACTGATGATCAAGAATAGACTGATGGGGCGGTAATTAGCTGGGTTGGATTTATCCTGCTTTTTGTGTACAGGACATACCTGGGCAATTTTCCACATAGCCGGGTAGATGCCAGTGTTGTAGCTGTACTGGAACAGCTTGGCTAGGAGCACAGCAAGTTCTGGAGCTCAAGCCTTCAGTACTATTGCCGGAATATTGTCAGGGCCCATAGCCTTTGCAGAATCCAGGGCCTTCAGCCATTTCTTGATATCACATGGAGTGAATCAAATTGGCTGAAGACTGGCATCTGTGATGCTGGGGACCCCTGGAGGAGCACGAGATGGACCATCCACTCCGCACTTCTGGCTGAAGATTGTTGCAAATGCCTTATTAATGTCTTATTTTTTGCACTGCTGTGCTGGGCTCCTCCATCACTGAGGATGAGGATATTTGTGGAGCATCCTCCTCCAGTGAGTTGTTTAAATGTTCACCACCATTCATGACTGGATGTGGCAGGACTGCAGGGCTTGGATCTGATCCTTTGGTTGTGGGATCGCTCATCTCTGTCTATCACTTGCTGCTTATCCTGTTTGGCACACAAGTATCCCTGTTTTATAGCTTCACCAGGTTGACACCCCATTTTTAGGTATGCCTGGTGCTGCTCCTGACATGCCCTCCTGCGCTCTTCATTGAACCAGGGTTGATCCTCTAGCTTGATGGTAATGGTAGAGTGGGGAATATGTTGGGCCACGAGTTTATAGATTGTGTTTGAGTACAATTCTGCTGCTGCTGATGACCCACAGCACCTCATGGATTCTCAGTCTTGAGTTGCTATATCAGTTTGAAATCTATCCCATTTAGCACGGCGGTAGTGCCACACCACACGATGGAGAGTATCCTCAATGTAAAGACAGTACTTTGTCTCCACAATAACTGTGCAGTGGTCACTCTTACCGATACTGTCATGGACAGATGCATCTGCAGCAGGCAGGTTGATGAGGATGAGGTCAAGTATGTTTTTCCCTCTTGTTGGTTCCCTCACCACCTGCCGTAGGCCCAGTCTAGCAGTTATGTCTTTTGGATTCGGCCAGCTCGATCAGTAATGGTGCTACTGAGCCACTCTCAGTGATGGGCATTGAAGTCCCCCACCCAGAGTGCATTCTTCATCCTGCCACCCTCAGTGCTTCCTCCAGGTGGTGTTCAACATGGTGAGAAGCACTGATTCATCAGGGCGGTAGGTGGTAATCAGCAAGAGGTTTCCTTGCCCAAGTTTGACCTGATGCCATGCGACTTCATGGGGTCCAGAGTCGATGTTGAGGACTCCAAGGGCAACTCCCTCCTGACTGTATACCACTGTGCCGCCACCTCTGCTGGGTCTGTCCTGCTGTTGAGACAGGGATGGTGATGGTGGTGTCTGGGACATTATCTGTAAGGCATGATTCCATGAAGATGACTATGTCAGGCTGTTGCTTGACTAGTCTGAGGCAGCTCTCCCAGATGAGGGCTTTACAGGGTCAACAGGGCTGCAATTGCCATTGTTGTTTCCGGTGCCTAGGTCAATGCCGGGTGGTCCATCCAGTTTCATTCCTTTTTTGTATCCTTGTAACAGTTTGTTACAACTGAGAGGGCATTTAAGAGCCAGCCACATTGCTGTGGGTCCGGAGTCACATGCAGACCAGGTAAGGACAACAGATTTCCTTCCCTAAAGGACATTAGTGAACCAGATGGGTTTTTACAACATTCGACAATGGCTTAATGGTCACCAATCAACTTGTAATTTCGGATTTTTAATGGATTCAAATTCCATCATCTGCTGTGGTGGGACTTGAACCCAGGTCTCTGGATTACTAAGATAAAAACAAAAAAACTGCGGATGCTGGAAATCCAAAACAAAAACAGAATTACCTGGAAAAACTCAGCAGGTCTGGCAGCATCGGCGGAGAAGAAAAGAGTTGACGTTTCGAGTCCTCATGACCCTTCGACAGAACTTGAGTTCGAGTCCAGGAAAGAGCTGAAATATAAGCTGGTTTAAGGTGTGTGTGTGGGGGGCGGAGAGATAGAGAGACAGAGAGGTGGAGGGGGTTGGTGTGGTTGTAGCGACAAACAAGCAGTGATAGAAGCAGATCATCAAAAGATGTCAACAACAATAGTACAATAGAACACATAGGTGTTAAAGTTAAAGTTGGTGATATTATCTAAACGAATGTGCTAATTAAGAATGGATGGTAGGGCACTCAAGGTATAGCTCTAGTGGGTTTTTTTTTTTATTTTATATAATGGAAATAGGTGGGAAAAGGAAAATCTTTATAATTTATTGGGAAAAAAAAGAAGGGGGAAACAGAAAGGGGGTGGGGATGGGGGAGGGGACTCACGACCTAAAGTTGTTGAATTCAATATTCAGTCCGGAAGGCTGTAAAGTCCCTAGTCGGAAGATGAGGTGTTGTTCCTCCAGTTTGCGTTGGGCTTCACTGGAACAATGCAGCAAGCCAAGGACAGACATGTGGGCAAGAGAGCAGGGTGGAGTGTTAAAATGGCAAGCGACAGGGAGGTTTGGGTCATTCTTGCGGACAGACCGCAGGTGTTCTGCAAAGCGGTCGCCCAGTTTACGTTTGGTCTCTCCAATGTAGAGGAGACCACATTGGGAGCAACGAATGCAGTAGACTAAGTTGGGGGAAATGCAAGTGAAATGCTGCTTCACTTGAAAGGAGTGTTTGGGTCCTTGGACGGTGAGGAGAGAGGAAGTGAAGGGGCAGGTGTTGCATCTTTTGCGTGGGCAAGGGGTTGTGCCATAGGAGGGGGTTGAGGAGTAGGGGGTGATGGAGGAGTGGACCAGGGTGTCCCGGAGGGAGCGATCCCTACGGAATGCCGATAAGGGGGGTGAAGGGAAGATGTGTTTGGTAGTGGCATCATGCTGGAGTTGGCGGAAATGGCAGAGGATGATCCTTTGAATGCGGAGGCTGGTGGGGTGATAAGTGAGGACAAGGGGGACCCTATCATGTTTCTGGGAGGGAGGAGAAGGAGTGAGGGCGGATGCGCGGGAGATGGGCCGGACACGGTTGAGGGCCCTGTCAACGACCGTGGGTGGAAAACCTCGGTTAAGGAAGAAGGAGGACATGTCAGAGGAACTGTTTTTGAATGTAGCATCATCGGAACAGATGCGACGGAGGCGAAGGAACTGAGAGAATGGGATGGAGTCCTTACAGGAAGTGGGGTGTGAGGAGCTGTAGTCGAGATAGCTGTGGGTGTCGGTGGGTTTGTAATGGATATTGGTGGACAGTCTATCACCAGAGATTGAGACAGAAAGGTCAAGGAAGGGAAGGGAAGTGTCAGAGATGGACCACGTGAAAATGATGGAGGGGTGGAGATTGGAAGCAAAATTAATAAATTTTTCCAAGTCCTCTCGTCAGGACTTGGAAAAATTTATTAATTTTGCTTCCAATCTCCACCCCTCCATCATTTTCACGTGGTCCATCTCTGACACTTCCCTTCCCTTCCTTGACCTCTCTGTCTCAATCTCTGGTGATAGACTGTCCACCAATATCCATTACAAACCCACCGACACCCACAGCTATCTCGACTACAGCTCCTCACACCCCACTTCCTGTAAGGACTCCATCCCATTCTCTCAGTTCCTTCGCCTCCGTCGCATCTGTTCCGATGATGCTACATTCAAAAACAGTTCCTCTGACATGTCCTCCTTCTTCCTTAACCGAGGTTTTCCACCCACGGTCGTTGACAGGGCCCTCAACCGTGTCCGGCCCATCTCCCGCGCATCCGCCCTCACTCCTTCTCCTCCCTCCCAGAAACATGATAGGGTCCCCCTTGTCCTCACTTATCACCCCACCAGCCTCCGCATTCAAAGGATCATCCTCCGCCATTTCCGCCAACTCCAGCATGATGCCACTACCAAACACATCTTCCCTTCACCCCCCTTATCGGCATTCCGTAGGGATCGCTCCCTCCGGGACACCCTGGTCCACTCCTCCATCACCCCCTACTCCTCAACCCCCTCCTATGGCACAACCCCTTGCCCACGCAAAAGATGCAACACCTGCCCCTTCACTTCCTCTCTCCTCACCGTCCAAGGACCCAAACACTCCTTTCAAGTGAAGCAGCATTTCACTTGCATTTCCCCCAACTTAGTCTACTGCATTCGTTGCTCCCAATGTGGTCTCCTCTACATTGGAGAGACCAAACGTAAACTGGGCGACCGCTTTGCAGAACACCTGCGGTCTGTCCGCAAGAATGACCCAAACCTCCCTGTCGCTTGCCATTTTAACACTCCACCCTGCTCTCTTGCCCACATGTCTGTCCTTGGCTTGCTGCATTGTTCCAGTGAAGCCCAACGCAAACTGGAGGAACAACACCTCATCTTCCGACTAGGGACTTTACAGCCTTCCGGACTGAATATTGAATTCAACAACTTTAGGTCGTGAGTCCCCTCCCCCATCCCCACCCCCTTTCTGTTTCCCCCTTCTTTTTTTTCCCAATAAATTATAAAGATTTTCCTTTTCCCACCTATTTCCATTATATAAAATAAAAAAAAACCCACTAGAGCTATACCTTGAGTGCCCTACCATCCATTCTTAATTAGCACATTCGTTTAGATAATATCACCAACTTTAACTTTAACACCTATGTGTTCTATTGTACTATTGTTGTTGACATCTTTTGATGATCTGCTTCTATCACTGCTTGTTTGTCGCTACAACCACACCAACCCCCTCCACCTCTCTGTCTCTCTATCTCTCCGCCCCCCACACACACACCTTAAACCAGCTTATATTTCAGCTCTTTCCTGGACTCGAACTCAAGTTCTGTCGAAGGGTCATGAGGACTCGAAACGTCAACTCTTTTCTTCTCCGCCGATGCTGCCAGACCTGCTGAGTTTTTCCAGGTAATTCTGTTTTTCTCTGGATTACTAGTCCAGTGACAATACCACTACGTCATCGCCTCCCCATAATTACTGATGGGGTAGTAATTGAGCAGACTAGATTTGTCTTGCATTTTGTGGACAGGACATACCTGGGCAACTTACACTTTTTTGCCAGTGTTCTGGAAGTAGTGGAAGAAGTTTGGTTAGGGGCACGGATAGTTCTGGAGCACAAGTCTTCAGTACTACAGCTGGGATATTGTCTGGCCCATAGCCTTTACTGTATTCAGTGTTGTTGACCTTTGATAACACCACCATTCACAACTGAGATGTGGCAGTAATGCAGGGCTTCGATCTGATCCATTGGTTGTGGGATCGCTAGGTTTTGCCTATTGTTACAATCCTGTGGAGACAGATAACTTAGAAAAAGAGAAATGGGCCTGAATTTTTCAGGCAGCAGGGGGGCTTGGTGGAAGCGGGTGGGGACGGCCAAGGAGAGCAATGTAAAACATGAGTGGTGGTGTACAGGCAGGGGGTGGGGGGGGAACGAAGAGGCAGGACCAGTGCTCTTTTGCACACATGTGTGGAAGAGTGCTTCAATCTCCCTGAGGCACGGAGCGGCATCTGGGAGATTGAGTCAATGTTCAAAAAATTAACTAAAAGGTTTAAAAATTTGTTTAAACCTGCCCCCTCGTGACTGTGTCAAATGAGATGGGACATGCTATTATACTCATTAATTTTTAAATAATTTATTGAATAAAAGCTTTAGGAAACCTTATCCCGCTTGTAGATGAGGTTCCTAAAAAATGCAAAGGCCACTTGGGATTTTTGCCTATCCACCAATCTTAAGGTTGGACAGGTAGTGTTAACAGTCACAATAATTACTTTGTTAATGGCCTTAATAGGCTGTTTACATTTCCACAGGGACGCAGCTGATTCCAGCGCGCACCCGCCGAACGAAACATTGTGGGACTGCGCGATGACATCAGGGCGCACGCATGACATCATCGCGCGTCATTTTACGAGCAGGCAGGCCGGGCCTGACCTCTCACGCCGATTGAAAAATCCTGCCCGTGAATCTCCCAGCGATCGATGGAAAGAATCACATCATAAAATTTCAAGTTTTAAGACTTTTACGTTAACAAACTAAAATCAACATCAACTAAACATTACTCAATAGTCAATTAGAGACCAAACTACAGAAAAGGTACTTACCCATTAAATAAATAACACAACTGAAAATGCTTTATGCCATGTTTATTTGATATGCTGCCTGTATTTTGTGTCAAGGTATGAAAACTGGCATTTGTTTTTCTATAAGTCTTGGTCTTGGCCTCTTTCTCAATGGCAACCAAATCACATGGGGCTGTCTCCAGTCAGAGTTCAGCTCGGTTTCACCTTTCCCCATTCCAGGGCATTCTGTATCACCTAAAATTAAGGGAGATAGTTTAAAACATAACTGTCTTACAAAGTCCTGTGTTGTAGCTTAACCAGGTTGGCACCACATTTTGAGGTATGCCTGGTGCTATTCCTGGCATGCTCTCCTGTACTCTTCATTAAACCAGGGTTGGCCCCCTGGCTTTATGGTAAAGTTAGAGTGAGGTAAAAGCCAGGTCATGAAGTGCCATGAGGTATAATCCATGAGGATTGTGATGGAATACAATTCTTCTGCTCCTGATGGTCAAAAATGCCTCATGGATGCCTAGTTTTGAGATAAGAACTGTTCTGAATCTATCCCATTTAGCATGATGATAGTGCCACTCAACACAATGGATGGTGCCCAGACAGGACTTCATCTCCAAGAGGACTGTGCAGTGCTCTCTCCTATCAATATCTATCTGTGACAGATAGATTGGTGAGGATGATGTCAAATAGGTTTTTTCCCTTGCATTGCTTTTCTCATCGCCGACAGCAGGCCCATTCATGCTATGTTTTTAAGGGCTCGGACAGCTCAGTCAGTAGTGGTGCTCCCGAGCCCCTTTGGTGATGGACATTTATGTTCCCCACCCAGAGTACATTCTGTGCCCTAGGTTCCCTGCAGATGTTTTTCCAAATGGTATTCAACTTGGAGGAGTGCTGATTTATCAGCTGAAAGAGGTTCAGGAATTCCTTGCAGAGGTAAAATGAGGTGAAGAAGTGGAATAAGTTAAAATGAGGATGAGCTTTTGAGATCGGTGAAGGGGATACTAAGGGTGTTGTAATATGCCTTTAAGGGATAGCAGCATGCCATCACTTTAAGGGAAATGTGTCATGTAATCCAGCCTCAGTTTCATTTTGGCCTGAAACTGAACACAGCTCTGCTGCTGATGTCTTCAAGCTTTCTGTCCATGTATATCTGTTCACATATGGCTAGAATTAATAAAGGAACCCACAGCATATTTGTACAATTCCTAATGAATAATTGGTGCCTTTATATCATTATAACACACACAACAAAGGGAGCTCAGCAAGGACGGATGTCGGCCCAAGAGGCTGAAATTTGGACAATAGGCCTCTACGGAGAGTGGACAGTGGATGGGACATTGGCAAGATCAGTCTGCAGGTGACAAAAGTTTAGGTACGAGATTGGTGGTGAATGGGGCAGAAGGAAGGGCAGAGATGGGCAATATGGCACCGGCAAAATAAGTAGAAACAATTAAGTTGATGATGGATAGGATGTGGATGGGTTTTGGAGTTTAAAGCTCAGCTCTGAGGCGAATAGGATTCCAAAGCTTCACATGTTCTGGGTCAACACAATGAAATGACTGAGAAAGATGGAATAAGTGGGAAGGGAGCAGGGTTTGTGTCAGTGACCAACAATAATGGTCTTTGTTCTCCTAATGTTCACTTGGTGGAATTATTGATTCATCCATCATTAACCACTATCAATATGGTGCTTATTCATCTTCTGTAGCATTCCTTTGGTGAAAGAAACACCCACTGTGCCCAGTATATTTTGTCATCCTTTGCTGTTCTTTGTATTCCTTCCATTCACCAGAGGCTGTGCCACTTGTTGCATTTTGATACATCTTTTGCTTTGAGTTTTACTTTGCCTCTTACCTCTTCAGTTGTTCAATTTTGGGAAATCATGGGAGCACTGCCCACAAATCCTCCAGCTATTTATTATAATGGACAATAAATATTGCTCCCCCTAATCTGCACAGCAGCAGGCAAGGCTCCTTCAGGCAGCTCCAACTGACAAATGACCTCAAATGGAGTTCAAGGCTTCAGGAAAGAACAGGAGAAAGTGGAGACAAAAAAGTCTTTATAAGGATATTAGTGCTCCAATAGGAGAAAGGTCCAGACTCCAGTCGTATCAGATTAAAGCCCACATTTCCTCTTAGCATTTCCAGTTTACTGGGGATATTTTCAACTCACCTGGTAGGAATCATTAACTAGCTAGCTGCATTTTGTACCCATATATGGGAAACTGGAAAAACTACTATAGAAAAGTGTTTATATTTTGTGCTGTAATAAAAATAGACCTCTGCCAATGGGTAAACAGAAACAAAATGTTAGTATATTAATGATCATCCAGCAGTTGGCCGTTAATGATCTCTCCAGAACACATGGGCTTTAATCAGATAAATGTAAAACCTCCACTTTGCAATTTGTCCTCCTCAATGTGGTAGATCAAGTCCTTAAGCTTTTTCTTCTCCCTTTAAATTGGCGATTTCCCTTTCTGAAGGCATTGCACAGCCACATCTTCCTTATTGGCAGCAGTGGTTTTCCCTTTGTGAAATTTGGGTCTGCTGTGTACTAGCCAAGCTCCTACAACTACAGTTAACCAGCAAAGTAAGGGAGCTGAACATAGTAAGAGCTAAGGGGAAAACCAAGAAACGTGGAGAGAGTTGTGCTATGGGGAAAGGGTGGGGATGAGGGAATGCACTGGGGCTAATGAGATCACTCTTTCAAAAATACATCATAGGCACAATGGGTTGAATGGCCTCTTTCTGTGCTTTGTGATACTATGGAAGAGTAGGTTTATGACTCTTGTAATTATAAATAACTACATTTTTTTAATAATTTAGTAATCCGTGGGCTGTGGGCGTTGCTGGCTAGGCCAGCATTTATTTCCCATCCCTAAATGCCCTTGAGAAGATGGTTGTGAGCTGCTTTCTTGAACCACTGCAGTCCATGTGGTAACTATACATCCACAGTGCTGTTAGGGAGGGAGTTATCAGATTTTGACCCAGTGAAAATGAAGGAACGGCGATATATTTCCAGGTCAGGACAGCATGTAACTTGGAGGGAACTTGCAGGTGGTAGCGTTCTCATGTGTTTGCTGCCTTGTTCCTGTAGGTGGCAGAGGTCATGTTGTTGAAGCCTTGCTGCAGTTGCTTGTATCTGATATACATTGTTCCAACTTGTGCCTTTGGTGGAGAGAGTGAATGTTCAAAACGATGAATGTGATGCCAATCAATTAAGCTGGCAGCTTTGTACTGGATGGTGTTGAGCTTCTTGAGTGTTGTTGGAGCTGCACTCATGCAGTGCAGAATATTCTACCACACTCCTGACTTGTACTTTGTCAAAGGTGGAAAGGCTTTGGGGAGCCAGGAGTGGGGGGTTGGGTTGGGGGTGTTGGGTGAGTCACACACTGCAGAAGACCTAAGCCATGACCCGCTCTTGTTTCTTTCTTCTTTTTATGCTGAGAACTCAAAATGATACAAATAAGCAACTGAATGAGGACCTATATACAGTGGCAAGTTCAGGGAGGAGTGTACCAATACAGAATCATTGAGAATTCGGATTAAAGATACCTGTTGAATAAATGCAGGTAGAAAGGCAATTAGCCAAGTCCACAGGGGACCATAGGCATCTTTCTCTAATGGAGAGAGACAATTGGTTATATAGCTTGAGGGGCCCCACTCCACATCAAGCATGGGGCAGGTGAGGATGCAAGTCCAACTCAGCCGAATAGAAATTAAACCCACGCTGAACCACATGCTAGCCATCTAGCCAACTGAGCTAACCAGACCCTTGAACAGAGGTACAGATTTAAATAAGCACGTGTAAATCTAATACTTTCAAAAAAGTGTTACAGAGATAATTAATTAAAAATGGAAAATGAAAAATAGTTTCATTTCTCCTTACAATTTATGATCCTCAAAATTCATGGCCCTTCTACTATACTGCTGTCAGTAAAATAGGCATCAGATGCCCTGGTTTCTGACTGTGCACAAGAATTCCTACAGGGTCCACAACTCTTGCAAAGCCAACAACATGGCAGAGTGTGGGGCAGGGAGGCCAAATGCTAAATCTCTCATGTCCTTAGCCTTTCATTTGGCAGGGTTGGCATATACCGGGTGAGACCAGGTGTACCAGGATGCTGAATGCTGGAAGTGCCATCCACCTGATAATCTAAGCTATCACCATGGCCAGAATTATTGAGGACGACCTGCAATGTTCTTTTAATGTGTTCAAGCCCCACCCCAACCTAACGGTCTTTGGCAACCTCTTCGGTGGCTAATGATTGGACCTCAAACCCAGGCATGGTCAACAGTGCAGGCTGAGACTGAGCACACGCCTGCATCTACACGCGTCCCTCCCCCTGCAGGTGTTCAGGGCCAATACGTTTTTTACTTTTAACTGTAATAGTCCCCACACCCTAAATAGATGGATAGTGTAGGTAAAGACTGTGCTCCGTAATATCACATGACATGATTTAAAAATATAATTGTAGTGCATAAATAATTCTGCTTTAGATGCTGAAAATATTGTCCCCCAGCAGCAACCCAGAACAACAGCCACTTTGCCTCGTCAGAAATCTTTCCGTAAACACCTTTCCAAATTCTTTTATTGGTGATGTACAACACTCCCCCACAGCCAGCACCTTGTTTCCTGTAACAGCAAAACCTCTGACTTACTGAGAACAACGTTACAGATTTGCTATTGATTTTTTTACACGTGAACTGCAACGTTTTGATATTGAGCAAGTTCCATGCTGTTGCCAAACATCCCAGAGATGCCTATTTACTGAAGTATGACAAAGTGAAATACTAAGCTGAAGCTGCTGGTAACCAAGTTAGATAGAACAACACCATTTGGTATATGGTGCCAGCAGTTACTGGTGACTACGTATGAGTACAGTATTATTCATTGTGACAATTGACAGCTGATACCTGAGATATCAAAGGCTCACGCAAATATCATTTTTGAGAATGCGGAAATTTTACATTCTGAACTTTGACCCCAGCATGCCTCCAGCTCACACACTTGTGTTTTTTCTGGAAGTGAGGCAAAAGGCAGGCAGTCAACCCACTCCCAGGAAGAGGATTGGCAAATTAAATATTTAATAAGGCTGGCAACCCCCGAGTTAGCCTTGTTTAACTTTGGTTGTTCGGGTGTCCCAGGCATCAGGAAACCTGGCGCTGAAGTGAAATGAAGACAGCTTCGGGGAGAAGCTAAAAGCCTTTATTTCACTGCTGTGAGCCAAGAGGAGCAGGTGTTCTTTCACCCAACTCCCACCTTACCAAGCACCTTCCCTACAAACCACTGCCTATACAAAGCATGGCCACTTCTATCCCCCAACTCCCAGGACCCGACCCATCACAGGGTCGGAGATCAGATAATAACCCCTAGGATCAGGGATCAGAACTTCCTACAGGGATCGAAGCCCCACCTGCAGTCAGGGATTGGACACAGCTCCCAGGGTCAAGGATTTGGAACTCCTTAGTCATACAGCCTGCTCAGGAAAGCTCCCCAGCCAACTTGGGGAGGGTCAACCCTGATGATTGGACTGACCTTTGTGTAGGGAACTTGTCGGGGCCAAAAGATGCACACAAGAAATGAGGACTTCCAGGCTTCTCATATGAAACTCTGCAACCCTGCCTACATAACTCACCCCTGCTCATATCCAGGCCTGTATCTTTATTGTTGTTATGTTGTGTCCTTCGGCTGTCCTTTCCCGGGCAAGTTGTTGAGTTGAGGCTAATATATGGTATGAGCAGTTACTCCTGACTAGTTATGGTATAGCACTAATTGTTGTAAGAGCTGACAGCCAATACCTGAGACATCGAAGACTAATGTAAATATCCTTTGTTGAGAAAGCAGGGGTAATTTTAACCTAACCAATCCCACAGTAAGGAGGCAGGTTTGGGTTTGAAGTGTTCAATTTTTCAATTGTTCTGTCTTTGATTATGTGAGTCTGTTTTCTATTGATGTTCACTGTGCTTGATTAAGTCAAGGTGTTGACTCAGAGAAAAGTAAACAAACTGTAGAAGTTTCTGGAAGCTAGAGCTGTAAGCATGGAGCAGACATTTTAAAGTACTGTGAATAAAACCTGCTATACACAGAGAAACTAGTGTCATTTCTGCATAGCTCCGAGGCATAATATACTATGGGGTCAGTTGGCTGTTTTACCATCCAAACCAACCCTCCCCCCACCCCATCTGATTTAGGCTCCACTGAAACCAATGGAGCTGAAACATCTATCCAACATGAAACTCCCCACCACTGTTTGTCAACTGTTGTGTTCAGTCAAAAGTATTCCACAGGTTTTAACTTCCATTGATGATAAAAAGAAATGGAGATGTTTTTTTGGTTAAGAGTTTCAATCCAAAGCAATATCTTCCCAATGCACATGCTTAGGATATTCCATCACACAAAAAGAATCAGTGCCTATATTTTAATCGTCAGTGTGTTATGTGTCGGCTCCTTGGCAGTTGTTAAATGGCTGCCAGGTACTCCACACAGAAAGGAGAACAAGTCCTCTGGTTCTAATTGAGACAATAAGTCCTTCAGGAAAGGAACAACACTTAATTGCATTGCAGTGTCAGCAACCGTCCATGGCAGCCCACTCACGATTTGCTGATCATGGACCTACAAGGCAACAAGTGGTCTGAGGCCCTCTAATGATGGGGAAACAGGCCATAAATCAACTTAGAATTGGGCTCCCTCACAGCTTATTGTCACTGGTGTACACTAATTAACAAGTGGTTACTTGTTGAGATTGCTTCACCTTAGGTGCTTACTTTGCCAACTGGGATTTGCAGTTGCTTGTCTTAGTTTCCTTCTTGGTGACTCAGAATTCTTTATTACTATTATTTTTGCTGATAAGCATAACCACTCATCTATAATTATAGCTATGTTGTCAGAAAAGCCATCAAAATTGCTTTAGCATTCCATCTGTCTCGTTGGATAAGAGAGGAGTGATTAGAGTGACAATACTGTCTCAGCTTTATTTTCACAGGGTAAAAAAAATTAGATTTTGTTGGGAATCTTGCTCTGTTGTTGAATTCCTGCCTGTTGTTTTTTTTTGTAGAGCCACCAGTCTCCCACACATGAATTAATCTCTGTCAACATTCTTGGTAACTGAATTCCTGGAGGACAGCAGAAAGACTGTTGCAATAAAAGGTGCACAAGACATATGACATTAGGGCTTGTTTAAAGAATTCTCCAAATTGGAAAGTGTAGTCTTTAGGCTTATCCAATGGCATGCCTGTCTTTTGTTGAAACAGTCTTTTTGCTGTCCTAAACAATTCAGTTATCAAGTATTGACAGGGATTTAATTCACGTGTGGGAGACTGGATACAAGAAAAACAAACAGGCAGAAATTCAGCATTGAGCAAGATTCCCACCAAAATCTAATATTTCACCTAGTGAAAATAAAGCCGAGAAATTACTGCAATCATTCCTCTCCTCTTAAATTTTCCAAGAAAATTGCAACTGATAAACCAAAGCATGTTTCTCCGATATTGATGCAAGTTGCTGTTTATTCAGAGTCTTTTGGTTTGTTTAGTTATTTATTATTTATTTTTTAATGTTGAAAGAAATGGTTACAGCAGTCCAATATAAAGCTCAGTGGTCATTATAGCCTGCTTCCCTATTACTCGTAGCTCTCAGTAGACCTTTTAATCTGCATGACCATCAGTAGCCAGTTACAAGTGGGCCTCTGCTGGGTGTTTCTGGTACTGGAATTACGTATTGTTCCTTTCCTAAAGACTGTTCTGTTTTAATAACATTGGAGGTCTTGTTTCCTGTCCTGTGTGGGCGTTTCTAGCCTCCATTCACTAACTGTCTAGGAAAGGACAGTTGAAACGTGCAACATGTTGGCTACTAAGTTATGCAAGCGAGGTTGCGGAATGTTGGTCAGGAAACCTGGAAACCTAGGTACCCAAGTGCAACTTTTGACTGAAGTTCCCCACCCAGATGTCAGCCTGATTGTCAGGCTTGTCCCACAGTCGGGTGGAGAACACTCCTGAGCAGGATGCATGGCTAGGTCGGCCCAATCCCTGACTGCAGATGGATTGGGGTCCAATTCCAGTGAGGGAATCTGATCCCTGTTCCCAGTGGAAGTGTCTGATTCCCCAATCCTGTGCAGGGTTGGATCTCAGGTGAGCTTTGTGTAGGGAGAGGTTTGATGGGGGAGGAAGTTGGGAGTTGAGTGGAAGAATGCCTGCTCCTCTTGAACCACAAACAATGCTGTAAAGGCACTTACCTTCTCCACTGAAGCTGTCCTCACCTCACTCCAGACACATTGGAAAAATGGAAAGCTAAAGTTAAAAGAAGTTAAATCAGGGGCAGCTGGCCTCATTAGCATATTCAATTTGTTAACCTTCTTCCCGGGAGCGAGTTGGCTTCCTGCCCTTTGTCTGTCTTTCTAAGACCCAGAAGTGGGCGGGCTGGATAGACAGGGTGGGGTCAGAGTTTAGAATTGTAAAATTTGCGCATTCTCAAAAAGGGTATTTGTGAGAGTCGTTGATGTCTCAGGTATTGGTTGTCAGTTTTCACAATGATTAGTATTATACTCATATGTGGTCACAAGTAACTGCTGATTCCATATACCAAATGGTGCTGTTCTAGGGAGTTCTATCTAACTTGGTTACCAGCCGCTTCAGCATAGTATTTTACTTTGTTATACTTCAATAAATAGGCATCTCTGGGATGTTTCACAACAGCATGGAACTTGCTCAATATCAAGATCTTGTACAAAAACAGAAAATGACTGGAAAACCTCAGCAGGTCTGACAGCATCTGTGGAGAGAAAGACAGAGTTAACGTTTCGAGTCCGTATCCGGCAGATTTCCAGCATCCGCAGTATTTTGTCTTTATCAAAATCTTGTAGTTTATATTTTTTAATAATCAATAGCAAATCTCCTGTAACATTGTTCCCACTAAGTCAGAGGCTGTGTTGTTATAAAGGAGGAAGTGCTGTGGTGTGGGGGAGGGTGCACAACACCAATGAAAGAATTTGAAAAGACTTTCGTAAAGCAGATTCAGCATCTGACTCCTTTCAATGCTGCCGGGCACCAAAGGGCACAATGCCACAGCTCCTAATTGGGATGGGAGCTGAGCCAATGAATAGGTCATATCTGAGGGACAGGGGAAGACTATCATTGGGAGAGGTGGTGGGGGATGGGGGATGGGGAGGTCGAACTGGCCAGAAGCAGCCCTGAGTTTTTGTAGGGGGTGGAAAGCAGCATTCCTGAGTCTGTCAGGACACTTGCTGACACTCAGGATAGAAACCCTTTATCAGAATACAGCGCTGGTAAAAGAGACTACACCCCTGGTATTGGTCATTTTACCTTCTCTCTGAGTCACTGGTCTTCATTCTAGTTCTTCACCTCTTTCTATTTCAGAAATGTATTCTATCCATCTTCTTATCTGTTCCTGAGCTGCCTCCCACTGCCTCAGCTGGTAATAAATTCTTTCTTCTCTTTATGTCTTGAACACACGATCACAAGAAATAGGAGCAGGGGAAGACCACATGGCCCATGGAGCCTGCTCCACCATTCAATATGATTATGGCTGATCTTGGGCTTCAACTCCATTTTCTCACCCGCTTCCCATATTCCTTCATTTCCTGAGAGGACCAAGGCTCTGTCTATCCCAGCCTCAAATATATTCAACGATGGAGCATCCACAACCCTCTGTGGTAGAGAATTCCAAAGATTCACAACCCTTTGAGTGAAGTAATTTCTCCTCATCTCAGTCATAAATGATCAGTCCCTTATCCTGAGACTGTGTCCCCCAGTGGTCTAGATTCCCCGACCAGTGAAACAACCTCTCAGCATCTACCCTATCAAATCCCTTCAGAATATTATAGGTTTCAATGAGATCATTATTCATTCTTCTAAACTCCAGAGAATATAAACCCAATTTACTCAGCCTTTCATCATAGGACAACCCACTCATCCCAGGGACCAATCTAGTGAAACTTCACTGTACCGCCTCCAGTGCAAGTATATCCTTTCTTAAACATGGAGACCAAAACTGCACAAACTATTCCAGAGCGGTCTCACCAAAAACCTGTACAATTATAGCAAGACTTCTTTATTCTTGTATTCCAATTGCCTTGCAATAAAGGCCGACATACCATTTTCAAAAATTTCTTCAATTTACCTTCCTAATTGCTTGCTGTACCTGCGTGCTAACTTTCTACATTCATTGTATGAGCACACGGAAATCTCATTGAACAGCAAGTTTCACGTCTTTTAAAAAATATTTGGCTTTTCTATGCTTATGGCCAAAATGAATGACTTCACACTTCCCTATATTATAATCCAGCAGTCATCTTGTTGCCCACTCAATTAAACTGTCTATATCTCTTTGAAGTCTCATTGTTCCCTCCCCACAGCTTACCTTTCCACACAGCTTAGTATCATCAGCAAACGTAGATACATTACTCTCTGGGTGGGATTTTCTGGCCTCACCTGGCGCCAGGATCGTCCAGTCCCACCAAAAGTCAATGGACTTTGGCTGGCCCACTGCAGCCCCCACAGCGGGTCCCACCTTGGCACAGCCAGAAAATCCCAGCCTCTGTCCCTTCATCTAAGTCATTAATATAGATTGAAAATAGCTGAGGCCTCAGCTCTGATCCTTGCGGCACTCCACTATTCACTGCCTGCCAACTTGAAAAAGCCCCGTTTATGCCCATTCTCTGCTTTCTATCCATTAATCCGTTAATCAATCCTCTATCCATGCTAAAATAGTACCCCAACTCCATGGGCCCTTATTTTGCCTATTAACCTTTCTGTGGCATCTTATCAAATGTCTTTGGAAATCAAGATATACTACATCTACTGGTTCCCCTTTATCTACACTACTGGTTACACCCTCAAAAAACTAATAAATTTGCCAAACAGGATTTCCCTTTAGTAAAACCATGTTGACTTGTTCTAATCACACTGTGCTTTTCTTAGTGCATTGTTAAGACTTCCTTAATAATTCCAGCATTTTCCAACAACTGATGTTATGCTAACTAGTCTGTAGTTCACTGTTTTCTCTCTCCCTTTTTCAAAAGCAATGTAATATTTGCCACCTTCCAATCAAAAAGGACCATTCCCAAATCTAAGGAATTTTGGAAAATCCTAGCTAGAACTTCGATTAACTCTGCAGCTATCTCCTTTAAAACCCTAGGGTGTAGGCCATTAGGTTCTGGGTATTTGTCCAATTTTAGTCCCTTAAACTTCTCCAATATTTTTTCTCTTTTTCTGCCATTTCTTTTATGCATTTTCCTGCTCTCTGATATAAAGGTCTTCTAACAATCTCCTTTGGTATTCAGTAATCCCTCTCTTGTGTTTTTCCCTCTTTTCCATTTGGTTCTGATTCTATTTCAATGCCTGGTCGTTTTTAATTTTCACAGTTCTGATGAACAGCTTCATGCTAGCTTGTCTGTTCCCTCCACAGATGTTGTATGTTCCATTGTAGATTTCCATCATTTTCTGCTTCTATTTGTAATTTGTTGCTTTAAATGATTAGTTGCTTTTGTTTGTCCTCCCATTGCTGTGCTACCACTTTGTATGGTGCATCAGTGCAATTGGTAGTACTCTCATCACTAAGTGACATAGTTCAAGATCCATTCCAGGACTTGAGCACAAAACTCAGGGCTGGCACTCCAGTGCTGTATTGAGGGGATGCTGCACTGTCAGAAAATCTTGTTTTGGATTAAGTATTAAACTGAGGCCCCATTTGCTCTCTCAGGCAGATGAAAAAGACCCCATTGCACTATTTTGCACAAGATGAGGAGAGTTATCGCTAGTATCTTAGCCAATATTTATTCCTCAATCATTCCGAAATCAGATTACCTGGCCATCACATTGCTGTTTGTGGGAGCTTGTTGTGTGCAAATTAGTTACCACGTTTCCTATATTACAACAGTGACTGCACTTCAAAAGTATTTGCATTGGCTGTAAAGTACTTTGAGATGTCCAGTAGTTATGAGAAGTGCTATATAAATGCAAGTCTGTTGCATCTACATCTTTACCTTTTAGACAGAAACCACCTCTAATTTTACCCCAAAAACAGTGTTTGAGTTTTTGAGAGTGCACTTGCTAATGCAAGAAAGTAGACATTGATTGACCTGATAAAAACCATCTATGTGAGTTCAGCCGCATTATGATGTTTGTTCAGTCCACTACAGCCAGATCATTTAAGCTGCTGTCTGGTTCATCGACCCCAATCTGTACACAAATCTGATGCACATTTTGTTTCCTCTCTTATGCAATTGTGTGCACAATTGTCTTTTACCAATCTTGTTCCTGATTACGTGACAACTGCCAATATATTCCTTAGTGAGAAAATGGAAACCATTTAGAAATTTAATGTGCTCATGTCTAAAGGGGTTCATTTTGATTTTGCTGATAGTGTAAATTGAGCAATATCAAGTCAGCTGTGTGTTATACATCTTCCCAATTTTTGTTTCCCTTGAAGTCAAAATCAGGAGAGGAATGAGCAGCTGATTCACGATTATCTGTTCTATCACTTGAACTTTCTGTAGTTCAGAAGCAATAGGCTTTTTTTCTTGTAGGGTGTTGGAGTTAATGAACTGCCTAGGTGTAGCAGCCAGAGGAACATGCTTCTTGCTGTCCTTCCTCGATAGTAGCTCCTTTGCAGGTAAAGACTGTGCATCTTCCTCAGCTCTTGCCCTTGCGTGTTGCAATGGTGCTAATGGTAGAGTTTTCTACCTGAAAGAGCAGGGGAGGCTCACTCATCGAATATATTCAAGGCTGTGTTAAACAGAGTTTTGGTCTACAAGGGAGTCAGAGGTCACGAGGCACAGGCTGGAAAGTGGAGTTAAGGCGACAATCAGATCAGCCATGATCATAATGAATGGTGGAGCAGGCTCAAGGGACCAAATGGCCTACTCCTTTTTTTATTTCTTATAAGCCCCAACTTCAGGGAAAAGCCTTAATTCCCCAAAAGCTACCATTATTTAAGCTGTTTAACAACACTGAGCATGTTGACCATTACAAGATGAAGGAACCGTGTGAATTGTTAAGATAATTAATATGGATTATGTTCCCCTGGCTACAGATCACCTGCACATTCACGAAATGATGACCCTTTCTATTCATGAATCGAATTGTAATTGGGAATGTTTAAACACATGAGTGCAGCTAATTAAACGCTCTATTTGTAGGAATCTTGTCACATGCTACAAATGAAGAGCTGTTTTTTGTTCCTGGCTTATTTCCACAGGAAGATAGAAAAATCATTGATCTTGGTGAATAATTCATCACTGACCTCCTTTGGTGCAAATATGTATTGAAAGTTGGGAGACGGGGTAAAGGTGTCCTGAGCTTGCCCTGAAGAAACTTGTGACAAAGGAATTCAAACATCAAATGTAAACATCATAGCTGTCCCTGTGATTTTGTCAGTTTGCAAGTCTGGTTATGGGTCCACTGTAGTACATCTTTTATCCTGTGTAGGCAGGTCTCTTTGGGCAGGTTTTGATATAAGACAAAGGTCAGGGATTAATTTTAATTGTGTGCTATGCCAATGAGACACAGTATATATCACATCATCACAGGAAATGATGCAATGCCTCATGATCTTGCTCTCTTTTGTAGGCAACATGGCAATTTTTTTTTATTCGTTCATGGGGTGTGACTAGGCCAGCGTTTACTACCCATCCTAACTGCCCTTGTTCAGAGGGCATTTAAAAGTCAACCAGCTTGCTGTGGGTATGGATTCACATGTAGGCCAAACCAGGTAAGGACGGCAGATTTCCTTCCTTAAAGGACATTAGTGAACCAGATTATTTTTCTCTGACAATCGGCAATGGTGTCATGATTATCATCAGACTTCTAATTCCAGATTTTTATTTAATTCAAATTTCACCATCTGCTATGGTGGAATTCAAACCCAGGTCTCCAGAGCGTTACCCTGGCCCTCCAGAATACTAGTCCAGTGACAATACCACTATGCCACCGCCTGCCCTTAGATAAAGTCACTATAAGGTTTCTCTTAATGGAGGTAATGTTTTTTTACCTCAACAGACTAAATATTCTGCGTTAACGCAACAAGACCAAAAATATTATATGGTGGCAGTGAGTGAAAAAGCAAGCGTGGAAAACTCGCTGCATCACCAGAAAGCTTCAAGCAGGTCACAGGTCTCAACCAGGCAGAAGCATGGCTAAATTGGCACCAAAGATTTGCCAGGTATTGCATTGCATGGGCTTCATGGTGAAGCTGAGTGGCAAGCAGGTCAGTACGCTGTTGTATGCAATGGGTGGCTATGCAGATGATATCCTAATCCGGCAAGGGATTGACAAAGAAAAAAACTACATGCAATGAAGTAATAAAAATGCTTGATCTTCAATCTGCAAAAGAATGCTCTTGTTGAGTGGGTTAAATTATCAAGCGTATCCAAAAACAAGGGGAAAGTATCGATAAATGTATCAACAATTTGTACAGACTTACAGAGAACTATGAACGTGACAGCTTAAAAGGTGAAGTAATCATGGACACAATTGTTGCCAGAGCTTTTGGGGAAGCATTGTCAGACCACTTGCAGTTGAGAGGGGGATGTGAGGAAAACCTTTTCTACCCAGAGGGTGGTGACAGTTTAGAATGCGCTGCCTGGGAGGGTGGTGGAGGTGGGTTGCCTCACATCCTTTAAAAAGTACCTGGATGAGCACTTGGCATGTCATAACATTCAAGGCTGTGGGCCAAGTGCTGGTAATGGGATTAGGTAGGTAGGTCAGGTGTTTCTCACGTGTCGGTGCAGATTCGATGTGCTGAAGGACCTCTTCTGCACTGTGTGATTCTGTGATTCTGTGAGAGCTAATTTAATCTTAACAATGGCAATTTGATTGAGCAGACAAGTTGAGGTCAGGAGACAAAATCAAGCAGTGATTTGGAGTAGCAGGGAGAACCATAACCCAAAAATGACTGACTCAGTGGAATCTGTTAACTTTAAAAGTGGAGAGGCGGCCATATAGAAGTAGAGAAGGCAGGAAGAGCGTCCATCAACTGCCTCAGCTAACTGTAATCGGTGATGCGGAAAAAAATCACAGGCACAAAAATTGTTCCACCAATGAGGCAGAATGCCATTTTTGTAGAAAGAAGGGTCACTTCCAAGCTGTGTGTCACAGCATGAAGCTTATCATAATAAGGCAAAAGAGAAGCCTTCAAAATGTGTCAAGATCCATGAAATAAAAGATATCAAGGTGCCTTTCCTTGAAGAGATGCAGAAACCAAGTATAAAGCTACTGGAGTGTTGACATCCTAATGCAACCCTTCAGTATAGAGAGAGAAAAATCACTGAAACCTTGTATGTGATTCTGAAGCAGAGCTGTTCTCTCTAAAAGCCTCTACTGATTTACATTTTGTTGGCAGATCAGAGGAACTGGAAAGCCAAGAAGGTCAGCCTACAAACTTTTGAGCTGAATTTCCACAGTTGCTCACAGGACTAGGAAAGCTGAACACAGCATACCACATCACTTTATATCCTGAAACAAAACCAGAAAAGTTCCGCATTCACTCTTGCTAAAGTTAAAGAAAGAAATTGACTCTATGTTGAAGCAAGAGGTTATTTCACCTGTGACAGAACCAACAAGCTGGTGCTCAGGGATGGTCCCAATCCCTAAACCTAATGGATCTATCAGAGCTTGTATAGATCTTATACAGGTGAGCAAAGCAGTTGAACGAGAAGTTCATCCCAGACCATCTGTAGATGAGAGCTTAGCAAAATTGGGAAAGAGTTCAATCTTCACAAAGCTAGGTGCAAATAGTGATTTTGGCAACTAGCCTCCTGGATGAAGAGTCCAAGTTGCTCACAACCTTCATTACATCACTTGCGAGGTTTTGTTTCAATAGGTTTCCCTTTGGCATCACATCAGAATTAGAAATCTTTCAGAGGACAATGTCGAATATCCTCGAAGGACTGGATGCTGTATTATGTCACGTGGATGATGTCCTGATCCATGAATCCACTCAGATAGAATATGACACTAGAGTGCAAGCTGTGCTGCAACACCTACAGGGATCAGGATTTAAACTCAACAACAAATGCAAATTCTCATAGCTGACTGTCCAGTTCCTTGGGCGTATTGTGGATGCATCTGGTATCAGAGTTGATCCACAGAAGACAAGAGCAAACAAGGAGTTTCCAGCTCTTGGACCAGGACTGAGTTCCAGAGATTCATGGTGTGATAAATCAAGTTGGAATGTTCTTGTCCAACCTGGCTGTCATCAGTGAGAAACTATATCAACTGTTTCAAGACAATACATGGTGCTGGGAGGAAGCATTTGAGAAAATCAAAGAGATTTTGATGTCACTTGATATTTTAGCTCATTATAACCCAGATCAATGCACTATCATTGCTGCAGATACACCTTCTACATGACTAGGAGCTGTAATCTTTCAGATACAGATGGATGGAAAGTGTAGGCTAGTTTACTATGTATCCTGTTCACTGACAGAAACTCTACAGAGATTAGCAGTGATAGAGAACAAAGCATTAGCTCCTATGTGAGCCTGTGAAAGATTATGTTCTTGGTCTCCACTTGAAGAAAGAAACAGATGACAGACCCTTAGTCACATTCTTAAATTCTAAATAGCTAATAAAAAATCACTCTGCGTGTATAATAATTCAGATTGAGGGTGATGAGGTTTGATGCAAAGACAGAGTATGTTCAAGCAAAACAGTAGACTAAGCAGATACTTTGTCCCATATTCCAATGACAAGACCTGAACAAGGTAATGTAACCCTTGTTGAAGTAGTAAAGACCTTTGCATCAGCAACACCCACAATTCTACCAGCAACAAGTCAGCGACTGAAGGAAATCAGCGATGCACAGAAATCTGATGAAGAATGTGCTCAGGTCAGAGAGTTTTGCGTCAAAGGATGGCCAGTATACATGCCACACAATCCCATTCTCAGACTGTGCTATGAACAGAGACAACACTTCAATGTAGTGTATGATTTACTCAACCATGACAAGAGATTGGTCATTCCAAGAGTTCTGAGACATGACATACTGCAACGATTGCACTAAGGACATTTGAACATCGAAAAATGTTGAGCAGAGCAAGGTATTCTGTTTGGTGCTGGTCTCTCAAATTCATAGGAAGAGATGATATCAAGCTGTACCTCCAGTGCTATTCATCATCAGGAGACAAGGGAAACATTGATGTCATCTTCCTTCCCATCAAATGTCCATGGGAACATCTTGGGATGGACCTCATTGAACACAGAAGTAAAATGTTCTTGAACGTGGTAGACTACTACTCCAGATGGATAGAATTCAAGCAACTGTAGGGTCGCCCTTCTGAAGCAGGGATTACATCATTGAAAGAGATTTTTTCAGCACATGGAATCCCAGATCTTGTAACCTCAGACAATGGACCTCAGTTTGCCAATGAATATTTTAAAGAGTTTACAACATCATATGGATTTGTTCCATGCTGCCATCTCACCAAGATAGCCTCAAATTAACAGTGAAGCCGAAAGAGGAGTGCGAAGTGAAAACATTGCTAATGAAGAACAATGACATCCAACTTGCACTTCTGAGCTACCGTTCAACCCCACTCCAAAATGGTTTAGCACAGGCTTGTCCAACGTATGGCCTGCGAAGTGCCTCTATCTCCTCTGCAGACCCCCTGCAGCCAGTTTTCAAAATGCCTGTCAAACAGTTAAGTTTGAATGGAAGATTCTGCATAGAGCTGTCCTCCAATCGCAAGCCACTTCTCTCCCGCGTATGCTGCTGATAGGCTCACTAATGAGCCTATCAGCAGCAAATTATCAGCAGCAAAAGTGGGAGAGAAACAATCTGTGATTGGAGGAACGGCGAACACCAGTGGCAGTGAGTTTGGGGCCCTAGGAGCCGAGGGCCCGGGAGTTGAAGGCAGGGAAGCCGATAGCCAGAGAGCTGAGCAGCGGGAGGGGGAGGGGCTGGGGGGCCGGGGCCCAGAGAGTGGAGGGGACGGGGAACGATTGTGAGGGTGTTGACAGAGTGTGGGGGGGTGAGGAAGTGTGAGGGAGTATGAGGGGGAGTGAGAGTTTGAGGAGGAAGCGAGAGTGTGAGTGGGTAGGGAGAGTGTGGGAGGGGAAGGAACTCAGGCATCCAGAGCAGGGTCCAGATAGGCCGGAGCAGAACACGAGGCAGCAGGAGCAGAGCCCACTGGTGTCTGAGTAAGTGAGTGACTGAGAGGGAGTGTGAGAGAAAGAGAGTGGTAGGGGGAGATAGAGAGTATGGGGGGAAGACAGTGTGAGAGGGCGGGTAGAGAGTGCAAGGGGGAAAGAGTATTGGGGTACAGAATTTGAGAGAGGATAGAGCATGAGAGAGGAAAAAGAGTGTGAGAGGTGAGTAGAGAGTTTGAGAGGTGGGTAGAGAGTTTGAGAGGGGGTAGAGAATGTCGGGGGGGGGAGGCGTGAGGAAGGGTGAGGGGATGAGGGAGTGTGGGGGTAAGGGAGTGTGAGGAGTTGAGGGAGTGTGAAGAGGAAGGGAGAGTGTGAGTGGGGACAGAGAGTGTTGGGGGAGGGAGAGTGTGAGGGGGAGGGAGATTGTCAAGGGGGATGGAGAGAGAGTGTGTGTGTGTGTGAGGGGAGTGTGTGTGGGGGAAGTGTATGTGTGCAGGGGCAGGGTATGTCCATAAGTCTGGCTCACTCCCAGTATCAGAGTTCTCATTCACCCTCGCCCACACACTCTATCATGCATTCTCATCCACTCTCACAGTGGATGAGAGTGAGTAACTGAGCACCCTGAGACTGGGAGTGAGCCAGACACACACATACTCACCCTATTACACTCTAATACTCATCTTTATTTGTTACTCATTGTTTTTTTTTTGCTCAGGAAGTTATTTCTTTTCATACCTCAGATTCTTTTGATTGATTTTTAATGTTATGCTCAACTTTATCTTTCTGAAATTTACTCGTCAGCCCCTTGAGTGAGAAAAATGTTGATATGTGGACCCCCCACACAAAAAGGTGGGACAAATCTGGTTTAGCACCATGTGAATTCCTAATGGGAAGAAGACTAAGAACTCAGCTCCCTACTCTCCCACATACACCATGCCACATGTACAAGCTGATGAGTTGGAAAAAGTGAGGGAGAAATAGAATGAATATCATTCTCGCCAGATGTGGAACTGTGACAAATATCACAAAGCACAGAACCTGCCAGATCTCCAACCAGGAGAGACTAGTCTGAATCCGAGGCCAGGTTCACTACAGATAAGTGGTTAAACAGACACCACATCCACGGTCCTACCTCATCCAAACAGATAACGGTACAGTGAGATGGAACAGATGTGCACTAGTTGTAATGCAGAAGCAACCTTCTACATAGTCAGTGTTCGCCTACACATCCAAACAGACCAGAATGCTGCATTCATCGAGAGATCCAGATGGCAACCAGATTGGTGAACCTGAGTCATCAACAAAGTTCTTCTCTGCCCAGCATGCAGGAGTCAAACCTCCAAACTCCTCTAAAGGAGCGGAGGACGTGTTCGAGTAGACTTGTGAAACCATCACAGCGGTTGTCTCTGTAAAAAAGAAATTGAAGTCAGAGACTTGGAGGAGATGTAGTATAAGGGCTTAATTCTAACTGTGTGATATGCTAATGAGACACAATATACATCACCTCAGGAAGAGATACAAACATACAGACATACAAACCATGAGCAGGAGTAGGCCACTTGGCTCCTCAAGCCTGCTCCACCATTCAATAAGATCAAGGCTGATCTGATTGTAACACCAATTCCACATTTCCACCTGCCCTGATAACCTTTCACCTCTTGCTTATCAAGAATCTGCAATGTCTCATGATTTTGTTCTCTTTTGTAGACCTCATAGCAAGATGAAGGTACTGGAAAATGTTTCCTAAGAAAGTCCCCTTATCTCAGCAGACTGTAAATATTCTGTGTTAGCACAACAAGACTGAGAATATTATACAAGAGACTGGCCGAATCCACAAAACTGTCAAGATAAGGATGTGTTTGAATGGAACACTGAAGATGACAACCTGTGTGAGAAGCTGTGGGCCATCAGCAGCAGCAGAATTGTATTCAACCACAATCTGTAACCTCAAGGCTGCTTTCCCCCACTCTACCACTACTATCAAGCCAGGGGATCAACCCTGGTTGAATGAAGAGTGCAGGAGAGCATGCCAGGAGCAGCACCAGGCATACCTAAAAATGAGGTGTCAACCTAGTGAAGCTACAACACAGGACCACTTACTTAATGATGGAGGAACACAGCACATCAGTGCAAAAGATAAGGCTGAAGCATTCGCAACAAACGTCAGCCAGGAATGCTGAGTGGATGATCCATCTTGGCCTCCTTCAGAGATCCCCAGCATCACAAATGCCAGGCTTCAGCCAGTTTGATTCACTCCATGTGATATCATGAAAAGGTTGAAGGCACTGGATACTGCAAAGGCTATGGATCCTGACAACATTCTGGCAATAATACTGAAGACCTCTGCTCCAGAACTTGCCGTGCCCCTAGCCAAGCTGTTCCAGTACAGTTACAACATTGGAGTCTACCCAGTTATGTGGAAAATTGCCCAGGTATGTCCTGTACACAAAAAGCAGGACAAATCCAACCCACTAATTACTGCCCCACCAATCTACTCTCCATCATCAGTAAAGTAATGGAAGGGGTCATCAACAGTGCCATCAAGCAGCACTTGCTTAGCAATAACCTGCTCACTGATGCTCAGTTTGGGTTCCGCCGGGGTCACTCAGCTCCTGACCTCATTACAGCCTTGGTTCAAACATGGACAAAAGAGCTGAACTCCTGAGGTGAGGTGAGAGTGACTGCCCTTGACATCAAGGCAGCATTCAACCAAGTGTGGCATCAAGGAGCCCTAGCATAACTGGAGTCAATGGGAATCAGGAGGAAAACTCTCCACTGGTTGGATTCATACCTAGCACAAAGGAAGATGGTTATGATTGTTGGAGGTCAGTCATCTCAGCTCCAGGACATCACTGCAGGAGTTCCTCAGGGTAGTGTCCTCGGCCCAACCATCTTCAGCCACTTCATCAATGACCTTCCTTCCATCACAAAGTTAGAAGTGAGGATGTTCGCTGATGATTGCACAATGTTCGTGACTTCTCAGCTACTGAAGCAGTCCATGTCCAAATGCAGCAAGACCTGAAAAATATCCAGGCTTGGGCTGACAAATGGCAAGTAACATTTGCACCACACAAGTGCCAGGCAATGACCATCTCCAACAAGAAAGAATCCAACCATCGTCCCTTAACATTCAATGGCATTACTATTACTGAATCCCCCCACTATCAACATCCTGGGGGTTACCATTGATCAGAAACTAAACTGGACTAGCCACATAAATATAAAAGCAAAGAACTGCCATTGCTGGAAATCAAAAACAAAAACAAAAATACCTGGAAAAACTCAGCAGGTCTGGCAGCATCTGTGGAGCGGAACACAGTTAACGTTTCGAGTCCACATGACTCTTCAACACGTTACAAAAGTAGGTCAGAGGATGGGAATCCTATGGCGGGTAACTCACCTCCTGACTCCCCAAAGCCTGTCTGCCAACTACAAAGTCAGGTGTGTGATGGAATACCATCCACTTGCCTGGATGAGTGCATTCCTATAACACTCAAGCAGCTTGACACCATCCAGGACATAGCAGCTTGTGTGATTGGCACCCCTTCCACAAACGTTAACTCTCCCCACCGCTGACGAACAGTAGCAGCAGTGTGTACCATCTACACGATACACAGGAGAAACTCACCAAGGTTCCTCAGGCAGCACCTTCCAAACCCATGACCACTACCATCTAGAAGGACAAGGGCAGCAGATAGATGGGAACACCACCACCTGGAACTTCCCCTCCAAGTCACTCACCATCCTGAGTTTGAAATATATCGCTGCTCCTTCACTGTCACTGGGTCAAAATACTGGAACCTCCTCATTAACTTCACTTTGGGCGTACCTATACCACGTGGACTGCAGTGGTTCAAGAAGACAGTCTTTCTCAAGGGCAATTAAGGATGGGCAATAAACGTTGGCCTAGCCAGTGGCTCTACACCCCGTAAATGAATTTTTAAAAATTGTCTTCCCCCTATTCTAGAAACTACAAGTTGAGACATATGCCTGCCAGGATATCCATTATTGTAAGGAAATGACCCTACCAACTGTATTATTCCTCCTCTTCACTCTCACAAATCTCTCCCCTTCTTCACTCTTTCAAATCTTCCCCACTTGCCCTCCCACCCTCAATACCCTCACAGCTCTAACCCCCTCCCCATCCCATCTCACTACTCTGAGGTCATGGCAATTTTCAAGCTTCAAACTGGGGTCACATTGGGAAACAGTTTGGGAGTCACTGCCCTAAGAGTTACAGGTCAAAGAGTAACAAAGGCCAGCTGAAGAGATTAGACTGGCAGAATGGTTGTAGCACAGAAGGAGGCTGTATAGCCCATTGAGCCCTTGTGGATCTCTGCAAAAGCCATTTAGTTAACTCCACTCCCATCCTCTTTCCTCATAGCCCTGCAACCTTTTTCCTTTCAGGCACTGATACAATTCTCTTTCGAAAGCTTGATTGTTTGAACCTGCCCCCATCATCCCATTAGGCAGTGCATTCTAGATTGTAACCACTTGCTACGTAAAAGGTTTTTCCTCTTGGTTCTTTAGAAGCTGTTTATATCTGTGTCCTTTCCTTCTTGACCCTTCCACCAATGGGGACTATTTCTCCTTGTCTACTCTATCTAGGCCACTAATGGTTTTGAACACTTCTATCAACTTTCCTCTCAACCTCCTCTTCCCTAATAGAACAACCACGTTGCGGGGTTTACAGCACCTTTAATGTAATAAGTTGTTGTACAGCACTTTACAACCATTATCAAACAAAATTTGACACTGAGCAACATAAGGAGATATTAAATCAGATGATCAAAAGCTTGGTCAATGACATAGGTTTTAAGAATTTGAGGAAAGAGAAGGATAAATTTAGGGAAAGAATTCCAGAGTTCAATGCCTTGGGAGCAGAGTTTTGAATTACCTCATGTTTGTGGAGGGTTGAACTAGGGAGGCCTGCAGGCTTGCACAGCTAAGTCTAGAAATAACAAAAGCATGGGTGAGGGTTTCAGCAGCAGATAAGCTGAAACAAGAGCAGAGTCACATGATGTCATCTAAGTGGAAATAGGCAGTATTAGTGATGCTGTGAATGTGTGGTCAGGTGATCATCACAGAATCTAATCTAACACTGAGGTTGTGAATAACCTGGTTCAGCCTCAGGCCATTTCCAGGAAGAGCAATGGAGTCTGTGATAATGGGATATATTTATGACAGAGATTAAACATTAGAACAGAATTGCAGGGTCAGCTGTGTCTGAGGCTGCAGACAAGTCGAGAAAAATGAGGAGGGATAGTTTATCTTTGTCACTGTTGCATAGGATTTCATTTGTAGCTTTGGTAAGAGCCATTTTTGCGTTGGGGTGGAGATGGAAGCCTGAATTGGAGGGATTCAAACATGAGATTCTGAGAAAGATGGACACAGATTTGGGAGATGACAACATATTCAGGAACTAATTTCATTTGAAAACTGTATGTGCCACAGGTAGAGTGATCTTTTACCAGTAAATATTTCATTAACTGCTAAGCATTAAAGGGTCATTATTATGTTTTTTCTTTATTGCTAATAAAAACACATTCTCAGGAAATATATTCAAAACCAATATGCCAATGACTTGTTAACTGACCATAAATGATTAAAAAAGGTTGTATTTCATGAGGAAATGATGACCTCTGAGTGACTGTGTGGCACAGTGACATGCATTCCTCTCAACCTTAACCCACCAATACCAATGAAACATTCAGCAATGAGTTTTATTGATAGAGTGTTACAGCTGCAATCTTGGGCATCAAGTGTTCTGCAAACAACTATCATAAGGGTTAAAAAGTTGAAAGCTGAAAATAACTTTTGGCCTCACTATACCCTTTTGATACTCATTTCCCAATCAGTAGAAACAATCAGTTACTGTTTAATCTTATAATTTTGAAAATCTCTATTAGTTCCCCCACCCCCATTAACACTCTCTGTTCAAGCGAAAAAAGCCTGAATTATTTAAACTTTTATCCACATAGCTCTTGGCATCACTCAAGTGAATTTTAGCTGTACTCTTTCTGTGCCTTCATTATCCATCCTAGAATGAAGCACCTAGAACTGCACACTATGCTTCACAAATTCAGCATGAATTTCTTATTTTCACATTTTTTAAAAAAATGTTCATGGAATGTCAATGTCACCAAGGCTAGCGTTTGTTGCCCATCCTTAATTACCCTTAAACTAAGTGCTTACAAGACCATTTCAGAGGGTAGTTAAGATGAGTCACCCACATTGCTGTTGCTCTGGAGTCACATGTAGGCCAGACCGGGTAAAGATGGCATGAGTGAACCAGGTGGGTTTTTATGACAATTGATGATAGTTTCACGGTTATAGTTACTGAAACTAGCTTTCTGTTCCGCTTCTGTACTTCATTTCAGTGATCAGAAAACCGTAGGATTTAGCAAGTTCCGAAACAAGGAATAAAAACAGAAAATGCCGGAAAAACTCAGCAACTCTCTTGGCACCTGAAAGAGAGCAAAACAGAGCTAACGTTTCGAGTCCAATGTGAATCTTCTTCAGAACTCTGGGTTCCTTCAACCTTGAGGTCACAATTTAATGGGGAAAGTGGAGAGGCTTAAGGTTAACCTAGCTGTGAAGCCATACAGTTGTCAAAAGAAACAGTTTGACTGTCAATGAAAAAGGCCTGTTTTGCTGAAGTAGCAACGTTGTAGTGAGGATAAGCAGATTGGGGAATAATATTTTGAGTTCTGACAGCTAGTGTGGAAACTCACCTGCTGAGTGTACATCACAGAGAACTGCAGGCACAATGCCTATACCTTTCCATTCATAATGAATGGATTAGTGTACCAGCATGCCGGTGATTTGTCCTGATCAATCTTTTTCACAAAACTTGGCATATCATCCTAACTATTTAAACTTGCAAGGCCAGACACTGGTCCAATCCACTTATATACAGTCATACGCACTGTCCTGCACAAGACGCTGAATAGCAATCCATTTTTACTTGTATTTCTTTTCTGTAGCCCAGGGAAGTTGAAGTCAGTGAAAACAGCCTAAATACTGCCCAAGCTGAGATCAACATGTACAGGAGATTGAAGCTGGAAGCCTTTGATCTGTATGGATTAGTTTTATCACAGGCAGTCCTTTAGCTATTCCATGCCTGGCCAGCCTCCCACAATCCACCACCGTCACCCGTAATTCTGGCATCCATATCCTTACCTGTGCCAAGTCCCATTCACCTATTGCTCCTGTGCTTGCTGGGGCTCCACATCAAAGCAACACCTTACTTCAAAATTCACACCCTTGTTTTCAAATCCCTCCGTGGCCTCACCCCCGCCCTATCTTTGTAATCCCCTTCAGCCCCACAAGTGCCAAAGATATCTACACTCCTCCAGTTCTGGCCTATTGTGCATCCCTAATTTTAACCCAGAACTGCACACTACGCTTCATACAAATTCAGCATGAATTTCTTATTTTCACATTTTAAAAAAAATGTTCATGGAATGTCAATGTCACCAAGGCTAGCGTTTGTTGCCCATCCTTAATTACCCTTAAACTAAGTGCTTATTAGACCATTTCAGAGGGTAGTTAAGATGAGTCACCCACATTGTTGTTGTTCTGGAGTCACATATAGGCCAGACCGGGTAAGGATGGCATGAGTGAACCAGGTGGGTTTTTATGACAATCGATGATAGTTTCATGGTTATAGTTACTGAAACTAGCTTTCTGTTCCGCTTCTGTACTTCATTTCAGTGATCAGAAAACCGTAGGATTTAGCAAGTTCCAAAACAAGGAATAAAAACAGAAAATGCCGGAAAAACTCAGCAGGTCTCTTGGCACCTGAAAGAGAGCAAAACAGAGCTAATGTTTCGAGTCCAATGTGACTCTTCTTCAGAACTCTCAGTTCCTTCAACATTGAGGTCACAACTGAATGGGGAAAGTGGAGAGGCAGGAGGAAGGGGGTAGGGTGGAAGAGGGAAGAAGATAAGCAGCAGCTCAATAAATAAAGTACAATGTGGCTAAAGACAGAAGTGTCCTCTACTGTTTCAAAGTTCAAGGAAACGATCATCGTGCTTCTGGGCACAGGATTATTTAGGTTTCATTGCAGACAGGAAATGCAACACATAGAATTGAAACTTCCCCTGAAGCAGCTGGAGATATGCCCAGTTCACTGATAAGAATGGAGTGAAGTGTGCGTATCCCAAAATGTGACAAAGGTCAGAAGGTTAGCGGCTGCTTCCATAATCAGCCTGTGTGCATATGTGTTTGTTTGCAGTCACCAGAGTGGAATGGATTTTCTTTTCTTGATGTTCTTTCAAGTGGTTACACTTGACGTTAACAAGCTCATAGCTCAGTGTGCCAAAATATATGTTATGCTTGGCTCCATCAAGAGGGCATAAAAAATAAATATCATTCCAGATTGTTTTTTTCCTTGGGGTACAAAGCTTGACGAGAATTCAAATATTTTTACCGCAAAAAAAAATCTAGGACTTTACAAGAAGTTATTTTTAATCTCCATTTCTCCCCTTTGTTTCTGTGAAGGGACTGAGTTATTCTGGAGTTTGGTTCCACAGGTACTTGTCATTGGCTTAAGGTTAACCTGGCTGTGAAGCCATACAGTTGTCAAAAGAAACAGTTTGACTGTCAATGAAAAAGGCCTGTTTTGCTGAAGTAGCAACTTTGTAGTGAGGATAAGCAGATGGGGAAATAATAAAAAACAAAGAGATAAAAAATAATTTGAGTTCTGACAGCTAGTGTGGAAACTCACCTGCTGAGTGTACATCACAGAGAACTGCAGGCACAATGCCTATACCTTTCCATTCATAATGAATGGATTAGTGTACCAGCATGCCGGTGATTTGTCCTGATCAATCTTTTTCACAAAACTTGGCATATCATCCTAACTATTTAAACTTGCAAGGCCAGACACTGGTCCAATCCACTTATATACAGTCATACGCACTGTCCTGCACAAGACGCTGAATAGCAATCCGTTTTTACTTTTATTTCTTTTCTCTAGCTCAGGGAAGTTGAAGTCAGTGAAATCAGCCTAAATACTGCCCAAGCTGAGATCAACGTGTACAGGAGATTGAAGCTGGAAGCCTTTGATCTGTATGGATTAGTTTTATCACAGGCAGTCCTTTAGCTATTCTATGCCTGGCCAGCCTCCCACAATCCACCACCATCATCCGTAATTCTGGCATCCATATCCTTACCTGTGCCAAGTCCCATTCACCTATTGCTCCTGTGCTTGCTGGGGCTCCACGTCAAAACAACACCTTACTTCAAAATTCACACCCTTGTTTTCAAATCCCTCCGTGGCCTCACCCCCGCCCTATCTTTGTAATCCCCTTCAGCCCCACAAGTGCCAAAGATATCTACACTCCTCCAATTCTGGCCTATTGTGCATCCCTAATTTTAGTTGCTCCAGCATTGGTGGCCACGGTCTCAGCTGTCTGTGCTCGGAGCTCTGGAATTGCTTCCCAAAACTCTCCACCTCACTTTGTTCCTATAAAACACTCCTTAAAACCTATTTTTTTGATTAAGCTTTTGGCCATCTGCTCTAATATCTCCTCACGTGCTTGGTGTTAAATTCTGCTTTATAATGCTTCTGTGCAGCTCTTTGGGATAGTTTTGATGTTAAAGGCACTATATAAATATAAGTTGTTGTTTTACACAGTAACGAGGTTTAAGACTTGGATATCCTGCTGCACAATTTACACATTGACACACAACTACAATTGGCTCTACCAACTACTTCAGGGAGAAATTCAACACCATGTTCAATGATTTATATCCATGTTCTAGCATGAGAAGTCAAAAAATGACTCGAGTTATCCTATCCCTGCCTCTGAACAAACCATTATATTATCAGCAGTGGCTCTGGTCAAATACCTGGCATATTATTATTGGATATCAACACCGTTTAAGACACCCACCATTGTCTTAAGAAGTTAAGATCAACTAGGTAATTACCCATAGTTCACAAAGGGCCACAGGCTTCTTTCTCCATTAGAGAGAGACAATTAGTTACATAAATTGACAGACACATCAAGCATAGGGCAAGGCAAGGAGGCAGACATCCATAAACTACCAGTACAGGAATTAAACCCACACCGTTGGTGTTATTCTGCTCAACACTCTATCCATCTAGCCAACAGAGCTAAGTGACCCCACAAGATCAACCAAATGAAAACATTATCAGGCATTTGAAGCCATTTGTCATTTTGCATTGCGACTGTGCCAATTTCGGGCAATTGCTGTTTTCCTCATATATTATGTTTTTATACGGGTCACAGATCTACTTTATATTATTTGACTGGGCAGCATTATCACCACCTTCAAAGATTTAACCTAAACTTGCATCTCAAACTGAATTTGTTTTGAAGGGAATTATAATGTGAGCTTTTACCTGAAACATGCTGTTCGCTGGGGCAAAGGGCCTGTCAAAGTTGACAGAGCTTAGGATTTTGTACAGACAAAGCCAGGGATAGTTGTCAGTATTGGCATTCGTTTAGAGTTACATGATTGCAAACAATATGTAAACCCATGACCAAGCAGCTTTTGGTGAAATGAATAACAGGATATCTCTCCCTTTGCTACTCTTTAACATGGTAAGAAGCCAAAAAATCAATTACTAATTCTGTTCAAACTGCAAGCGGGGTGCAACCCACAGGGCAAATACATGAAGTAACCGACATGGTTTCAAAAAGCGTTGTTTTATAATAGGATAGGTTGAGACAACAAGAGGCATGTTGAATCTATGGCCAGAATTTTCAGGATGAGGGTCATTGATTGGCAGAAGATGGGACTTCTGCCCGTCACTGGGTGGAAGTCCTGCCTTGGAGAGCTGCCGGCCAATCTGATTGGCCGGCAGCTCTCTGGTCATTCCGGGATCAATGGCCGGAGGAGCCATTGCAGCTAGCTGCCTGGAACTAAGTGCCAGGAACTGCAGGGGAGGTAAGTGATGGGTCAAGATTGGGGACTTGGAGGGAGGGAAGGCCTGGGGAGCACAAGGGGCACAATCAGGATTCCAGGGAATAGGTCGGTGGGGGCAGGGAGCAGAAGGTCATTAAGTGACCAGGTCGAGGCAGGGAATCTTGCCCATGCAATTTCGTGCTCTCCACCCTCCCCCTCCCCATCCCCCCCACCACCTCAGAACCCGTCGAGGTGGGAGGGAGCATAAAATTCTGGCTTATGTTCTGTGCTGGCTTCAAACTTAAATCATGAAGTTTCTCAATTGCATTGATGGAAGACATGTATACATCCCCTAGCTCTTCAAAGCCCTTCTTCAATCTTAAACATTGTTAATGCTGCATGTACAAAGATTTCCCTCATCCACCCATCAGTTCTCTCTGACAAGGAAAATACAGTAACAGAGACACTAACAATATTTCTTATGCACAAATTGGACAGCAGCTTCCAGCAACATTGACAATTCAACATGAAAATCTGAAAGTTGCTGTTCGAATTGTGACAAACATCCTGAAACAATAGAGGAAAACAAAAAACTGCAGATGCGGAAATCCAAAACAAAAACAGAATTACCTGGAAAAACTCAGCAGGTCTGGCAGCATCGGCGGAGAAGAAAAGAGTTAACGTTTCGAGTCCTCATGACCCTTCAACAGAACTGAGTGAATATTAGGAGATGAAATATAAGCTGGTTTAAGGTGGTCAGGTGGATGGGGGGAAAGAAGTTGGGGGGGGGTGGTGTGGTTGTAGGGACAAGCAAGCAGTGATAGGAGCAGATAATCAAAAGATGTCACAGACAAAGGAACAAAAGAACACAGAGGTGTTGAAGGTGGTGATATTAGCTAAACGAATGTGCTAATTAAGAATGGATGGCAGGGCACTCAAGGTATAGCTCTAGTGGGGGTGGGGTGGAAAGACTAGCTGGGCATGAAAGATTTAAAATTAATGGAAATAGGTAGAAAAAGAAAAATCTATTTAATTATTGGAAAAAACAAAAGGAAGGGGAAAGAAATGGAAAGGGGGTGGGGATGGAGGAGGGAGTTCAAGATCTAAAGGTGTTGAATTCAATATTCAGTCCGGAAGGCTGTAAAGTGCCCAGTCAGAAGATGAGGTGCTGTTCCTCCAGTTTGCGTTGGGCTTCACTGGAACAATGCAGCAAGCCAAGGACAGACATGTGGACAAGAGAGCAGGGTGGAGTGTTAAAATGGCAAGCAACAGGGAGGTTTGGGTCTTTCTTGCGGACAAACCAAAGGTGTTCTGCAAAGCGGTCGCCCAGTTTACGTTTGGTCTCTCCAATGTAGAGGAGACCACATTGGGAGCAACGAATGCAGTAGACTAAGTTGGGGGAAACGCAAGTGAAATGCTGCTTCACTTGAAAGGAGTGTTTGGGCCCTTGGACGGTGAGGAGAGAGGAAGTGAAAGGGCAGGTGTTGCATCTTTTACGTGGGCATGGGGAGGTGCCATAGGTAGGGGTTGAGGAGTAGGGGGTGACGGAGGAGTGGACCAGGGTGTCCCGGAGGGAACGATCCCTACGGAATGCCGCCGGTGGGGGGGCGGTGGTGAAGGGAAGATGTGTTTTCCGAGGTTTTCCACCCACGGTCGTTGACAGGGCCCTCAACCATGTTCGGCCCATCTCCCGCACATCCGCCCTCACGCCTTCTCCTCCCTCCCAGAAACATGATAGGGTCCCCCTTGTCCTCACTTATCACCCCACCAGCCTCCGCATTCAAAGGATCATCCTTCGCCATCTCTGCCAACTCCAGCATGATGCCACCACCAAACACACAAACACATTTTCCCTTCACCCCCCCTGGCGGCATTCCGTAGGGATCATTCCCTCCGGGACACCCTGGTCCACTCCTCCATCACCCCTACTCCTCAAGCCCCACCTATGGCACCTTCCTACGCCCACACAAAAGATGCAACACCTGCCCCTTCACTTCCTCTCTCCTCACCGTCCAAGGGCCCAAACACTCCTTTCAAGTGAAGCAGTATTTCACTTGCGTTTCCCCCAACTTAGTCTACTGCATTCGTTGCTCCCAATGTGGTCTCCTCTACATTGGAGAGACCAAACGTAAACTGGGAGACCGCTTTGCAGAACACCTGTGGTCTGTCCGCAAGAAAGACCCAAACCTCCCTGTCGCTTGCCATTTTAACATTCCACCCTGCTCTCTTGCCCACATGTATGTCCTTGGCTTGCTGCATTGTTCCAGTGAAGCCCAACGCAAACTGGAGGAACAGCACCTCATCTTCCGACTAGGCACTTTACAGCCTTCCGGACTGAATATTGAATTCAACAACTTTAGATCTTCAACTCCCTCCTCCATCCCCACCCCCTTTCCGTTTCTTCCCCCTTCCTTTTGTTTTTTCCAATAATTTATATAGATTTTTCTTTTCCCACCTATTTCCATTCATTTTAAATCTTTTATGCCCTGCTAGCCTTTCCACCCCACCCCCACTAGAGCTGTACCTTGAGTGCCCTGCCATCCATTCTTAATTAGCACATTCGTTTAGATAATATCACCACCTTCAACATCTCTTTGTTCCTTTGTCTGTGACATCTTTTGATGATCTGCTCCTATAACTGCTTGCTTGTCCCTACAACCACCACCCCCCCACCACTTCTCTCCCCCCACCCCACCCCCAACCTTAAACCAGCTTATATTTCACCCCTCTCCTAATATTCACTCAGCTCTGTTGAAGGGTCATGAGGACTTGAAACATCAACTCTTTTCTTCTCTGCCGATGCTTCCAGACCTGCTGAGTTTTTCCAGGTAATTCTGTTTTTGTCCTGAAACAATATCTTGTCACCTGATTTTCCGGTCAAATATACTAAGCGGTATAAATTTTCTGTACTATAGTCACAGATTCTAACTAAACTCACTGAAAAAAATAGAGCCTATCCATTCTTGTCTAAGGTTTGATTTTGTTGGTTTTTGAGATGTGGGTATCGCTGGCTGGGCCAGCATTTATTGCCTATCCCTAATTGCCCTTGAGAAGGTGGTGGTGAGCTGCCTTCTTGAACCACTGCTGCAGTCCATGTGGTGTAGGTACACCCACAGCATGGTTATAGGGAGGGATATAAGTTCCGGGATTTTGATCTAGTGGCACTGAAGGAACAGCAAGGTAGTTCCAAATTAGGATGGTGTGTGGCTTGGAGGGGAACTTGCAGGTAGTGTTGTTCCTATGCATCAGCTGCTCTTGTCCCTCTAGGCATTAGAGGCCACAGGTTTGGAAGGTGCTCTCTTATAAGTGTGATATGTCTTAATTACTGCCAAACAACCTCTGGCACTGAAAATTAACTTTTCCAAGTACGGAGCCACATTCCTTCAGATTTTAATTATTGTTGGAGATGTAAAAATTATTTTAAACCTTTTTTTAACTCCAAGGTCTTGGCAAACCAGGAATCTCAAAGGAGACAAGGAGAGTTTTGGGGGGGCAAGTGCCCTAATTGCACTGCTCCACCTCATCAAATCTTCCAAGAAGATCCTCTCCCTTCGGATCAGAGACCCCATTAGAGCACCCCAAAATGAGCAACCCCTTCTACAAACACCCCTACTAGGGTCAGGGATCAGACCTCAATCCAATTACAACTAAAATTTAAAACAGCTGTTCTGAGGCAGCTGAAACTTTACTGAAAAAAAACATTCATATTATAAGAAATCTATAAAGTTTAAATATTTCTAAATGAACTGTTAATTCTCAGTTGACTGTTCAGCGTAAATCCTTGGAAAAATATTTCCTCAGAAAGATCTTCTCCTGATCACATGAGGCTCCATTCAGGATACTTGAGATATTAGGTTGGACTATATTGGCCATTTTTTTCCCTCCAAATTGGCTTTGGCCGAGCAGCTCTCCATGCCAATTAGAGGAAGCTACTCCTCTTTTCATTTTGGCTTCAGGATGCAGTTAAGGATTGCTTGCTTCTGAGAATAATCATCACAAACTGCAACTCTGGACAAGGGTAGAGGCATCTGACATTTGAGAATTGTTTTTATGATTGGCAGCAAGTCTTGATAGTCACAGAGCATGTCAGGACTTAAGTGTTTATAGGTCCCTTCTCTTCCCTCCCTAGTCGATGGAAAAGTCCAGAAGCTGTGAGGTACTTGAATTTAAGACACAATCGTTAAGGCAACATAAGTCAGGATTTTTGTACTTTATCTGAGGTAAATTATGCAAATCTCATGTACAACAGTGTTTTCAGTTCTAGGCTTATCCTTTTCCATAAAAACTTCAGCAAAAGTTGAGTATAATAATGTCCGCTGATTCATCATATAGATTAATATCGCCTAAAATAATGTTTCAACCGATAGTAAGTTGAAGTGATGTTGATAAATCACTTGTGCTATGGTCTCATGGTTTACCCTGTCACCTAACCTGCTCAGTGAATTACTGATTTCAAATACAGTGCAGCCAATGCATTATCTTCAATGTGTCCTATATTAAAGCCATCAATTCTTAGTCATGTATTCAGCTTCATTTGCCATTGATAAAATATGAAAAACTGACTATTTATATTATTTCTTATAATTTCAATGTTATGTTCAACTCAGTTTGGGATGTTTCTGCTTGAATTACAATAATGTCTAGAGTGGAATCATTTTGTAATCTATTCTGGCCAAGCCCTAATCCTGCTTATTTTAAGAAATACATTTATTGTTATCTGTATAATAACCATAAAATCCATATATAGGCCAGATGACAAATGAAGATGCGCTTGAAAATGCAAGAGCAAAAACAGATTTAAAGTGGGACATCCAGAAAAAAAAAGTCAGTATTTCAGGAATTTGGACTGAGCTGGAAAGGTACAGAGATCTTTTCCAGAGGGAAAAGTGGAGGGGCGCAGAATGAAGGATTGACCTCGGCATATTTAGATGCAGAGTGGTTGCAGAGGAGCTACAGTGGATGTGTGAAGATGGGGCAAGATAAACGAGCGTGATATACTATGACAGCACATCTCCTGGCAATAGTAGCTACAAGCAGCAGCAGCATAATAACCATTAGTTTTGGCTAGAATAAGGAGTCCACGTTGTAAAAAAATATTTACTTGACAATTTGCAATCTCAACATCCTAAACTGAACTTCCATTGCCCGGGTGCTCACCACGGGGTGATTTTTGGCAGCACATTCAAGTGCTAACTGTCCTCTGAGGTGACCAACATGGGGTCTTGAGCTGATGCACTAGTTTAGTCGGCACTTAGTGCAAGACATCTACTTGGTAAGGGAATTGAAGTCTCCACTAGATCAGCCCCCAGGAGCTGAGTCCTTTTCTGGGATGACCCCGACCGGGTGGGGGGGGGCGCGGGGTGGTGGGGGGAAGACATTCATTGAAATTTTGACTGCAGGACAGATTTCCTGTCCAATTAAGGACGTGCCTTGGGACGGGGTGGTTCTCCGAAGCTGGAGGGCCAATCAGCCCTTCTTCAGAGAAGTGCCTAGCTGCAGTAAAGGATTGGTAAATGAGAAGCATCTCAACACCAACATGCCCTCTCAGTCACATTTGTAAAAATGAAATAAAAAGATAGAAAAAGCAACCAGGGGGTGTGTGTGGGCGGGGAGAGGGGACAAAATCTCTCTACAGCACAACACTTAGCTGTCCCCTCACCCAGACAAGCAGAGAGGACTTGTAGGTCTGCTGGGAGTGCGGCTACCTTGGCTCTGCCACTGGATGACTGCCTCCAGGCAGTTGATTTACCCTCCCCGCCCCCCATTGGTTGGGAAACTGATGGTAAAATCCAGCTCTTGGTTGGCTGCTCAGCTTGTAGAGGTGGGAAACCCAGCCTGTCGCAAAACCACATAGACCAATATAACCGAGGTCAGGAACAGGGCTGCAAACTAGCGCACAAGTCGGTTCTGCCATTTCTGGGCCCTTCTGCCTCCATTCCTAATCTTAGTGGGATCAGAAAATCCTGCCCACTTTGTCAAAACTTCACCAACATTTGAGAAACATTTATTCATCAAATTCTCTGAGGACTTTGCCTAAAAAGAGTACGTGGCCTGTTTTCCGTCTCTTCAGGTACCATGCCCTAAGAAGGCTTGGTGACCAAGGACGTCCATGTATTGGTCTATGGTTATGCTTGGCAAGGTAGTGCAGTTGTCTGCCATTGCCCACTGCAGTTTCTGGCTGACCAGGAGACTCTCTTGCTCTTACCGCCTGCCATCAAACATACTGGAAGGATTTACAGGTTGATAATCAACATCTTTGGCCACCTTATGAATGCCCCCCTCTGAGGCCATCAAGTCCTGGTCTGGGACTCAATCCAAAGCTTTCTAACTTAGAGGTAGGGACACTACCCACTGCACCACAAGTCACCCTCACGCACTGTACTATTCCGCCTTATTGGATGCCATAGAAGCCACCATGAGAAAGGGAGCGTTTGGTCATGGACATCTTGCTAGGAGCCCTTCTTGGTATGGAATTGGAGGAGGACCTGAGGCTAGGCAGAGCAACATCAGCTGCTGTAGGAGAGACTCTCAAGAGGCCAAAGTAATGTTCTTGTCCTCCCACCCTTGCAGGTACATGACATCCCTCTTTCTCTTGACCTCCTCCAGCAGGACCCCCATTTCCACACCTGTGAACCTGTGAGGCCTCTCCCTGAGTCTACAAGATGCTACTGTGTTCTAACTAGAGCATTCCACACCTCCAGTGGCAGTGCATGCAAACAGCTCCACAAATTAAGTAGAGCTTCAGTCGACAACATGCAGGTTTCTGTTTAGTGACTCTAGGCAAGTTCAAGTTAGGGTAATCATCAATTAGAACCAAAACTGTGTGTTAAATCCAGACTTTCATACAGGTGAGCCCATTAGCGCTGTACCCTATTAGCACCTGTTTTCACCCTTCAGCCAGACTAACCTCCTCCTCCTGTGTACTATTACTCATCAACACCCTCATGGACGCCTTTGTCACCACTACACACAACTAATCTGAAACTTAGCTGGCCAGGATCCCACCATCCACCCTCTGCTAACTGCAGCCTTCATTAACCCAAAATACCTCCCAGTCAGCCAAACTGTCAAATTTTAAATTCTCAGCCATGTGTTTAAAACACTGCATGACCTTGATCCCCCCCCACCCCCTGACCTTTGCAACCTCCTTCATCCCTACACGCCTCACCCCTTTAAACTTTCCATTCCCCCTGCTCCGCATCCCCCTTTTTGCTCCACAGAATCACGGAATTGTTACAGTGCAGAATGAGGCCATTCAGCCCATTACGTCCACACTGGCTCTTTAGATGAGCAACTCCCTTAGTAGTATTCTCTCACCTTGTCCCCATATGACACTGAATAATATTTGTTCTTATGATCCAAATCTTCAGCAGTGGCTGCTAAGTCATTTTTTGTTATAAAAATTTACACTTTTGGCAGAGTTAATGATTATTTTAATTTACGAAGAGAGTTTTTAGTTCTGATGAAAATATAAATCATTGCTGTCACTGGAATCTTAGTTATTACTCAGATTCCTATTTTTACATTTTCATCAAACAAAATTGTGAACAGCGTAAAAGGAGAAATGTTAAAATTACAATTCATTGATATACTATCATTCAGCCAAGTTTCATTCACAGTAGAATCATCAGATATACAACAGCTCTGCGTATGCCATTAGTCATTTAAATATATAGGATGGTCTCTGGATAAAGCTGAAGAAATTAAGTCTGTTAAATCTTCTAAGTGGACACCAGGTTATGGTTCTGGGTTACATTTTATCCCTATCAATATTAAAGTATAAGCAACTATTTTTGTTTTTATATAATACCTCTTGACCAAGCTTTGGATATTTTATTAATGTTCTTTCTCAGGTCATGTTGACTTTCCTTGGGGCAAGCAATTCAATTGATTGTGTGAGGAACATTTAGTTTTATTGCTGGAAATGCAGAACAGGCTTGTGTTAAGTTTACAGAAATAACATCAGGCTGTACCACCCCACTAATGGTGGCTGGGTATATGACACCTATGACCTACTTTGGAATTTCTTCCCTAAACCCTCTGCCTCCTCACCTCCCCCTCCTTATTTAAGGTTCTCCTTAAAACCTTATCTTTAACCAAGCTTCTTGTCACCAACTCTAGATAACTCCAGCATTACTTTTGTGCTCATTTTGGTCTGACTACTTTGTGCAGCATATTGGGATGCTCTTATCTATGTTAAATGTGGTATGTAGATGCAAATTATAGCTGTTGTGTGGTATAAGTCAATACTTGTGGTACCTGAAATTCCAGGAATCTCCACTGGTGAAATTGGAGCAAAGTGGACATAGGCCCATTAAACATAGACCCCATCCCAATTTGTAGGTCATTAACGTAAGTATGGCAGGGACACAATGCCTATTGAGGGACATTTGAAATATCCACCCTGACAGACAATAGTAATATCACAGTAGTACTATGTTTGGTTGTAGAGCTGAAGCCTGGGAAGAGCAAAGCATAAATAATACTATTCTTTTCAGATGTCCCTCATAGAGCCAAAGGGTTGAATTCATTTCCCTGGTGCAGTCCTGGGAACCTTACAAGGCTCTGAATAAAACTCATGCGTGCGGTCAGCTGGTGAGGTCCATCGGGCCTTACGAGGATATAATGAGCAGCGTTCTCAGAGTAGACCCATAAACTCCCTCAAACATCCTCCCTGAACATTGAGAGGCAAGCGGATGGAAGATTTTCCTGTTCACCTGTCAACCAGAAATTCTCCTGGATTCCCAGCGTAGAAAGGACCTGCCTCAAATTCTGGGCCCTTGTGATGGTGGTGGGGGTGGGGAGGGGGAGGAGAGGACCTTAGCCTCTCTGGCTCCTGGAATGTCTGAACCATAATGATGAACCATTGTTGTAATTTCAGGAAGGATGTGCTGGCCCTGGAGAGGGTCCAGAGAAGGTTCACGAGAACGATCCCAGGAATGAAAGGCTTAACATATGAGGAATGTTTGAGGACTCTGGGTCTATACTTGATGGAGTTTAGAAGGATATGGGGGGAATCTGATTGAAACTTACAGAATACTGAAAGGCCTGGATAGAGTGGACGTGGGGAAGATGTTTCCATTAGTAGGAGACACTAGGACCCGAGGGCACAGCCTCAGAGTAAAGGGAAGACCTTTTAGAACAGAGATGAGGAGAAACTTCTTTAGCCAGAGAGTGGTGAATCTATGGAATTCATTGCCACAGAAGGCTGTGGAGGCCAGGTCATTGAGTGTATTTAAGACCGAGATAGATAGGTTCTTGATTGGTAAGGGGATCAAAGGTTACGGGGTGAAGGCGGGAGAATGGGGTTGAGAAACTTATCAGCCATGATTGAATGGCAGAGCAGACTCGATGGGCCGAATGGCCTAATTTCTGCTCCTATGTCTTATGGTCTAATTAGACTCTGGTGCTTTGGTGCAGTGTAGCACTTCTGGGCACATGAGGGGCTAGGGAAAGTGGACGGGGTGTGGGGAGTGAAATCCTTCAATGTATTAGAGCTAAGATAAACGAAATATGCATTAATGTGCAGAAATGTTGTGTATTTGTTTCAATAGAGAATTTGCTACTGATTTCCCATGGCCCTAAATTCATCCTGTAGAAAATGCTGCTTATTGCATATTCATGCATAGGTCCAATTTAGATCGATTCTTTTGGACCAATTAAGAACAAATATGAAAATCTGCTCTTAGCTTTACAGCCCACATTGTGTTAATGATGCACAACAAGGGCATAATTAGGCAATACAGAGAGCAAGCAGAGAGATCTCATCAATCAGAACAGGAGATGGTGTAAGGTGCAATCAGTTTCTGCCATCTATATAACAGGCAGTTGTGTCAGAAGGCCTCAATTTGTTGGGTATGTTGGAAGAAGAGAAATCATATAATTGTACATTCTTCAGCAATAGAGGTTTAATATGCCTGTGCTGGTGCAGCCTTTATAGAATCATAGAATGAATACAGCAAAGAAGACCATTCAGCCCGTTGTTTCTGTGCTGACCCTCTGAAGGAGCAATTTACCTATTGCCATTTCCCTGCTTTTTCCCTGTAGCCCTACAATTCTTTCCTTTCCAGATAATGGTCCATTTTCCTTTTGAAAGCCTCAGTTGAACATGCCTCCACCACACTCTGGGGTGGCGGGGGGAGGGTTCAGTTGCATGAAAATACAAAAAATTAACGTTTAAGGAGAGGGTAAGAGCGCAGGTTAGTGACGAGGCTGATTGTGACCAAAAAGTGAAAGGAAGGGACAGAGTGTGTGAACGCCATATTGCACCAAAGAATCATTTAAGAGTCGGGAAACTTGACAATAGTGCAAACTTAAAGGCTTTGTATCTGAATGCGCGTAGCATTCAAAATAAAACTAATGAGTTCACAGTGCAAATAGAGATAAATAGGTATGATTTGGTGGTGATTACTGAGACATGGTTACAGGGAGAACAGGTTTGGCAGTTGAATATCCAAGGGTACTCAGTGTTTCAGAAGGATGGGCAGGAAGGAAAAGGAGGTGGTGTAGCTTTGTTAGTAAAGGAAGAGATCAGTGCTATAGTGAGGAATGATGTAGGCACTGGAGAGCAAGATTTAGAGTCAGTCTGGGTAGAAATAAGAAATAACAAGGGAAAGAAGTCCCTGGTGGGAGTAGTCTATAGGTCCCCAAACAATAGTTCAGCAGCAAGGCACAGTATAAACCAGGAAATACTGGGAGCATGTAAGAAAGGCACGGCAATAATCATGGGTGATTTTAATGTGCATATAGACTGGGCTAAACAAATTGATAAGGGTAGCCTCAAGGGATAGTTCATAGAGTGTTTTAGAGATCATTTCTTGCAGCAATATGTTGTGGAACCAACCAGCGAACAGGCTATTCTGGGTTTGGTTTTGTGTAATGAGATGGGATTAATTAATGATCTCATAGTAAAGGATCCTCTAGGGAAGTGTGGTCAAAGCATGCTAGAATTTCAAGCTCTTTTTGAGAGCGAGAAACTTGAGTCCCACACTAGTATTCTGGAGTTAAAATGAAGGTAACTACATAGGTGTGAGGGCAGATTTGGCCCTAGTGGACTGGGCAGGAAGACTTCAAGGTAGGGCAGTTGATGAACAGTGGCAAATATCTAAGGAGATATTCAATTCCTCCCAAGTAAAATATATTCCAAAGAGGAAGAAAGATGGTAAGAGAGGGAAAAAGCAACCATGGCTAAGCAAGGTAGTTAAAGATAACATAAAGGCAAAAACTAGGGCACACCAAATTGCAAAGGTCAATGGCAGGCTGGAAGATTGGGAAACTTCTAAAGATCAACAAAGGATTACTAAAAAATAAAAGGTGCAAAGGTAAATTATGAAAGAAAACTGGCACAAAATGTAAAAACTGATAGCAAAAGCTTCTACAGGTATATAAAAGGAAAGAGAATAGCTAAAGTGAATAAACAAAACAAAAACAGAATTACCTGGAAAAACTCAGCAGGTCTGGCAGCATCGGCGGAGAAGAAAAGAGTTGACGTTTTGAGTCCTCATGACCCTTCAACAGAACTAGGTGAATCCAAGGAAGGGGTGAAATATAAGCTTATTTAAGGTGTGTGTGTGTGAGGGGGAGGGGGGGGTGTGGTTTGGGTGGGGGGAGAGAAGTGGAGGTGGGTGGTGTGGTTGTAGGGACAAACAAGCAGTGATAGAAGCAGATCATCAAAAGATGTCACAGACAACAGAACAAAAGAACACATAGGTGTTGAAGTTGGTGATATTATCTAAATGAATGTGCTAATTAAGAATGGATGATAGGGCATTCAAGGTATAGCTCTAGTGGGGGTGGGGAGAGCATAAAAGATTTAAAAATATTTAAAAATAATGGAAATAGGTGGGAAAAGAAAAATCTATATAATTTATTGGAAAAAACAAAAGGAAGGGGGAAGAAACAGAAAGGGGGTGGGGATGGAGGAGGGAGATCAAGACCTAAAGTTGTTAAATTCAATATTCAGTCCGGAAGGCTGTAAAGTGCCTAGTCGGAAGATGAGGTGCTGTTCCTCCAGTTTGCGTTGGGCTTCACTGGAACAATGCAGCAAGCCAAGGACAGACATGTGGGCAAGAGAGCAGGGTGGAATGTTAAAATGGCAAGCGACAGGGAGGTTTGGGTCATTCTTGCGGACAGACCGCAGGTGTTCAGCAAAGCGGTCGCCCAGTTTACGTTTGGTCTCTCCAATGTAGAGGAGACCACATTGGGAGCAACGAATGCAGTAGACTAAGTTGGGGGAAATGCAAGTGAAATGCTGCTTCACTTGAAAGGAGTGTTTGGCCCCTTGGACGGTGAGGAGAGAGGAAGTGAAGGGGCAGGTGTTACATCTTTTGCATGGGCATGGGGTGGTGCCATAGGAGGGGGTTGAGGAATAGGGGGTGATGGAGGAGTGGACCAGGGTGTCCCGGAGGGAACGATCCCTACGGAATGCCGCCAGAGGGGGTGAAGGGAAGATGTGTTTGGTGGTGGCATCATGCTGGAGTTGACGGAAATGGCGGAGGATGATCCTTTGAATGCAGAGGCTGGTGGGGTGATAGGTGAGGACAAGGGGGACCCTATCATGTTTCTGGGAGGGAGGAGAAGGCGTGAGGGTGGATGCGCGGGAGATGGGCCGGACACGGTTGAGGGCCCTGTCAACGACCATGGGTGGAAAACCTCGGTTAAGGAAGAAGGAGGACATGTCAGAGGAACTGTCTTTGAAGGTAACATCATGGGAACAGATGCGACGGAGGCGAAGGAACTGAGAGAGTGGGATGGAGTCCTTACAGGAAGCGGGATGTGAGGAGCTGTAGTCGAGGTAGCTGTGGGAGGTTTGTAATGGATATTGGTGGACAGTCTATCACCAGAGATTGAGACAGAGAGGTCAAGGAAGGGAAGGGAAGTGTCAGAGATGGACCAAGTGAAAATGATGGAAGGGTGGAGATTGGATGTTCATCCCTTGGGGGATTAGACTGGGGAGTTAATAGTGGGGAACGCAGAAATGTCATAAACGCTTAATCAATATTTTGCCTCAGTTTTCACAGTGGAGGACATTAGTACCATCCCAATAGTAGCAGGTAGTGCAGAGGGTGTAGAGAAGGAGGAACTTAGAACAATCACCATCACTAGAGAAAAAGTATTGAGCAAACTACTGGGGTTAAAGGGTGACAAGTCCCCAGGACCTGATGGCCTACATCCCAGGGTCTTAAAGGAAGTGGCAGTGGAGATAGTGGATGCATTGGCTATAATATTCCAAAATTCCCTGGATTCTGGAAAGGTTCCGGTGGGTTGGAAAAATGCTAATATAATGCCCTTATTCAAAAAAAGGGGGAGACAGAAAGTTGGAAACTATAGACCAGTTAGTTTAATGTCTGTCATTGGGAAATTGTTGGAATCCATTATTAAGGAAGTAGCAATGGGGCATTTGGAAAATCAAAATGCAATCCATCAGCATCAGCATGGTTTTATGAAGAGTAAATCGTGTTTGACTAATTTGCTAGAGTTCATTGAAGATGTGACAAGCAAAGTGGATAATGAGGATCCTGTAGATGTAGTATATCTGGACTTCCAGAAGGCCTTTGATAAGGTGCCACACAAAAGATTAATACACAAGATAAGATCACACGGAGTTAAGGGTAATATATTAGCTTGGATAGAGGATTGGCTAACCAACAGAAAGCAGAGAGTCGGGATAAATGGGTCTTTTTCTGGATGGCAAGCTGTAACTAGTGGGGTGTCACAGGGTTCGGTCCTTGGGCCCCAACTATTTACAATCTATATTAATGACTGGGATTCAGGGATAGAAGGGAGTATAGCTAAATTTGCAGATGACACCAAAATAGGTGGGAAAGTAAGTTGCAATGAAGAAAAAAGAAATTTACAAATGGATATGGACAGGTTAGGTGAATGGGCCAAAATTTGGCAGATGGAGTTTAACGTGGGTAAGTGTGAGGTTATCCATTTCGGTCAGAAGAATAAAAAGGCGACTTATTACTTAAATGGAGAGAAACTTCAGAATGTTTCAGTGCAGAGGGATCTGTGTGTCCTCGTGCATGAATCGCTGAAAGCTAGTATGCAGGTCCAGCAGGTAATAAGGAAGGCAAATGGAATTTTGGCATTTATTGCTAAAGGAATAGAGTATAAAAATAGGGAAGTGTTGTTGCAACTGTACAAGGCATTGGTGAGACCGCACCTGGAGCACTGTGCACAGTTTTGGTCCCCTTATTTGAGGAAGGATGTAGTTGTATTGAAGGCGGTTCAGAGGAGGTTCACTAGATTGATTCCAGAGGTGCAGGGCTTGTCTTATGAGGAGAGATTGAGCAGTTTAGGCCTATACTCACTAGAGTTTAGAAGGATGAGAGGAGATCTAATTGAGGTATATAAGATGCTAAAGGGGAGAGACAAAGTAGACGTGGAGCGGATGTTTCCCCTTGTGAGGCATTCTAGAATGGGAGACCATAGTTTTAGGCTAAGGGGTGGTAGATTTAAATCAGAGATGAGGAGGAATTACTTTTCTCAAAGGGTTGTGAATCTTGTGGAATTCACTACCTCAGAGTGTAGTGGATGCCGGGACGCTGAATAAATTTAAGGAGGAGATAGACAGATTTTTAATTAGTTACGGGTTGAAAGGTTATGGGTAGAGGGTGGGAAACTGGAGTTGAGGCCGAAACGAGATCAGCCATGATCATATTGAATGGCGGGGCAGGATCAAGGGGCTGAATTGCCGACTCCTGTTTCTAGTTCTTATATTCACTCATGGGCAGTGAATTCCAGACCCTAACCACTCGCTGTACAAAAAAACTTATTCTCATGTCGACATTGCTTCTTCTGCCAATTACCTTAGATCTGTGCCCTCTGCTTCGCAATCCTTCCACCAGTGTGAACAGTTTCTCCCTATCTACTCTGTCCAGACCGCTCAAGATTTTGAATAATTCTATCAAATCTGCTCTCAACCTTCTGTTCTCCAAGGAGAACGGTCCCAACTTCTCCAATCTCTCTAAATAACTGAAGTTCCTCATCCCTGGAACCATTCTTGTGAACCTTTTCTGCATGGTCTCTAATGCCTTCACATCCTTCCTAAAGTCATGCCCGGAACTGGACACAATACTCCAGCTGAGGCTGAACCAGTGTTGTATAAAGGTGTAACATATTACTTCCTTGCTTTTGTACTCTATACCCCTGAGTGCTGTATGTTTTATTAACTGCTCTCAACCTGTTGTGCCACCTTCAATGATTTATGCACATATACACGCAGATCCCTTTGTTCCTGCAACCCCATTAGAATAGTATCCTTTATTTTATATTGTCTATCTGTGTTCTTCTAAACCAAATGAACCACTTCACATTTCTCGGCACTAAATTTAACCCACCACTTGTCAACCCATTCCACCAACCTCTCTATGTCCTTATGAAGTTCCACACCATACTCCTCATGGTTCCGAATACTTCCAAGTTTCATATCGTCCACAAATTTTGAAAATGTGCCCTGTACGCATAGGTCTAGGTCATTGACATATATATCAAGAAGAACAGGGATCCTAACACCGACTCCACTACAAACCTTCCTCCAGTCCAGAAAACAACCATTCACACTACTCCTTGTTTCCTGTCACTGGCCAAAATTATGGCCAGTGCCTCTGCAATGCCACTCTCACTTATTTTGGTATCTTTGGATGTTTCTCATCTGGTCCTGGTACCTTATCAATTTTAAGTTCAGACCACCTATCGAATACCTCCTCCTTAGCAATTTTCAAGTGCCTGAAATACTTCCACTTTCACCATGACCTTTAATACCTCAGCTATGCCCACTGCCTCCTCCATGCTCCAATTCCCCTTTTAAGTCCCTAATTTTGCCACGCTTTTACTATTTATATTCCTATAGAAAACTTATTGAATTCTCTTTTATGTTAGCTGCTCATCTCTTCTACTACAGTACTCTGTCTTTGCTTCTCTTATTTGCTTTTTCAGTTCGCCTAGCTCTGAACCTACTACATTTGGCCTGGTTCCCAATTGTATTATCCATCTGACACCTGTCATAAGCACAATTTTTCTGTTTCATCTTAATTCCTATCTCTTTCATCATCCAAGGAGTTCTAGGTTTGTTTGCCCAATCTTTCCCCTTCATGGAAATATACCTTCACTGCTCAAACTATCTCTTCTTTAAAAGCAGCCTGTTGTTCATCACAGTTTTGCCTGCTAATCTTTGATTCCAATTTATCTTGGCCAAGTACATTCTTATCAGATTGAATTTGACTTTCCCCCTGTTAATTATTCTTATTCTGGATTGTTCCTTGTCCTTCCCATAGACAACCTAAACCTTACGATACAATAATCACTGTCCCCCAAATCCTCCCCTACTGACACTTGACCCACCTCGTTTCCAAAAGGCAGGTCCAGCAATGCTTCATTTCTCATTGGGCTGGAAATATACCACTGTAGAACATTCTCTTGAACATACGCTAGGAACTCTTTTCCCTCTCTGCCCTTTACACTACTCCTCTCCCAGTCTATATTCAGATAATTAAAGTCATGAGCCAGCTCCATGATATTTGAATCCTCAAGCAGCTCGACAGGTTTGTAGTAGTCTTCCCTTAGCAGCCACAGCCTCCAAAATCTACCCTTTACACAACCATGGGGAATGGCTTAACCTGTGGTTTTGTTCCTCTAAGTCAATGAACCTCCTCCTGAATACACGTTTATTGTACCCACTTCAATTAGTGATAATTATGGTGGGACCTGCTGCTGAGAGGTGCTACCACCTATGGTTCTGGCATATCTATTACAAGAGGAGAAGATACACGTACACCTTTGGTATGTCACTAGCTCCTTCAATTCTACCAGAAATGCTGCACTTAGTTCACAGCTCCATCGGCCCACAGAACATTATTTATACAGTTTTGGCAGAAGGTCCTCGATCTGAAATAATAACTCTGCTTCTCCTGCAATGATGATGCCTGACCTGCTGAGCAGTTCCAGAATTTTCTGGTTCCATCTCAGATTTCCAGCATGTGCAACATTTTGTTTTTGTATTATGTAGGGACCGCTTAATTTGGTCAGCAACATTCCTGCAAGAACTCTTGAAAAGCCACTCAGTAATGTGTCACTTTTACAGCTTCCAGAAAGCACACAATGTATAATTACACAATCCTGCAAGCGAAGTAAAATATAAAGACAATTGGTGATAATTTTTTAAAATTCATTTCAGGATGTGGGCGTTGCTGGCTGGGCCAGCATTTATTGCCCATCCCTAATTGCCCTTGAGAAGGTGGTGGTGAGCTGCCTTCTTGAACCGCTGCAGTCCATGTGGTGTAGTTACACCCACAGTGCTGTTAGGGAGGGAGTGCCAGGATTTTGACCCAGCGACAGTGAAGGAATAGCAATGTATTTCCAGGATGGTGGTGAGTGGCTTGGAGGGGAACTTACAGGTGGTGGTGTTCCCATGTAACTGCTGCTCTTGGCCTTCTAGACGGTAGAGGTCATGAGTTTGGAAGCCTGTACTCTCCCAATTGTCTGTCAGTTTGTCAGAAGAACCACAGAAATCCGGCAAAACAGGTGAGCGGTATTTGTACCATCCAAGAGTTTCTGCGGCTCTTCTGTCAAAGGATGTGATAGACAAACAGGCAAAGGCGAAAGGTTAAAAGCTAATGTTATGTGATTCAATAACAGAAGAAAAAAGCTTTATTTTTGATCATTCATCTTCATGATTTTAGGAAGGCTTGCCTCACATCTGCTGCTAAATTAACACAAAACTTCACAAGGCAGTGGTGTGGGTTCATGACAGCAATTGTTCACATCTTGTCAACAACTTGATGGCAAAGGTGTAAGGTTGTCTCAGTTGGACTCTCCCTTTGAGTCAGATAAACGTTCAGCTAAGCCCCACTGCACCCTCAAACGCACAAAGTACCAGTCATATTTGCCTACAAAGCAACAGTTACCAGCCTTTAGAAGTAATCCATTAGCAGCAAACTGCTACTGAACATCCTGAGGATGTGAAAGGACCTTTATAAATGCAGCTTTCTACTTAGACTAACCAATCCTCTACCCGTGATAATATGTCAATAAGTTAATAAATTCCTGATGTCAACAGTCTTCATGTTTGTCACTTACACACTAGATTCCAATTGAGAGATTTACTAGTTTCTTCTAACAGTTTAAACTGCATCAGGCTATCCAGGATATCTCAAGGATTGCTGTCAGCAAGTGACTGCATTTATACCATACCTTTCTTAAATCAGAAGTCTAGAGCTAAATACCTACCATCTCTAGCAACACTGTAAGGTAGAGTTGCCTGAGATTAATTTTCTATTTTATGGGCGTAATTTGTATACAGTACAACAACTGATCTGTTACTGAATTAACAGGTGTAAATAACTTAAACAAAGTCAATGTTCAGAGTATGATTTGAGAGTGGATACAATGATCCTTAGTGGCAAGTGCTGAATGATTAGGTTTTTCATTAACAGATGGAGTGCCACCAGCACAGCTGTTTGCATAAGTTTTGTAGAACTGTCTGTTGTTGCCATATAATTGATCTTGTCCTCATGAGCTTAGTAGGGGAGGTTATGTTCTCTTATCATTTCTTGGCAATCTCCTGTTAGAGATAAGATAATATTATTACAATATTACCATTCCCTTCTGAAAATTCCCATCTTCACGCTCTCAAAAATCCATCTCTTGAATTCTGGACCGTCTCTAACAAACCATCACTCTCCAATTTTGTTATGTTCATTCATGTTATGTGGGCATCACTGGCAAAGCCAGCATTTATTGCACACCCCAATTGACCTTGAAAAGGTGTTGGTGAACTGTCTTTTTGGATACAACTGAGTGGATTTCAGGCTATTTTAGAGGACAGTTAAGAGTTAACCATATTGCTCTGTGTCCGGAGTCACACATATGACAGACTGGGTAAGGATGAGAGATCTCCATCCCTAAGTAGCATTAGTGAACCAGATGCTTCTTTTTAAACAACCATCCAGCAGTAGCATGATCATCATGACTAATTTTAGCTTTTTACTCCAGATTTATTGAATTGAATTTAAATTCCCCAGCTACCAAGGTGAGATTTGAACTCATGTCCCTAGATCATTAGTCCAAGCTATTGAAATAGTAGTCTAGTAACATAACCACTAGGCTACAACTCCCTCAAATATGTTGCGACTACTTACTTCCACATTCACCTTTCCTATCATTCTCTGTTTAGATACATTTAGTCTTACCCACAGAGAGAGTTGCCAATAACATCTCTGAGTCTGGGTGTGCAGCAGACTATTGTCCCTTATCCTCTTTGATTTTCCCATGGTATTTGATGTGGTCAGTCTCTCCATCCATCTCCACCATCTCACTTCCATTGTCCCCCTTCGTGCAGACTTTTTGCTCGTTTCCACTCCTCACTGCCCCAATGCAGCCAACATATACCCTGCAGTGATGTTTCCTCTTCCCTCTGAATGGTTCCCTCCACGGTACTTACATTCTTTCCCTACCTTACAATAGTGAGTACACTTCATTGGCTGGATTTACATGTTGCACCTCAGTGACAAATCTGTAAACAAGTGGTCAACTTTTATATGTGATGCTGGTGAGGTTGTGGGCAGGGGAGGGGTAGGTCAAGGGGGAGTGGCTGATGATGTCTAGCTCAGCTTTCCACCGCCACCTTTGTTTGCATGACTACCAAGGTGCTGTTTGAAGCTGCCCATCCATTCAGTGCATTGAAATTCACATTTGTAAAGGCTAGCAACAGCCCCACTCCATTCTACATGCCGTTTGTCCTCTGCTCTATCCACATCTGATTCTCCCCTCCTTCTGATCCAGAGCCCTGAGCTGTCCTGCAGTCTGGGTCTCTTTTCCGAATCTCACTTTTTGAATTAATAAATCTAATGTCAAAGACCCATTTGAATCTGTACCACAGGTTGTACTGTGTAAAATAAATAGCTGATATGGACCTGTTTGCAGATGTATATATTTGTGACCTTGTAAAACATTGTTGTGATAAATATACCATGCAAGAAAGGCAATCTGTTTGAATGGCTAACAGTACAGTATGCAACAAGTACTGCAACCAAGGGAAGCATGTTTCCTTTGTGTTTTATGGTATCCTACCACATGACAATGGAAAAGTAACTCATCTCTTTTTCACATTTTATTCTTCAATTCACACCATCACAATCTCTCAAGCTTTAATTGTGACCCGTAAGCCTCTTCATTTGAAAACAGACTGTAGAGGAGGCCCAAATATGTTTGCGTAAAATAAAAGATCGTCCCTTCTTCAGAAAGCTGTTGAGGTGAGGACAATTGAAGAGTTAAAAACTGAGATTATAGACTTTTGTTGGGCAAGGCCATTGAGGCATAGGGAACCAAGGATGAAGTTAAGTTACAGATCAGCCATGATCCAGTTGAATGATGGAGTAGGGGTGAGGGGCTGGATGGCTTGTTTCTATGTTCCACCTATAATGCAGCCTTTGAGGTGGGTTGTTAATGCACTTCTTTCATTTTTACTGTAACCTTCAACTCACTCATTTTGCCAACTCCACACAGCACCACATTACTGACTCTACTCCATTTGATTACAATTTTTCACAGCTGCTCCTTATTTTATTCTAATGCAACTTTTTAAGCTTCCCGGCATTTAGTATTTATGGGGCAGGATTTTTCACTCGGTGGGTGTGCGCCTGACCCGCTCGAGCGTGAAATGACACGCTATGACATCAGCCGAGCGTGCCGACATCAATGTGCACCCGTGTGATAATTCGCTAGGCTTGCGCACGAGGGAGACAGAGGCCTGCCCACCCTTAATTAATAGGCCAGTTAAGGCCCTTGACACACCAATTGCCTCTGGTTTACGTAGCCTGTGTGAATTTTCAGCTACCGCACAGGCAAGACAGGCAGCTGGACAGGCCACAGTTTGCTTAAGCTCATCCATGGGCAGGATAAGAAGGGTCAGAGGCATTGTCAATATGAGTCGTGAGGAGTTTCAGAGATCATGTGCTGCTAGTTGATTTTGTGAACTGGACAGAGCTGCATTCTGAGTATTTCTAGGCTTCACTTCAGGACTCATTGTTGTCTCCCAGGCCCCCGGAGGATTCAGACCGTGTGGACCCTTCCAGGTATCAGACAGCCTTCCCTTACCCTGGTAATGGGGATTGTGGTCTCCGCTGGAGGCACCTCCTCTGAGGAGGAAGAGAGGGGCAGAAGGGAGAGGAGGCCAGGTGTCCCTATTCAGCCTCCAGGGGAGGGACCCGTGTGAGGAGAGACGCAGGCACAAGGGGCGCAGGGTCAGCTGGCAGTCCAAGGCGGACGATGCCACTATCCTGCTACCAGGGTTCACAGGCGGCGATGCAACTACCTCAATATGTCTGAGGTGCAATGCCAAAGGAGGCTCCGCCTCTCAAGGGAGACTGTGACCTCCATTTATCTGAGAATTGGGCCTGAGATCAGCTCTGACTGTGTGAGTGGACACCCCATGCCAGAGGCTCTGAAGGTCAATGTGACCCTCAACTTCTATGCCTCTGGCTCTTTCCAAGGCTCATTGTGTAAAGTCTCCCAATCAGCTGTCCATAGTTGCGCCAAGCTGGTGACAGAAGCTCTGTTCAGGCGGGTACTGACCTTTATTCTTTACCATATGGACAAGACCAGACACAGTGAGCCAGAGGCTTCACGGCCATTGCTGGCTTCCCCCGTGTCCAGGGTGCTATAGACTGTACACATGTGGCCATCAAGATGCCAGCAGGTGAGCCCGGTTCCTTCGTCAACAGGAAGGGCTTCCATTCCATGAACGTGCAGATAGTGTGTGACCACAGGATGCTGATTCTACAAGTCTGTGCAAGGTACCCAGGCAGCTCCCACAACACCTACACCCTCAGACACTCCCAGGTGCCAGGGCTCTTCAGTGCTCCAGCCCGGCTGGATGGATGGCTGCTGGGTGACAAGGGCTATCCCCTCAGAAGGTGGCTCATGACGCCTCTCCACCATCCAAGAACAGAAGCTGAGCAGTGGTACAATAGGAGCCTCCACAAGGGCAGCAGTGGAGAGAACCATAGCTCTTCTCAAGATGTGCTTCCGATGCCTGGACCATTCAGGGGGAACACTACAATACCCTCAGAGCAGGTGTCACTGATGGTGGTTGCATGCTGCACCCTCCACAATCTGGCACTGGCAAGGGGGGACCCACTGGAGGAAGAGGATGTTGATGCAGCTGCACAGGCCACAGATGATGAGTCCAGTAGTGAGTCCGAGGAGGAGGACAGTGAGGAGAACGCTGAGGGCATAAACGCCGACCTGGGTAACCTCCAGGGAGGCAGCGACACCTGGGACGCTTTGATCCAATTTTCATTCAGCTAGGCTACTAAATAACAACCACTACCACCGGCGAGGGCTACAGGCTCCATACTCGATCCCAGAGAGGATCATTTCCTTGGCCACCAACATACACTCTGTGTCTGTGCAATAAAGTTTCAGGAGACACTTGTCCAACATTACATAAGGCCTACTCTCAAATACAGAACAAATGAAGCATTCAGAGACCAATAGCACAAAATAACATCTCATTTAATTGTGAATATGAAATATAGATGAAATGAACATTAACCAGTGTTTTTAATCACACGATAAAAACACTTAAAACAAAATGGGGGAACAAAATATCAACCATGATAAGTCCATGTTGTGCTTAAGGTTTACATTTGTAACTCTTTCGAATACAAACACGTTTCCATCTGTTTCAGATGAAGTTACATTGTTTCATAGTTTGCCATTGTGAGATTTGAACTCTTGATCTTGGGGTTACAAACCCAGTACCATAACCACTTGGCTATTTAGGCCAAGCCTATGTTTACATTTGTAGATGCTCCCCTGTCGCTGGCAGCAGCATTGGAGACAGCTGCTCACTCTGCTGTCTTGTTGGCCTTGATGACCTCGGTGGTCGTCCTCTGGCCAGTGGAACCTGTGATGGCCCCTGGGAGGGAGTGGCCAGTGCCAGGGCTGGCATCTCCCCAGTCGCTGCAGCCTCATCAGATGCCACGGTCACTGGCAGAGGGGCAGAGGAGCTGCTGCCCCCATCTGGAGTGCCCTTAGAGGAGCCCGCAGAGGTGACAGGTAGCTTGTGCACCAACATGAGGTTGCTTTGAATCTCCCTGCAACCCCATTGATGGACAGGCACCTAGGTGGGACACTGGGAGCCCAATCCATCTGCTACACTGACACTGACCAGCTGAGGTCATTGCCAATATATAAGGCTTGCAGGGTCGAGTGCAGCCCCAGGTACCCCTGATTGTGTCCCTGGAGCAGCCTCTCCATGAGAGAGAGTCACCACGCTCTCCATGGAGGAGGCATTGCGCTCAGCCATAAGGGTGAGCGCAGTGGTCATGCTCCACAGGGACTCCTGCCAAATGGACACCATGGCACGCATTCCCTCATGGATCTCCGCCAGATCCTCCAACACATTCCACTGGACATCCAGCATCTGCTGCCTAATGGACAACTCCAGAGGCTCATCATCATTCCTCTGACTGAGCATCGTCCTGATCTCCAGCCGTCCTCTGACTGCCGGCGCCCTGGGCACTCTCTGCCTCCTCCTGCACCTCAAGCGAGTGTGAAGTGCCCTCACCAATGTGCACTGAGATATTAGATGGCAATGTTATGCCCACCGAGGTGCTGGTATCTGCGCTGGTGCCTGCTTGACGTGCATGCTGAGCATGGTGGTCCTCTTCAGTCAGGGGTGGGCCTTCAGGATCCTCATAGCAACCGCCTGCTGATGAGCCTAAAAGGGAGAAGAAGGACATGTCATTAGTTTAAGTCACAGCACTGTCACTGTGTATGCCAGGCACCCTGGTAAGATGACAGAGCTCTGCATCATGGTGTATTCATCTTTCGATTATCAGTGGGGACTCCAGTTTCAAGGCTCACATCAATATGGAGACACCATTGCAATGTTTGCAATAGCCAACATTCTCATCTCAGTGCAGCGCACTCTTACCTTCATTTGGCATCCCAACCTCACCGCGGCCAGTTGGCCAAGGTATATGCCACTTCTGGAGTTCCAATACCTTTTGCTCATAGCGCATCAGGATTAAAGGCTGTGGGGGGGTCCCCTCCCTGTCTGCAACCTCTCAATATTGTTATGGGACGTCTTTTCCTGAAAGGACAGAGGAGGATTGATTAGTCCCCTCTCTACCTGCAGCACCATTGCAGCCTGGCCAAACCCACCTGAGGAACACCTCCCGGGGCTCAGCCGATTCGTGACCCTGGAGCCGCAAGGCACTCAGTCCAAGCAGCCAGGGCTCACCCTCTTGGCCAGCTCCAGCGTCACTGACAGTTGCCACTCACACTCATCAGAGAAAAACTTTTGAATTGGCCATGGGGTTGCCATTGAACCCGGTGGACATCATGCTCCAGCTCCCACCCGCCCCTTCTCAGAACTTCCCCAGCCACCTCAACTGGCCCACCAGTGTGAAATCGCGGTGCCCTGCCAATCGCAGGTGCCGATCGGCTTCCCAACCACACCCACCCACCCCCGCAAGGGCAAAATTCTACCCATGGTTTTATTTAGCGTGTAATGTACCTTTAAGAATAATACTTGTTAGGGAAGATCTGTAGTAATCAATAGGCGAGTAGCGCGGGCTACTTCAGCAGTCAGTTTAGAGACAGAGTCGGAATTGAAAGCACACGCGTAGTTGCTGGTGAGTATATTGTAAATAAACTTAATTCACCCAAAAAGTGTTGGCAATTCAACTCTATCACTGATAGTACAACTCAGCCACCCTACAATAAACTGGGAACAGTTAGAAAGAAACTGGCACTGTACCTCACCCAGTGATTGTAAGTAGCAAGCTCTGTTAGAATTGAAGAAGTTAACCTCTCTCAAAATGCTACAATTTGGGAGAATTAATCCTTCTGAATCAGCCATAGACGATTGGTCTCGATACATAGAACACCTTACATTCTTTTTTCAAGCAATTGCGATTACAGGGGAAGAGAAGAGGCGAACAATCCTCTTGAGTACTTGTGGGAGAAAAACCTACGGTTTGATTTGAAGTTTGATGGCATCCAGTGCCCCAGATTCAAAAAATTTTGATGAATTGGTAGACCCCATGAAGGGTCGTTTTCAACCCAAGCCCTCAGACCCGATGCAGAGGTTCATGGTTAATTTGCAAAATAGGGCCCCAGGTGAGACAACTACATGCTATGTGGCAAATTTGAAGCAGCTAACGGAACACTGAGAGTTCGGTACGACTCTAAATGACATGCTCAGGAGATCATTTAATGTGTGGTGTGAAAGAAGACACTATTCAGAAAAGATTATTGCCTGGATTGAATCTGGATTTCAAGAAGGTGCTGGAGATAGTTCTGGCCATGGAAAGCACAGTAAGAGATTCACAAGCAACACAGGGTGTGCAAAATGGCACCTTCTTCCACAATGGGTGGGAAACCTCAGCTGAAAGTGGAGTGAGAAAGTAAGACTCTGCCAAGAAGCTGGAAATAGTCCCCACTAGCCAAAAAATAAAGAAAAATAACTTAGCAGCAAAATCAAAGAATAAATTCAATAGAGGTAGAATCAATGCAGAAGGGGCTGAAACAACAAATTCTGACATTTACACATTGTTTAATCTGAAGGTTGGAAAGACAGGAGCAATATTTGTTACAGTGAAAGTAAATGGTAAACCTGTTAGTATGGGAGTGAACACAAGAGCTTCCACTACAGTAACTGGGGAACATACTTTCAGATATTTGAATAATGGTGAACATCAATTAAGTTTAGAACAAACAGCTGCCAAGCTAAAAACATATATGGGTGAAGATATTCAAGAAAAAGGCATAAGCAGAGTAACTGTACATTATGGAAGCCAATCGACACAGCTACCCAAGATGGTGGTAGCAGGTAAAGAGCCAAGTCTCCTGGGGTGAAATCGGTTAAAGGAGATTAAGTTAGAATGGGTTGAAATTTTCCAGTTGAGAGCAAGTGGCCTACCAGAGCTATTTAGAAAGCACGCCACTGCCTTCAAGGACAAACTGGGGAAACCCCAGGGCCTGCAGGCCAAGATTTATCTGGATCCTGAAGCAACCCCTCGCTTCATGAAGGCGATTCCGGTGCCACACACACAGAGAAAAAGTCAATGCTGAGCTGAACAGGCTAGAGAACCTGGGTGTTATACAAGCTGTTCAGTTCTCAGGATGGGCAGCGCCCATAGTCCCCATCCTTAAATCTGACCAAAGCGTTCAAATTTCTGGGGACTACAAACTTACGGTTAACATCAAGTAGCTAAAATAGACAGGTACCCCATTCCAAAATTTGAAGACCTGTATACCAAGCTGGCAGAAGGGACAACGTATACAAAGCTTGACATGAGTTACACTCATCAACAACTAGAATTAGATAATGCCTCCTGGGAATTTGTCACAATTAATACCCACAAAGAGTTGTATCAATATACACAATTCCTTTTCAGTGTCTCCTCAGCTTGTGCTATCTTTCAGAGAACAATGGAAAGCTTACTGCAGGGACTGCCCCAGGTTGCAGTCTATTTAGAAGATGTATTGGTGACAGGATTCACAGAAAAAGAGCATTTGGCAAACTTAGAACAAGTCTTAAAACATTTCATGCAAGCTGGAGTGCATCTAGAGAAAAGTGCACATTCCAAGCGAGGGAGATAATCTTTTTGGGTCACCAGGTAAATTCACAGGGCCTCCACCTGGTCGAGAAGAAAGTGAGAGCCATAGGAGAGGCACCTGCACCAAAGAACGCCTCAGAGCTCAGATCATTCCTAGGAATTATCAAATATTATGGACAGTTCTTACCCGATTTGCCTACAGTGCTGGGCGCTTGGCCTAAGTAGCCAAGTGGTTATGGTACTGGGTTTGTAACCCTAAGATCAAGAGTTCAAATCTTACAACGGCAAACTATGAAACAATGTAACTTCATCTGAAACAGATGGAAACGTGTTTGTACTCAAAAGACTTACAGTGCTGGGCCCCTTGCATTCTCTACTCAAAAAGAACCAACGTTGGTCTTGGAAGGCGCCCTAGAAAGAAGCTTTCCTAAAGGTGAAGCAACTGTTGCACTTGTCCAATCTATTAGTGCACTATGACCAGACGAAAGAATTGGTACTGACATGTGATGTGATGTGATGCATCTCCCTATGGGTTGGAGCAGTGCACTCCCATCGGATGGACAACGGCACGGAGCGGTCAGCAAGTTATGTATCAAGGACGCTCACCACAGCGGAAAAAGGATACTTGCAGATGGACAAAGGCCTGTCCATCATCTTTGGTGTCAAGAAATTTCACCAGTATGTACACGGCCACCATTTTACAATTGTTTCAGACCACAAGCCATTGTTAGGTTTGTTTAGTGAGGAGAAGGTTATGCCACCTATAACCTCAGCAAGAATGCAATGATGGGCCTTAATTTTGGCAGCATACGAATACACTTTCGTACGTAGGCCTGGTAATCAAATCGCAAACGCCAACACCCTTAGTTGTTTGCCTTTACAATAAAATGATGAGTATGTCCCAATTCCCCAGGAACTTGTTTTATTATTAAATTTCCTGGATTCCTTGCCAATATGTGCTCGACAGATCAGAGACTGGACTATTCGGGACTCAGTCCTATCTCAAGTATGAAAACAAGTGCTACATAGTTGGTTTCAGGAGCCCATATCTGATTAAATGAAACCGCACTTCAACAGAAGATATGAAATAACCAACCAGGATGGCATCTTATTGTGGGGTGCATGAGTAATTGTTCCTCCAAAGGGAAGGGAGCCACTTTTAATTGGACTACACAGTGCCCATCCAGGAATTTCCCAAATGAAGACCATAACCTGCAGCTATCTATGGTGACCTGGGGTGGAAGGTGAAATAGAGAGCTTAGTAAAGCGCTGTGTGCAATGTCAGCAACTGAAAATGTTGCCAGTGACAGCTCCTTTACGCCCATAGGAGTGGCCAGGTAGACCCCGCGTGCAGTTACACATTGACCAAGTTGGACCTTTCCTGGGAACAATGTTTCTGCTCATTGTTGATACCCATTCAAAAAGGTCAAAGACACAATGAGGTGAAATCACCAATGTTGGGCGTTACAATGGAGAAACTACATCAGAGTTTTGTCATTCACGGACTATCAGAAGTAGTCATTTCTGATAACAGCATGGCATTTACGAGTGTTGAGTTTCAACGGTTTATCAGCCCCGACGGCATCACTCACATGAAAACGTCTTCAAATGGACTGGCCGAAAGGCGGTTGAAACGTTCAGGACAGGCCTGAAAAAGCCAACTGATGATTCCTTGGCAACCAAGCTAGCCCTGCCTTCTCTTTTATTACGGAACTACCCCTCACACAACAACAGGTGTCACACCTGCAGAGTTATTGATGAAACATCGTCTCAGGACGAGATTGAGCTTAATAATGCCGAATTTAGAGGGGAAGGTGGAAAGGAGTCAGGGAAGCCAGAAAACTAGACATTTCTGGCATTGTCGCAAGAGGAAATTTACTGTGGGAGAGCCAGTATACCTGTAGAAATTCAGGGAAGGACCAAAGTAGTTACCAAGTGACTGGACCTCTATCTTACCACGTGGAGGTAGGAAGCCAGATCATATGGAAACACGTGGACCATTTAAGGAAGAAAGAGACAAATCACCAAGATTTGGTTCCACCAATGATCATGACCAGGTCTCCGTTTCCTGTTGAGGATACTCAACCCAGGACTGACATGTCTGACGTTCCTGTAAGAGTTGAGGATACAGAACTGCGAGTGCCCACCGAAGCACCTGATGTTCAGGCTCCTCTGGAAAAGGAGGTTCCTGACAAAGAGTCTAAAGTTGTGGAGCTGAGACATTCCGTACCAGGACCACCTGAAAGACTGAACTTGTAAATTCCTTACCCAGTGTAAATATTATGTTGTCTTAAAAATATGTAATTGTAAATATATGTATAGCCCAGTTAAAGGAGGAGGAATGTAATAATTATGGTTTTATTTAGTGTGTACTGTACCTTTAAGAATAATACATGTTAGGGAAGATCACAATCTGCAGTAACCATCAGGAGAATAGTGCGGGCTACCTCAGCAGTCAGTGTAGGGAGTTGAAAGCAGATATGTAGCTGCTGCTGGGTATATTGTAATTAAACTTAATGTTTCCACCCAAGAAGTGTCTGCACTTCAACTCCATCACTCAGTAGAACAACTTGGCCACCCTATAACACAGCATGTTTCCTTTCTGCTTTAATGCAGCTCTCCTCTGTTGCACAATCTAATGATACCTTGTGATCTGTCTGAACTTGGTAAAGGGACAAAAGGCTGAAGCAAGAATAAAGGCAGTCCATACAAATATTGTGAGGCAGCGAGCTAAAGTGAAAAAGATAAGTCAATTCTACATCATACACTTGAAAGGATGTTATAAATCACCTCACAAAAACAATGTAGCCTTTCCTTGGATTTAAGCTTAGTCATCATTGTGCTGATTAATAGGATTTTAAAGGATGAGACACTTCAGGCTCCTGTGATAACTGTTTGTGAAACAAAGGACTATATTCTCAAGATCAAATATCATTTATACTCCTCCTTCTACTTTCATACTTGATTTCCTTTCCATTGCAATCTTTCTCTTTTCCCCTTTTCTTTCAGGCAGTGCATTCCAGATCAAAATAACTCGCTGCATAAAACAATCTCCTCTTCCCTCTCGTTCCTTTGCCAATTATCCTCTGTCAGTGGAATCACTTTCTCCCTCTGTGCTCCATCAAAACCCCTCACCAGTTCAAACCCCTCTGTCAGATCTCCCCTTAACCTTCTCTGCTCTAATAACCAATCCCAGTTTCTCTCATCTCTCCTTGTTGTATTGTTTATTCGATTTTTCATTTTCTGTCTTCGTTCCTGATGCAGATGAATGCAGCAGGACTTTAATGCACTGTGATAAAACTCAAACCAGCTTTTGTTTCGATTTATGTCACAGTGATACCCCATCATCAGCTCATATAAAAAAGCTCTATTTATTTCTATTCTTCATATTAACTTTTTGGGTTATTATAATTCCAGAAGTTGTATTTAAAAACAAATGCTGTGGACTAACCGGTGGTTTATTAAGATTAAGAAGGGACAAAAAGGGCCTTCAGCTCTGAAATATCCTCAATAAATCTTGACCTCCCAATCTTTTACTCCTCCTTTAGCCTTACCTTTTTGACTGAGCATTTGATTATCTGTCCGAATATCTCTGTGCGACAAGGTGTCAAATTTTGTTTGATAAAGTTCCTATGAAATGCCTACGATCATTTTACTGCGTTAAAAGTGCTATATAAATGAAAGGTTTTTGTTGTTAGAACAAGTGATACAGATAGGGATGGATTTGAACATAAGTGCAAGAATTTTGATATCTAAGGGTTCGGGGACCGGAGGCCAGTGTAGGTTAGTGAGCACTGGGGAGTGGGCTGAATAGAATTGATATGTGTTAGGATGGGTGAGTTATTTTGAGGTTTGGATGAGTTAAAGTTTACATGGGGAGGAAGGTGGAAGGCCGACCATGAGAGCATTAAAATAGTCACATTGGAAGGTAACTAAAGCGTGGATGAGGGTCTCCATCAGATTAACTTCACCAAAGCAGCTATTTTAAAATTGGACCTTCATGTCATTAACTGGGGCACCAGAGTGGCTACAGATATATACCAATATTCTACATTAAATCACAATCACACCTTCTAGACACTCATTACACATTACCTGTAACTACAGGGCTGACAGCATTTTCTATTTTGGATCTGTTTTACACTGACCAATAAATGATTGAAACCAATAGTTCAATCAATTGATTGAGACCCAATAGTTACCAGAACAACCTTAAGCATCCTCCTAAACAAGGCGACCACATTCATGCACTTTCTGACCACACAAATGCTGAAGACTTGTCTGTGCCATTTCCAGAGCTGCCTGCGGCACATTCCTCCCACTGGTATAAAAATTTGCATTGGGTTCCTAGATAATTCAAGGGATGGTAATTTGAAAGCCTTAATACTTCAACTGACCACCCTGGCTGTCCGCTTCCAGGACTGGTTGTGAGGGGGAAGAGCGAGGCAAGTTCAGGGCTGCATTTTCAGAGCCCTGCTCAAGTCTTAACAAAGGCAGTGAAATCAGTCCCATTGATACATACATGAAGTTGTTGGCCCACAATGAAAGTGCATTAGAACGGGTGGTAGAAGCGGGTTCAGTAGTAACTTTCAAAAGCTAGAGAATGAGAGACCTGAGAAGAAGGAAATCTCAAGAAGAAAAAAGTCACAGAGAAAAGACACGGGGCAAGATCAGAGCAATAGAACTAACTGGATAATTTTGAGATTCTAATTGTCATCACTGACATAAATGATAGGTAAATGTATGTTTTATCCAGCTTGCTGAGGGCCTCTATAAAAATGATTGTTTCTTTATAAAAATTCTTCATGAAATCCAGTTATAGCCTTTAAACTTGTACCACTTACGAAAACTCTCTTCACAAACTGAACATCCGAATTAGAAAAATACTCAATAGAAAAGGCAGTTTAATTCCACTAAGGAACTGGACTAACAGAAACATTAATGACAAATATTCTTGCATTGGATCATTGCTGCCTCATCCCTCTTCCATTAGCCTAAGTTTCAGTTTCAAGTTAGTTTCATGAATAAATCCATCAACCTTTCTTCCATGACAGTGATTGAGGAGCTCAACCCTGCCACTTTATTCATTATTATGATTAAATACAAATCACTTGTACTAAAAAGCTGGCTGAATAGAAGAACTAGATATGTAGAATAATAGAACCCATCAATATGCAGCAAGCCAGAAACACACAAGGGGGATCAGTTAATGTCACAAATTTCAAGATTGAAGCTTGGAATTTTTATGACTGCAGTCTGAAGTAGTTTCTATGTAACTCCCTACAACATAGACAATAATACAAAATGACCCAAAGAGGATGTTGTTTATCAGAAAAGCTGGGAGAAGAATGGATATAAATAATTTAATATCCCAATGCTGTCAATTAAGTATTGTCTACACCTGTATACAGATTTGGTTGTTCTAAGAAGGAACGAAGGAACAGGAGGAGGTCATTCTACCTCCTGAGCCTGATCCACCGTTCAGTTAGAACATGACTGATGTACCTTAAATCCATCTACCTGCCTTTGGTCTCTGACCTTTTAATGGATAAAGCTGAATAGCAGAGTAACAAAAGATACAGCAAAGGATAACCTCTCCTTAAAGGTATTAAAGATTGGCAGACTTTCCAATGATGACTGACTAACAACTGATTGACTGCATATATATTGGAGAATGCAACTGATGTGACTTTGGGACTGATTTTCTTCCCTCCCCACCCATTTGTGAGAACAAGTCAGGTGGGTGTTGTGTTTTTATAATGATTTAAAGACACGATTCACTCATAAGGGATGGTGTAAACCTGCTTTGGGTTCATTTACTGAGACACGGCATGTAAGAACATATATACATGGATAGAAAGCTTGCAGACATCAGCAGCAGAGCTGTTAGGTCTTGACCTCCCTCCTCCATCCCCCCACCCCCCCCACCCACCCCCCCCCCCCCCAACCCGTGTTTCTTCCTCCTTCCTTTTGATTTTTTCCAATGAATTATATAGATTTTTCTTTTTCCCTCCTATTTCCATTATTTTTAAATATTTTTAAATCTTTTATGCTCCCCCCACCCCCACTAGAGCTGTACCTTGAGTGCCCTACCATCCATTCTTAATTAGCACATTCATTTAGATAATATCACCAACTTCGACACTTAGGTGTTCTTTTGTTCTGCCGTCTGTGACATCTTTTGATGATCTGCTTCTATCACTGCTTTTGCCTACAACCACACCCCCCCTCCACTTCTCTCCCCCCACCCAACCACCCGCACCCCCCCCCCCCCCCCCCACCCCCCCCCCACCCCAACCACCTTAAACCAGCTTATATTTCAACCCTTCCTGGGATTCATCTAGTTCTGTCGAAGGGTCATGAGGACTCGAAATGTCAACTCTTTTCTTCTCCGCCGATGCTGCCAGACCTGCTGAGTTTTTCCAGGTAATTCTGTTTTTGTTCTGAGCAGCAGAGCTGTGTCTGCTGTGCTCTGCTCACAAGCCACAGTGAAACTGAGACTGGATCACATGACACACTTCCCTTCTTGTGATGGCATGCTGCCATCCTTAAAGGCATATTGCAGCAGGCATTTTCTACCTGATGTTTTCTAAGTCTGCTTGTTCATTTCATTACTTTTTGCCCAATATTCCCCAGACCCTGGTCTAGAGTACGTCTTTCAGGACTTCCCAAAGCATGTTACAGCAATTGTATTACTTTTGAAGTGTAGTCGCTATTATAAGTTAGGAAACATGAAAACATGACAACTTATTTTCACACAGCAAGTTCCAGCAAACAGCTATGTGATAAAGACCAATTAATCTGTTTTTGTGATGTTGGTTGAGGAATAAAATATTTGCAAGGACACCAGGGATAACTCCCATGCTCTTCTTCAAATAATGCATTTTGGGCCTTTTGCATCCACCTGGGAGGTCAGACAAACATCTTTTAATATCTCATCCAAAAGGTGGCACCTTCAACAGTGCAGCATTCCCTCAGTGCTGCACTGAGGTGTCATTCTGGATCATGCACTCAAGTTTCTGGAGTGGAATTTGAACCCACAAAATTTTCTCTCAAAGGAGAGAGTTTTGTAATAACTGTAAAGCACTTTTTATTCTTACTGAAAGGAAAAAGAATCACAGCTAGAATAATCAGTGCCATCGCTCAGTGCAGAGAAAGCACACAATAAAAACACACTAGAGGTTAGCCAACTTATTATTTTCAATTGTATTGCTAGTGATTTTTGTTTTGTGCTTATCAGAATGGCGTCTGCATTGTTGGAGAATGGAAAATATCTTTAGTATTTTTTAATAGTATATCTAGTAAGTGCTGTGTGGAGCCATGAAGGTGGAAGTAAATGACACTAAGTATTTGTTTACTAATATGTAGAATTGAATACATAAGAGGACACAATATATACAAGTAATTTGATTCCAGCAATCATCATTCTTAAAGAAGATGAACAGATATACAAACTGGCAGATATTGGTTGGATAAAAGATTGATATCCCATTAAACAGGCAGATAGAGGAGAAAAAAAGCTTTCTCTAGTGATTTACATTCCCTTGGCTATAATTTCTCTGTCGTGCTTCTGCATCTCCATATTCAGTCAATGCAATTACCTCTCATATCGGGAACTGAAAATGCGTGAAACACAAAGCAGATCTGTCAGCATCTGAAAGCAAAACCAGATTAACATTTTGAGTGGGTGCCTTCCTGAGAGCTCGGATCATACAATCATACTGCACAGAAGGAGGCCATTCAGCCAATTCGTGCCTGTGCTGACTCTTTGAAAGAGTTATCCAGTGAATCCCACTCCAGCAGCTTTTTCCCCCTACAGCCCCGCAAACTTTGAGTTGAGAAACCCACACAGAAGTTTAATCCATCTTGCTTTTTCTGATGTTGACTGACCAGTCTTTTCTATTTCAGATTCCCAACACTTGCGATTTTTCTCTCTTTGTTTTTGGCTCAGTGTTCCTTTTGCTTGTTTCCTTCAATGAAACTCACTTCTGAGGTAACAGCTTCTAATTTATTGAAGTGAATGTTGTTTACATTCATTTACAATCTGCACTGCATAAGTGTTGTAATCCATCAACACCTGGCACTGGAGGATATGTACCCTTCCCCACAACTGTCAACTCCTCTACATTTTTAAGGCCATTGGCAAAAGAATCAAAGGCAACATGAGGAAAACATTTTTTTACAATGCAATTTGTCGTGATAAGACCATAAGACATAGAAGCAGAAATTAGGCCATTCGGCCCATCGGGTCTGCTCCGCCATTCAATCATGGCTGATAAGTTTCTCAACCCCATTCTCCCACCTTCTCCCCGTAACCTTTGATCCCCTTATCAATCAAGAACCTATCTATCTTGGTCTTAAATACACTCAATGACCTGGCCTCCACAGCCTTCTGTGGCAATGAATTCCATAGATTCACCACTCTCTGGCTAAAGAAGTTTCTCCTCATCTCTGTTCTAAAAGGTCTTCCCTTTACTCTGAGGCTGTGCCCTTGGTTCCTAGTCTCTCCTACTAATGGAAACACCTTCCCCACTTCCACTCTATCCAGGCCTTTCAGTATTCTGTAAGTCTCAATCAGATCCCCCTCATCCTTCTAAACTCCATCAAGTATAGACGTTCCTCATAAGTTAAGCCTTTCATTCTTGGGATCATTTTCGTGAACCTCCTCTGGACCCTCTCCAGGGCCAGCACATCCTTCCTGAGATACAGGGTCCAAAATTGCTCACAATATTCTAAATGTGGTCTGACCAGAGCCTTATAAAGCTTCAGCAGCACATCCCTGCTTTTATATTCTAGTCCTCTCGAAATAAATGCCCTCCTAACTACCAACTCAACCTGCAAGGTTAACCTTAAGAGAATCCTGGACTAGGACTCCCAAGTCCCTTTGCACTCCAGATTTCTGAATTCTCTCCCCATTTAGAAAATAGTCTATGCCTCTATTCTTCCAAGCAAAGTGCATGACCTCACATTTCCCCACATTGAATTCCATCTGCCACTTCTTTGCCCATTCTCCTAACCTGTTCAAATCCTTCTGCAGCCTCCCCGCCTCCTCAATACTACCTGTCCCTCCATCTATCTTTGTATCATCTGCAAACTTAGCCAGGATGCCCTCAGTTCCTTCATCTGGATCATTTATGTATAAAGTGAAAAGTTGTGGTCCCAACACTGACCCCTGCGAAACTCCACTAGTCACCGGCCGCCATCCTTATCCCCACTCTCTGCCTCCTGCCAGACAGCCAATCTTCTATCCATGCTAGTACCTTGCCTCTAACACCATGGGCTCTTATCTTACTGAGCAGCATCCTGTGCGGCACCTTGTCAAAGGCCTTCTGGAAGTCCAAGTAGATAACATCCATTGGCTCTCCTTTGTTTAACCTACTCGTTACCTCCTCAAAGGATTCTAACAGATTTGTCAGGCATGACCTCCCCTTGATGAAATCATGCTGACTTTGCCCGATTTTATCATGCACTTCCAAGTATTCTGAAATTTCATCCTTAATAATGGACTCTAAAATCTTACCAACGACCGAGGTCAGGCTATTCGGCCTGTAATTTCCCGTCTTTTGCCTCACTCCCTTCTTAAACAGGGGGGTTACATTAGTGATTTTCCAGTCCTCTGGGACCCTCCCTGATTCCAGTGATTCCTGAAAGATCACCACTAACTCCTCCACTATCTCTTCAGCTATTTCCTTCAGAACTCTGGGGTCTAATCCATCTGGTCCAGGTGATTTATCCACCTTCAGACCTTTCCGTTTTCCTAGCACCTTCTCCTTGGTAATGGCCACCATACTCACCTCTGCCCCCCGAATCTCTTGAACTTTGGGGGTGTCACTCGTGTCTTCCACTGTGAAGACTGACGCAAAGTACCTATTCAGTTCCTCCGCCATTTCTTTGTTCCCCACTACTACTTCTCCAGCGTTATTTTCCAGCGGCTCAATGTCCACTTTTGCCTCTCTCTTACCTTTTATATATCTAAAAAATCTCTTGCAATCTTATTTTATATTACTGGCTAGTTTACCCTCATATTTAATCTTCTCCCTCCTTATTTCTTTTTTAGTTGTCCTCTGTTGGTCTTTGTAGGCTTCCCAATCCCCTGGTTGCCCACTGCTCTTCGCCGCATTGTATGCTTTCTCTTTAGCTTTTATGCTGTCCCTGACTTCCCTTGTCAGCCATGGTTGCCTTGTCCTCCCTTTAGTATGCTTCTTCTTCCTAGGGATGAATTTTTGCTGTGTCTCCCAAGTTACTACCAGAAACTCCTGCCATTGCTGTTCCACTGTCTTTCCTGCTAGGCTCATCTCCCAGTCAATTCTGGCCAGCTCCTCCCTCAGGCCTCTGTAGTTGCCTTTATTCAACTGTAATACTGATACATCTGATTCCAGCTTTTTCCTCTCAAATTGCAGGGTGAATTCTATCATATTATGGTCCCTTCCTCCTAAGGGTTCCTTCACCTTAAGCTCCCTTATCAAATCTGCCTCATTACACATCACTAACTCTAGAATTGCCTGTGATCTGGAACGCACTGCCTGAACGGGTAGCAGCAGCAGATTCTGTAATAACTTTCAAAAAGGAATTGCACAAACAATTGAAGTGAAAATGTATGCAGGACTCTGCAGAAGGAGCAGGGGAGTTACACTTTTTGGACAAAAGCAAAATACTGCAAATGCTGGAAATCTGAAACAAAAACAGAAAATGCTGGAAAACCTGAGCAGGTCTGACAGTATCTGTGGAAAGAGAAACAGAGTTAACATTTTGAGTCCATATGACCCTTTTTCAGACGCTAATTGAACAGCTCTTTCAAAGAACTAATATAGGCACAATGGGCTGAATGATTTCCCTTTGAGCAGTACCATTCTCATGATTCTATGATTATACTGTGAAGTGAGATAATAAGACAAACCAAGCTCGTGACAGAGGAGTGCAATGCAAATGGTATAGCACTCCTTTAAAATCAATGGTTTGATTTGCTATGGAACATTCCAGAAACAGCGCAGTTGTCATAGAAACATAGAAAATAGGAGGGTTAGGTCATTCGGCCCTTCGAGCCTGCTCCGGCATTCAGTATGATCATGGCTGATCCTCTACCTCAACGCCAAGTGAGATTCTATGTGCCCTTGCGCTCGCTATCCTGGAGGATTACAGTGTGGAAATGTGATGTGGCAGCTCATCTGTGACCTTATGGCAGAGCTGCAGGAACTACACATTAATACACAAACCATAAAGTTAATTAATTAAACTATCCACTGGGGAGCTGGTGAGATCTGATTGGTCACCCATTTTACATCCCACCATATTGAAATGTACTTAAACTGGGCAGGGTGTCAAACAGGCTGGCAATCCAATCATGTCAGTTTCCCGTCCTTGTGGAATGTGCAGGGTTAAGTTGAAATTTACCCCAACGAGTGTGGTACACATGACATAATTTGGTGCATAGCAAATACATAGTAGCAAATATTAGCAATAGTAAGGTAACTTCAGAGCTCTCCCAATACAGATGAGATAGATAGTTCAGAAATCTCAGCTAGGACAACAGTCAAACTGCTTCCATTAACCACGATATCTCTGCAAGGAAGATGGCAGTAAATCAGGCAGAGTTTATTATTCCTGACCGCTACCCAATGGGCTTGTGCTGAAAATTGCATATCTATCGATAGAAGCAAGATTGTCTCTGATATTCCCTACTCGGTAGATGTTCTCTGTTAAGCCTCACACAGGGGGAATGGGCAGGTTTTGAAGGGTATCTACAAACTGTGACCCAGCATGAGGAAGGAATGAAACTGGGAAGAAACAGAGAGAGAAATAGAATCAAAGAATGATACATCATGGAGAGAAGCCACTTAGCATATCATGTCGATGCACCAGAAATGCCAAATGGACATGAGAATGAATAATACTCCTGAAACCCACCCAGTTTTCCATTGCTGCTGCTTTCATGATGATAAAAATAGTCCCTGGCAGTGGTCTGGTTGACCCGACCATTCTTCCTGTGTGAGCCTTGACAGAGAACATCTACCAAGTAGGGAATATGGGATCGAATCTTGCCCCTGTTGATATGCAATTTCCAGCACAAGTCCATTGGATAGTAAACCCTGCCTGATTTATTGCCGTCTTCCTAATGCAGAGGTATCGTGGTTAATGGAAGCAGCGTGACCGTTGTCCTGGCTGAGATGTCAGAACAGACTGTGGATCAATCTATCTAGCATTTTGATAAAAGCAAAATACTGTGGATGCTGGAAATCTGAAACAAAAACAGAAAATGCTGGAAAAACTCAGCAGGTCTAGCAGTACCTGTGGAGAGAGAAACAGAGTTAACGTTTCGAGTCCTTGTGACTCTTCTTCATACAGACTCGAAACGTTAAATCTGTTTCTCTCCACAGATGCTAGTAGACCTGTTGAGTTTTTCCAGCATTTTCTGTTTTTGTATGTAGCATTTTGTCCTTACTCCCCACACTGAACCCGGAGAAAGAAATTTCACACAACTGAACCGCAGCCCCAAAATGGCATCAGCTCTGAACACCTGAACTTATAGTGTGATTCATCACAATGCCTTGCTGGTACTGAACCAAAAGTTAACTGCAACGTTGATGTAGATCAATGTATGTTAGAGTGAAAATAGGCACAGGGCTGCACAGTTGATTGTATTGTATTACTTAAAATTGATCTTATTGGGACACATTTTCTGTTTCTAATATAGAAACTGGCCCAGGTCTCTGAAATTTTGAAGGCCAATTTTAAAAATGGTTCCACAATTGTCCTAAAATCATCTGCTTACGACATCAATCATTGACGAATATTTCAATTTAACTGATATTATGATTGCAATAAGCCACATCGATATTCATATGAAGCAAAAAGGCATCTACTGCTCTTAGTCAAGCTCGCCAATATTCTTCTACTGTGGTAGAACTGTCACGTCTATGGTGTCATGCAAGTTCCACTTGCCACACAAATATGCCTGTAACAGCAGCCAATTATCCAGCCTCAGAGTCATTAACACATGTTTGCAACAAGTTCCCCAGCCTCTGTTCGAGAGTTCTGGCCAGAGGAAGGTAATGGGGTTAGCTCCAGCAGGCCTCAGAGATACTAGCAAAGGATTGGCATCTTTAAAAAGTTCTCTCTTTTGTTTTGACCTTTCAGCTTATGCAAGTTTTCACTATCTGATCGACTCTGCAGCTTTCTAAATTTAAAAAATGAAAATGCCCTCACCATTACCGTACACTATATGGGCAGAATTCTTTGTCCCACTGGCACACGCCCATCCTGATCGGGAGTAATATAATGCGCGATGATGTCTGGCGAGCATCCCGACGGCATCGCGCACTCGCACGATGTTTCAGTTGGCAGCCACGCGCGAGAGTCAGCAGTGCGCCCGCCGACAATTAAGAGGCCTATTAAGGCCCTTAAGCAAGCAATTAAGTAGAGTTTTTCACTGCCTGTGCAACCTTATAGTTGGTGGGTGGGCAAATAGGTCAGCGGGTCTTCGCATTTTTTGTGAAACCTCATCCGTGGGAAAGATGAGGTTTCCAATAGTAAATGAAAAAGCAATAAAAATAATTTTAAATCATTTTGAACATGTCCCCTCTTCATGTGACTGAGTCACATGTGGGGACATGTTCATATTATTTGTAGAATCTTTAATTTTCATTTTAAAACTCTTCAGTTCCTTGAGGCAACTCTGTGCCTTCAAGAAGCTTTCAGTGAGCGCACCCCTGCGCATGCGCAAACTTTAATGCTTGCTCTCCTCCCGCCCAACAGCACTGAGGCTCCCAGCACACGTTTCACGCCGGCTGGCCGTTAATTGGCTAGCCAGCGTGAAATCGCAGTCGGAGCCCGATCACGGGTAGCGGTCCATTTCACAGCCGTTCCCAGGCACACCCAAGGAAGGGAAAACCCTGCCCTATGCCTCAAGGAAAAATAGGCTTCACCATCATGAAATGGTGCTCCAATGCAACAGAATGATCAATCGAAAGATGATCATTAACAGGTGAATCCATTGAGCAGGAGAAAGACATTTTCCCAAATTGACCTTGGGTATTTCTAAATATTTTGCCTCTGCCGCAGTAGGCCACATAGAGTTGGGGGGGGAGGGGGGTGGTGAGAAGTCAAAGCGCAAGGTCACAGAGTTAGCAGGTTGAGCAAGCCTGATGAACCTAAAGGAGTTCCCTCTTTCCATACGCCAAATCCTTCCACTTAAACCAAAAGCAATAGCTTCAGACCAAAGAGAAAAAAATTTTATGAAAGCTAAGGCAACTAATTTCTTCCATGTAACCACAATGAATTACCATAATTATGTTGTGAAACAATTCATATATTCAAGTTGTAATAACACTGCTGTTTTTCATTTCTCATTTCCCTTCAAGCAAGTGACCTAGGTGATTCCTGAAGCTTGTTTTAATTTGTAGCTGCTAAATTGATCCAACATATACTATTAAACATTATGATTGGAGCGCTTTTTCCAGTGAATTAAGATGGTAATCTGAATATAATAGCATTTTTGAGTGCAAGGGCATATTAGAATTTTTCTGTTATTTAATTTTCTACAACCGTAATTATATTAGTTGCCAATTCAACACCAAACTGTTAATTATTTATTGAGATTAAAAAAATGAACTTAGATTTTCTCTTTGAGTTATGCAGGCTCCCTGGCATGATTCGGGTGAACTGGGAAAAGTTTGGGAGCCACACTGCCAGTCGGCCCTTGTACATCCTCACTACTTGTAGAGCATCTCACCAGAAGTATGACCACTGTGCATCTACGTATCATTGTAACCTACGTAATGGGTCGTTATTTGAAATGATGTGGTAGCAAGACAATCACAATGAATTGCCTCACTATGTTCAAACAGCGTGGGCATTATTTTAGCAAATAAGTTTAGGTGGAAGTCATTTCAGCCATTTGGGTGCCTTAAAACTCTTCTCCAGTTCCATAAACTATCGAGTTTCTGATCCACTGCCACCCCCTCACTACAATAAATAATCTGCCCTTAAACTCAGTAACCTCTGTAAACAACATTTGATAGGTCCCAAATCTTGGCTCTCTATCTTAGGAGCAGAGAATTTGGCAAGGAGCAGCATTCTTGCCTCACATAGCATGTCTCCTGATATGTCTTACATAACAGCATTAAAAGCTGCACTGCAGTCTAGCAATATTTTCCTAATGGATGACCTTTAATTAATTGCTTCTTCACTACTGTACTTCACCTGTACTATTTCTCCTCTTGACTTGTACTGCGCCAAAAGTACATCAGTAAACTGGACAAGAACTTGTGATCCCATAAGCTTCCTTTTTTACTCACTGGCTCTGAGAACCTCACTGTCAGTCCCCAAAGCTGATCCAGTGTAAGGGTCTGTGCTATTCATTCCCCTCCCAGTGTAAGGGTCTGTGCTACTCATTCCCTTCCCTCTCAACAACTGAGAACTGACTGGTGTCAAACTGCAGTATTTAGGGGAACAGTCCCTGAAAAACAGAATAAAACTTGCTTAATCTTTCTTCATCACAAATATTTTTGGTGTTTTCTATTCTATTTGCCCTTTGAATGTTTCTCTTTTGCTCCATCGAGATGCTGTATGTGCCAACTGGAAGAGCTTTCTCCTCACTACACCCTCAATGTGTTCAAGTCAAGGTTCATCACCGCCCGCACTGCCATGGCACTCTATTGTGGGCACAACCACAGGGGAGATGGTGATGCAGTGGTAATATCACTGGACTAGTAATTCAGAGGCCTAGGCCTAGGGTTCAGGGGTACAAAACCCACTGCACCAAATTCCATTAATAAATCTGGAACGATAAAGCTAGTAATGGCAACTATCACTGATAGTTGTAAAAACCTTTCTGGTTCACTATTGTCCTTCTGCCATCCTTACTGGCTTGGCCTAGGTGTGACAACAATATGTTTGAGTTTTAACTGCACCTTGAAATGATAAGCTACCCAGTTCAAGGACAATTAGGGGTGGACAACATCCCATGAAAGAGTAAAAAAAAGCTCTGTTACCATGGTGGGGATACATAAATATACAACAAAGTAAACTGCAATTAACACTAGAAATATTCCAGACAAATTCATAACAGATGATCCCTCTTATCCTTAACTCAGAAAATATAGGCATTTTTAACAAGCTTTTTTTCTTGCACTGCACCATTGAAAGGAAGCTGGCAAGTGACACCAGAACATTGCAATTGTCCTAATGGAATTTGGGGAGTTGTCAACATCGCACACACGTCAGTTTGGCTTTAGTTAGTCAAGATTATCTCTGGTCAGAAGGCTATGCCTTGAAACCTCACCTGAAGTATAAAAATCGAGGCTGCTACTTTAGTACAATCAGTTCATACTTTGATAAGACCTGGTGGCTTACAAGGTTCAATGTCCCTAAACCTTACTGAGTGTTAGATTAAGTTGCTCCTGATTTAGCTCGGAGAGAAGGGCTCAGGGTTATCACTGCCAGAACTTCAGTTGGAAAATGGCTCAGGGTAAGATTGGACTAGCTCCAATCCTCTCACCTCCTCTTCACCCAGTGATTCAATAACCCGTAAATACTTCCTATGTCTCTCGTATACTGGAAGGTAACAGATACCCTCAGGACTGTACTGATGCATTATTAATAATACCTTCAGGAGGGAAGGTGGAAAAGCAGGCAAGCCAAAATAAAAGAAACCTCATTACCTATTGCCCATCATCACCATTAAACTCCCCTGTTAGTCAGCACCTGTAACTGTTTTTCTGTTGCTAATGCTCCACATTTGTTCTGGAATTCAATTCAGGAATTCAAGAATACTTTGTTTTATAATGTTCCTGTGACATGTCTTGGGACATTGGTGGCGGCTGTTCCTCAATTCGGAGGATGATGTCTACTCAGGGCCATGAGCTTCTGCCACGAGTGACTGAAAAGCCGATTCTTGACCCAGAGATCCTTGGGTACAGGGGCAGGACTTCCCATGGTGTACTGGGACTCGGAGCGCAGGATTTGCTTCCTCTTCTTTCCTTCTCTGCCTCATCATTAAGATGTTTGGACTCAAAGCATAATGCAGCTTGATGGACAAATTGTCACCATTTTGAACAATTGGTAGTGAGTTCCTCCTAGTCATTAATGTCAATGCTGCTGTGCTTCAAGGAGAGCTTCAGAGTGTCATTGAAACGTTTTCTTTGTCCCTCCCTGGAACGCTGGCCATTTAAGGGTTGAGAAACTAGGACTTGGTGGGGGAGATAGTTTTTGGCCATTCAGACACAGTGTCCAGTCCATCGTAGTTGAATTTGCAGGTGTTTTGCCCGAATGCTCGTGGAGCTGGCTTCGACAAGGACTTTAGTGTTTGTTTGTTGGTCCTCCCATTGAATGCAGAGGAGGTGGCAGAGATGTTGCTGATGGAATTTCTCTAGCACTCTTGTGTGTCACTGATGCGGAGTTCAGGTCTCGCTGCAGTACAGGAGTGTGTCAACAGCAGCTGCTCTGTACACTAGGACTCTTGTTGGCTTGTGAAGGTCTTTGTTGTCAAACACTCGCAGCCGTAGTTTGTAGAAGGCTGAGCTGGCGCAACTGATCCGGTGTTGGATCTTCTCATCAATGGTGGCCTTTTGAGAGAGGTGGCTGCCAAGGTATGGGAAGTGCTCAACATATTCCAGAGTCTCTCCTTCACCATAAATGGGAGGTGGAATATTTGCCTGACCAGCTCTGGCTTGATGTGTAAGTTTTGTTTCGGCAACATTCAAAGACAGGCCGAGTCTCTTGTATGCAGAATTGAAGCGATCGAGAGTGACTTGCAAATCTGGTACAGAGTGGGCAATTACATTAAAGGTGCTATATAAATATAAATTGTTGTTGGTATTAATTTCTTGTACACAACTGTAAGCAACACTGGAGATAAGTAATGGAGGCATTAAAAGTTGCAGAACAACACATTCATGTGGTAGAACTACAAAAATCATATGAAACAATATTTGCAATCTTTCAGAATGCAAGTATAACAGGCAGCTCTCCTTTGTCCAACTTGTAATTTGTGGGATTCCTTACATTTGTTATTTGACAATGTTGTGTGATACTTTCTCTGCAATCAAATGTACAGGAGCTATAAAATTATCCAAAGAGTTGCTATGACAAGGTGAGATTTGTGCTTCATTAATGCAAAATACTGCTTTCAACCATTTTGTTAAGGTTGGGTATTATCTGTTAGAAAAAATATAAATAAATGAGGATTCCATAAGGAAGAGTATTGCATAACTTCAGAAAATATTTTCCAGAAAGGGGATATTTTCAATTCACAATGAGACAGAGACTCATATTTGTCACAGTCCAAATTGCAGCACATAGAACTACTTTGAATTGCAGTGCTCGTTGTTAGATTGGAAAATGAAGGAGATATTTTGTGCTAATTATCTGTGGAGAAAAAAATTGCACAGCAAAAGGGAAAAGGTCAGGAGGAGGGTGGTGGGACTAGCTGAGAAGCTCTTACAGAGATAAAAACAAAAAAAAACTGCGGATGCTGGGAATCCAAAACAAAAACAAAAACAGAATTACCTGGAAAAACTCAGCAGGTCTGGCAGCATCGGCGGAGAAGAAAAGAGTTGACGTTTCGAGTCCTCATGACCCTTTGACAGAAGAGAGCTGGCATGGACTCGATGAGCTGAAAAGCCTCCTTCTGTGCTGTAACCATCCTATGACTATTCTCATTTTTAAATACTTTTGTTTATTTAACTATTTTTTTAATTTGCAGATACGAAAAACACTGTTTGACTGTGGGTAGGACAACTGGAGGCCAGAGGTCAGAGGTCATGTGCAGAAACTTCAAGGTATACATACAACCATGTTTGTCAGCCCTAGTTCATTCAGATCTTTCTGTACACCCTGGATATAAACAGTAAGGAGTTTAGCTCTGCACAATGGTTCATTGGAAAAGCAGAATTAAAAAGGGTACCTAAAGTTCAGAATAACAAGGCAAAATTGACCAGCTAAACCAGCATGCCAAATGCAACAACTGCCAAATAAAGAAGAGGGTTACTCAGAAAACAAGTCACCCTCTACCATCAAGAAAAGCCATCTCAGAAATCTATGGAGTGAGGTGCAAAATGTCTATGCTTTTAACCTGTCTCAGGCGATGGCATCACTTCTCTGAGCCCAACCATTACTTGACACATCGTGTTTGCTACAGTCCAGTATGGTTGTTCCAAGAGTTTTCTGATCAGCTGCTCTTCCAATAGGTTAGGTTTGAACCGTTCTGGCCTGTGGGGCTAATACTGATCTCGGGCAAAAGTGTAAAACAGATGATGCCAACTCAGCCACACATTGTACATCTTTCCTGATTTTCATTAATATTGATATCAAATTTAGTCAGACTGGAATCAATTTGTCCCCTTTATTGGGCATAAAGCCATTAAGCAAATCGATAAAATGTTAAACAGTTTTCAACATGTCTTCTATAAAACGCCATGATTTTATAATAAAAATGGCTAACAGAATAGATTGTACAGGGGCACCTGGCCAGACTGAATCATTACCAGAGGGAAGCAAAGGCATAAAGCATCAACCAGTCCTGGAATCAAACTGGGCTTTGAATTTCCCTGGCCCTGGTCCAGGAAGAGACAGAGAATTATATTTTATAAATAAGCTATTTGTAAAAGAACTCCTCTCTTAAAAAAAAACATATTTTGTGTGTATCATAATGAGAATGATCCCGTGGTGTAGTGCTGCCAGTGCGTCACTCCAGCACTTCCTATTTAAAGGAAAGTTGTCCAACTCAATGCAACCCACCAAACTTGGTCGAGATCAGGCACGAGGTGGAAAGGGAGAGAGAGAGAGAATTTGTGGAGGAGAGAGAGGGAGAAAGTGTGTGGGGGAGATAGAGAGAGAGAGAGAGAGAGAGAGTGTGTGGGTGAGATAGAGAAAGAGAGAGAGAGAGAGTGTGGGGGAGAAAGAGAGAGAATGTGTGGGGGAGAAAGAGAGAGAGTGTGTGGGGGAGAAAGAGAGAGAGAGTGTGTGGGGGAGAAAGAGAGAGAGAGTGTGTGGGGGAGAAAGAGAGAGAGAGTGTGTGGGGGAGAAAGAGAGAGAGAGTGTGTGGGGGAGAAAGAGAGAGAAAGTGTGTAGGGGAGAAAGAGAGAGTGTGTGTGGGAGAGAAAGAGAGAGAGTGTGTGGGGGAGAAAGAGAGAGAGTGTGTGGGAGAGAAAGAGGGAGAGAGTGTGTGGGGGAGAAAGAGAGAGAGAGTGTGTGGGGGAGAAAGAGAGAGTGTGTGGGGGAGAAAGAGAGAGAGTGTTTGGGGGAGAAAGAGAGAGAGAGTGTGGGGGAGAAAGAGAGAGAGAGTGTATGGGGGAGAAAGAGAGAGAGAGTGTGTGGGGGAGACAGAGTGTGTGGCGGGGAGAGAGAGGGTGTGTGGGGGGGGGGGAGAATGTGTGTGTGGGGGAGAATGTTTGTTGGGGGGGAGAATGTGTGTGGGGGGGGAAAATGTGGGTGGGGGGGGAATGCGTGTTTTATAATGCTGTTGTGAAGCACCATGGGGCATTTTATTATGTTAAAGGCGCTATATAACTCTTTGTTTTTGTTATTAAACAGTACCTACACTTCATTAGTATTGTTTGTGAAGGGCTTTGAGACATCCTGAGAACTCGTGTGCACTTATATGAGTACAAACCTCTCTCTTTTTGACAGATCCAGCTTGGGTAACAACCACTGGACAGGGTCTTCGATTGCTTGCCCGTGTTTAGATATCTGGCGCATGCCAGGCACCCATATGGTGTCCATCGATTTGCCAGGAATTTTCAGTGAATCTATGGTCGGTGCAGGACATCTCTTACCAATTGCGTAAAATTTAAAAGTTGCCATTTAAAAACTTCGGTAGCATTAAATTTTGAGCAGGCTCTCTACTATTTGATAGTGGATGTTGATGGTAACAATTCTCCTTAGGATGGAACTGGGCTTGTGACAAGTGTATGAAATGGAACATTCCAGTGGTGTAGTGCCAAATTTTGAGCTGCAGGTGCTCTAAGAAAATGCGTTCGCTACATCATTTCCAAATCTACTATTACATTGTTTTCCTATGTATTAATTATTTGAGTCCCCAGCGTCCATAAAACCATGCCTTTTAAGTGAAAAATATTAGTGTCAATAGGCATTTTATTTCGAACCATGTGGCAATTTGAATTATTGGTTTTTTGCATAGCTAGAATTATATTGTACAACAGTTTGATTATTTAATTAAAACCTATTAAAAACATGAATTACAGAAAACTTGACTTACTTCTTTAGCACCACTAAAAATGATTAACCGGCCAATAATGTTTCTGGGAACTTATTGGGCACAAATTGGCTGCTGCACTTTTGCTTTCCTATCTCCCTGCCTCCTTATCTCTGTATTCTCCTCCAGACCAACAACACTCCCAAGAAATCTCCTCTAATCCTGGCTTCTTGATCATCCCCCAATTTTAATCACTCCATCTTTGAAGCCTTTAGTTGCCTTAGCCTGAAGCTTTGTAATTACTCTCCCTGCACCTCTTCTTCCTCCTTTAAAATGCCCCTGTTTGACCAAACCTTTGGCCACCTGACCTAATTCTCACCGTGTGGCTGGGTATAATACGTTGTTTTATAATGCTGTTGTGAAGCTCCATGGGGCATTTTATTATGTTAAAGGCACTATATAAATCTTTGTTTTTGTTATTAAACAGTACCTACACTTCATTAGTATTGTTTGTGAAGGGCTTTGAGACATCCTGAGAACTCGTGTGCACTTATATGAGTACAAACCTCTCTCTTTTTGACAGATCCAGCTTGGGTAACTGGCCAGGCAGAATAAAAAGGCCTGAGAATCAGTTCTTGTCCGTGATTTCAGCTGGTGTGTTTCATTTGACTTTGGCTACTGGGGAAGGGAAGTGAGTTCCCAGCAAATACCGGGGTGGAAAATATCAGCCAGAGTCCTACTGCTGATCACCATCCTGTTTGTCACTGTCATGAAGCTATTAATGTATCTAACATTTTGGAAAATATTTTTCTTTTAAAATAGAGGTTTAGTCTGTGGGTGTGTAAAGCCAGCTAGTCTGGATGCTTTGATGTGAACTAGGTTTGATATGTAAAGAGAGATAGCTGCATTTGCATGTTTTGAATAGAGCATTCAAGAAGTGGGGTGAAAACTGATGCCTTTCTAGCAGATACCAAGCAATATATTTATATTACTAATAAAATTGTTACTGTGAATGGGGTTTCATTGTTAAAAAGGTGAATTTCAAAGAGATTGGTGAGACAATGAGAATTGAATTCAATCAGTGATGGTAGGTATAACTTCAGTAGTTTTCGGGTGTACAGAGCAGAGGCAATGTGAGATCAAAAGGCAGCTGTAAGCCTCCAACTAGCTCCACAGGAACCGAAGTGAAAAGAAACTCATTTTGAATGTGTAAGGGGAAAATGCTTTGCCTGGTGTTTGGTTAAGTCTATGGGTTTCTGTTGTCTTAATGGAGCTTAGTTTGGAAATTTGTTAAAAGTTATGATAGTAGTAACTTGTAGCCATGTGTAGCCATTTTTAACCTATGTAAATTAATAAAATGTTTCATTTAGTTTAATGTAAAACCTCAAGAACTGATGGTCTGATTCCTGAATTTACAGTTGTATCTCAAACATAACACTTAAAATTCTAGGTTATGATAGTTGTTCAAGGTTTCCCTCTGGGATGTTTAAATAACTCTTTTACCAACTGCATTGGTCATAACAGCCACATCTTTACACACACTTTTGTTCCCTTTGGGGAACAGTGGGGAAGTGGTGGAAGGATAAGCAGGCTGATTATCAACCTGTTAAACCACATCATGAGCATTCCTTCAGTGGCCAACAAGTCCTGGAGTGAGACTTGAACCTGGAGTTTATGGGTAAGAGGCCAGGGCATAAATTCCTGAGCTATAAGATCACTACCATCCAGTGAGTCTTGCTGGGAAGTGGGTGAAAGGACATTTCAGCTGGCCTCCACAATAGCTAAATGCTTGCTGACAGAATGGATGGAATCTCCAGGACTTAGAAAATTCAAGGGTGTTGGGACCATTTCCAGGGTCCCGACCATGCCCATATAAGCAGTCTGCCTGCCAACATGATCTTGCAGGAGAATTAACAATTAACAATCTCCCTCCACACAGGCTGAATAGTGCATGGGTACAGCAAGGCCAGTGAGCTCAAAGGGAAAGCTGGGCAGAAGCCCAATTGGGAGCGCACTGCTCAGGCAGAGGGAGAGAGAGAAAGAGAGAGAGAGAGAGAGAAAAAGTATGACTCAAAATGGGGGCGCTCCCACGAGAGTCCAAACATCATACAAAAAACAATGGCCCAGAATTGTCAGGACATTAGTCTAGAGGGGGTGCACCTCCACATGAGTGCATTTGGCTGCTGATGCACTGCATATAGCCTTTTGGTTCTTTTCTTTTACAGGCATGTGCAGCATATGCTGGCCCTCTGACTGATCCCACTATGAAGCTGCCTCTGAAGCGTTGCCGGGCTCTGTATACAGCGAGGGCCCCACGCAACAACAGCAAACCTCCTTCCCTTTCCGTCAATTAAGTATCTTCATCTTACCTGCTATCAGCCTCGGGCAGAAGGGTTTTCGATTCTGATGACACTGCCGGCCCCTGGGAAACCTACCTGGCAGTGGGACCACATTGGGGAACTGTTTGGGAAAGGCTTTCCTCTATGTTTCCGGTGCCCTCTGCCTCTGAACCTGCCTTCAAGGAACCAGCAAATTCAATGAGTGGAGTAGGCTTGGATGAGGTGCTGAGGGTAAACATTACTAATGGAACTGTGTCACAACTTTATTCAGCATCTGTGACAACTGAAATGGTTCATAAATGATATTGTTTGAAATTGTGAGCACAGTAGAATTTCTTCCATGAAGCAACCATTTTCCATGTTAATTAATTCATTTCAGTTTTAATTCCATATGCATTGGGGTTTTTTTTAATTCTTTCACACTTTCACAGGGTATGGGCTTGGCTGACTGGGCCAGCATTTATTGCCCATCCCCAATATATTTTGCCAAGATTATTCATTTTGCCAGGTTTATAGCCTAAATTACATACATATCCACCTGCGTTAATAAACCTGTTCTTTCAAAGGATCATAAATTAAAAATCAATAACACTGTAAACTTTTTAAAATTGCAAACTTCAAATGCCCTCATCAACCCAACCTTAGGTTTACAGCCTTGAAATAGCTCCCATGTAACTAATATTTTTTCCTAATATGAAATTCATGAGAATAGTTTTGCTCTATGCCAGTACATGACTCTTTTGTTGGTATTTTTTTTAAACAAACTATACTGTACTGCAAAAATCAATGAATACAGGAAGAAAGAATTTGCCTTTATATAGCACCTTTCACAATCTCTGTCCTAAAGTGTTTTACAGACAATGAAGTATTTTTGAAGTGTAATCACTGTTGTAATGTAGGGAACACAGCAACTAGTTTGTGCACTGCAAGCTTCCGCAAACAGCAATGTTATAATGACTGATTTTGTTGATCGGGTGATCAATATTGGTCAGGACACCAGGGCTAACTCCCCTATTCTTCTTCAACAAAGTGCTTTGAGATTTTTTTACATTCACCTGGGCAGGCAGATGTGGTTTCAGTTTGATGTTTCATCTGAAAGGCAGCACCCCCTTAATACTGCACTGGAGGGTCAGTCTAGATTTTTATGCTCAAGAACTGGAGTGGCATTTGAACCCAGAACCTTCTGACTCAGAGGCAAGAATGCTATTGAGCCACAGCTAACACAACAAGGTTCCACTCGCAACAACGAAACAAATGAAAGATAATTGCAGGAGAAATTCTTCATGGGCGGAACTCAGAACGGACGATAATAAATCGGCAACTTAGATGCCCAACTTCTTTATGGAAAAGAAATTTGGGTGGAGAGTTTAAGGGCCTGGTAATTCACTAGCACCTGTTTAACAATGTTACTCAAAAAAAATTTTACCTCCAATCTGTTATAGTGATCTTGGTTGGGGGATAAATATGCCGAGTTCACCAGGGATAACTCTTCTGTTGTTACTTACAGTGGGCTCTGTACAACTGATGATACATCTGCACTGAAGGTGCAATGTTTACAACATGATCAGTGCAAACTCAAAGTTGATAACTGAGATATGATTCAGTCCTTGGAACACCTGTGGCTGGAACAGACGGTATAAATGTTGACCTTTCAAACCTCTCTGATTGATCTGTGCCAGCAGTAAAAAAAAATCAGTGTTTGCACTCTTTAATAATTGTCACTATTGTGGCAGTTCAATCAAGATGCTAATGTTGGCAACCTCTATTCCCTTAACTCCAGCCTCTCATTGATCCTGTGTAGTAACAGGATTTATGTCACTTTCAGACTTGTACCTCACAGCTAATACGGGTAATATTAATTAGCAATCTTAGTGCAGATAGTCTCTATTCACCAGAGGAGAAAAACAAAAACTAAAATTGGGTTGTCATAATTTGTGCTGCAGCACAGGGGCTCCTGTGATTAACACGTTGCATTGGTCAACAGGATGGCAAAGTTTGTAAGCACTACCATTCATCCTTAAAACCTCCAGTGAAGCACTAATCCCTTCTCTCTTTAATATCATTTTGTAAATTTGGTGCTAAACAAAAGTAGGGATGTTTGGGGGTGAAATTCATGTTGTGCAGAAGAACAAAACGGCGAAAGCATATTAAAATCAGGCTGAATTTCATCCTCTGCCGTCCTTACCAGGGGATAGAACACAGGCCAGATACAGATTAGAGCTGATTTGTTTCTTGGCCCAGTACTAGAATTTCAGCTCCAGTTTCAGAAATGAATCTGCTATCATTTCCCACATTAGCCACTCTACCCCTGCACCCACACTGCCCCCTCCAGCCCCATGCCTTCTCTGAATGCCAATTTGGCATCAAATGGTGATGAGTTATAGTCTGTATTCACTTGGAACTCAGCTAAGATTTTTCCAAACTCATTTGATGAGTTTGTTAGAGCCAGCAGTGAGTGGAAACCCTGCCAACCCTGGCCCCAGAGACAATGTTTTAACCTAGTACTGGAGCCAATGCCCTGTGATAATGCACCTTTAGCATTTTAACTTTTATACCCAAATATAGAAAGTCAAAACTAAAACTGGGAAACTCACTTGTGGGTGTGTTTTTTTTCACAAATCATGCATTGACAACTCTGGGATATAAAATCTATGCATTTACATCGCTCAGTTACAGAGTTCCACCTAAAAGAAATGAGGAAATATCTTCTATCTATGATCCTAGGATCTTGTATAATTTGGATACATGAGGTCAGTGAACACTTTGCCAGGAACATTTTGATGGTTAGGTTAATCACCTCAGGTATTTCTTTCCCATTTTCTTTTCAACCTAAAAAAATTTCTAAAATAAAGTTTATATTATTTAGTGCAGTAAGTACAACAGGAACAGAATCAACCTTAAAATAAAATTCTAAAACTCCTCAAGTTAAGAGTTCAATGTTGATTAAGTTCGAGGGGCAGCAGCACCGCATTCGGGAGTTACGAAATATAAGATTAACAGATCTGTAACATTAAACACAAAATGGACACTGCATGGATAAACATATCATTGCTCAATGCCAAGACTCAGTAAAGCATCTTATCAAGTACCGCACGTTGATGTATGGCCACTTTAAGATTCCCAGGTCTCTCCTTGCTGCATCTATAGATAGAAGGTGCTGAATACATAGTGAAATAATTGTCTTCCAGATTATTCATGGCTGCAGTTTAAAACCCTAAGGAAAAATACATATATTATGAAAATGGATTGTTTGGGTCTTCAGGGAAATGAAGCAATTCAAGCTTACAAGAAGCAGGGGGATTAGCAAGGTGTCCTGGGATTGGTATTTCAGCCGTGGGAACTAGACTTCCACAAGTAATAGAACAAGCTTCACATGTTCGATGTCACAACTATAAAAAGTGACTACATTTAATCTTCAATCTGACGAAGAAAGGTCATGTCTTTACTAAATGGCCTTTTGTATATTTGTAGTAAAAGTAAATGTTCCTGTCAATGCTAAACCCTTCACTCTGAGTATTATAGGAGTTAGTCAATAATTAATCTGAGCTTTTTTGGACACCGCACTGAATTGAAACATATGGCAGAACAGAACCTTAACACTAAAATCAACTCAAATGAAAATGTTCATAATTCTCAGAAAGTTGACGCATTGGGACCAGAAATTAGTCTGGACTTTTGACGACCAGCATGCTCCTGAAGCTAGAGGCCCAAGAATTGGTGGACAAAGAAATCATTGTCAGAACATCTGCCTTAACAGTATTGGCCCTCAGCTAAGTCTAGAGAGATGGGGTCAAATCAGGCCCCCTGTTGAGTTACGGGAGCTCTCTTGCTTCTCTTGATACTATAGCACGGTTTTTCTAAATAAATATTTTTCTCACGGTTTACCCTTCTTGGCGGCTGCTGAGTCCACTGAAGACTCTTCAGCGAATTATGCCCCGATACCAGTGGGATTCTCCTCAAGCATCAAGCGCCTCAATTACTTTTCAAGGGGCTTAATGCCTGTTGGATGGAGGCCTAAGGAGACAGGCCCCACAAATTTAGCAGTGGGACCAATGTTTGTGCTGATTGGGCTCAAATCACCCCTCTGCTAAATAAGCTTGCTTTATGTTCAATTTACACTCTAAAAATGAGCACAATTTGTACCCCTGTATTTTAACACAATAAACAAAACCCAAGTTGAGATTTTCAGCAGCCAACAATATTACTGTTTGAATTTCAGAAGACTGCAATGTTTCTCAATGCACCAATTTTTCCACTGAGTAATTGTGCCCTATTCTTTTGCACAGCTAGAGACTGAATTCCCGAGGCAGGCAGTTTTGTACAGGTTACTAATATAATTACAAAGACATAAGCTTTGATATTTCCCCTGGTAAAAGTTCTCATACATGAGCAATGTGCATGCATTGTGTAGATAATCTTGAGCTCCTCAGCTTGTCTGCTTTCCATCTAAATTTCCATTTAAATTCTGACCTGGTTGCCTGTTTGCAGTGCACATTCTCTCTCTTGTAGGAGCATTGCATGAGTTCAGCACCTTGGCTCTGACTCAACATATAATGTCCCAGTTAACAGGACTAGCCTTTTAACCCAGAGTTAGCCCAGTTAACCCTGTGATCTTTCTGGTCACTGCCCTTACAGTGCAATGGCCTGCCCAATTCAAATGGATGGTAAATTTTAATTGGATTCTCACATAGTCATAGAGTCATAGAGGTCTACAGCACAGAAAAAGACCCTTTGGCCCATCAAGTCAGCGCCAGTCAAACAAGTACCTAACTATTCTAATCCCATTTTCCAGCACTAGGCCCATAGCCTTGTTGCCATGGCATCGCAAGTGCACACCCAAATACTTCTTAAATGTTATGAGGGTTTCTGCCTCTACCACCCTTTCAGGCAGTGAGTTCCAGATTCCCACCACCCTCTGGGTGAAAAAATTCTTCCTCACATCCCCTTTAAACTTCCTGCTCCTTACCTTAAATCTATACCCCTTGGTTATTGATCCCTCCACCAAGGGGAAAAGTTCCTTCCTGTCTACCCTATCTATGCCCCTCATAATTTTACACACCTCAATCATGTTCCCCCTCAACCTCCTCTGCTCAAGGGAAAATAACCCCAGTCTATCCAATCTCTCCTCATAACTAAAACTCTCCAGTCCAGGCAACATCCTGGTAAATCTCCTCTGCACTCTCTCTAGTGCAATCACATCACGTGTTGAAGACAGATCACTCACTCAGTTTCTCTCGCCACAGATGTTGGCGGACATGTTATTTCCAATGCTGTCTACTTTTTATTTCAGATTTTCAGCATCTGCAGTGTTTTATTTTCTTTTAGGGCTTGGAGATGCACAATTTATTTCATTTTGCTGCCACATACGGGAAGCTATAGGAGTTGCTCTCTTTTCTTTCATCCCCCGGGATTTGATTGAAAGGGGCAAAGAACAACAAGGAACAGAAGCCATTGATTCAGCCACTACCAGAGTCGCACTGGTCATTGCCATCAATAGGCCCCCAGCAATATCTACAGGCCCTAAAACAGCCAACTGACAATAACAACAAAGATTCTGCGTCTGACAACTCTTGTTCAGCAAGAACTGTGCCATTTTCTTCAAAGATACTTGCAGTCAGCCTCTACTGCCAGTGAAAGTCACTCTTATAACTTTTAATTCTCCAATTTGTTCCAGACTAGCTCACAAGATAACTTTGGAGAGGCTGTGGCACAGTGGTATTTTCACAGAAAGTCAAGGTAATGATCTGGGGACTGGGATTCGAATCCCACCATGACAGAGTGAAATTTGGCACAGTGGTATTTTCACAGAAAGTCAAGGTAATGATCTGGGGACTGGGATTCGAATCCCACCATGACAGAGTGAAATTTGAATTCAATAAGAATCTGGAATTAAACGGACAATAAATGCTGGCCTAGGCAGCGATGCCCACATCCCATGAATGATTATAGTGCTCTCAGCTCGGAGATAGAAAGCTTGGAGTTCAAGTCACATTCGCAGACCTGGGCACATAATCTAGACAGGCAATTCAGAGTAATACTGAAGGAATGCTACACTGTCGTAGGTGCTAATAAATCAAGACCCTGTCTTCCCTCTCTGGTGTAAAAGAAAAACAGAGGAGAATTCCTGGTGAACATTTACTCTTCAGCTAACCCCTACAAAATGATTGTATGCTTATTATTTCGCTGTTGCTCCGAGACCTTGCTGTGCATTTATTGATTTCTGCATCTGCTACATTTCGATAGCGACAGCCGTTCTAAAAGTACTTCATTGGCTTTAAAGCCCTTTGAAATGTCTTGAGGTCATGAAAGGTACTATATAAATGCAGTTTCTTTCTTAAATAAGCAATCAGCAGATCAGGAGTGCTATTTCCCTTTCCAATGATCAACAGCAGCAGCACAATGGCAGTGTCCAATTTTACTGCACTGCTAGAATTTCTGAAATGCAGGAGGGTAATCGACAGCACTGATAAAGCCATCCATCCCCCAGGTACAGTTCTGTGGCCTTTATGGGCAGAAAGATAGTTATTATCCTCCAAAGCCTCGTCATGCGTGTCAACTTCCACTTACCAGGCGGCAATCACATGTTTTCATTCTAAGTCAATCGGTGCTAAACTTATTTGAAGATGAAGGCAGACCCTGGAAGGATAGTCCCTTCAAGAACAGGGTTATCCTCTTCAGTCCTGACCCATGCAGTAGCCAGGCAAAAGCATAAACGCAAAACATACCATTGGCAGCTTAAACCAGCAATGCAAATGAAACATACCTTATACTCAGCCTTCCAAGTTTCTCCAAGGTCATCGTCTTCTGCCACAGACTTCACAATGTTGCAATTAAGAGGTTTACATGTGGAGTGAGAGAATGAGGAGGGACTAATGTGGAAACATGGTGTGAACAGTCTACAGCCACTGATCATAAACCTCCAGGGCACTTGTGCATCAGCAATATCCAAGGGATATTTAACTACATGGTTAAGGAACTCGTCTGTCCACATGACTCAGAGTTAGAGCAGACACCACCTCCATCACTATTCCATGGACTTCTTCAATATCAACGTCCATGATTTACTCGACTGCTACCATCTTCTCATCTGAGAAGCTCTCATCTCAATATCATTCACAATTGCTATCACACCAATTTCCTGTGATACCATTTTGTTCTGAAGGCTGGATGTTTTGTATTTTTTCCTGTATTGGTTCCCATTGTCAATTACTAACAACTCACTCTTTAAAAAAAAATCTATTTTCAATTCATACATCCAGTTCCTTTTCTGGTTTCCCTCATCAGTGGGAATTCACTCATTGCACAATTCCAGTAATTCCAGCTGAATCAATGCCAGAAACATGAGTGAGAATCAGACTGGCTGTATTCTTCCCTTCAGAGACCCCCAGAGACCAAAGCATCTGTGTTCATTTATTTCTATTCCTGCTCCTTCTATTTGACAATGTTAACCTTTTTGTTAGTATTAACCTGGGCCTAAACGTTAACATTCTCTGAGCAAAGTGGAAGATGTGTGTTCCTGTTACTGGCAGACAAACATTTAACATGTCTTCATGATAGTCTTCTGCTCCTTTAAAGGAGGCAACAAACTTAAAATGAAAAGATGGAACCATATGTTAAATCAAAGTAAATATGTAGCCATCATCAATTATCAGTAACTTCTATCCACATAGAGGACCCGAAATAAATATGGTTCAGAGAAGGCTAAGGGACCACTGCAAGTCACCATCAAAAGGTAGGTTTGTAAAAAAAAGACTTCAATGTGGAGTTGAGAGGGAGCACATTAGTATCAAGGGCCTGGCCACAACTTGTACTGTCTCCCAATCTCCTCTCCCAATGGCCCAATCTCCTGTCCCCTCTGTCCTGAAGCTCCAGTTGCCCTCACTCTCCTGGTCATCTCCCTCCCAATCATCCAACTGCTCCCAGCCGTGTACCCATCCCCCACCCACTCACTATCCCCATTTGCCTTCCCCTTTTAAGCACTTACTTGAACTCAAATGTCTTTGCCAATGAGCTAAGCGCCAGAAGAACCTGTCAGCAGCTCATCGATTCTCACTCAGCTGAGCCTAAAGCCTAATATCAGGTGGACCTACCTGTTCAAGCTCGGGGAATTTCTAGGCCAAGCTCTCTCCAACCTGCTCCTATGTGACTTACTTCCAGCTCCTACAGCTCTGGCATAAAGTTTCCATCATTATGGCGTCACTGAGTGATGCTATCAATTTAATGCTAATTACGTGGAAATGTTGACAGTTTTATACTGTCGACTACCCATTCCGTAGAGAAATCGATGAAGGAAAACCTAATTCATTTCACTTAGAATTGCAAAACTGTCAAAAGAGAGAAGCCATTAGTGTGGGCTGGATTCAAACCCAAGTCCCAGAGGTGAAAGAGCATTTGCTTTGACTCAATCACCCAGTATTCCAAAAAACAATACAGAATTTTTAGGTTTAATCATCAGGTCCGATGATATTGCCAGGGGAACTAGCTGTGAGCAGCTACCATACTTGACATCGTCAGGGAGCTGAACAAACACATACAATTATAACAGCAAGTTTAGTGAAGAAAGCTCGATTGCACCCATTCAATCAGTTCTATCTACGGTCCAGTATACAGTCAACAGGGCTGATCCTGATTAAAATTAAAATATCCAAAAGCAAAAGCGAAAAGACTCTGCCCAGGTGCTACAGTAATTCTTTTTATCATTCTTCCGCAGATCATCTATCATCAACAAAAGCTTGCATTTATATACACCTAAACATAGCAAAACAGCCCATAGTGCATCGCCAGAGCTCCATCAAACATAATTTGATGGGGAAAATAAGATATTAGAAAAGAAAAACTTGCATTTATATAGCAGATTTTCATGACTGCAAGCTACCCCATAGCACTTCACAACCAATTCATTGCTTTAGAAGTGTACTCCCTGTTGTAATGTAGGGAGATGTGGGAGTCAGTTTGCGCTCAGCAAGATCCCACTGTTCTTGCAGTGACTTTTATTGAGGGATAAATATTAGAAAGGACATTGGTGAAAATCTCTCTGCTTTTCCTCTAAAGAGTGCCCGGGGATGTTTTACACAGATGGATAGCTGTGTCTCAATTTAACGTAGCCCCCCAAAGACATCACCTCAGAAGGTGCAAAGGACCATGATGCCTCAACACTTAAATCTTTGGAGTGGAGTTCAAACCCACAACTTATAGACTCAGAGGCAAGAGTGTAACTAACTGAGCTGCAGCTAACATATCATACAACTACACTGACATCAGCCATGGTGACAGCAGTGGAAAACCGTTGGCACATGTGAAAACACACCAGCAATGCCTTCGCAAGATTTTCCAAATTTAGTGGCAAGGAAGGCAGTCCAACAGCAGCATCCCCTACCTAGCCAACATGTCCATCATTGAGGTGGTATTCAATGAAAATCAGCTCGTCTGGGTGGGGCATCGTTCATATGCCTGACACCAGACTCCTGAAGCAACTACTGTACTCAGAACTTAGTCACAGCAGGAGGCCCCCAGGAGAACAGCGGAAACACTTTAGGGGTGTCCTCACAGCTGAAGAGGTCAAACATACCCATCCACTCATGGGAGCCCCTGGCTTGTGACCCACCAAAACGAAGATGATTTATTCAGGAAGGCACTGAACACATCGAGAGAATTCACTGGGAATGTGTAGAGGTGAAGTTGAGGCAACAGATGGAATGCACAAACCTCCAAACAACCCATCTACCCAACCCTTCAAACGCTACCTGCCCCACATGCAGCAGAATCTGCAGGTCATGCATTGGACTTATCAGCCATTTGAGAATCCATTAAACCGGAGGAGAAGAAAGTAATTCTCCACCCTGGGGACTGCCTGAGAAGATTATAGTCTCTTGGGCCACAGTAATGGAAGATTTTTGGCACATGTGAAAATGCACCTCAGTATGCAAGGCTTTTTTTTTGTATGCATCCTCTAGGCATGGAGCCTCACCCATCAAGAGCACATACCAACTTGAAATTATGGGAAGAAAATCCTTATTTGTGGCAGCTGAGAGCAGGGAAGCAAGTGCTAAAAAAAACCCTCGTATCACAACCCCATCACCAAATTGAGGCTTCATGGTAGGCCCCATGAAGACAGAAAACTTGGACAATCTGTCTACCGTTGTCTTAAAGCAGTCCAGCTGATGAGGTTCCCTCTGCAAACCAATGTCAACATCATGCCAAGTAAATAACAGGACAAAAGTAAAAAAGCTTTGAATGCAATCTGCTAGGGAGATGTTAAAGCTTCCCTGAACACTCAACATTGTTTGCATATCTTTCAGTTAGGGCGTCATAAAGAAGAAAAATGGGAGAATGTCAATGGTTTGTATTAAAAAAAGGAAAAGGTGGTAACTTAATTAAGAGATGAGGGAAAGAGACAGGGAGGACGTGTGTGTAATCATACAGCATTGTTTACATAAGTCTGTGCTCTGACAGCTTTGTACTTCGTCTCCTGACAAATGTACTACATTTGTGCTCCTCCTGTTGAACTACAACACTGGAACATTTTCAGACAGGAGTGAATAGAGACAACTCCACAAGGTCTCAGAATTCAACAACAGAAAATTTGGGAAAGGTGCAATGGGTAAGTCACTGCCTGAAGGAAAGAGACAAGCCTTTTGAAGCAGGGCTGGAATAGTCAGGAGAAAGCGCCGGTCATCACATAGCGAGCTGGAAACCAACTAACTTGGATTTATATAGCACCCGCACCATGTCAGAAGATCCCAGAGTACTTCATAGGCAATGAGTGCTTTTGAAGTGTGGTCACTATGGTAATGTTGGGAACATGCCAATTTGCACACTTCCAGCTCTTACAAACAGCAACGTGATAATGATCAGACAATTGGCCAGGAGACCCAGGAGAAATCCCCTGCTCTTAGAAAAAGTTGTAGCAACTTTTACATCAGACAGGTTTAATGTCTCATTTGAAAGATGGGGCAGCATTCTCTCGGTCATGCACTGGAGCGTCAGCCTAGATTATGACTGGCTGTAAAGTACTTCAGGATGTTATGAGGACATGAACAAAGGCAATTTCTTTCTTTCTCAGGCTTACATGACAGAAAATATCAGAGTGTACAGCAGACCTGTCAGCTTCTGCTAAAATTAGTTAATGCTCTGAATGTTGACCCCTTTTCTACAACAGTGTCCAGAGTATCTCTTTAGCTATACCACCTCTGGTGTGGTTCAGATGGAATTTCTTTGACCCTTTTTCTATGCCACTTGATGAGGTATGAGGATGGATCTTCTATTGAAAAAACGTTATGGGGAAAGGTCACTGTCTAAGGCCTTTCAGCCATAATCCACCAAGGGGCTGGAAACTGTGTCGAACCCCTTGGCTGTATGCTGGGCATGGAATGTATATTGTAAATATCAGGACTATTGTACTAAGGCACCTCAGAGTGAAACATGGGGCAGAATTTTCCCCCCATCAGATGGGGGAGCGGGATTCCCTGAGCCAAGAGTGCATCTTTCACGCATGCGCATGAAAGAGCGACTCAACTCCCTGAGGCTAAGTGCAGCCTCAGGGAGGTCGGCTCTACATTTAAAGATAGGGAAAAAAATTCCCTGACATGTCCCCTCATGTGACACTGTCACATGAGTTGAGACATGTCCATAATTTTTTAAAAACACTTTAAATTTTTAAAAACCTACATGAAGCCTTATCCTGCCCGTGGACGAGGTTTGATGCTTTTTCTAATGCCCACCAGGGCTCCCAGCCTGCCCACTGATCTTAAGGTTGGACGGGCAGCTCCATTAATTACTTTAATGACTCTATCAATGGCCTCAATTGGCCATTGACAGGTCAGCGGCCGCACAGCTGATTTCGCTGCGCTCCCACCTTCCTGAAAGTTTAAGTGGGGCACGGTGACGTCGGGAGTTCTGCCCAACATCATCTCGCGTCATTTAACTTGTCAGCAAGTGGGCCCCGCCACCTGCTCACCGATGGGAAAATCCTGGCCACGATGTGTGGAGAAAATTGTACTTTGCAATTTTCAATTTGAAACGTGTGATGTATTTTTGTAAATTTAACGAATAAAGTATATTTTTTTGGAAAAAAATGAAAAAACTGCACATCCATCTGCTTAATACATTCAAGCTACTTAGCTCTGTACATTATATTTTCATAGCTCCAAGCCAGGAATGGAATATGAATAGGTTAAGTAATCAGACGTGAACTTTGGGCTGATTGTAGAATTCACAATGTGTGGTGCTTCATTAAATCAATTAATTCCACTAATGAGCCCCATAACTAGCCCATACCTGGAGGAGTGCTTGATATTGGCATTAAGGTCACAAAAAACAGCCCAATGTCTCATTTCCATATATTGGGTAGAATTTAATTACAGGAACTCGCCTGCCACCTGGAGAATCAGCGAGAGCCCTGTATTACCTCTGTTGAGGAAGGCCAATTATATTAGGCACTTAATAGGCCAGAGTTGGGCCTTCCGTGGGATTAAGGACCCCGGGGATATAAATCCTGCCTCCCAACCCCCTGAAAGCTGCCAACCAGAGGCTGGCTGTTCTCCATTGCCATCAGCATCACCGAGAGAAGTGGCGGCTGCCTGCAAGCACCCATCAGAGGCCCAGGATCGACCAAGGACCCAGGCCACAGGTGAGTGAGGACTGGATGGGGGTCACGGGGAAGGGCAGCTGGCTGTGAGGGGAGGGGAGGGAAAGCAGGGTTCAGAGGCTTTTATTCTCTGTTGTCTACTTGATGGACATCTCTGGGCCCTGGTGCTGGCTTTACATTTGACAGTCTTTTCTCAGCTCAGTACCTGTTCTGGAGCCATTGTGGATAGAGGGCAGGCCAAAGTCAGTAGGTCAATCTGCTGCTCAGTGCCAGTTGTGCACATTGTCTTGGACAGGGCCTGCATGTCCAGTCCAGCTTACAATGACTACTAGCACAGGAAATGTACCTTAATTTTCTATTTCCAGTTTCCCTAGGACAACGTGCACTATAAATCTACTATAATTCATTAATCTGTTTACTGTTCAATAAATCTAGTAGTTTATCTCACAAGCTATGCTCTGCAAACAGATTTATTCTTCTGCCTTTCTAAAGATGAAGCAATCACACTGTAGCACACTAAATATCCAGTAAACTAGTTACAGTGACAAGAGTTTCCTCTCCTGTTCCTGGGCTCACTGCATTTATCAAAACTGGGCACTTAAAGGCACATTCCAATTTACAGGTGGGCTTACCTATCTACTTAAGGCCCAGAGAAATATCTAGCGGTAAAATATCGAAAATGTTAACACTTGCACATGACGGTGGAAATAGGTCTACCTAATATGAAGGAAACAGAACAGACCGTGTGTAATTCGGTGGGGAGACAAAAGAATTAAACAGGTGATGCAAATCGCAGTCACCTGACCTCCAAGAAACAGCGGTGGGGTTGAAAAGAAAGCATTTTAGAATGGGCACCTCTCCCTTCAAACTGTTACACCAAATGAAGCGTAAAAATAAGTTCTTCAAACACCCTCACATGTGGTGTTTCTGTCCACTCAGCCACTCAAATTACAGTAGGACGTCGGCAAATAGTCTGAGGAAACTCAGGGTCAAAGTTTTCCAGATGGCCTACAGCACCTTTTCACAGCCCAATGCCAGCACTCATTCCCCCACCCCCCTCCACACCCCCACCCCCCTCCAGAAAATAAATCTTGCTCTTTCAGTTCCCCTTATATCCTTTTAAGTGTGCCATGCTGACCACTTCATTTTAAAGTCAAACAGACAAGCCACCTTGTCTCAATATCCCTTCTTCTTCTGCCGTTTTTCTTTGCTTATACTGGCCTCCCAACCCAGCCCAACCCAGCCCAGCCAAAAAAAGATTGCACCTCACCCGATTCCAAGCTCCCTGATTATGAGCTTCTCAAAAGTCTCCGTTTGTGTGCAATTATTTTTGACTCTTCTCTTTGTTATTCTGGCTGATGCCAGGCTGACCTCATTGTTTTAACCATCTAGAATAACGCACAGTTTCCATGTCAGTAAAAGCCGACCAGAGGAAAATAAGTTAGGAAAATTGTATTTTTCAGCCACTATTTTCCTGAAGTCCATTTCCCCGAGGGATGGGACGGGGTTTGAGCAAGTAGTTCACTCGTGTTTTACAGTGCTGTTCCCAGGGCATAAGAAATGTGAGTAGGAGTTCACATGGCCCCTCAATCCAGATCAGCCAGTCAATCAGATGATAGCTGATCTACCTCAACTCCAGGGGACTGCGCTATCCCCAAAATTTCATTTGGCTTTTTGCTCACACCTGCTTTTTCATCAATGTTGGCAAATTCAGAAGTCGTATCCCTTTGACTTATACAATATAAAATGTCTTCTATAGTTACAGGCGTATGGTAAAGTTGGACAAGATATCAAAGTTTCTAGTATTTTGATCAGTTGTCTTCACTTCTTTAGTTCTAAATTTCCCCTCCAGTCTTCTCTCATTGTGCTGACTTGTGGGTGTGATGCCACAGGAACTGTCTGTAAGTCCTGAATCTTGCCAGCAAATAGTGTGAACCTAAAATGTCAGAAGGTTATTTAGCTGTGGAGGCATCATAAACAAGCCCCATACGGCCCTCACTCTGCATCCACACAAGCTCACCATGCAGCTGGGATCACTGGATAGGAAACAGGGCTGAAATTCCTCCCTCCTCTGGTACGAGGATTCTGAGCCCAATTCACAGCACCATGTCACCAAACATGGCATAGGCCAAGAATCGAATTACTGATCACAGAATAGTACAGCACAGGAGGTTATTCGGCTCAACGTTCCTGAGGGATAGCCAATTAGTCCCTCTCCACCATTTTTTGCCCATAAACCTGTAAATTTTGCCACTTCAAGTGTTTAACTTATTCCCTTTGGCAAGTTATTACTGAATCTGCTTCCACTGCCCTTTCAGGCAATGCATCCCAGATCACAACAACTTACTGTATTAAAAAAAATTATCCTCATCTCACCTCTGTTCCTTTTGCCAATTCCCTTAAATCTGTGTCCTCTTGTTACCAACATTCCTGCACAGGGATCTATTTCTCCTTATTTACTGCTTCAAAACACTTTACAATTTCAAACACCTCTTATTAAATATTCTACCATTCTATTAAATCTTCTCTGTAACCCCTGGTGCCTCGATATCCTTTCTAAAGTGTAATGTTCAAAATTGGATACAGCACTTCAGCTGAGGTCTAACCAAGGAGCTATAAAGGTCTGGTATAACTTTCTGGCTTTTGCACACCGTGCGCAATTTATAAAATCTTGGATCTGGAATGCCTTTTTAGCAGCCTGATCAACGTGCCCTGCCATCGTCAAAGGTGTGTGTACATAAACCCCAGGGGGGCTGAATTTTTGTGCCCAGGTCGGCAGCTCAAAGTCAAAATAATTCCTGGCTGCGCAAATCGACCTGGGATAAAGCCCCCTGGATGGTCAGATTTTCATCCCAGGGGGAGTGGGGTGAAATATGTGTCAGGCCCACTACCCCCTGAAATGGTTCAGAGGCGGCACAGGGGCTGCAGCTGCAGAGGAGGGCTGGGCAAAAAGGCCTGGCCTTGGCGCTCCGGCACTATGCAAAAATAAAAACAAAAAGCAGCACTCCAACCCTCACCGTTCACTCCCCCACCCACTTCCCACACCTTCCCCACCGAGTTCAGGAGCGGAACTGCCGGATTCAGTCTTCTGGCACCATTTTTTGCTACTGTCCCTATTTGTCCTTGAGAAGGTGGTGGTGAGCCGCCTTCTTGAACCGCTGCAGTCCATGTGGTGTAGGCACACCCACAGTGCTGTTAGGGAGGAAGTTCCAGGATTTTGACCCAGCGACAGTGAAGGCACGGCGATATATTTCCAAGTTAGGATGGTGATTGGCTTGGAGGGAACTTGCAGGTGGTGGTGTTCCCACGTGTCTGCTGCCCATGTCCTTCCAGGTGGCAGAGGTCATGGGTTTGGAAGGTGCTGTCTAAGGAGCCTTGGTAAGCTTCTGCAGTGCATCTTGTAGATGGTACACACTGCTGCTACCACAGCGCATTGGTGGTGGAGAGATTGAATGTTTGTGGATGTGATGCCAATCAAGCAGGCTGCTTTGTCCTGGATGTTGTCGAGCTTCTTGATTGTTGTTGGAGCTGCACTCATCCAGGCAAGTGGGGAGTATTCCATCACACTCCTGACTGGTGCCTTGTAGATGGTGGAACGGCTTTGGGGAGTCGGGAGGTTAATTATTCACCACAGAATTCCCAGCCTCTGACCTGCTCTTGTAGCTGTTGTATTTTTATGGCTAGTCCAGTTCAGTTTCTGGTCAATGGTGAGGCTCCCAGGATGTTGACAGCGGGGGATTCAGTGATGGTAATGTCATTGAATGTCAAGGGGTGATGGTTGAATTCTCTCTTGGTGGAGATGCACATTGCCTGGCACTTGTGCGGCGCAATTGTTACTTGCCATTTGTCAGCCCAAGCTTGAATATTGTCCAGGTCTTGCTACACATGGACACGGACTGCTTCAATATCTGAGGAGTTGTGAATGGTGCCAAACAATCATCAGCGAACATCCCCACTTCTGACCTTATGATGGAGGGAAAGTCATTGATGAAGCAGCTGAAGATGGTTGGGCCGAGGACACTATCCTGAGGAACTCCTATAATGATGTCCTGGGATTGAGATGATTGATCGCCGATGAGGTGAGGAGTTGAGTGGCCCCTTCGCAACCCAAACGGAGCATCAGTGCATAGGTTATTGCTGAGTAAGTGCCGCTTGATAACACGTTGAGGACACCTTCCATCAATTTGCTGATGAATGAGAGTAGACTGATGGTGTGGGAATTGGCCAGGTTGGATTTGTCCTACTATAATACATCAACTCACACTACTCCGAGTGAAATTGCTTCTATTGTGTGTTGACCCATTCCACCAGTCTGTCTAGGTCCTCTTGCTCAATGCACACTATATTTTGATATTTCATGTTGTCTGCAGACTTTGAAATTATGTCCTGTATACCCAACTCCAGGCTACTAATATATATCAAACAAATCTTCCTGCTTTGTATGAATTAGCTTTACCCAGGGCTATGCAGTTGCAAACTGTGCCTCTTGAGGTAGCCAACATTTAAATAAAATCTTCTGTAACATAACTTATATCGGGACAGTTTCCTCTGGATGAACAGTTAGGATGTTTGATGGCAAGTTCACTGAAGATCAGCCCTAACATGGCATTTTCCAGGTTTGTTGTGAAAAACAGTTTGTCAATCATTTGCAAGTTTAAATTACAGTGATGAATCAACCTAGATATTATCTCTGTGACTCAACTAAATGCTCGCAGTAAATTTTGAGAATTAGCTGGTAATCAACACATCAAAGTTGCTCTTCTTTCAGTGTTTTTGTTTTGCTCATTGGACGTGGGCACTGCTGGCTGGGCCAGCATTTATTGCCCTAATTATCCCTAATTGCCCTTGAGAAGGTGGTTGAGCTGCCTTCCTGAACCACTGCAGTCCCTGTGATATTGGTACACCCACAGTGCTGTTAGGGAGGGAGTTCCAGGATTTTAATGTGGCAATATAGTTCCAAGTCAGGATGGTGTGTGGCTTGGAGGGAAGTTTTCAGGTGAAGGTGTTCCCATGTGTCTGCTGCCCTTGTTTTTTTTCAGGTCTAGAGGTTGTGTGTTTGGAAGGTGCTGTCAAAAGAGCCTTGGCGAGTTGTGGCAGTGAATCTTGTAGATGGTACACACTGCTGCCACTGTGCACGGTGGTGGGGGGAGTGAATGTTTCAGCCAATGGGGTGCTGATCAAGTGGGCTGCCTTATCCTAGATGTTGGTGAGCTTCTTGCCTGTTGTTGGAGCTGCAGCCACAAAGGCAATTGGCAAGCATCCTATCACACTTCTGATTTGGGTCTTGTAGATGTTGGACAGATTTTGGGGAGTCGGGAGGCGAGTTGCTCACCAGTATTTATGTGACTGATCAAGTTGTGTTCCTGATCAGTGGTAACCCATATGATGTTGATGGGTTAAGGGATTCAGCAATTCTAATGCCATTGAATGTCAAGGGCAGATGGTTAGTTTCTCTCTTGTTGGAGCGTTATTGCTTTGCACTTGAGCGGTGCAAATGCTATTTTACTTTCTGTCTAAAAGGAAGATAACATTGATGTATTCCAGTGTAGGAAAATATACAATGCTCCATTGCGTAGGATATAACTAAGGACAAAAGCAATCCAAAATAATATGATGCTAAGCAACCATCCGAATGATGAATTGGCATGAGGTAAGCAATTATCCTGCGGAGCACAGATTGGGCACTGGCAACACCAGCCAGATGTAATGCCCCAGAGGCCGGAACCATTCTCATGGTTGGGCTTTATTTAAATGAATGTGGCTAGCCTGCCAGTGCTAAATACAAAATGGTAGGAAGGATTTTTATGGAAATCAGTAAGAGTAATTGTGCTATTCCTGCTCTGAAAAATCTTCCATTGTCTTTGCTCGACTCCCTTTAAAGATGCTTGGTTTGGACGCTTACTGCTTGCAGTCAGAGGGCATTGCACTATAGTTCATAAGTGACATCAAATGCCTGTCTATATCAAAGGAATCTCAAACAACGAGTCTCTGAACAGGCCACCTATTTCCAGACCTGCTCAAAAATGGCAGTGGAAAGATAGCAATGAATAGCAACTTTTATCTAACCACAATCCTAATCCCACAGAGAAAACAAAATCACATGGTAGAGGGGCCAAAATCACACATCTTGTGTTCATATTAATCCTCCCATAGTAAAGCATTTGAAGACAGAGACAATGGTTTAACATCCAGACCACATCCAATCAAATCCACCGAACCTCCAAATGCCTGTCCAGTACAAAGAACGTTCCTCAAAGTAAAGGAAGATCAGCCAAGCAGCTTTTCCAATTCTTATATCAACTTGCCCCTGCATGCCAGTGGGTGTAACATCAACTGCTCCCCACACCCCCACCCCCACCCCCACCCCCACCCCCCTCCCCCCACCCCCAACCGAAACATTGGAACATCATCCAAACCAGAGGAAGCAGAGTAACGAGGGAGGGAAGGAGAGGAAACACTCAATTTTAAAAGTCTCATCCCTGTGTTCAAACCCTCCATGGTAATGCCCCTAGGGCAGCCAGCTCCGGCTGGACATATTCCAGGAGACGTTGATGGAAGTGACATCATGGAAAGGAAACAGCCCAGGGTGAGTGGGTTCAAAGGAAGCACGAGAGGGGAAAACAAATCAACTTTAATTAGGCAAATGGGATGAATTAGCAGCGAGGGTGAATAATGATTAAAGTTTAGAGGGAAAAAAAACCTTTATTCAGTTTTAAGGGGCTTGATGCAAGATCCTATGCCATAGTTTACAGAGATATTAAAAGCTGCTAAAACTGAGGAGAAAGTAATTCTTTTTCTCTCACTTTTCAAATCTGTATTGTTAATGCAATGAAGAGATCAGAACCCCCACTCACATCCATCGCACTCGGACTAATGTTTGCTGCTCAAGCCTCATCCCTCAATAAGATTCAAAGCCCAGCCATTGTAGCTTGCTGAAATCCCAGCCACACACCTCCTGGCTTGCCTTTCAGTTTAGGGTTTGAATTCGATTGGATGGTTCTGTGTTGATGTAATGTCACTGCGTAACAGTGCCTCATGGGAGTTGCAGTTCCCTGGTGGTTGCTGATGAATTATGGGACTGACCTGTATAAAACATCATTTTAAAATCTCCCAGAATGCTTTCTTTGGCCACCGGTAGGTTGGTGTCGATTCCAATAGACTCCTGGCCAATTCCAGGCAGGTTGACAACCCCGATTGCCTCTCCCTGTGACCTCCTACAAACCCAGCTCCAAAAACAGTACATTGCTACAACTCTGACCTCGGCCAGAACGTTTAGCTCGGCGGGCAGACGAGCGTCCGACCTCACCGAGCGCAAAGTGACCCCTGATGATGTCAGCCGAGCGCGCTGACGTCAATGCTCAGTAGCGCGATGGTCCGGTCGGCAGGTAGCTGGCAATGAACCTGCTGACAATGGAAAGGCCTATTAAGGCCATTAAGTTATCAGCTGATGTTAATTTTTCGCTGCCCATTCAACCTAACAGCCGGTGGGGCAGGCGAAAAGGTCAAGCGGCCTTTGCAATTTTTGGAAACCTCATTCATGGACGGGATGAGGTTTCCAAAAGCAAATACAAATAAAATAAAAACTTTACTTTTTATTTAATTAAAAACATGTCCCTGCTCACGTGACATTTTTCTGTTGTTTATTAATCTTGTTCAATATCTTCCTCCTCTGCCTGAGGCAGCCCCGTGCCTCGGGGGATTATTCGGTGCTCTCTTGCACGTATGTGTGAGGCTCACCCTCCTTCCCCCCGCCCACACAGGCAGCGCTCAGCCCACCAGCGTGAAATCGCAGTGCGCTGTCGATCGCGGACGGCACTCGGCTTCCCACCCACCCACCCCGCCAATCCCACACGCCAAGGGCAAAATTCTGACCCTTTTGTGCATCCCTCAGTAATATTCCCGTATTCTGGGCCAGAATTTTACATTGGGCGTGTCGGGGGCGGGGCCTGACACGCCAGAATGTAAAATGACCCGCGATGGCGTCGGGCGTGTGTCCCGATGTCACCGGGCACCATCGCGATATAGAGGTAGGCGGGCGCTATGAGGACAGAGGTGCAGCCGCCATTAATTAACAGGCAAGTTAAGGCCCTTGTGCAGCCCGTGCAATTTTCAGGGCACCACATGGGCGCAACAGGTGGACCACATTTTCAAACACCTCATCCATGGGCACAATAAGACAGGTGAGTGGGCACACTAATGTGAGTTGTTAGTACTTTAGATTATACCTTACTGCTCCTTGCTTGTGTGAACAGGACAACTTCATTTCGCTTCAGAGCTACTTTGACAGAAATAACAAGCTTCAGTTCAGGACTCCAAAGGATTGTGGTCTCCGCTGGAGGCACCTCCTCTGAGGAGGAAGAGAGGGGCAGAAGGGAGAGGGGGTCAGGTGTCCCAATGCAGCCTCCAGGGGGGGTGACCTGTGGGAGGAAAGGCGCAGACACAAGGGGCGCAGGGTCAGCAGATAGTCCCAAGGTGGAAGGGGCTGCAGAAGATGCCACTATCCTGCTGCCAGGGTTTACAGACGGTGATGCAGCTACCTCAATATGTCTGAGGTGCAATGCTGAAGGAGGCTCCACCTCTCAAGGGAGACAGTGACCTCCATTTGTCAGATGATCGGCCCTGAGATCAGCTCCAACTGTGAGAGTGGACACCCCATGCCAGCGGCTCTGAAGATCACAGTAACCCTCAACCTCTATGCCTCCGGCTCTTTCCAAGGGAAGCCCTTCCTGTTGACAAAGGCACCCGGCTGACCCGCTGGCATCTTGATGGCCACATGTGTGCAGTCGATGGCACCCTGGATGCGGGGGAACCCAGCAATCGCTGAAAAGCTTCTGGCTCAGTCAGCCTGGCTGGCCTCGTCCATACGATACTGAATGAAAGTCAAAGCATGTCTGAACAGAGCATCTGTCACCAGATCTTTGTAGAGTCTCCCAATCAGCTGTCCACAGTTGCTTCAAGCTGGTGACAGACGCTCTGCTCAGGCATGCATTGACTTTCATTCACTATCACACGGACGAGGCCAGCCAGACACAGTGAGTCAGAGGCTTCGCGGCCATTGCTGGCTTCCCCCATGTCCAGGGTGCTATAGACTGTACACATGTGGCCATCAAGGCACCAGCAGGTCAGCCCAGAGCCTTCGTCAACAGGAAGGGCTTCCATTCCATGAACGTGCAGATAGTGTGTGATCACAGGATGCTGATTCTACAAGTCTGTGCAAGGTACCCAGGCAGCTCCCACGACACCTACATCCTCAGAAATTCCCAGGTGCCGGGGCTCTTCAGTGCTCCAGCCCGGCTGGATGGATGGCTGCTGGGTGACAAGGGCTATCCCCTCAGAAGGTGGCTCATGACGCCTCTCCACCATCCAAGAACAGAGGCTGAGCAGCGGTACAATAGGAGCCTCCACAAGGGCTGTGGTAGAGAGAACCATCGGTCTTCTCAAGATGTGCTTCCGATGCCTGCATTGTTCAGGGGGCGCACTCCAGTACCCCCTAGATCGTACGTCGCTGATAGTGGTTGCATGCAGTGCTCTCCACAATCTGGCATTGGAAAAGGGGGAAGCAGTGAAGGAAGAAGACATAGACACAGATGCTCCGGCTGCACATGATGAGTCCAATTGTGAGCCCGAGGATGAGCTCGCTCAGGAGAACACTGAGGGGAATAGACGCTGACCTGGACAACCTCCAGGGAGGCAGGGACACCCGGGAGGCTTTGGTGCAACTATCCTTCAGCTAGCTTACCACAGATGGACCTACAACACACGCCAGGGCTGCAGGCTCCATACTCGATACCTGAGAGCAACATCTGCCTGGTTAGGGACATTAACTATGTACCTTGTCAATAAAGCTCAAGACAAACAAGTCACTCATAACATCATGGGTTCCCCTTCACCTGCAGAAGTAATGATGAACCCCGAGGCTTGTTGAACACAAACGCATTTAATGGTGGGGAGCCTGGTATTCATAAAACAAATCCAATGGAAAGGTGTTCGCCTTCACACCAACTAATAACTAACTTAGATGTGGGGGAAAAAATATCACCAGTGATAAGCCCATGTTGTGCCCAAGGTGATTTACGTTTGCATTTACAGGTGCTACGTCTTGGTGCTCCCTCGTCGCTGGCACTGGCATTGGAGACAGCCCGCTCACTCTGCTCTCCCATTGGCCTTAGTGACCTTGGCGGGTGTCCTCTGGCCCATGGAGCCTGTGCTGGCTCCTGGGAGGGAGTGGCCAGTGCCACAGCTGGCATCTCCCCAGTCGCTGCAGCCTCATCGGATGCCACGGTCACTGGCAGAGGGGCAGAGGAGCTGCTGCCTCATCCAGAGAACCCTGAGAGGAGCCCACAGAGACAACAGGCAGCTCGGGCAACTTCAGGTCACTTTGAACCTCCCTGCCCACCACTGATGGATGGTCACCAAGCTGGGATACTGGGTGCCCAATCCATCTCCCACACTGACAGTCACCACCTGAGGTCATTGCTGGTGTGAGGGCTTGCAGGTCCGAGCAGCCTCTCCATGAGAATTGCCACTCTCTCCATGGAGGAGGCAGTGCGCTCGGCCATGAGGGTCATTGCATTGCTCATGCTCCACACAGACTCCTCCACAACGGGCACCAGGGCACGAATTCCCTCGTGTATCTCTGCCAGATCCTCCTGCACACCCTGCTGGACCTCCAGCATCTGCTGCCTCAGGGACAACTCCAGAGGCCCATCATCAGCCTCCGACTGAGCGTGTTCCTGGTCTCCCTCTGTCCTCTGACTGCTGGTGCCCTGGGCATTCTCTGCCTCCGCCTGCACCTCAAGCGAGTATGAAGTGCCCTCACTGCTGTGCCCTGAGATACTATCCACCAATCTAATGCCCACTGAGGTGCTGGTATCTGCGCTGGTGCCTGCCTGGCCAAGAGGCTGTGAAACTGTTGCGTTTATATTGTCTGTGTCCCCTGAGGTGAGCGGCAGTCCTTCAGGCTCCTGACCCCGACAGGCTTCTGGTGAGCCTGAAAGGAAGAACAAGGACATGGCACTAGCTGAAGTCATTACACTGTTAGTGTGCATGTCTAGCTCCCAGATCAGGGTGTCCTCGTCTTTCCATTATCAACGGAGATTCCACGTTTGAGGCTCACATCAATATAGAGACAACAGTGGAATGGTCGCTATGACAGACATTCTGACCTCAGTGCACTGCACTCTTACCTCCCTGTGGCACCCCAACCTCACCGTGACCGGTTGACCTCGGTGAATGGCGTCTCTCCAGCTCCAGTGCCACCTGCTCGTGTCTGGACAGGACCAGAAGGTGGGGAGCTCCTCCGCCAGTCCACAACCTCTCAGCATTGTTGTGGGCTGCGTCCTCCTGAAAGGACAGAGGAACATTGATTAGTCCACCCTGTCCCTGCATTGCTATTGCAGCCTGGCCAATCCCACCTGAGGGAAACCTCGCAGGCCTCAGCCAATTCGTGACCCTGGAGCTGCAAAACACTCGGTCCAAGCAGCCCGGCCTCAGCCCCTTCCCCAGAAGCTGCCTCATTGACATTTGCCCCTCACACTCTAAGAACCCTGAGCTCCAGGGAGTGGGGGGGCGCTCCTACCTGCTAAGTGACCCATGCCAACACGGTACTCACCCCTCCCGATCGCAGGAGGACAGTGAAGCGCTTGCGGCGCTGCCCCCATGTGCGCCTCAACACATCGTGGGAGCTGAGCCGTGACGCCACCTCCTCCCAGGCATTTTTGGTGAGGTGGGGAGGCCTCCTCCTCCTGTCCCTTGGGACAAGGATATCCCGGCGATGCTGTCCCCCTCCTCCAGGGGGGCAGCGAGACACTGGTCGGAAAACCCCGAGCCTGCCGTGTTCAGCGCTGACGTTCTCCATGCTGAGGGTCCTCCCAGCCAATGGCAGCCTTGGCATGGCCGACTGCTCCGTTTTCAGACAGGCTGCCGGATTGCCATTGGACCCGGCCGACATTGAAGCTTCCGCTCAACCCGCCCCTTCTCGCTGATGTAGGAGACGGGCATTACGCCGGACGGGCCTTAATTGGTCCATCCCTGTAACATGGCGGCGTGGACCCGATCGCAGGCAGCAGTCAGATTCCTGACCGCTCCCACCGAGCCCACCCAACAAGGGCAAAATTCTGCCCCTCTTGTGCATCCCCCACTTTAGTTACCCCACCATTGAAGGGCATATCTTCACCTGTCTATGCCCTAAACTCTGAAATTCCCTCTCTAAACCCCTCCAACTATCTCCCCTCCAAGAAGTTCCTTAAAGTCTGCCTTTGACCAAGTATTTATTCAACCTTCTTAACGTCTCCTTTTTTGCTTCAGTGGCAATTTTCTGTCTCATAACATTCCTGTGACAAGCCTTGGGACTGTTTGCATAATAAAAGTGCTATGCAAATGCAAATTCCACCAATACTCTCCCTCCTAGAGCAGTATTTGTTTATCAAATTCATCAAACCTACCGCAGTCTATAAAAACACCTAGACTGAGCAACATTAACATGTTGAGCTATAAAAGGAAGAAAAAAAGGCAGTAATATTCCAAAACATGTTTACCAACCACCCCCAGCTGCCCCAAGGGCAGACTTACTCATCCTATGTCCATGTGATCCAAGGGTCAGATATGAGTTTCAAAAAAACTATCACCCTGTTCGGTCCCATGGAAGGGAAACTGTTGGTTTGAACAAACATAAATCACGAGAAGGACCACAATACTCAGAACAGCCAGACAGCTACCAGTACTTTCAGCTACAAGTCAATCCCTCTGGTACTATGAACAATATCCCATTCATTTATACTGAAATTCCTTGAGTTTACAAGCCAAGGTATTAAGTATTTAATTATTGCAGTTTAATAATGCATTGGGTGTAGAAGAATAGCCAATGGAATAATAACATCTCCTTATAAGGGCAGCCATCAGGATCGTTCAGAAGCATGATGGATGGCTCCTCTGTTTGATCCTGGAAAAAGTTAATAATGCTGCAAAATGCTTATGCATGTTGTACTTTTGCCCCCTCCACCCAGCTTATGGCCTTGCCAAGAAATAGTTGTAAAATTATGAAGTTCTCCCGTTGCTCCTTTGGCTGCACAGCTCTGAATCTTACTGCACTGAAAGTCCCTTTCAGTCCCTTATCTCACTTCGCTCCTGCCTCATAAGCCTTCATGTTTTTTTCTGCTTCTGGCATGTTCCTGGCTCTCCAACTCTGCCACCGCTCCTTTTGCCCCAACCCCACCATCCCCCTCCCGGCTAAGACCCACACTGCAAGCTGCATGACCAATGTGACACCCATTGCTGCTATTTCCATGGGCAAGGGTATTAAGAATTACTGAGCCATGATAAGATTGCAAATACTGTGACAATTGAGCGTATGCTCTAGCCATGGTTAAGAGCAGCTGACACTAACTGGGGAAGGTTAGGGCACATATAGCGGAACCAGTTTCTATCTCGGGGAAGAGAAAAGTAGTCTGCCTTTATGTTATACTGGGCAGAGCTTTTCACTCAGCGGGTGTGATCGAACCTGCTTCCACCATACTCCCAGGCAACACTTTCACATCCCAACAACTCACTGACTAAACAAGTTTCACCTCATGTCATGTCTCCATTGCTTCTTCTGACATTTACCTTAAATCTGAGCACGCTTGTTCTCAACCCTTCCACCAATAGGAACAGTTTTTTCCCTTTCTACTCTACTCAGACCCCTCATGATTTTGAATACCTGTATCAAATCTCTCAACCTTCTCTTCTCTGAGGGGTAAACAGTCCCTTCTCTAATCTTTCTACATAACTAAAGTTCCTCATCCCTGGAATCATTCTTGTGAATCTTTTCTGCAATCTCTCCAATGCCTTCACATTCTTCCTAAAGTTTGGTACCCAGAACTGAGGCCAAACCAGTGTTCTATACAGGTTTAGCATATGTTCCTTGCTTTTGTACTCTATGCTGCTATTGATAAAGCCTAGGATACTGTATGCTTCATTAACCACACATTCAACCTGTCCTACCACCTTCAATGACTTATCCACATATATATTCAGGTTCCCTCTGCTCCTGCACCCACTTTAGAATTGTACCTTTTATTTAACATTATCTCTCCACGTTCTTCCTACCAAAATGAATCACCTCACACTTCTCTGCATTGAATTTCATCTGCCACTTGTCCACCCATTCCACCAACCTATGTTCTTTTGAAGTTCTTCATTATCCTCCTCACAGTTCACAATGCTTCCAAGTTTTGTATCACCCACAAATTTTGAAATCGTGCCCTGTACATCAAGGTCTAGGTTATTAATCTATATCGGGAAGAGCAAGAGTCATAATGCTGGCCCCTGGGAACTTTACTACAAGCCTTCCTCCAGTGAAAAGCTTCCATTAACCACTACTCTCGGTTTCCTGTCACTCAGTCAATTTTGTATCCATGTTGCCCCTGTCCCTTTTATTCCATGAGCTCTAACTTTGTTCATATGTCTGTTGTGTGGCACTTTGTCAGATGCATTTTGGAAATCCTTGTACATCACATCAGCAGCATTGTCCTCATCAACCTTCTCTGTTAGATCATCAAAAGGTTCCAGCGGGTTAGTTAACACATTTTTCCCCTAACAAATCCATGCTGGCTTTCCTTAATTTGCCGAAGTGACTATTAATTTTGTCCTGAATTATTGTTTCTAGAATGATCCCACCACTGAAGTTAAATTGACTGGCTTGTAGTTGCTGAGTTTATCTTTACAACCTTTTTTGAACAAGAGTGGAACATTGGAAGTTTGAGTCAGATTTCTCCATGACTGTTTCACATCAGTTTTATGGGCTGTTCCCTAACAAAACATCAGGTCACTTACCAGTTAGGCAACAGGTTAAAATCTGGATTGAACAAGTCACCCACTGTCAGGCTTGTAAGCTAATGCAAAGTTGTTTTAAAACTTAATTAACTCTTTTGAGTAAAAATTAAGTTTTAAGCCTGTTCTCTTATCACTGATCATTGGATTTTAATGAGCCCTTAAATAAGTTTACCAATAAGAATCATGCACATTTGCCATATAAACCTACATAAATAGCATGAAAGTCTGCATAGGTTCAGCTACTCAGCTGAATGTGTTACTCATCCTTTCTTGTATTATCCAGAATATTGTTCAAAACTGTCAAAAAGGATTGGAGAAAGTTGAATTATAGACTAGATTTTATGAATGTTGTGCTTCAGCTTTGAACACAACTGCTGGATTTTCATTAAAGTAAACGGATGGAAAATCTTGTGTTTTCTGCCATTTTTTATGAAAGTCACACTTACCTCATCGGACAGCGAGGTCAGGAACTCCACGTTCCTCTGAGTTTCTGTATGTGCACATACCGGGGGTGGGCTGTACATGCGCAGTTCTGTACACAAAAAGCAGGACAAATCAAACCCGTCCAATTACCGCCCCATCAGTCTACTCTCCATCATCAGTAAAGTAATGGAAGGGGTCATCAACAGTGCTATCAAGCGGCAACTTGCTTAGCAATAGCTGCTCACTGATGCCCAGTTTTGATTCCACCAGGACCACTCAGTTCCTGACCTCATTACAGCCTTGGTTCAAACATGGACAAAACAGATGAACTCCCGAGGTGAGGTGAGTGTGACTGCCCTTGACATCAAGGCAGCATTTGACTGAGTGTGGCATCAAGGAGCCCCAGCAAAACTGGAGTCAATGGGAATCAGGTGGAAAACGCTCCCTGGTTGGAGTCACACCTAGCACAAAGGAAAATGGTTGTGGTTGTTGGAAGTCAGTAGTCTCAGTTCCAGGACATTACTGCAGGAGTTCCTCAGGGTAGTGTCCTCGGCCCAACCATCTTCAACTGCTTCATCAATGACCTTCCTTCCATCATAAGGTCAGAAATGGGGATGTTTGCTGATGATTGCACAATGTTCAGCACCATTCGTGACTCTTCAGATACTGAAACAGTCTATGTCCAAATGCAGCAAGACCTGGACAATATCCAGGCTTGGGCTGACAAGTAGCAAGTAACATTCGTGCCATACAAGTGCCAGGCAATGACAAGAGAGAATCCAACCATCGCCCCTTGACGTTCAGTGGCATTACCATCACTGAATCCTCCACTGTCAACATCCTTGGGGGTTACCGTTGATCAGAAATTGAACTGGACTAGCCATATAAGTACTGTGGCTACAAGAGTAGGTCATAGGCTAGGAATCATGCGACGAGTAACCCACCTCCTGACTCCCCAAAGCCTGTCCACCATCCACAAGGCACAAATCAGGAGTGTGATGGAATATTCCACTCTTGCCTGGATGAGTGCAGCGCCCAAAACACTCAAGAAGTTTGACATTGTCCAGGACAGAGCAACCCCCTTGATTGGCACCACATCCACAAACATTCACACCCTCCACCACTTATGCACAATAGCAGCAGTGTGGCTTTATTCTCTGAGCAAGTGTATTGAATCTCAAACTTTGTCTACTTTAAACAAAATGTTATTTTAAACAAAATGGTCACTAACCAGATCTTAACAAAAACTTGGTCTAGGATCATAACACACTAAATTCTAGATAGGTATCCTGTGAGTAAAGCTGCATGTTTTAGAATCCAAGTTCAGAAAATTTATTCTTAAACTGCTTTAATGCAAATACAAAAGCAATCTATTGGATAAACAGAATATTTACTCTTTTCGTATGGAATATGCCATTCACTCCACAAGAAAGGGCTCTACAACTGCTGACTCATGCCTGCAACTTAAATGAGTAATAGCAAAAAACTGCAGATGCTGGAAATCCAAGTGGGGGTGGGGTGGGGTGAAGGAATTAAAAAAGGCTAAAAGGTAGAGATAAAACAATGGATGGAAATACATTTAAAAATAATGGAAATAGGTGGGAAAAGAAAAATCTATATAAATTATTGGGGGAAAAAAGGGGGAGGATCGGAAAGGGGATGAGGATGGAGGAGAGAGTTCATGATCTTAAATTGTTGGAGTGTTGAAATTGCAAGCGACAGAAAGGTCTGGGTAATGCTTCCGGACAGACCGAAGGTGTTCTGCAAAGCAGTCACCCAGTCTATGTTTGGTCTCTCCAATGTAGAGGAGACCGCATTGGGAGCAACGAATGCAGTAGAATAAGTTGAGGGAAGTGCAAGTGAAATGCCGCTTCACTTGAAAGGAGTGTTTGGGCCCTTGGACGGTGAGGAGAGGGGAAGTAAAGGGGCAGGTGTTGCACCTTCTGCGGTTGCATGGGAAGGTGCTGTGGGAGGGGGTTGAGGCGTAGGGGGTGATGGAGGAGTGGACGAGGGTGTCCCGGAGGGAACAATCCCTGCGGAATGCTGCCGGGGGGGTGAAGTGAAGGTGTGTTCAGTGGTGGCATCATGCTGGAGTTGGCGGAAATGGCGGAGGATGATCCTTTGAATGCGGAGGCTGGTGGGGTGATAAGTGAGGACAAGGGAGACCCTATCCTATTTCTGGCAGGGAGAGGAAGGTGTGAGGGCAGATGCACGGGAGATGGGCCGGACACGGTTGAGGGCCCTGTCAACCACTATGGGGATTCCTTCACCCCACCCCACCCCCACTAGGGCTATCTGTACCTTGCTTGTCCTGCTTGCTACCCTTAATTAGCACGTTCCATAGACCTTCAACATCTCTTTGTCCTTTTGTCTGTGACATCTTTTGGCTATCTCCACCTATCATTGGCCCTCTATCCAGCTTTACCCCCCCACTTAAACCAGCTTATATTTCACCCCTTTTCTATTCTTACTTAGTTCAGTTGAAGAGTCATGCGGACTCGAAACGTTAACTGTGTTCCTCTCTGCAGATGCTGCCAGACCTGCTGAGCTTTTCCAGGTATTTTTATTTTTATTTTTGTTTTTGACCTAAATGAGCAGTTTGGTTGTCAGCCCAATATATACAATGGCATTTGCTGGTCATTCACAACTGTTTTGTCTACAAATTCATGTTGTGAGGTAAAACATGTGTTATTTGATCTTCTTCATATCTGAGGTAAATCCCATACTCCACAACTCAGCAGTGAAAATTCTACTAGAAAGATAGAGATACAGAGCATCATATATTGCTGCTTGCTTATTATGCTGCTGAGGTGAAGAAAATGTGGAATAAAATAAATGCCAGGGTTATCTTCATCTCTCTACTGAGAGGTAAAGTATACACAGAATGTGAGAGATGTTCTGACCTTTGAAATCTCATCACTGATCAACTGCAGGATTCTGTGTTCTCATCATCTTCCTGCAATTGAGCACAAAACATACAAATGGAACTCCTACCTAAGTGTTAGCAGACTCCCGCACTGAGCTGTTTGCACAAACCTGTCATCGGATTGTAGGAGAAGGCTAAGCAGGTTTTATGACATCAACCTAAGCTGCTCCTGCTGGACAGGAATTATCTAAAGCAGACATCAGTAAATGTTAATAATGAATGCTGTTGATAGCATCTTAAAGGTATTTCTTTTGTATGATGAAGCTTCACTCATATCATTTGTTATGAGTTGGAATGCACTGCCTGAAAAGGATGGTGGAAGCAGATTCAATTATTATTTTCAAAAGGAAATTGGATATATACTGGAAGAGGAAAATTTTGCAGGGATAAGAGGAAAAAGCTGGGCAGTGGGACTAACTAAGCAGCACTTTCAAAGGGCCAAATGGTCCCCTTCTGATCAATAAGAATCTATCATTGACCTCTCCATTTTCATACATATCTCAATATCATCCTGGCTACTTTAGAAACTTATTACTTTTTAAACAAACTGACATATGGCTGGACTGATAAAATGGAACCTTCTGAGCAGTTTAAACATGAACAAAAGGCAAACACATCAAACCCCCTGGAATGTAACATGCCTTGCATCATGTAAACATTCCAGCCAAGCCAACACAAAGGATTTGTACATGATAAGTCTGCATCAGCCAGCTATGGGCAAAGGTAGAGCTATTTGTGACTCTTAATGTCCAATGTTGTGCTAATGGCTCCACCGTTACCTGCTCCAATACACAATGGATTTCAACCAGGCACCTTGTTAGCTGAATAGCTCAACCCGAAACCATCCTGTCACATGACTGAGACTTGAGCTGTTTGAATTCCTTTAATTATACAGCTCTTGAATTTTATCTTTAGTCCCTGTTTGATTTCAGAAGAGAAGCAGGACTCCAGGAAGCCCGTGTGCTTCTGTCTACCATTTTACCATCCAACAGGTAGCAGCAGAAAGAGCTCTGTCAAGGCCAATGTTCTGGCCCTCATCCACCTTGAACTACTGGAACCTTGGAACGCCTGTATCTGTGTCTTCAAGACTAATCCATCTCTATGTGCTTTCTCCCACCATCCTCGCTTCTGGAAAGTCAGAACACCCTGCAACAGTTTCAGCTTGCTAACCTCTGAAGGAATACATCACTGGACTTTTGATTCTGGGCTCTGGACTCAGGTGAAACCATAACTCATTTTTATCATGGTTTTGCCCTGTACCTCCTCTTTTATTGTATGAGTGAAAAAAGGGATGGACATTGCAAAACCCCTTTCCCACATATTTTATGTGTGTTAAATAAACCAACCCTCTTATTTTATCTTATCTTGAGTTTGTTGTGGCATTATTAATAGCGGATTGGATAACTCCAAAATTGAAGGGCTGGGGAAAATACACCACCACTTATGGACGGGTAGTGAGAGGAGAAATCAGGGCTGTTTAAATGAATCCCCCTCCGGTGCGTAACACATGGCTGCGTCACTGAGAGATAATAGGAAATAAGGATGAAATGGAGAATAGGGCAGAAGAGCAGACAGACAAAACCAAGACAGCTAATGTTAGAATTATGTTGAGGGTGGCTTAAAAACACATTTTAATATTGTTTTATGAATATCACAGTTATAAAGATGATTCGGGTTCTGAAATTAGGTGATTCTTCAATCTGCCAGTGTGAAAGTTGGAATCTTAAAAGTGGGCCACTGGAGAGAGCAAAAATTCTTTGGACAGGTCAGTGCACGCCTTGAGTGTCAAAATGTAGCTTTAAAATTCAATCACTATTAATATTTAATGCATTTTTATTATAATCTTCACCTTCCAGCATGTGGTAAGTAAAAGCCCACTCCTACCCCCAAAAAATGTTAGTTTGCTTTCTTTAAACCTATGACATATTTGCTAAGTATTATATGAATCTCTTATTTCCATAACGTAATTAATTAATACCTCCTCTTTTCGATCAAAGAGTATATCACTCTTTGCTACTCTCCTGTTGAAATTGTTAAGCTATAATTCTTCAAGCCTGGCATTGCTGAATTTGAGTCTCACTTGTGAACTGCATATTAAACGGAAGGAATATTAAAATCTCTTCCCTTCAGGTATTCATTGGAAGAGCTAACATTGATGCAGCATTTTTCTATTTTTCTGAATCCTTCAAATATCAGGAAATGTTTACGTAGCTACTTGATTCAGTAAGTTAACACAATATTCAAATATTGCAAGGGCATATGTATTAAAATTGGGTTTGGCCAGACAAGCACGTATTGTTTTACCAATTCATGGCCTGCTCTCCAGAGCTGTATTCAGTGATTGGAGGCGAGGAGAAAATTGGGAGCCACTTTCATGCACAATTTCACTTCCCTGGTTTGTGCATAAGTTTTCAAATACTTGGGAAGAGATGTTTAATGTTGGTGGGACAGACTGACTAAAAGGAGGACCAAAAATCACTGACCACCCTATATTCACACACATCTATCTGATCGCCAGGGGATCTGCAGGAAGATGTTCATGAGCGGCAACTGCCTTGAATTCTCTCAGTCTCTATGCTCCATTCCCATTGCACCAAATAAATAATGACAAAAATCCATGGAGGAGCCCCTGTATTTGAAGATAATTGAAAGATGGCAACAGAAAAATAAGCCAAGTATTTTTGCAGCGCACTCTCAAACATCTAAAAGCACATTGTGTAACAAGTTATTTTGGAGTAATAGACATCTAAAAAGCGCTTAGTAACGACACACAGGAAGAACTTAGTGGCAAGTAATTGTTTTATCTGTGGTTGTGTGAAAAATAGTGCTGACATCATGTGTTTACTCAAAATGGTTTCCTTTTCAGTTCTTATCTTTGCCATTAGCCAAGACTTAAATACGCTATCATAAATATTCACATACTAAGTGTTTCAACAGACAAATTAGCTACCAGAAAAACAGCCCTAGTTGCAGTCTAAATCTGAATCCACTAATGCTGTAACTGTTTACTGATATTTCTTCCTTTCCCTCCCTGTGGGTAGCAGATGTTCTTCACTTTCCCCAGACCATGATGTGTGAAGTAAATCTGCTGCTCATTTTTATTAACATTCTTGTTTTAATAGTCATTTCAAATTTTGATACCCAAGGGTGGATTTTCACTACCAAGCGGGAAGCCCGAGTCAGGAAATTTTCCGATTTGGCAGACCCACCTTGGCTTAAAGGGCCCGGTTAGTCATAATTTTTGCTCCGGGGAGGTGGGGGCATGATAGCATCAGGCCCGCTGACCCCAGAAGCAGATCCTAGGCAGCCACGGGGGCAGGCGAGTACCAAGGTTAGAAGGTCTGCCTCAGTTCTCTCAAACTTTGCCCCAGTTGTTTTAGATACTGTTAGGCCCTCTAGCCCTCAACCCTCATACCCCGTCAACCACTTCCCATGCCTGCTCATACTCCCATGCCAACTCATGCTTACCACCCAACCCCATACCCCTGTATATACAATGCCACCCTAATGTCAACACATGCCCCTGCCAAGCCCCATGCCCCCTCATACCCCCATGCCAATTCATACCCCCATGCCCCTTCATTCTCCATTCCATCTCCATAGGCCGTTCACTGTATCCACCAAGGGCAGGCCTCAGGAGCCATATGGAGATGAACAAAATACCTAACAATCTAATAGTGTACGCACTCATACACGCTTGATGCTTGATAGTGAAAAATGCCCTTTCAGGAAGCGTACTTGAAGCTTTTAAATCTCCCCAAGTCTTTAATCAGTTATAAAAATGAACAAAAAATATTCTGACCTCACATCAAAGACACATCCTTCAATTGCCTCTTCAAGCTGTCAATCCAACTGTGATCTAAGGACCCACTGCTGAGATAATTGTAACTTTTGAAACTCAGCCAAACATTTATAATGACAGAACAATAGCCACTGGGGAAATGTTAACAAAGACCTCTATTGAAACTGCATAACCAAATGGTAATGTTTTTTTCTAACCTACACCAGATAGCCTGTCAATCAAAGCAGTCCATCAGTGGGGATAGGGGAAAGTGGGAAAAATGGTATAAGAGATAGACAGATGATCAACCAAGATCTGTTTGAAAGGCAAAACAGGCTCAATGGGCCACATGGCATGTTCCTGCTCCTATTCCCGATGTACCTAGAGAGGTTTTTGTTTAACTCTCGCTGACAGCTGCACCTTGCTTTTTTAATGTTATAAAGTTTGGGATTCAAATAATTTCAGGTGACGGCACTTAAACAGATCTTATCTACCCTTCGAGAGCATTTACATATTCTCCATGTGATTCGTACATTGTGGGTTAAGGCCCTTGGTATGGTCAAAGTGGTCTCTGTTTGAACTCAGCATTAAGTTCAAATGGCCCTGCTAAGTTTGGATTTCCCTCCTGTGTGAGTCATGTCCTGCCCTCTTCCTCCTACCGGCAAAATTCGGATCTGTCAGAAATGGGGCTGAGACTTCCACATCCTGGTCCTGCCCACCATTTTCAAAGGTCCGTGGAGTTAAGAAGATTATCATCCATTTTACACCATCCCACAAAGTCAAGATTTACATGAAAGAGTTCACTGATGTCACTCAGTTGCCACCCCAAAAAAGGTTAACTGTGATTATTCATATCAGCTGTTTGTGGGAGTTTGATGTGCACACTTGCCTACACAAATTTAACATGCGCTTCAAACTAATTCATTGTATGAGAAGCTCTATGGATGTTTCTGAGGGACATGATATTATTTAAATTCAAACATTTCTTTCAATTATTACAACCTTTCATGATTTGAATGTAAAATACAATCTATCATTATATAACAGTAGCAAAATATTGCAAAATACTGAGAATCTGAAATAAAAACAGAAAATAATGCAAACACACAGCAGATTTAATCTATGAGCCATCAACTAATGGGAAGGATGAATAGGAACAAATTTGCAAGGAAATTACAGAGAGGTGCAAACATTATAGCGTACTTATAATGGGAGACTTTCATTATCCAAATATAAACTGGGATAGTATTAGTGTAAACGACAGAGAGGGTCAAGAGTTCCTTGGGTGTGTTCAGGAGAACTTTCTACAACAGAATGTTTCCAGTCCAATCAGGAAGGAGGCATGGCTGGACCTCGTTTTTGGGAATGAGGTGGACCAAGTAGATCAAGTGTCGGTAGGAGAACATTTAGGGGACAGTGATCATTAGGTTTCATAAGGTTTAGGCTGACTATGGAAAAGGACAAAGAACAGTCCAGAGTGAGAAAAATTAACAAGAGAAAAGCCAACTTCAATGGGATAAGAACAGACCTGGGCTGAAAAAATTGGAGTCAAACGCTGGCAGGAAAAATGGTAGCTGAACAATGGGCTATCTTCAAAGAAGAGATAATTCAGGCACAGTCAAGATATATTCCCTCAAAAGGGAAAGGCAGGGCAAACAAATCCAGAGCTCCCTAGATGACAAAGGAGATCGAAATTAAGATAAAGAAGAAAAAGTGTGCTTATGACAAGTGTCAGCTTGAAACTACAATTGAGAACTAGGCTGAATAGAAAAGGTTCATGGAGGAGGTGCAGAAGCAAATAAGTGAAGCAAAGAGGGAGTATGAAAAGACACTGGCAGCTAAACTAAAAGGGAATCCCAAAGTCTTCTATAGGCATATAAATATTAAAAGGGTGGTAAAAAGAGGAGTAGGGATGATGAGGGACAAGAAAGGGGGTTTACACATGGAGGCAGAGGGTGTAGCTGAGGTATTAAATGAATACTTTGTATCTGTCTTTACTAAGGAAGAAGATGCTACTCAGGCCATGGTAAAAGAAGAGGAAATTCAGACACTAGACAAGTTTAAAATTCAAAAGGAGGTGGTATTGGATAGGTTATCTGTACTTAAAATTGTTAAAGCACCTGGACCAGATGAGATGCATCCAAGGACACAGCAAGGAGTGAGAGTGTAAATTGCGAAGGTACGGGCCATAATTTTTCAGTCTTCCTTAGATTCAGGGCTGGTACCAGAGGACTGGAAGATTGCAAATGCTACACCTTTTTCGAAAAAGGGTGCAAAGATAAGCCCAGTAATTACAGGCCAGTCAGTTTAACTTCAGTGCTGGGGAAACTGCTAGAAACAATAATTTAGGACCAAGTTAAGAATCACATGGACAAATGTGGGTTAATTAAGAAAAGCCAGCATGGATTTCTTAAGGGAAATCATGTTTAATTAACTTGCTGGAGTATTTTGAAGAGGTAACATATAGGTTTAATGAGGGCAACGCTGTTTATGTGGTGTCCATAGATTTTCAAAAGGCGTTTGATACTGTTGCTGCACAATAGACTTGTGCACAGTTATAGCCATGGAATGAAAGGGGCAGTGGCAACGTGGATACGGAATTGGCTGAGTAGCGGGAAAGGGAGAGTAATGGTTAATGGATGTTTTTCAAGCTGGAGGAAGGTTCATAGCAGAGTTCCCCAGGGGTCAGTGCTGCGACCGCGGCTTTTCCTGATATATATTAATGACCTAGAACCTTGTTGCGCTGGGCACAATTTCAAAGCTTGCGGATGATACAAAACTCAGGAGCTTTGTGAACTGTGAAGGACGTAGGCAAGTTGACAGATGGGGTGGCAGGTAAAGTTCAATGCAAAGAAATGTGAGGTAATTCATTTTGATAAAAAGAACACAGAGAGAGACAGTGTAAAATAGGGGGTGCAATTCTAAAGGGGGTACAGGAGCAGGGGGACATGAGCGTGTATGTACATAAGTCATTGAAGGTGGCAGGGCAGGTTAAGAGCACGGTTAATAAAGTATACAGTATCCTGGGCTATATTATTAGGGACATAGAGTACAAGAGCAAGGAGGTTAGGTTGAACTAGTATAAGTCACTAGTTCAGCCTCAGCTGGAATATTGTATCCAGTACTGGGTGCCGCACTTTAGGAAGGATGTGAAGGCATTAATAAGGGTGCAGAAAAGATTCACAAGAATGGTCCCTGAGATGAGGAGCTTTAGTGATGAAGATGGATTGGAAAAGTTAGGACTGTTTTCTTTCGAGAAGAGGAGATTTGATAGAGGTATTCAAAATTATGAGGGGTCAGAGAGTAGATCGGGAGAAGCTGTTTAGTAAAAGAAGCAATAGTGATACAAGGAAAATCTTTTTAACACAGTGAGTGTTCAGGGTCTGGAAAACTCTACCCCTGAGAGTGTGGTGGAGGCAGATTCAACAGAAGCATTCAAAAGACAATTAGGCTGTTATTTGAAAAGGAAGAATGTCCAGGGTTATGGGGAGAAGGTGGGAGAATGGAACTAGGTGAGGTGCTCATTCGAATAGCCAGTGTAGACGATGAGCCGAATGGCCTCCTTCTGCACTGTAACAATTCTGTGATTCTCAGGTCAGGCAGCATTTGTGGACAGAGAGACATTTCAGGTCAGTTCTAATGGAATATGATTGACCTGTTTCTGTTTTTTATTTATTATTTATTGTCTCTTTCGTTTCCATTTTAATGGGGCTGCTGAATGTGTTACAAAGACTTGCCTGTTTGCTGTTTTTATCTGCAATCAATGGTTATCCTACAAAATGTATCACCTTTCCTGGCAAAGTATTTATGTGTGCTCATTTTGAATTGACTGCATCACATGGCCCCCAAAGGGTAAATAAATAGTGTGGCTTTAATGTGATTAGATCTGCAACCTTTCAGGAATAATACAAAACTTGTGTTTAGTGCCAATTCTAACCTGTGATATTAAAGTAATGCCTTAAGGCTTTAAACTCCAGTTTAAATACAGGAAAATGGCAATGTGCCCTTCATGTAGATATAACTAGATCGATCAATCAATGTCCAATTATTACTGTGTTGGTTCTCAGAATGTTGAAACCAATGAGTTATTGAGGGACTGGGGTAGTCAGCCACAAATGTCTATTGGTTCAAAATACTAATCATCCATCCAAGTTTTCTTCATTGACTTTTTCAGACTTTTCATTTTTTACTTTTGTTTTAAATGAGAATGGAGGGCTGCCGACCATGTAATGGGGAACTGAGTAAAGGCAGGCTGGCCTGAAGAACTAGGTGCTTCAACCAGCCTGCTATAATACGACTGAAGTCCACTGTTCCATTCAGTCAATGTTTCAACTAATGTGCCAAGTAAAGTTCTGAGTTATTGTGAACTTGCTCATAGCTCATTTCTCTATAACATACGGTGAGGTTTTGTGGTGCAATGGATAATGTCACTGCATCTGAGCCAGAGGCTCCAGGTTCAAGTCCCACTCCAGGACTTGATGGCCAAGGAAGGTGCATTTGTAATGCAGCCAAACAGGTTGAGGTATCAACTTGTAAATCCTTCCAACATACACCAATGGCAGGTGGTAGGAGCAGGGGAGATTCCTAGTCAACATTTGGTGGAAATAAATTGGAGCCTCTACCATCACTATCCATATCTCCAAACTACAACATCCATGTAAAACTATGTGTTGCCACAACAACTCTAGGGGGGTAGGGAGGCGCCAGTTGATCGGTAAGCTGACCTGGATCAGATTGATGCTAACAGCATGGGGTTCGATCCCCATTCTGGCTGGTGTGGATTCAGACGCGTCTTCTTGCGGTACCCGTGGTGGAGGTTGTGGCACTGTGGGTCGGACCTACCTTCGGGCAGAGAATTGAAGAAGGAAATATTAGAGTTCTTCTTTGCTGCAGAGACAACCCAGAGGGCAATTGCTTATGAGTTCAAATGGGTTTGAGTGTTCTCCTGGACTCAACTGTCCTCTAAAGTTGTGGGTGTTCAGCACTTAGCCAATGCAATAAGCCAACTGTAATGTTAGAACTAGGCAATAGGTTAGTTGATACCTTAATATTTGCTTTGGAAATATGTCAGAACAATGAATTTGAACAAAATTAGCATTAATCTAAATTTAATGGTCAGTTCGATACCTGGCCAATTCTGAGTAATCTGACCTCAGCCAAGGAGACGATAGAATTGACCCCAATGCCTCTGTACAGTAGAGTGATAATTGAGCCATGATTCCCATGGCTAATCACTATCCAGTGACCCCCTGCTGAAATTGGATGAGTGTGAAGAGAGGATTAGGCTTTGCTGCTGTGCTGTTCAGAGTTGAATAGTCTGATGGAAAATTCACTAAAAATGAAGATTGGTCACTTATTTGAAAATACAATGTTTTGATTAGCTGAATGAACACCCAAACCTCATTGGACTACTTAGATCCAAATTACAGATACTACCACAAAACAATCTAACACTTGTCAAGCTGACAACTAATTGTCCTTTTCAGAGTCTCAGCAACAATCAACAGCACCTTACATGACCTCAGGGAGTCCCAAAGCGTTTTAGAACTAATGTATCATATGAAGCAAAATGTCAGAATCCATCACTCATTAAATTATACCCTATCACAGAATCACAGAATTGTTACAATGCAGGAGGAGGCCATTCGGCCCAGCGTGTCTGCACCAGCTCTCCAAATGGGCATTATGACTTAGTGCCATTCTCCTGCCTTTTCCCCGTAACCTTGCACATTGTTTTTATTTAAATAATCATCTAATGGCCTCTTGAATGCTTCAAATGAACCTGCCTCGACCACACATCCAGGCAGTGCACTCCAGACTTAAACCACTCGCTGTAAAAAAGTTTTTTCTCAGTTTCTCCATATCCATTCTGTCCAGCCCCCTCATGATTTTGAACGCCTTTATCAAATATCCTCTTAGCCTTCTCCTCTCCAAGGAGAACGGTCCCAACCTCTCCAATCTATCTTCATAACTGAAGTTTCTCATCCCTGGGACCATTCTTGTAAACCTCCTCTGCATTCTCTCCAATGTGTTCACATCCTTCCTATAATGTGGCGCCCAGAACTGTACACAATACTCCAGCTGAGGTCCAACTAATGTCTTCTACAAGGTCAGCATAACCCTCCCTGCTCTTGTACTCGATGCCCCAATTAATAAAGCCCGGGATACTGTATGTTTTATTAACTGCTCTCTCCACCTGTCCTGCCACCTTCAATGATCTATGCGCACATACACCCAGGTCCCTCTGCTCCTGCACCTCTTAAGAATTGTACCTCTTATTTTATATTGTTTCTCCATGTTCTTCCTACCAAAATGCATCACCTCACATTCCTCCACATTGAACTTCATCTGCCACCTATCTGCCCACTCCACCAACTTGTCTATGTCCTTTTGAAGTTCCATACCGTCCTCCTCACAGTTCACAACACTCCCAAGCTTTATATCATCCACAAACTTTGATATTGTTCCCTGCACACCAAGATCTAGGTCATTAATATATATCAGGAAAAGCAAGGGTTGCAAAACTGACCCCTGGGGAACTCCACTAGAAACCTTCCTACAGACTGAAAATTATCTGTTTCCTATTACTCAGCCATTATTTTTTATCCATGTTGCTACTGTCCCTTTTATTCCATGAGCTATAACTTTTCTAACAAGTCTGTTGTGTGGCCCTGTATTGAATGACTTTTGAAATTCCATGCGGCAGAACTTCCCCCCCACCATTGGGGGTGGGGTGGGGGGGTGGAGGTTTAAGAGTGGGCGTGTGGAGGCACGCCTCTGATCTGTGCCCATGTTCGGGGGCACGCTGCCATTTTACGTGGGTGGGCCAATTAAGGCCTGCCCAGTGTGATGTCCACAAGGAAGTGCTTTGCGCTCCCTGTGTGGGCGGGGGGATTCCCTGAGCCGAGAGTGCATCTTTCACGCCTGCACATGAAAAAGCGACTCATCTCCCTGAGGCTAAGTGCAGCCTCAGGGAGATCGGCTCTACAATAAAAAATCTGAAAAATAGCAAAAAAAATTTCCCTGACATGTCCCCTCATGTGACACTTCCACATGAGTTGGGACATGTCCATCACTTTTAAATACACTTTAATTGCATTTTTTAAAACTTACATGAAGCCTCATCCAACCTGTGGATGAGGTTTGATGCTTTTTCTATTGCCCGCCAGGGTTCCCAGCCTGCCCACTGACCTTAAGGTCGGACGGGCAGGTTCACTAATTACTTTAGTGAGTTTGTCAAGGGCCTCAGTTGGCCATTGACAGGTTGGGGGCCGCACAGCTGATTCTACTGAGCCCACACCTACCTGATAATTTAGATGGGCGGGGTGACATTGGGAGTACCACCCGACATCACCCCGTATCATTTTATGCATCAGTGAGCGCCCCCCCACTCGCCGACTGGGAAAATCCTGGGCCATGTACACCACATCAACAGCATTACCCTCATCAACCCTCTCTGTTATCTCTTCAAAAAACTCCAATTAAATATGATTTCCCCTTTAGAAATCCAAGCTGGCTCTTCCTAATCAACCCACATTTTTCCATGTGACTACTAATTCTATCCCAAATAATTGTTTCTAGAATTTTTCCCACCACTGAAGTTAAACTGGCAGGTCTGTAATTGCTGGGCTTATCCTTGCAGCCTTTTTTGAAGAACGGTGTACTGTTTGCAATTCTCCAGTCCCCTGGCACCTCTCCTGAGTCCAGGGAAGACTGAAAGATTATGGCCAATGACCCTGCAATTTTTACTCTTACTTCCTTCCGTATCCTTGGATGCATCTCATTCGGTCCCAGTGCCTTGTCAACTTTAAGTGCCAACAATTTATCCAACCCTTCCTCCTTATCAATTTTGAACCCTTCCAATGGCAGAGTTTCCTCCTCTGTCACCGTGGCCTTGGTAGCATCTGCTTCCTTGGTAAAGACAGATGCAAAGTATTCATTTAATACCCCAGCCATGCTGCTGTCTCCATGTGTAAATCCCCTTTCTGGTCCCTAATCGGCCCCACTCCTCCTTTTACCACCCTCTTACTATTTGTGTGCCAACAAAAGACTTTGGGATTCCCCTTTATGTTGGCTGCCAGTCTTTTCTCAATCTCTCTTTGCTTCTCTTATTTGCTTTTTCACCCTCCCTCTGGACCTTCTGTATTCCACTTGGTTTTCAATTATATTTTCTACCTGACACCTGTTGTAAGTGCACTTTTTCTTTTTTATCTTAATTATATCTCCTTTTTCATCCAGGGAGCTCTGGATTTGTTTGCTCTACCTTTCCCTTTTGAGGGAATATACCTTGACTGTGCCCAAACCATTTCTTCTTTGAAGGTAGCCCATTGTTCAACTACAGTTTTTCCCACCAGCCTTTGGTTTCAGTCTATCTGTCCAGCTCCATTCTTGCCCCATTGAAGTCGGCTCTCCCCTAGTTAAGTATTCTTGCTCTAGATTGCACATTGTCCTTTTCTACTGTCATCCTAAAACTTAGGATACAATGTTCACTGTCTCCTAACTATTCACCCATTGATACCTGATCTATTTGGCCCATCTCATTTCCAAGAACCATGTCTAACAGTGCATCCTTTCTTATTGGACCAGACACATACTGCTGTGGAAAATTCTCCTGAACACAATCCAGAAACTCTTGCCCCTTTCCACCACCACTGTCCCAGTCTATGTTCGGGTAATTAAAGTCCCCCATTATAACTGCTCGATAACGTTTGCATCTCTCTCTAATTTCCCTGCAGATTTGTTCCTCTATGTCCTTCTCACTATTTGGCAGTCTATAGACTACACAGAGCAATGTAATTACACCCTTTTTGTTCCTTAGCTCTAGCCAAATTGATTCTTTCCTCGAACCCTCTGAGATATCCTCTTTCTCCAGCATTGTGATGCTCTCCTTAACCAATACCATCATCCTTCTCCTTTTCTTCCTTTCCTACCTTTTTCTGAACACTTCGTACTCAGGAATATTTACCACCCAGTTCTGCCCTTCCTTGAGTCAGGTCTCTGTTATTGCCACAACAACGTATTTCCACATGACAATATGTGCCTGTAACTCCCTAGTCTTATTTACTATACCCCGTGCATTCACATCCATGCACAGTAACCCTGACTCAGACTTCATGACTTTCTCCCTTATTCCAACTCCACCTATTAACTTACTATTCTCTATACTAATGCTATCTGTCTCTCCCAGTATTTTGTGCACCCAGGTATTCCTCTCTAATATTTTCTCCAGGTTCCCGTAACCCTGCCAAGTTAGTTTAAAGCCCTCCCAACAGCACTAGCAAAACACCCGCAAGGAACTCAGTCCCAATTCTGTTCAGGTGCAACCCGTCCAGGTTGTACAGGTGCCATATCCCCCAGAGCCAGTCCCAGTGTCCCAGGAATCCATTAAAAAGCCCATGGGGATTCAGGTGAGGAGAGTAGAAGATGGTATAAAATAGGGAGGAAAGGGTGGGTAAGGCAAAAGGACATTTTGCACAACAGGTCTATTTCTAATTTTAAGAACTGGTATCAGTAAAAGTGACTATGAAGCCATCACATTTTTGTAAAAGCCCAACTTGTTCACTAATGTCGTTTAGTGAAAGAAAGCCTATTGTCCTTAGCAGGTTCGGTCTGTATACAATTCAAGCTGCACACCAATGTGATTGACTTTTAACTGCCTTCTGAAGATCTCTATGGCAAGCCATTTGATGAAGCAACAAGCAGCAAGGAACAGGCAATAAATGCCGACTTCCACTGGGCAAGAATGTTTATCTGAAAAAAAAATTCTGCTTAACTGAGTTGTGGCATTTATGGGAAAAGTTTATTGTAACTATTCAATTTTTTGAAGATTAGAATGCATGTGTTGCTGCTTATCAAAGAATAAAGAGACAGAAGGAAGGCTGCTGTAAACCAGCAAGGGACTTTGAATGCAAGAACCTCTCAATTTTCTTGGCTGATGACGTGTCTGGAAAAGTTAATTTGCATTGTAACAGACCCTCCTCTTCTGCATCACACAATTTCTCATTTTTCGGTGATATGGTAATGTTAGATAATAGACTAACTATATTTTTACGGTCAGTACTGACCACAAAACAACACTGGCCTGGCAGTATTGAGTAGCAGCGCAAAAGCAGATGTTTTAACGCGTGGCTACAAATTTATCACTGTACTCACACCACAGTCAGTCCAAATTATGGAACATTTTGCTTCTCAAACCCCTTCAGATCTCAGCCTTCTCTAGAAAGGTCTCCACATGGAATGTTAAACAATTACTTCACTTTCTGGCTGCCGACAGACCTGTTGGGGGTGATTTCCAAGTGTGTGCTCTGAGCAGGGAGCCTCACCTGTCAACTGCATATTAGGAAATCACAGGCGCGCTGCTCGCTACTGTTTCTGGATTCAGTTTAATAGGCGGACATCATCAGCAGTGCAGTCACGATCTCCTGACCAGTCAGGCGGCAAATTCAGGGTCCGGGGTGTTTTTCTATCATATTCGGATTTTTGCCTTCTCTCCTGGCACTAAACTCACATGATGCGTTACCTAACCAGCACTTTTCACCAGACCACATCGCCTGCCCTATGCAGCTAGGGTGTCCTGTGGAGATATTTTTGTTACAGTTAGTATGCATTCGAACGTACAATGGCAGAATATTGCAGCCCACTTGCTGGATCAAATGGTTAACCTGAGTCATTGCTGAGAACACAGAGTCCTGAACAACTCGAGCAATTAGAGGAACGATTATCTACATATAGCTGTCCTGTGCAAACAATTAATACGAGCTTAGATTATTCAATGAGCTCCATCTCATTAGTCATAAAGGGGCCACAAAGAACTTTGCTGAACTTTCCAGTGCAACATTTCAATTTCCCAAGAAGTGACGGGGAGCAATATGATAATTAAATAGTTCATTGTGAGCATTTGCAGACACAACTTAGCAATGAGTCGGAGTTCTGGTATGATAGCCAAGTAGTTATGGTACTGGGCTTGTAACCCTAAGATCAAGAGTTCAAATCTCACAATGGTAAACTATGGAACAATGTAACTTCATTTGAAATAGATGGAAACATGTTTGTAGTGGAAGAGAGTTACCAGTGAGCTGGTTGTCATTTGTGGGGATAATTTTACATTTTGCCATCCAGTAGGTAACCGGGCAGAGTGCGTTGGTTTCTCATTGTGGTATCCAGCTGACTATCATCACATTGATTCAATGGGGCATGTTCAACAGGCGAGCAATCCTATCGGGCAGGTTACTGCCCGTGCGACAAAATGGAAAGCTATCATCTCTAGCAGGTGATTTACGAATCAATCTTGAAAACTAATCCTGGAATTTGAAGATGTTTGCGCTTATGGGATTCATTTGTTTTCCACTTAAAAACTTACATATTTTTTGGCATGTACATGGTTTTTACCTATTTCTAACCTGCTGTGGTGCTGGACATGCAACCCAGGAGAGTCATGAGTTCAAATCGCACCATCGGATTACAAAATTGAATTCAACAAATCTGGTTGCTTGTAAATTGGCACCAGAAAAAATGACCATGAAATCACCAAAGTTTTCAATAATAACCCACTAGTTCACTCATGTCCTTCAGGGATTGGAACCTGAGACACCTATTTGGCCTAGTTTAACTTTTGACTCCAGAGCCATGCTATATGTTTGACCTTAATGCTATCAGAATAACCAGGGGCGGACAATAAATGTTGCTTTGCCAGTATTGACCATATCTCAAGAATGAATAAAATGCAATCTAACATCTGCATTGCAGTGGCTAGCAATTGGAAAATGGAATCTCCCCTGTGTCCCAACATCTCAATATTTTGATTCTTGTGAGCCTGCCCAGCCTCACAATTCCACAGGCATTGGCAGAGTGGCATCTGTATGACTTTACCAGCAGAAAGAACAACATTCAAGCCTGGATCCAGTTCAATATTTGGACTTTCCTCTGTGAACAGAATTACAATACTGCTCACCAAAGCAAGGAGTACTGGAAACTCCTGGTTATCACCATTTTTCACATGTGTTTTTGTTCAGGTTAATGAACGCAAATTTTATTCCAGCATGTTAAAATTTAACAAATATTGTTTAAAAAAAGAAATACAATGATCTAAGGATGCAAAATTGCCTGAAAACATCAGAGCAAATAAACGAAACCATAAAATGCCAGGAGAAAAAGCTGGCACAGATATGACGAGCTGAATGACTTACTGCACTGTAAGTTTAAATGGTTTTAAAAGGTCCCAGTTCTCAATATTTGATTACAATAGTAAGTGGGGCTTATTTTATCCATTCATGTCTGGGGAGGCACTGCTGTGCAGGATACAAGAGAAAGCTGCCATCCAATAGGTGACCTTTCTTTCATCTCTAACTGCCAACTTTATTTCTCAATTCCAACCCCTTCCTAGTTCTGTTGATAACCACTCTTGCTCCCTCCTATTTTCCCAGTGTTCTGAAAAAAGGTTCCTCACCATTTTCAACTCAACCCATTCCTTCCAATGACCTCAAAACTGTGGAAATTTGACGTTTTTCTTTTCCTTGTGCAGGCTTTTTAAAACCAACACCTTGACTTTGTTTAAGCACAAATTATTATTGATTTAATTTTCATGACCTGCTCTTTTCAGCTTTGCTGGTGCCTTGCTCTTGGAAGGAGCTGGCATAGACACAATGGAGTTTTTCACCCCTCTCCCTGGTATCTCAATAAAATTTCTAACTCTTTCTATCAACTCACATTGATGTTCCCTTCCCCTCCCAGTGAAATATTCACTGCAATCACCTCAGTTCCCAAATATAACCTTTCAAAGAGTAGAAAATGTGTATTATTAATTTATCTGCAAAAGCTATCTAACCCCATTAGATCCCAACACAATAATGGATCCTGTCAGTTTGAGCAATGGATAACATTGATATGCATTATTAGCTTCTTCTCATGTGTGAAAAATTCAAAGAGATGAGCTCCAGCTACTTCATTGATAATGACATCCTTTTTTAAAACCAACAGTGCTGATCAAATAACTAATAGAAAATCAGTCCCAGCAGGGTTAGTCAAACATATGACAACAGTCTGGGTTCTCATTTTCATATACGCTCAACTATCAACAACTTTTGATATCTCAACAGCAAGAGGTTTGACAGACGAAGGAAAATTTTTAAATAACAGCAGAGGGGAAGTATAATGTATAGCAGGATATTAAAGATGCTGGTAGTATTTACCACGTAAAAGGGTGGCAGAAGCAGATTCAGTAACTTTCAAAAGGGAATTGAATAAATACTTGAAGGGTAAAAAAAATAACTTCCAAGGCTATAGGGAAAGGGTAGCTAGGGGAATGAGACTAATTGGATAGCACTTTCAGAGAGCCAGCACAAGCATGATGGCCTGAATTGTCTGCTTCCGAACTGTATCATTCTATGATGAAAAGGCTCAGTTAAACTGTTTTATATGCCAGTTTAGGGGCCATTAATTGTAAAGCAAAAGATGTAGAAAAAAAGTGATGAAACACTCAAAAAAGCTTCAGACAAGATATAGTTAAAGTATTTATAAGAAAAATTGATGTGTTAGAAAACTTAATGACCACATATAAGATGACAGGAGCTTTTGCCTATGGGGTAGGTTCAGTAACCACAAATGATATAATTTCCAAAGAAAGGTAGGAGCTGCTAGCTATGTTAGCAGCTTCCAGCAACAGGCTCGATTCAACTAGTAGCTCATCACTTTCTATGCACAAAGAATTCAATTAAAAATATGCCTTTTGGACACCAATGGGAAAAGCAGTTTCAGAATATCATGTAAAATTATGTATCATTACTCTGTTAAAAGTCTCAACGGGCAGTGTCACATACAAAGCTGCAAGGTGAACTAAATGGACTCTGTTACTTACCTTCCAGAATTCAAAGAATGCATTTGTAAACAGAACCAGATGGAGCTGGTCCAATCCAGACTTCTCAGCTATGCAGCTACATAGCTCCCTGAAATGCCAGCCATGTGTCAGTCAGCTTTCTACACATTTATTATTGAGCCAGTCATTCACTGGACTAAGTGACAGGTTGATGGACCAGGATGTGGCATCTTACTGAGGACATTCATGCGTAGAGTTCTTGTTTGCAGATTTGTTTAAATTGGCTTTATAAACACAAAAATCCTACTCCCTACTCCAGACCCCAAGCTTCTGATGAGTAACACTGTGGGAGTTCAGCAATATTCATTAAACTGGCAATTCAGAAACTACTCAATGTCTCAACAACATTCAAATTGATCAATACTCAACATTTTCATGTTACGAGGCCATATTTTTGAGATTTTTTATTTACAGTTAGTCCTCACATAAAGCTCTGGTTGCGTTCCTGAAAATCGTGACTTTAAGTGAAATGACTTTAAGTGGATCGTGGGTTTCCATAGAAATCAATGTTAAAAGCAGAGTCAGGTTCCTTCAGACATTACTTGCCCAGAAAAAACAATGTACAAGTTGAAATACTGTACCATACACATGCGGCATTGTGTATTCCTAGCTGGAATAACTTATAATATTAATATGAATATTATGACACAGCCGATGGTAAAGGCTGTTCAAATCCCAGAAGGAAACTTGAAACAACTGTCATAACTAATTTTTGCAATTTGTATGTTTCAAAATGCAGGTTTTGAATTCAATAGTAGTAAGGCCACTGAATCTCAAGAGATTTTTATAAAACTAAATTAAACATTTATTAATACAAGAAAGATTGTAAGGACGTACTTGTATTTACAAAATTACTACAATAATAACTACAAAAATCCCTGATTTAATCTGACTGTCAGTTACACATCGTTAATGCATCAGTAAAACACACAGGGCAGAACCTTGCCCTTGTCAGGTGGGTTCAGTGGGGATGGGCAGGGACAGTTGGCAAGCCAACCTCCACCTGCGATTGGAACCGGAAGGCGATTTCACGTTGGCGGGCCAATTAAGGCTCACCCAGCGTGAAACTCGAGCAGCAGCGCTCAGCACTGCCTGTGCAGGCGGGGGAAGGGAGGACAAGAGGGGCAAGTGCGAACTTCACGTATGCGCGTGAGTGTGCGCTTCAGAATCTCCATGAGGCACAGAGTTGCCTCAGGGAGATGAAGAGTTTTTTTAAAATAAAGGCATTTAAAATGTTATAAAACATGTCCACTCATGCAGGGATGTGTTATTAATTAAGTTTTAAACTTTTTATTTTATTTTTATTTGCTTTAGGAAACCTCATCCTGCCCGTGGTTGAGTTTTCCTTATAAGTGCAAAGGCCACTTGGCCTTTTTGCCTGCCCACCAACCATAAGGTTGGACAGGTGGCAAAAAATTTTGTTCAATCACCTTTTTTGTGGCCTTAACAGGCCTTTTAATTGTCAGTGGGCACGCTGCCAACTCCGGCGCGCACCTGCAGAATGAAATATCACGTGACCACACATTGACGTTGGAACTCTCATCATTTTACACTCAAGCCCACCCACTGAGCTAAAATTTTGCCCATAGGTTTAAACAGACCCGTGGCAAAACACACTCTGGACAGTCAAATTCAAAATGATTTTCTTTCAGCTCTAGGTCCTTGCAGATAGACTTGAGGCTTACAGACTGGAGACTTTAGATCTTAGAATCCCTCTTCCTTTCAACAACAGCCCTCTCTTCCTCGATAAGTATTTTCCTCTTTGAATGCAAATTCTCATTATATCACTGGGGTTTTTTTAACTTAAAATCTTCTAACAATAAAACCCTTTCATAACACCCACTTCACTAGTAAGCTTTTAAAAAAACACATTGGGTGGAATTTTACAGCCCCTCCCACCAGTGGGATTTTCCAGTCCCACCAAAGTAAATGGACCTTTGAATGGCTCATCGCATCTTACAGTGCCAGCCCATTGCCCACTGTTTCTGAGCTTCACCTGGTCAGGTGTAAAATTTCACCTGCTGCTTCGAATGGTCTATTTAAAAATTCAAATTGCCTCTTTATACCTCACCTATTTCCCCATGTTTATCTAATTACCATTTCAAACCTACTTCTCTTCTACACAGCAAAGCCTCCAGCCCAGCTGGCTTTAATCCAATTAAGACACACACACACACACACACACACACACACACACACAAACACACACAAAGACACAGACACAACCAAACTCTATTTTAAAATAATTTCCAATAACGTTATAGACATTATTATGGGGAGAATTTTCTCCCCATTGGTAGGTTTGGGTGGGAGTGGGCGTGGGCGGGCGCACAGCCGATTGCCGCATGCGATTGGCTGGGCGCCACCATTTTACGAGGGCGGGGCCAACTAAGGCCCGCCCAGCGTGACGCACACCCAGAAGCGCTGAGCGCTCCCTGTGCGGGCTGGGGGAGGAGGCTGAGTCAGGGCCTGTATGTGAAAGAACACCGAAATCTCCCTGAGGCACGGAGCTGCCTCAGGGAGGTTAGTATGATTATTATTATTTGAAATAAAGAAAAAAAATTATTCAGACATGCCCCCTCATGTGACAGTGTCACACAAGCGGGGACATGTCACTGATTTTTAATATAAATTTTCATCTGATTTATAAACGGTTCGTGAAGCCTCATCCCGCCCGTAGATGAGGTTTCATGATAAATGTGAAGGATGCCTGGGCTCTTCTCCTGCCCCCCCGCCAATCATAAGGTTGGACGGGCAGCTTAGTTATTTCTTTTCGTTTGTACTTAAATGACCTTAATAGGTCTTGGACAGTTCACCGGGCGCTCAGCGGACTCCGGTGTGCACCCACTGAACTGAAGATCTGAATGATGCATCGGGACACACACCCGATGTCACCGCGTGTCCTAGTATGCCAACCAGAAGATTCAGGCCTATATAAGACCAAAGACCAAAAGACCATAAGACATAGCAGCAGAAATTAGGCCATTCGGCCCATCAAGTCTGCTCCACCATTCAATCACGGCTGATAAGTTTCTCAACCCCATTCTCCCGCCTTCTCCTAGTAACCTTTGATCCCTTTACCAATCAAGAACCAATCTATCTCGGTCTTAAATAGACTCAATGACCTGGCCTCCACAGCCTTCTGTGGCAATGAATTCCATAGATTCACCACTCTCTGGCTAAAGAAGTTTTTCCTCATCTCTGTTCTAAAAGGTCTTCCCTTTACTCTGAGGCTGTGCCCTTGGGTCCTAGTCTCTCCTACTAATGGAAACATCTTCCCCACGTCCACTCTATCCAGGCCTTTCAGTATTCTGTATGTTTCAATCAGATCCTCCCTCATCCTTCTAAACTCCATCGAGTATAGACCCAGAGTCCTCAAACGTTCCTCATATGTTAAGCCTTTCATTCCTGGGATCATTTTCGTGAACCTCCTCTGGACGCTCTCCAGGGCCAACACATCCTTCCTGAGATACAGGGCCCAAAATTGCTCACAATATTCTAAATGTGGTCTGACCAGAGTCTTATAAAGCCTCAGCAGCACATCCCTGCTTTTATATTCTAGTCCTCTCGAAATGAATGCCAACATAACATTTGCCTTCCTAACTACTGACTCAACCTGCAAGTTAATCTTGAGAGAATCCTGGACTAGGACTCCCAAGTCCCTTTGCACTCCAGATTTCTGAATTCTCTCCCCATTTAGAAAATAGTCTATGCCTCTATTCTTCCTACCAAAGAGCATGACCTCACACTTCCCCACGTTGTATTCCGTCTGCCACTTCTTTGCCCATTCTCCTAACCTGTCCAAATCCTTCTGCAGCCTCCCCGCCTCCTCAATACTACCTGTCCCTCCATCTATCTTTGTATTATCTGCAAACTTAGCCAGGATGCCCTCAGTTCCTTCACCTAGATCATTAATGTATAAAGTGAAAAGTTGTGGTCCCAACACTGACCCCTGCGGAACTCCACTAGTCACCAGCCGCTATCCTGAGAAGGACCCCCTTATCCCCACTCTCTGCCTCCTGCCAGACAGCCAATCTTCTCTCCATGCTAGTACCTTGCCTCTAACGCCATGGGCTCTTATCTTACTGAGCAGCCTCCTGTGCGGCACCTTGTCAAAGGCCTTCTGGAAGTCCAAGTAGATAACATCCATTGGCTCTTCTTTGTCTAACCTGCTCGTTACCTCATCAAAGAATTCTAACAGATTTGTCAGGCATGACCTCCCCTTGATGAAATCATGCTGACTTTGCCCGATTTTACCATGCACTTCCAAGTATTCTGAAATTTCATCCTTAATAATGGACTCTAAAATCTTACCAACGACCGAGGTCAGGCTATTCGGCCTGTAATTTCCCGTCTTTTGCCTCATTCCCTTCTTAAACAGGGGGGTTACATTAGTGATTTTCCAGTCCTCTGGGACCCTCCTGACTCCAGTGATTCCTGAAAGATCACCACTAACGCCTCCACTATCTCTTCAGCTATCTCCTTCAGAACTCTGGGTGTAATCCATCTGGTCCAGATGATTTATCCACCTTCAGACCTTTCCGTTTTCCTAGCACCTTCTCCTTGGTAATGGTCACCATACTCACCTCTGCCCCCTGAATCTCTTGAACTTTGGGGGTGTCACTCGTGTCTTCCACTGTGAAGACTGACACAAAGTACTTATTCAGTTCCTCCGCCATTTCTTTGTTCCCCACTACTACTTCTCCAGCATCATTTTCCAGCGGTCCAATGTCCACTTTTGCCTCTCTCTTACACTTTATATATCTAAAAAATCTCTTGCAATCTTCTTTTATATTACTGGCTAGTTTACCCTCATATTTAATCTTCTCCCTCCTTATTTCTTTCTTAGTTGTCCTCTGTTGGTCTTTGTAGGCTTCCCAATGCCCTGGTTTCCCCTGCTCTTCGCCACATTGTATGCTTTCTCTTTAGCTTTTATGCTGTCCCTGACTTCCCTTGTCAGCCGTGGTTGCCTCGTCCTCCCTTTAGTATGCTTCTTCTTCCTAGGGATGAATTTTTGCTGTGTCTCCCAAATTACTCCCAGAAACTCCTGCCATTGCTGTTCCACTGTCTTTCCTGCTAGGCTCATCTCCCAGTCAATTCTGGCCAGCTCCTCCCTCATGCCTCTGTAGTTGCCTTTATTCAACTATAATACCGTTACATCTAATTCCAGCTTTTTCCTCTCAAATTGCAGGGTAAATTCTATCATATTATGGTCACTTCCTCCTAAGGGTTCCTTCACCTTAAGCTCCCTTATCAAATCTGCCTCATTACACATCACTAAATCTAGAATTGCCTGTTCCCTAGTGGGCTCCACCACAAGCTGCTCCAAAAAGCCATCTCGTAGACATTCCACAAATTCCTTTTCTTGGGATCCACTACCAACCTGATTTTCCCAGTCTACCTGCATATTGAAATCCCCCATGATCACTGTAACCTTGCCTTTCTTACACACCTTTTCTATCTCCTGGTGTATCTTGTGCCCCACATCCTGACTACTGTTCAGAGGCCTGTACGTAACTCCCATTATGGATTTTTTACCTTTGCGGTTCCTCAACTCTACCCACACAGATTCTACATCATCTGACCCTACATCATTTCTTGCTATTGATTTATTTCATTTCTTACTAACAAAGCAACCCCACCCCCTCTGCCAACCTGCCTATCTTTTCGATAGGATGTATATCCTTGGATATTTATCTCCCAGTCCTGATCCCCTTGCAGCCATGTCTCTGTGATGCCCACCACATCATACCTGCCAATTTCAATCTGCGCCACAAGCTCATTTACCTTATTTCGTAAACTGCGTGCATTCAGATACAACACCTTCAGTCCTGTATTTCCCATTCCCTTTCTCATTGTCCTCCCTTTAACTGATGTGCTTGAAGGTAGATTCCTAGCCCTTTCCAAACACTCTGTCCTATTTTGTGTTCTGGGGGCTTTAATAGCCTCTCCTGGGCTCTCGTTTCTTTTCAGTTTTTCATAATTTTCCATGAAGTTGAATCCACCCCCCCACACGCTAACCTACTGCTTTGTTTCCCATTAGTCATACTTCTTGACACTGAATACAACAGAAATAATGCTGAAATTCAAGTTAAATAACACTAATCACCCAAACAAGCCCTGAGTAGCACAGCTTCTGTGTCACCCACAGCACTCTTGAAACTCAGCTCAACTTTTTTACCGGCTTTCCTTTCCCTCTCTGTCTCTCCCCTTTCCCACTCTCTTTCTCCTTTCCCACTCTGCCTCTATCTCTATCCTTTCACACTCTTTCCTTCTTCCTGTCTCGGTCTCTTTCCTTCTCTGTCTGTCCCTCTCTCTGCTTTTCCACTCTGTCTCACCCAACCCCCTCCACCTCATCCTCACCCCCACCCCAGTCCAGGGCAGTGACCCAACAACCTGAGCCTCTGGGTCAGGCTCCCTACCCTGTGCTCATGCTCCCAAATCTTGGGTCCTGCTCTCTCCCCAAAGCGATGGCCTCTGGTGACAGAGGAGGGGGAGGGCCCAGGGTGCAGTGCGGAGGGGGAGGGGGAGGGCCCAGGGTGCAGTGCGGAGGGGGAGGGGGAGGGCCCAGGGTGCAGTGCGGAGGGGGAGGGGGAGGGCCCAGGGTGCAGTGCGGAGGGGGAGGGGGAGGGCCCAGGGTGCAGTGCGGAGGGGGAGGGGGAGGGGGAGGGCCCAGGGTGCAGAGGGGGAGGGGGAGGGGGAGGGGGAGGGCCCAGGGTGCAGAGGGGGAGGGGGAGGGCCCAGGGTGCAGAGGGGGAGGGGGAGGGCCCAGGGTGCAGAGGGGGAGGGGGGAGGGGGAGGGGGAGGGCCCAGGGTGCAGTGCGGAGGGGGAGGGAGCTGGCCTACGGTGCAGTGCGGAGGGGGAGGGGGAGGGGGAGGGCCCAGGGTGCAGAGGGGGAGGGGGAGGGCCCAGGGTGCAGAGGGGGAGGGGGAGGGGGAGGGGGAGGGCCCAGGGTGCAGTGCGGAGGGGGAGGGAGCTGGCCTAGAGTGCAGTGCGGAGGGGGAGGGGGAGGGCCCAGGGTGCAGAGGGGGAGGGGGAGGGGGAGGGCCCAGGGTGCAGTGCGGAGGGGGAGGGGGAGGGCCCAGGGTGCAGAGGGGGAGGGGGAGGGGGAGGGCCCAGGGTGCAGTGCGGAGGGGGAGGGGGCTAGGCCCAGAGTGCAGTGCGGAGGGGGAGGGGGAGGGGGAGGGCCCAGGGTGCAGTGCGGAGGGGGAGGGGGAGGGCCCAGGGTGCAGTGCGGAGGGGGAGGGGGAGGGGGAGGGCCCAGGGTGCAGTGCGGAGGGGGAGGGGGAAGGCCCAGGGTGCAGAGGGGGAGGGGGAGGGGGAGGGCCTAGGATGCAGTGCGGAGGGGGAGGGGGAGGGCCCAGGGTGCAGTGCGGAGGGGGAGGGGGAGGGGGAGGGGGAGGGGGAGGGCCCAGGGTGCAGTGCGGAGGGGGAGGGGGAGGGCCCAGGGTGCAGTGCGGAGGGGGAGGGGGAGGGCCCAGGGTGCAGTGCGGAGGGGGGAGGGGGAGGGGGAGGGGGAGGGCCCAGGGTGCAGTGCGGAGGGGGAGGGGGAGGGGGAGGGGGAGGGCCCAGGGTGCAGTGCGGAGGGGGAGGGGGAGGGGGAGGGGGAGGGCCCAGGGTGCAGTGCGGAGGGGGAGGGAGCTGGCCTACGGTGCAGTGCGGAGGGGGAGGGGGAGGGGGAGGGCCCAGGGTGCAGTGCGGAGGGGGAGGGAGAGGGCCCAGGGTGCAGTGCGGAGGGGGAGGGAGAGGGCCCAGGGTGCAGTGTGGAGGGGGAGGGGGAGGGGGAGGGCCCAGGGTGCAGTGCGGAGGGGGAGGGAGAGGGCCCAGGGTGCAGTGCGGAGGGGGAGGGAGCTGGCCTACGGTGCAGTGCGGAGGGGGAGGGGGAGGGGGAGGGCCCAGGGTGCAGTGCGGAGGGGGAGGGGGAGGGGGAGGGAGCTGGCCTACGGTGCAGTGCAGAGGGGACTGGGTGCAGAGTCACACTGAGCTCCACATGATCCATTGCCCAGTCTCCCTCTAGTATGTTGTCCAATTGTCTACTCTTCAGTTTTAAGTCAAATAGCAGGCGACCAAAACTAACAGCAATGAACCTCATCTAGTCACGAGGCAACATGTCTATCAGCACTTTACAGCAGGAGCTACTGGGTGGTGATGTGGTGGAGGAAGCTTGGTTGTTATTTTGCTCCCCCCCACTACCCCCAGCCCAGAGGTGGCTGAGGCTCCACACCCAGTGGAGGTAAATCAGCACAGACCAGCGATTAGCCATGGCATTCTCCTTTATCTTTATCAATCAGGACCACAGCAGAGCAGTGTTATGGCAGGTGGATGGTAAATCCCAGAGGGAAACTTGAAGCAGCTGCCACAACTATTTGCAATCTGTACTTATTTCAAGATACGGGCTTTGAATTCCATAAAAAGAAGGCCACCAAGTCTTATCAGTTTCTTACAAAACTAAATTAAACATTTATTAATAGAAGAAATGATTTTAAGCATATACATAGATCTACAAATTACTACTATGGTAACTTCTAAATCACGAACTAATCTAAACCCCAGTTATACCTCCGTTAAGGCAACAGTGAGACAAATAGATTTCAAAAGACCCAGGCAAAGTAACACGATCCCCTGGACAGTCGAATTCAAACTGAGTTTCTCTTGGCTTCAAATAAAAACAAAAAAATTGCGGATGCTGGAAATCCAAAACAAAAACAAAAACAGAATTACCTGGAAAAACTCAGCAGGCCTGGCAGCATCAGCGGAGAAGAAAAGAGTTGACGTTTCGAGTCCTCATGACCCTTCGACAGAACTTGAGTTCGAGTCCAAGAAAGAGTTGAAATATAAGCTGGTTTAAGGTGTGTGTTTGGGGGGCGGAGAGAGAGACAGAGAGGTGGAGGTTGGGGGGGGATGTGGTTGTCGGGACAAGCAAGCAGTGATAGAAGCAGATCATCAAAAGATGTCAACAACAATAGTACAAAAGAACACATAGGTGTTAAAGTTAAAGTTGGTGATATTATCTAAACGAATGTGCTAATTAAGAATGGATGGTAGGGCACTCAAGGTATAGCTCTAATGGGGGTGTTTTTTTAAAAATAATGGAAATAGGTGGGAAAAGGAAAATCTTTATAATTTATTGGGGAAAAAAGGAAGGGGGAAACAGAAAGGGGGTGGGGATGGGGGAGGGAACTCACGACCTAAAGTTGTTGAATTCAATATTCAGTCCAGATGGCTGTAAAGTGCCTAGTCGGAAGATGAGGTGTTGTTCCTCCAGTTTGCGTTGGGGTTCACTGGAACAATGCAGCAAGCCAAGGACTGACATGTGGGCAAGAGAGCAGGGTGGAGTGTTAAAATGGCAAGCGACAGGGAGGTTTGAGTCATTCTTGCGGACTGCAAAGCGGTCACCCAGTTTACGTTTGGTCTCTCCAATGTAGAGGAGACCACTTTGGGAGCAACGAATGCAGTAGACTAAGTTGGGGGAAATGCAAGTGAAATGCTGCTTCACTTGAAAGGAGTGTTTTGGTCCTTGGACGGTGAGGAGAGAGGAAGTGAAGGGGCAGGTGTTGCATCTTTTGCGTGGGCATGGGGTGGTGCCATAGGAGGGGGTTGAGGAGTAGGGGGTGATGGAAGAGTGGACCAGGGTGTCCTGGAGGGAACGATCCCTACGGAATGCCGATAGGGGGGGGTGAAGGGAAGATGTGTTTGGTGGTGGCATCATGCTGGAGTTGCGGAAATGGCGGAGGATGATCCTTTGAATGCGGAGGCTGGTAGGGTGATAAGTGAGGACAAGGGGGACCCTATCATGTTTCTGGGAGGGAAGAGAAGGCGTGAGGGCGGATGCGCGGGAGATGGGCCGGACAAGGTTGAGGGCCCTGTCAACGACCGTGGGTGGAAAACCTCGGTTAATGAAGAAGGAGGACATGTCAGAGGAACTGTTTTTGAAGGTAGCATCATCGGAACAGATGCAACGGAGGCGAAGGAACTGAGAGAATGGGATGGAGTCCTTACAGGAAGCGGGGTGTGAGAAGCTGTAGTCGAGATAGCTGTGGGTGTCGGTGGGTTTGTAATGGATATTGGTGGACAGTCTATCACCAGAGATTGAGACAGAGAGGTCAAGGAAGGGAAGGGAAGTGTCAGAGATGGACCACGTGAAAATGATGGAGGGGTGGAGATTGGAAGCAAAATTAATAAATTTTTCCAAGTCCCGACGAGAGCATGAAGCGGCACCGAAGTAATCATCGATGTACCGGAGAAAGAGTTGTGGAAAGGGGCCGGAGTAGGACTGCAACAAAGAATTTTCCACATGCCCCATAAAGAGACAGGCATAGCTGGGGCCCATGTGGGTACCCATAGCCACACCTTTTATTTGGAGGAAGTGAGAGGAGTTGAAGGAGAAATTGTTCACGTGAGAACAAGTTCAGCCAGACGGAGGAGAGTAGTGGTGGATGGGGATTGTTCGGGCCTCTGTTCGAGGAAGAAGCTAAGGGCCCTCAGACCATCCTGCTGGGGGATGGAGGTGTAGAGGGATTGGACGTCCATGGTGAAGAGGAAGCGGTTGGGGCCAGGGAACTGGAAATTGTTGATGTGACGTAAGGTGTCAGAGGAATCACGGATGTAGGTGGGAAGGGACTGGACAAGGGGAGAGAGAAGGGAGTCAAGATAACGAGAAGTGAGTTCTGTGGGGCAGGAGAAAGCTGAGACGATCGGTCTACCGGGGCAGTTCTGTTTGTGGATTTTGGGTAGGAGATAGAAGCGGGCTGTCCAAGGTTGTGCTACTATCAGGTTGGAAGCTGTGGGAGGGAGATCCCCAGAGGAGATGAGGTCAGTGACAGTCCTGGAAACAATGGCTTGATGTTCAGTGGTGGGGTCATGGTTCAGGGAGAGGTAGGAGGAAGTGTCTGCGAGTTGACACTCAGCCTCCGCGAGGTAGAGGTCAGTGCGCCAGACAACAACAGCACCACCCATGTCAGCGGGTTTGATGACAATGTCAATGACTTGTCTTCCAGGTCTCATTATGTCATGTTTGGGGAAATGGTATTCTCGGTTGCTTTGGGTCACTTTGTTGATTTGGCATTGAAATTATAGTGCTCTGTCTTTCTGGCACTTGACTGTCTCTATCTGACCTGCTTTCTGCGTCCCTTTGAGTTGCATTTCTCTTTATTGACAAACCCATCTGCTTTGTTTGGATACCGAGGATTTGTCCCATTCCTTCCAAAGGGAATATTCATTCCGTTCATTCCTAGATTGGTCTCAGATTTTCTTTATCCGTGGGATCCACCATGTTCTTGCTGGACATTGGCATTTCAAAAATGGAACCTTCATTTCCACTTGTTTCACAATTTCAGCCATTTCATTTCTCAACAACTCAATGGTTCTCAATGTGATTGAGGCATCCTGTGCTTTTTATTCTAGTTCCTTGAGCTTCAGTGTTGGGTTTACATTTTTCAATATTATTTGCCTTTTCTTTCTTTTTCTACAGCAGAGCCTTGTCCTTGTCCTTTATTTTGGTTTCTCTCTGGCAAAGTCTTAGCTTGCTTCAGTTCTGGAATTGTGCTGTTCATGGTTTCATTATCTGCCCACAGCTTGGTTAGTTCTGAGACTTTTCCTTTCAATGTCTCTTTTTTCCATTCAGCTGGTTTTTCAGCTGTTCAGTCACTGTCTTGTATCTCTTGGCTTCCTCCTGGATTTTTGATCATTGCTGAGTCGTCTCTGTCAATTGGTTCTTCGGTTCGTTCAGAGTGGCACTAAATTCATTTTGCTTCTCTTCATAACTTTCCAGAGAAACAAATTTTGACCTGAGGGATCCTTGTAGTGTGTGGCAGTCCTTCACCAGGTCTTCCTTTGCCTTGCAAAGCTCAATTGCTTTGTCTTGAGTTTTCAACAGTTTCCTTGAGTTTCTTCAGCTGTTCTCCCATTCAGCTGTTCAAGACAGTCTTCATTTCTTTATGCTGCTGAAGAGTTATGTGCTCCTTTAGCATTTGATTTTGAGGGACAATCAGCTGTTCTTTCAACAGTTTATTTTCTTGTTGATCTCTTGCTAACTCACTCTGGGCTTCAGGGCATTGCTTTGTCAATACTGATAGTTTTAATATTGCTTTTGCTGAAGTAGTATTCAACATCGTTTTTAGCTCCTCATGTTCTTCCATGGCTATGCATTGATTCTTCAAAGAGTTTTCAGGGCAGTTACTTCTTTGAGAGCCTGTTCTGCCTGTTGTTGTGTCTGGTTGTACTTCTGGTCAAGTTCCTTCAACTCAGCTTTGGTACACACATTCTCCTGTGGAATAGCTTCATTTTCTTCTTGCAGCTTTTGTTTCTTTTAGGTTATCTCAGATAGCTTTCCTCCATTCACAGCCAGCTGTCCATTCTGCACTGCCACCTGCTATCGCAGTTTGGGTAAAGTGTCAGCATTTTGAAAAGGCTCATTTTTTTAGCCTTTTGGCTACTCCTGAGCCTTTTCTTTCTTCTGCACTAAACTCTTTGGCTCATGCACTTCATTGCACTGACATGGTGTGCAACCATCTTGTGGTTTGCTTGAGTATTGTCTCCCTCAGCCTGGGGTCTCCTGTCTCCCTCAGCCTGGGGTCTCCTGCCTCCCTTACTCTGGGGTCTTCTGTTTCCCTTGCTTATTCTCTCCACAGGAACTCTTCAAACTAGTAGTTTTGGCCCTCTGTTTAGGCTTGTAATTAGGGAAACTTACTAGAAAGCAACCCTTTTTACTCTGCGTTCTATATTTTAAAAACATTTTTTTTTCGATTAAGCTCAGCCACCTCATGTTATGGTGCTGGCTGGGACCCATGCTTCCTTCTGGCTGCTCTCTGGATGTGCTGACCCTGAATGCTGCCTACTTTAAAAGGTAAGTTCAGCTTTTTCACTGTATTTTTTTGCTCACCCTTCTTATGATTTGGCTAGGTCTTTTGACTCTGGGTTCACTCAGGCCTGGATTTTATTCTGCACAGTGGATTAATCTTTTTTTTCAGCCTTGTTCCTTTTCTTTGAATTTTGCTCAGCCCTATTGTGATTTGGCCAGGTCCTTTGACTTTGCCTCTACGTCCGATCAGGTCTGGCTTTTCATCTGCATCGTGGATTCTTTTGCTGCCTTTCAGTCTTTTTTTGTTCCTTTTTGAATTTTGCTCAGCCTTTTAGGGTCTAGCTGGGTTCCCTGACTCTGCGTTCGATCAGGTCTGCCAATGGACCTCCTCATGCCCTGGTGGAGTCCTTCAGCCTCCATGTCCGCAATGCAGCTTTTTATTTAGGTGCTTCCCAACTGTGTCTTCAATTTCTTTTTAGGCAATCTCCAACTGTATCTTCAATGTAGGCGCTCTTTGCTCAGGACAAGTTTCAGCTTCTTTACCTCTTCATGCTTTGAGAATCTGGGTTCCTTCTCCAGCTTCTCTGTGGTTTTGGGGTCCAACCCACACTGCCACCATGTTGTAAACATTGTTTGGTGTCTCACTGAGAGGTCTGGAGGCTTGTGTGGTTGAACATAAATCATTTATTGTTAACAGATAACTATGTACTAATCCAAGGTACTGCCATGCATAGGTGCTATCCCTATGCTGCCTCCCTCCAAACTCTTCTCTATAGTCTACCACCATGTGACTCTCTGCATCATACTATAGGCGGTACTATTCTCCAGCCCAGCGTTAACCCTTGCTTTGCCAAACACCTTTATACTACAGACAACATTCAGTATCTCCAGAATCATAGAAAGGCTATGTTGTGACTCTGCAATTTGCAATAAAAATTTACCATTTACTTCTTGGCTCAGTGCAGTGCAGACAGTGGCCTTAAATTGATTACTTATTCCATGGAAGCACCTCTACAATCTGTACAGAAACACTTCCTCAAAGCAGGCTAATTGTAACATGGATTAGCTGGTATGTGGCGATCTGCAATTAATTCCTTGGCACCTCAAATACAACTGTTAGCCGGTATATAATCCCAGCACCGACTGCATGTCTGCATTCATTAGAGCTGCAGCCTGTTCTTATGTCAACCCACATAAATATGAAAAAGGCACATTTCTACTCCAACCCACTTGCTTCTCCTCCACGCTGTTGTAAGTTTGCTGATTATTGAGGTTTGTGCATAGCAACATTAGCGTTATGTGGAGTTTGAGGCTGATTAGACTGTAATCAGTATACAGAAGTTCAGTGCTGCTGAAAGTGTCATAATACCCAAATTTATACGTTTATTCAAATTTGCATTGGTTTGTTGGTCAGATTTGCAAACTGGTGCTGCAGAAACTGAACCCCAAGAATCAGTGGGCGGTGCTGCATTTGAGCTGCCTCGATCAAAAGAAGCACATACCATGGCATGGGCCAGTGCCGGAGGGATATGGAACTCTCCCAGGAAGGAAAACCTATCACTTCACCCAGCCTCCACCAAACCACCTTCACAGCCCATGGTAATTTTCTCCAATTTGTAATGCCTTTGTCATTTTAAAAATCCTCAAACAATTCTGCCTCAGTTTTAAAATTCAAGGGTACATTCAATTGCTCTTTGAGAGTTCCTGATGAATCTACTTCCTGCTCCATTTCAAACAAGGTGTCCCAGGACACAACAGTTCACTGCGTGTGAAAAAGCTCTCCTCACCTCCGTTTGGGTTCATTTGCCAGTTACCTCTGTCCACTGGTTACTGACCCTTCTCCCACTGGAAGTAATTTCTCCTTCCTCACTCTACCGGAGACTTAATAACTTCATGGGCAGGATTTTGAGTTTGGCAGGCGGGCGTGGTCGGTGGGCCTGGGAGTGTCTGGGAAACAGGTCATCACCCGCGATCGGTCCCTAACTGCGATTTCATGCTAGCTGGCCAATGAAGGCCCAGCCAGCATGAAACCCGGCTCCTCACTGGTCGGGAAGGGCCGAGCGAGGATGGGGGCTGGTCAGCCGCTGGGACGAATGGTGACCCGGCGGCCAGATTAGAAACAGCCCAGGCAGCCCCTGGAAGCTGCCATGGAAGAACGTCTGTTCTGTGTTAGCAACATGATGGAGTCGAGTGCGGCTGGAGACGGCAGGCAGGAGGACAGGTCCTGTGGGCTCTCCGTCCCCACTTTTCAGACGAGTGCCTCGTGGACCTGCGGGAGGAGGCGGCTGCCAGGAGGGACACCCTTGTCCCCAGAGATGGGAGAAGGAGGCCACCGCACCCTGAGGGTATGGGAGGAGGTGGCAGTGCTGGTTAGCAGCCCCGATGTGGTGCGGCGCCCATGGGTGCAGTACCAGAAGAGCTTCAATGACCTGCTGCACCCAGGAAGGGTGAGTACCATGTTGGCACGGGTTAGTGTGCAGAAGTGTTAAGGTGTGGCTGCCCCCTGTGGACCTCAGGGGTGTTATAGTCTGAGTACCAACTGTCAGTGACACCGGAGCTGGCCAAGGGGGTGAGCCCTGGCTGCTTGGACTGAGTGCCTTGCGGCCCGAGGGCCACGACTCGGATGTGCCCTGTGAGGGGTTCCTCGGCTGGAGTTGGCCAGGCTACAATGGTGCTGCAGGTAGACCTGCGGGAGAAACACAGAGCGGGGAGAGAATAAAAACAGCCTGGGGAATGCAGCCTACATCACTCACCTTCGGGAAGAGCAGTCCAGAGGAGAACCTGTCAGCTGCTCGGAACCGGCCTGCGCTGAGATCGATAGGAGGGTGAAAAAAAAACAAATTGTGACATCACAAGAAGGAAGCAATTTGATTTGTTGGAAGGCACCGAGCTCACCTGCTGGTGCCTTGATGGCCACATGTGTACAGTCTATAGCACCCTGGACACGGGCGAAGCCAGCAATGGCCACGAAGCCTCTGGCTCGATCATCTTGGCTGGCCTCGTCCGCTTGTAAAGATAAAAGGTCAGTACCAACCTGAACAGAGCTTCTGTGACCAGCTTGACACAACTATGGACTGCTGATTGGGAGATTCTACACAAATCGTCCATTAACACCTGGAAAGAGCCGAAGGCATAGAGGTTGAGGGCCACTGTGACCTTCAGAGCCACTGGCATGAGGTGTCCACCCACACAGTCGGAGCTGATCTCAGGCCTAATCACCTGACAAATGGAGGTCACTGTCTCCATTGAGAGGCGGAGCATCCTTCGGCATTGTACCTCAGACATATTGAAGTAGATACATCACCGCCTGTAAACCCTGGCAGCAGGATAATGGCGTCTTCTGCAGCCCTTTCTGCCTTGGACTTCCTGTTGGCCCTGCTCCCCTTGTGCCTGCGCCTCTCCTCCCACAGGTCCCTCCCCTGGAGGCTGCACTGGGACACCTGGCCTCCTCTCCCTTCTGCCCCTCTCTACCTCCTCAGAGGATTTGCCACCATTGGAGACCATGATCCCCATTACCAGGGTAACAGAAGATTCTCTAATAACTGGAAAGTCCACACAGTCTGAATCCTCCGGGGGCTTTGGAGACACCTGAGATGGAGCCTGGAAATGCTAAGAATGAAGCCCCGAACAGAGATGAAGCTGCCAAGTACCAATAAGCAACCAGCTGCAAACTATCTCCAAAACTCCTCACTCCTCACACTGGCCATGCTGCTGACCCTTTTTATCCCGCCCTTGGATGAGGTTTAGCAAATTGTCGGCTGCCTGCCCGTCTGTTTTGCCCGTGTGACGAGCGCAAAATCAGACGGGCAATGTAAGATCCTTCTTAACTGCCTTTTTAATGGCCGTAACTGACCTTGTAATTGATGGCGGGCGTGGATCCAACTCCTGCGCACGCCCGCTTACCGAAATATCGCACCAGTGCGCAATGACATCGGGACGCTCACCCGACATCATCACACGCTATTTCACTCTCCAGCGGGTCGGGTGTGTGCCCACCCACTCAGTGAGAAATTCTGCCCCATGATTCTGATGGACTTGGGGTGAACTTGTTATTAGAGGCTTTATGACATGGCCTACAAATTTGAAGGTGAACATCTACCTGGAACTGATGCTCTTTTCTTTACACAGCTGCCCCTGGGTAATTATCAAAAAGCATTTGGAAAGAGCAGGTATTCTGAAAGCAGTAGCATCACTTTGAACAATTCTGCACCATGTACTTTAAAAGAGATGAAGGAATGGTATGCATCACTGATTGCTGGTAATTCTTTTTGGAAATAGGCTTGTTTGAACATTGCTGAGGAACTCTTCAAGTTTGGTTGTCAAGTTCACTAGTTCAAATAGCTGCCAGTCACCAGCAAGACTCACAATGAAGAAAAGCCACTTGCATGAGAAACACGACTAGAACCAGAGACAGAAGGATTCACCATAATAACAACCCTCTGTATAAAACAAATTTTTCTCATCTCCTCCCACTTGCCAATTATCTTCGAAATGTTGTCCCCTGGTCACTGACCTCCTGCCAGTGGAAACAGTACCCCCCCCCCCACCGTCCAGTCTATCAAAGCCCCTCTTCATTTTGAACACCTCTATTAAGTGCACTATTTTTGTTACTAAGCTCAGATGTAACTCATGGAGAGTTAGATGCTAACAAGATGCATTCTATACTTCTCTATCCAATTGGCCCAATCAATGTTTTTCCAGGCAGCCCATGTCAAATGAACATTCCCCTTGCAATGGAAATTATGGCGGAGGAGGTTTCATTCCAAGAAGCAATAAACAGGACAGCGTGATGCCAACAAAAACAATAAGCCTGTTGGCTGTCCCCATTGTGTGCTTCTAGCCCCTTAGTCTTTACTCCTTCTTACTTCCTCATCGGTTCATTAGACAATCAGATTCATTAGCAATCTTCCGGGAAGCTGACACTCAGAGAGAATAAATGCAAACGCTCTGTGTTATTAATATTTTACAAATATCTTCCCCTCTTATCTGTGACATAGATGAACATGGAGCTTAGTTGCTTTCTCAAGTGATTTCTTGAATTGGACGCATCTTGTAAAAATCATCACAATCGCAAAGCAGTGCCCAAAACACACAGTAAGATCTGTTATCAAACTGAATCTGGCAATGCCTTGATATTAAAATATTTACCCTTGCTTTCCTCCAAGTCCTCTGTGCTCCTCCAGTGCTGGCCTCTTGCATGTCCCTGATCTTAATCAGTCCACCACCTGTGCACATGCCATCAGCTACCGAAGCCCTAAGTTCTTGAATTCCCTCCCTAAGCCTCTCCATCTCTTTCTCCTCCTTTAAGATGCTCCTTGAAATCTATCTCCTTGACCAAGCTTTTAGTCACCTGGCCTGATATCATCTTATGTGACTCGGTGTCCAGTATAATTTGTTAATCGCTCCTGTGACGTGTTGAAGGTGCTACATAAACGCAAGTTGCTGATTTTGTAAATATCCTTCTAAACTAAAGTCTGGTAATATTTTTATTGAAGGCACGATGTATGATAGATTAGAAACTCACACAGAACCATTGAATGATTGTAATACACTAGACTGACAGAATTATTTAGAAGCCATGTCATCTTACTTCAATATCTCGCAAGCTTGAAATATCCTTTCCAATTAGGAATCCTCCAGTTGAGGTAGTTGAAAAAATTTATTCAGCATCAATCAGCAGATCCTTGAACTGACCGATTCTTTTAGAAGAAGATTCTTTAGTGTGAATGTAACATGGAGACTTCTAAAATGGTGTAAAACAAATCTTTGCTAGAAAAAGAGATTGATTGTAGAGCACATTCAGTACATGCAATAGGTTGTAAACAAACTATCACACTAACCCAAAATTTATAAGCCAAAGACCTCACTTGTACCTTTTTTTTGCAAACAGTCCATTTCTGTCATAAATTCCACCTAGTGGATAACCTTTAAATCTTTAACCCTGCGTTCACCGCAGATGAACAGATTAATCATATTGATTATTGTGACAGCTTCACTGCCCCCAAGTATATTATGATTTCCTGGTCTTCGGGGAAGTCCACAAATTCCTGTATATCCTCATAATTCAAAAAGATTAAAATGGCTGCAAATCAAGTAATCATTAAACAATCAGGCAGCTATTTTTTTAAGACTCCAGAGGACTAATTGATTAATTGACTCAGGAGTTCATCCGGATGTTGGAACAATTATGTGATTCCTTTAAAGCAAATTATCAAAAGCATGAGCCATCATGAGGAAAAGACAGGAGCAATTGAGCGAGGCTTCCTATTAGCAGAGATGTTCATGCAAAAGCATCTTTGCAAGTAGAACTGCATGCTAAAGTGAACAGGCTACCACTAGTAGAAGAACAATCTTTTGAAGATGAATGCAGTAATTATGGTTTTATTTAGTGTTTAATGTACCTTTAAGAATAATACTTGTTAAGGAAAATCACATGATCTGTAGTAACCAATAAAAGAGTAGCGCGGGCTACTTCCACAGTCAGTGTAGAGATAGGGCAAGATTTTACCGTCGGCGAGTTGGGGGGGGGGTGGGCCCGCTCGCCGACACGTAAAATGACGCTGGATGATGTCAGGCGCAACTCCCGACATCATCCCGCCCCATTTAAATTTTCAGGAAGGCGGGGGCCACAGCAAAATCAGCTGCGGGCCCACCAACCTGTCAATGGCCAACTGAGGCCCCTGACAGGATCAGTTAAGCCAATTAAAGGACCTGCCCGTCCAGCCTTAAGGTTAGCGGGTCAGCCAGGAACCCCAGCGGGAACTAGAAAAAACGTGAAACCTCATCCACTGGCAGGCTGAGGTTTCATGTCGGGTTTTAAAGATTTTAATAACGTTTTTTTGGAAATTATGAACATGTCCCAACTCATGTGACATTGTCACATGAGGGGACATGTAAGGGAATTTTTTTTCTCTATTTCTAATATATTTGAAAGTAGAGCCGAACTCCCTGAGGCATGATTTAGCCTCAGGGAGATGAGTGAGATCTTTCGTGCGTGAAAGAGCGCACTCTCGATTATAGGAATTCCACCCCACCCCCCCATCCCCCCCACCACCCATACAGGGAGTGCATAGCGCTTCCCGGCGGACATCATGCTGGGTGGGCCTTAATTGGCCCGCCCGGTCAAAATGGCAGCACAGCCCCGATCGCCAGCAGTGACCAGCTCCACATCCGCCCGCGATTGGGTCAACTCCACCCACCTGACGAACGGAAAATTCAGCCCATAGAGTTGGAGTTGAAGGCACATGTGAGTTGCTGCTGAGTATATTATAAATAAACTTAATGTTTCCACCCAAGAAGTATCTGCAGATCACCTCTATCATTAATAGCACAACTCGGCCACCCTACAACAATGAGACAACACCCCCTTTCCAGGTAATGTAGCAGGTATGCTATGCTGTCAGCCTTGATGTAAAAGACCCAGGAGCATTGGAGTTAAGATGTTGTGTGAAAGTAAATAGCTATTGGAACAGATTGTGATTAGCGGCAAAGGAAGACCACTCGGCACTGACCTCAACAAAAGCATCACTGAGAGATCAAGCAGCCTTTATGGCGAGAACATTAAATTTATCGGTGTGAAATTGACTGTAGCTTCATATAATGGGGGTTTCAAGCATGAAGCTGCAGCAGTACCATCAAGCTGTCCAAAAAGCCAATCACATTTAAAAACTCTCACAGACAGCCAAGCAGGAAATGCAAAGCACTAATAATCAAATCACTTATAAAAATTTTGATGAAAGCAAAATAGAGATTGGGACATTGACATAGGGTTAAGGTAGAAACTGAAATGTTATAAATAATTTTTTTTAAATTAAAGATCTAGAAATTAATCATAATGGAAGTATTTAACAATATTCCACAAATGTAAAATTATTTTTCAGGACCCGATCGATTATTCAACATTCAGTGTTACTGTAAATTTCAAAGTATACATGCAGAAGAACATTGAAAAACTTGCATGTAATTAATGGCAGGAAAATCACTGCAGAACATCAATGGTTTCCCAGTATTGTGCAGACAGTGCACAAGGCTGCGTGTCAATAATGCAAACTTGGAAAATCTGTCCTCAGGGGTGATCTTAAACACAAAGGCTCCAAAGTTCTGAGTCCTGAAATCCACCTCCAGGGTCATCCGTAAAACATGGCCACAACCTGACCAGCAATTGGCCAGATTTAGCTATGGGGGCCCAAAGTCATGGGGAGTGGGTGATGACTGGGTGGAAATGGAGGAATGCTGTGTGTTAGATACTTTAAAGGCCATCTGCATTAAGGTCCTCAATCTTGAACTGGAAATGGCAGAATCACATGAGAGGAAGATAAAAAATAATTTTATTGGGCAGAATGTTACGAGTCGGCGAGCGGGGGCGGGGCCCACTTGCCGATGTGTAAAATGATGCGTGGTGACATCACTGTGCCCGATTTAAATTTTCAGGAAGGCGGGGGCGCAGCGAAATCAGCTGCTCGCCTGCCGACCTGTCAACGGCCAATTGAGGCCATTGACAGGGTCAATTATGTAATTAAAGGACCTGCCCGTCCGACCTTAAGGTCAGTGGGTCAGCCAGGAGCCCCAGGGTGAACTAGAGAAAAGATGAAATCCCATCCACCGGCGGGATGAGATTTCATGTAGGCTTTAAAAATTTTTATTAAAGATTTAATAAAAATTATGGACATGTCCCAACTCATATGACATTGTCACATGAGGGAACATGTGAGGGAAATTTTATTTTTCTATTTTTATCTTTTTTACATTTAGACCCGATCTCCCCGAGGCTGCACTTAGCCTCAGGGAGATGAGTGCGCTCTTTTGTGTACGTGCATGAAAGAGCGCACCATGGATTTTGGGATTTCCACCCCCCCGTCCCCACCCCCCCACCCACCGGACCATAGAGGGACAGCATAACGCTTCCCGCTCGACGTCACATGCTGGGCGGGCCTTAATTGGCCTGCCACATAAAATGGTGGCGCCGATCGGTAGTGCGCCCATATGCGCCCACCCATCAACTTCACACCCCCCCTGACGAGGGGAAAATTCTGCCCATAGACTGTGGGTAGGGGGTATCTGTTAAACGAAATAAGGCTGAGAAGTGATGCACTTTCAGCAGTTGAAAGGAAAATGCCTGGAAACTGTGCATCTATTTTCTTGTCATTCTCTCACTTCAGAAGGTGGAAGATTGTATAAATGGAAAATGAAGGATAGGAGAGTGCAGTGCAGCACATAAACAGGCAGGAGAAGCAAAATGAAGGGATCCAGGAGAGAACAATTGCACTACATCAGTCACAATTCAAGGTTTCGAGGTTTAAAAAAAGGTTATTTTTGAAGAGACAAGCAAGGAATTGTGTCGCAGGGATTCTGTGATCTGTGCCAGGTTTTACCACTGGTTCACCATGCCCAGGAATCTTTGAGGGTCTGGAATAGATGACCGGGCTGGGAAGTCGCTGATTACCTTCATTTTGTGTAGTTCCACCATGATGCCTTTGCTGCTCACTATATGTTCTAAGAACCGAATAGAGGTCTTCGAGAACTCACATTTCTTTTTGGTGTCAGCCCTCATTCCTGCAAGCATTCTAAGACAGCCATGAGCCTCCCGCCATGCTCTTCAACAGTTGTGCCGTAGACCAAAACATCATCCATGCAGAAGGTGACACTCTCCAGGCCCTGTAAGGTGGACGACATTGTGCACTGAAAAATCTCAGGTGCCAAGATAAGGTCAAAGTGCAGGCGGTTGAAACAGAATCTGCCAGTCAAGAATCAGGACTTCTTGTCTAGTCAAAGTTGCTAGAAGCCACTGTTAGTGCCGAGCTTTAACAACACTATGCTTTCGGAGAGCTGTCAGGCTGTCATCCACTGAGTACATTGGATGGGGCTTTGATGGGACTTCTCTCCACACTGCCTTGTTGAGTTGTGTCAGGTTGACACAGATACAAATGGATCCATTTGGCTTTGGAATTGGGACCATCCTGGAACACTGTCCCGTCGGCCGTGTGACAGGGAAGACCACCCGCATTTTTGTCACCTCGCCCAGTTGTTGATGCATTTGATTCATAAGCAGGTGCAGTACCTTCCTTGGTTTGAATAGGCACACAAGCTTGGCATCCTCTCTCAATGTAATACTGTAGGCAGTCTTCAGTCACCCCAATCCAGTGAAAGATTTTGGAAACTCTCTCTTAAAATTGGAATCAGACCCTTGCTGGTTAACCTCGTCAATTTTCTGAAGGAGTTGGAGGTTAAAACAGACAGACAGCTCAAGACAGAAAACTCTTGATTGTGGAGTGAGTACAAATAACGTCTCCGGTATTCATGTGTTTTTGTGTTGGGACTCTGCCTTGCAACATGCCTTGAACTGGGAACCTGATGCTGTCTTTTCCATACAGCTGTGTTGTAGGTGGCATCAGGCATTGCTTATCAAGCCATGGTTCCATTTCCAAGAGGACTATAACACTGGCTCCCCTGCCTAATTTGAAATTGGTGAGGTGATCGTTTACAGAGTCGTCAGCATTCCAAAGGGAGAGTCCAGGATCCTTGACCTCACCCAAGAAGCACAGTTGGACCTCTTCCTGGTGTGGTACCTCAATCCTGTGGACTGTTTTGGGATCCTCCGTATGCCTAGAGGTCTGAGATTTACACATATAAACAAGGAGCAGGAGTAGGCCATTCGGCCCCTTGAGCCTGCTCTGCCATTCAATAAGATCATTACTGATCTGATAGTTACCTCAAATCTGCACCCCCGCCTACCCCCTATAATCTATCAAACCCCCCTTGCTTATCAAAAATCTATCCACCTCTGCCTTAAAAATATTCAAAGTCTCTGCTTCCACCACCTTTTCAGGAAGAGGGTTCCAAAGACTCACAACGCTCGGAGTGAAAAAATTTCACATCATCTCCATTTCAAATGGACGACCCCTTATTTTTAAACAGTGACCCCTAGTTCAAGATTCTCCAACAAGAGGAAACATCCTCTCCATATCCACCCTGTCAAGGCCCTTCAGGATCTTAAATGTTTCAATCAAGTCGTCTCTTACTTTTGTAAAGTCCAGTGGATACAAGCCCAGTCTGCCCAACCTTTCCTCATAAGACAACCCATCCATTCCAGGTATTATTCTGGTAAACCTTCTCTGAACTGCTTCCAATGCATTTACATCCTTCCTTAAATAAGATGACCAATACTGTATGCAGTACTCCAGGTGTGGTCTCACTAGTGCTCTGTATAACTGAAGCATAACCTCCCTACTTTTGTATTCATTTCCCCTCGCAATAAATGATAACATTCTATTAGCTTTCCTAATTACTTGCTGTACCTGTACATTAGCCTTCTGTGATTCATGCTCGAAGACACCCAGATCCCTCTGCATCTCAGAGCTCTACAATCTCTCACTATTTAGATAATATGCTTCTCGTTCTCTTTCCATAGTATCCCAGCTGGTTGTAGTTGAAACATTGGGCAGAGATTGCTGGACATTGCTCTCACCTGTGAGGTCTTTTGGCTCCACAGCGTTGACATGGTCTCCCACCATCGTGTGGTCAGTTTGGGTATTGTTTTCATCAGCCTCAAGTCTCCCAACCCTTTTGTTGCTTTAGGAGTTGGACAATTAGAGTTGATCTCTACCATAGCTTAACCTCACCTCATAAAATGGCTCGGTGCTGTTGGCGGATTTCAGGTTACCTGGCTATTCGATGGCCTTTTCTAGAGTCAGATCTTCTTTGGCCTGTGGTGTGTCCAAAAGGGCATCATTAGCTACTCCGGCTATTATTCATTTTCTTATGAGCCCGGACTTAAGGTCACCATAGTCACAACCTTCAGCCAATCTGTATAATTTGTTTATGAAAGAGTCAACACGTTCTCTGGCTGCTGGACTCGCTTGTTCAACTTTTCTCGCTCTAAAATTTTATTACTGGTTGCTTGTGGTATCCTGGGGGTTGGAGGGTGGTGTCCCTCATTCAAAGGCACTCGGTGCCTGAACGAGGGACCCAGTATTGGGAAGGGGGGAGGTCTGCTGAGATCCAACCCCCTGCCCTTGCTGCCACACACCTAAACCTTCCTCCCTCTCACAACCCCCACTCCACAAACCCCGCCTGCCATTGCTAACCTCTGGCTTGGGTCGTCCTGAAGCCCTAGGCCCCCTGTGGGTGTATTTCCCACCGCCCACTGGTGGCGCTGCTGAGCAAAGGAGCTATTGGCCTCTGATTGGCTGGAAACTCTTGAGGTGAGGAACTTCCCACCTCCCAGGGTCCTGATCCAGTGGAAGGCCTGAAAGTGATCTGTTAATTGCCTGTTTGGCTCGTAATTCAGCCAAAGGAGGCAATGCAGGTCTCTTACCGGTTTTCCAGCCAACAGCTGAGACCCCCAACACCTCCATAAAATTCTCCCTGATATCTACACACTGAACATCCACAAATCACAAGTTAACGGCCGACCAGGGCCCTTATTGATAACCTCCTCCTGCATTCCTTTTTCCAACATATGGCCCTAGCAGAAGGCAGTACATAAATTTAAACAGCCTGATCGGTCTCATCTGCAGTTTACAATTCATGATTTAACAACCTTGTGTCTATTCTCCAGGATGAAAACAAAAGTTTGGTATCTTACTGATGATCCATTTAAGCTGCTGGGCAACACATCTTAGTTGTTCATTAATGCTGTTCTGCAGAACCTTAAACAGCTGAATAGCAATCTACTGAGAGCGCTCACTGGGGACTGAATCAAGACAGATCTTTCAATCACTAAACTTAAAAGGAGAGACTGAGAAGTAAGGTTGTATATCTGATTAAACAGCCTATCTAAGGTACCACTGTGACAGCACACACAGGATACTGGCTATCCCCATTGCTTGGTTATCTCCCACTTTTTAATTAGGAACAACAGATTTTATTCCTCACATGGAGAAGTGGCGCTCACATATAATTGGGTTGCTGTTTCAAGTCTTCACACGCAGTGGGACAGCAGACATGCCAGGTGTGTGACTGTGGGTCAGGAATTTGTAGATGCTCTCTCTTGTGATTTTCTGTGCACTGATTTCAATGCAGAAAGCCTAACCACACAGCATATCCTCATTCCTGCATTAAAGCGTCTGCTTAAAATATAGAACAAAGAAGAAAAGAACTTACATTGCTCCAGAGAAGCCTTTCACCGCTCCAGAGTGTCCCAAAGTGCTTCCAAGTCAATGAAGTTCTTTTGAAGTACAGTCACTGTGGTAATATAGGAAAAATTTCACTCAGTTCTGCCTCACTAGCAGCATGAGATAAATGACCAGGTAATCTGTTGCTTTGTGATGTTGGTTGGGATATAAATATTGACCAGGATAACAGGAGAATTTCACTGCTCTTCTTCAAATAACATCACAGAATCTTTTACATCCACCAGAGCGAGTGGACAGAGACGAAGTTTAGTGTCTTGTTAAAAATGCAGCACTTTCTCCGTACTACACAGATGTGTCAGCCTAAATTATATATGAAAATCTCTGGAGTAATGCTTGAATTCACAGATCTCTATTCCGAGTAACTGCCACTGAGCCAAGGCTTACACTTCATTATTCTGCTCTATAGTCATTTTCTACAGACAGTGGAAATTTGTTAAAGCAATGTCTCCTGCTGGGGTTCCATACCTACAGTATTTTCTCCTGACTGTGCACTGGGGCTAAAGTATAGTCTCCAGCTGGCTTGCTAACATTGGCTCCAGCTATTCTGTTCTCCTCAAGCAATGGCTCCTGAAGCAGCAGCTCCTGCTATTCTTCTGGACCCAAACACTGATTGCTGCTGCTCAGCAAGACTGAGCGGCTGGCAGGTGGTTGGGCAGAATAGTCGACAGGCGGAATTTAATGCAGCCCATGGCAGTGGCAAACCTGGCAGCTGGGCCCACTTAACCACGAGAGAGGCCGTGTGTCAGTCTCACACCGGCGGGTAAACCTCCTGTGTTTTTGCTGGAGGTGAGAACAGGCCCATGGGGGAAGCAGGCCTCCTCTCACAGCAGCTGGTCAATTAGGCTTCATTATTGAGCAAATGAACACCAATTATTCCTGAGCCCACAGGAAATGTAATGGTGGCTCAGGGATTAATTTTTTTTTTATTCATTGATGGGACGTGGGCTTCACTGGCTGGGTCAGCATTTATGGCCCATCCCTAATTGTCCTTGAGAAGGTGGTGGTGGGCTGCTTTCTTGAACTGTTGCAGTCCCTGTGGTGTAGGTACACCCACAGTGCTGTTAGGGAGGGAGTTCCAAGGACCCAGCGACAGTGAAGGAACGGTGATATATTTCCAAGTCAGGATGGTGATTGACTTGGAGGGGAACTTCCAGGTGCTGGTGTTCCTGTGAGTTTGCTGCCCTTGTCTTTCTAGACGGTAGTGGTCATGGGTTTGGAAGGTCCTGTCTAAGGAGCCTTGGTGAGTCCCTACAGTGCATTTTGTAAATGGTACACACACTGCTGCTACTGTGCGGTGATGGAGGGAGTGAATGTTAGTGGATGGGGTGCCAATCAAGTGGCTGCTTTGTCCTGGACAGTGTCAAGCTTCTTGAGTGTTGTAGGAGCTGCACTCATCCAGGCAAGGGGAGAGTATTCCATTACACTCCTGACTTGTATCTTGTAGGTGGTGGACAGGCTTTGGGGTGTCAGGGAGTGAGTAACTTGCCATGGGATTCCTAGCCCTTGACCTGTTCTTGTAGCCACTGTATTTATATGGTACCCAGCACTAATGTGAGTGGCACAGCTTTCCCAAGCCACAAGAAAACTGTCGGGTTTGCCTGTGGCCTTCTAGGGAGGGGTCCTTCTTTCAAAAGGCATTTAGTTCCCACTCAAGTGACCCAGCGTTGGATAGGGGATGACCACCAAAAGCAAACCCTTTGCCCTTGGCTGTGACCCACGACCTGCCCTCATTCACCTGCAACCTGAGTCCCTCGGCGATTCCAGGTCTCTCCATGTACTGTCTGCAATGGACAGCTGCCAGCCTCTGATTGGCCATCAGTTCTCAGCAGCCCCTTGGCGGAACTGAGAGCAACACAATCCCATTGGGCACCCCCCCACCGCCAATTCAGAAGTTGGCTCTCCAACCAGTGGGCTGAACCCACATCAGCTCCATTAAATTCCGCTCTATGACTGCAGCCTGCAGCTGGGGATCTGGCATTGGGAGGGGAGCAGACAGCGAGGAGGGGTGTGGGCAATGGGAGGGGAGCTGACGGAGGGAGGGAAGCAGACAAGGGGGAGGGGAGCAGACAGTGGCGGGGGAGCTAATTAGGGGTACAGGAGGAGATGGGGGTTCAGGACCAGGTGGGGGGAGGGGTGCAGATGGGGGTTGGGAAGCAGATGGAGGGAGGTCTGCAGTTGGGGGAGGGGAGTAGACAGGGCTGGAGAGCAAGCAAGGCAAGGAGGGTTGTCATCATGAGAGGAGCTGATTTTGGATGGGAGCAGAAATGCTGGAGGGGTGTCAGATTGGGGGTGCAGGGGGTGGGAATTCTCTGTTCACAGGGGGCCAAACACTGTGGATAAACTTAATGGCTTAGGTGGGGAGAAACTCCTCCTTCTGGCCCACAAGCTGTGCTGGGCAGGCACTTACCTGTTCTATCAGGCCTTTTGCCTCCCTTCAGATGGACAAGGTAAAATTTAAAATGGAGGCTGTGAGAGACACAATCCCATTGCAATATTTAATTTAGGACCCATCCCTGGAGAACAGATTAACCACTCACCCCCATCAGCCTACCTTCTTTAATGAAAGTTGGGTTATTGGAGGCCCGTTGGAATCGAACTTCTGAGTTTTTTTATTTATAATCCCCACCATTCTCTACCTGTCACTGGGAGTTAAAATTACCACAATTTGTCAGAGTCTTAACTGATCCACGAGCAGCTTATAATGAGGCTGTACAATTGATAAGATAACAAAATGCATTGTACAGTGTTATACAATAAACTGATATTATCAAAGGCCCATCTCTCTATAAACCTAATAATACCACCATTGCTTCCTCTTGCACTGTTCCAGTTCATTGCTACAATGGGCTGAATATCAATACCACTGTTAATTAAGTGACAACACATTACATTTACCCTATACAACTTACGGTGAGGACAAACTGCTTCATTTAAAGGATGAAACTGCTGTGCTGAGTAGCAATAACTTAAGAACTATAGGAGCAAGATCGGGCCATATAGTCCCTCGAGCCTGCTCAGCCATTCAGCAAGATCATGGCTGGTCTGATCTTAGCCTCATTTCCACTTTCCTGCCTGCTCCCCATAACCCTTGACTCCACTCTTCCTCTCCTTCAGTCCCCTGGCCAAAGGCGGGTCTGACCCACTGCACACGATCTCCACCACAGGTAGGGCTAGGAGGCCCACCCCAGCCAAACTGGGGATTGAGTCCCATTGGCTGCTGGCAACAATCTGATCCACACTGGCCATCCAGCTGACTGAGCCAACTGGACCCCCCAAGGAGTCTGAGTTGCTGCGGCAACGTACACTTTTACATGGGTGTTTTAGACAGAGCCGTAGTGATGGCAGAGGGTCCAATTTCTTTCCATCACATGGCTGACCAAGGATCTCTCCCACTCCCACTGCCTGCCATTGGTGTGTGTTGGAAAGATTTACCAGTTGGTATTCAACCTGTTTGGCCATGTTATAAAAGCACCTTCCGTGGCCATCAAGTCCTGGAGAGGGACTCGAACCCAGGGCTTCAGGCTCAGAGGCAGAAACGCCACCCATTGCACCAAAAGACCTTGACTCCACTATAAAAGTCTTGAATATATTGAATCAGCCTCACTGCTCTCTGGGGTAGAGAATTCCAAAGATAATGACCCTTTGAGAAAACAAATTCCTTGTCATATCCATCTTAAATGAGCAACCCTTTATTTTTAAACTGTGCCCTCTAGTTTTCAATTCTCCCACAAGAGGAAACATCCTTTCAGCACTTACCCTTTCCAGCCCCCTCAGAATCTTTGATATTTCAACAAGATCACCTCTCATCCTTCTGAACTCCAATGAGTATGGACACAACCTGCTCAATTTTTCCTCAGGAGACAATCCTTTCATCCCAGAAATCAGCCTAATGAACCTCCTCTGAATTGCTTCCAATGCAAGTATATTGCTCCTTGAGTACAACACTGTACATAGTCTCACTAATGCCTTGTATGGTTTAGAATAATTTCCCTATGTTTATCCTCCATCCTTCTTGCAATAAAGGCCAACATTCCATTTGTCTTCCTAATTACTTTCTGTACCCTCATGCTAATTTTTTTATGATTCATGTATGAGTACACCGAGATCCCTCTGTACCACAGCATTCTGCAGTCTCTCTCCATTTCAATAATATTCTACATTTCTATTCCCCCGCCAAACTTTTATGTTTTCCCAGATTATACTCCATCTGCCAAATGTTTCCCCTTGCACAACTTTCATAAACTTGGCAGTGTCCCCTGGTGTTTAGAAGGTTAAGGGTGAGTCTAAGTGAGCTTTAAAATGATAAAGGGATTTGATAGGATACCTACAGAAAAAATAATTTCCTCTGATGGGAGAGAGCTTGCTTTTGTTGTGTAAGCTTTTGACACTTTGAAGCATGACAGATGTGTGTTTGTCTCACAAGACTTCTCTGTTCAGATGGAGGACATTGCACTTTTAATTACTGTCAGTCTCTTTCCTGTTTTTGTAAAGAACATGTTTTACTATTTGCCTTCAACAGCTTTCCAACTTGTTGTTTTCTACAGATTCCTTTGTTTATTGAATTAACAATCCCCAAAGCAGCTACTCCCTGTCCTTCCACACAGTTAGATTGTGCTTTATCAAATCTCTTTTTCCCTTTGTCGATTTACACTATCTTCTTGTTTCGTCTGTGTGAATTGTAAACCTTGGCCCTTTGAAGGAGCTCCGTTCTGCCTTTCTCAGCCTTATCTTTCTCTCTTTTATGATTTGAATTCAATGCAGTCTCTGGGTTTCAATTTTTTTAATGCCTCTCATCAGCAGTTTCAGTAAAAGCAGCCGGCTAAACCTCCACCCAGCACTTTTGTTCAGCTTTTGATCTTGGCAATTACAGATTTTTTTTTTAACCTCATTATAAGACTAGTGAATAGATGCAGTGTAACACTTATCATAAAATTTGTCCTCATTATTTCTGCTGAAGCTTGTCACTGCCTCAAGCCTTTCTCACTTGCACAACAGTTCATTTCCAAGATGAAACTGAGATGCAAACCCACAGTATGATATAAGAACTAGAAACAGGAGTAGGCAATCCATCCCCTCGAGCCTGCCCCAACGTTCATTATGATCATGGCTGATCTCATTTCGGCCTCAACTCCAACTTCCTGTCTGACTTCTAGCCAGATCTTGCAGGCTACTTTCGAGACGCTTGCCTCGTGTTCACAATCCTGGGCAAGCAATGTTCCCTTTGCAAGCAAAGCCCCATCAGGTCTCAAATTCTTGGGGCTCTTCAGCTCAGGAGAAAACGCAAGCTAGGCCTTAGCAGCAGGTGGCTGCTTCTCCACTGTCCACGCCAATTGGTCCTCTTTCAGGGTGGTACTGGACGATGAGCTGTTAAACCGAGGCCATTATCTGCCCTCTCAGGTGGATGTAGGAAATCCCATGACAACATGATCTCTGTACGCCAAAAATATGGGGTGGAATTTGTGGAGGCAACAGAGGTCTCAGCCGCTGACTGGAGAGTTGGCAAGGCCCCGGCTTCACCTTTTTTCAAGAAGGCCCGCCACATCTTGTGCCATTCAGGCACTTAGCCAGTGATGGGCTTTCTCCCAGGGTCAAGCACCCCGGGGGGCAGAAGTCCCAGCCACCAACAGCTGTCAGCCAATCAGAGGACAGAAGATCTTCTTTACTCAGCAGTGCCGCAAGAGAGGCAGTGGTTGCTGCTGGTACTTTACCAACCCAAGGCCTTGGATCAAGGAGGGACCCAGGCACCGGCGAGTGATGGTGGGAAAAGAGTCCTGAATTGGGGGTCGTGGGGGAGGGAGATTGGCAACAAGAGCAGCAGGTGGCTTTCAGCAGCCCCACTCCTCCTGGATGTCAGGTCCCTCGATCAGGCACTGAGTGCATTTGAATGAGGGAACCTCACCCAGGGAGGCAGATTTGCTTGTCATGTTCCCTACCCACCACCCCTACCCACCACCCTCCACCACCCCCCCCACCCCCAACACCTGCACCTGCCTTTGGGTTAATATCATCGACGGTGGCATTTCCACTTTAGGGCCTCACTTGGCAGTGGGGCAAGAAGGCCGTCCACGGGTCTTCCCACCATGGACTTAATCGGCGAGGAGGCAGGAAAGTGGCAGAGTCATCACCTGTCACCCTCTGAATAAATCCACCCCCGCCACTAAACTCGCCAAGGAGCATAAGAGATTCTGCCCATGAGGAGCAGACCAGCATTTAGGATGGAATTACTGAACAAAATTGTCTCTTTAACCCTGTTTTCTAACAACACTAATCTCATATATGTTAGGCTTTTAAATTTTTGATGTGGTTTCTGGACTCAGATTTACATTTTTCTTGTGATCTTCCAATTCTTTCCATTTTGATTTAATTCACTGGTCTGTAGATTCTGCGTTCAGCCTTTCAGTTTGCAGCATCATTCTTTCTGTCTGTGTTCCTTGAATCAGATCCACTCTCTCTTTGGGCCTCTTTTAGGTTTGATGTTAAAGTCTGAACAAATCCTCATTTTTTTGTCTCTCAGCTTTCGCAGCACACAATTACATTGGTTTCTCTGGGATCTGGAATTGAATCCCTTTCACCAGCCCTGTTATTGGCCACATCTTCTCTGTTGTACACCGTTGTAACTGGATCATAACTCTATACATCCACTTGGATTGATTTATGGAAGCACAGAACTCAGTTCACACACATTCCCTCCATCATAAAGACAGAAGTGATGACTGTTCACAGCTCCTCAGATACTGAAGTAGACCACGTCCATACGCAGAAAGACCTGGACAATATTCAAGCTTGAGTTGATAAGTAGCAAGTAAGATTGACACCACACAAGTGCCAAGCAAAGGCCATCTCCAACAAGAGGGACTCTGTCTCCCCTTAACTCCCCTTAAACACACTACCATCGCTGAATCCCCCACTGTCAACACCCTGGGAGTTACCATTGACCAGAACCTTAACTGGACCAGCCACCTTAATACTGTGGCTACAAAAGTAGGTTAGAGACTGGGAACTCTGTGGCGAGTAACTCACCTCCTGACTCCCCAAAACTTGGCTGGCCATCACCTACAAGGCATATGTCAAGAGTGTGATGGAACACTCTCCACTTGCCTGGATGAGTGCATCTCCAACAACAATCAAGAAGTTCAACACCATCCAGGACAAAGCAGCCCACTTGATTGGCACCCCATCCACCATGTTAACCATTCAATCCCTCCACCATCGCTGCACAGTGGCAACAGTGTGTATGTATCATTCACAAGATGCGCTGCAGAAACTCACCAAGGCACCTTCGGCAGCACCTTCCAAACCCACGACCTTTGTCAATGTCTTAGCAATTACACTGTTAAGGTTGGTTGATGTCAATTACATTGTTAAGGAAAACAAGTGATGGGTATTTGAACACATATTACCGGGCATAGCTGGGACACTGGGTGTGGGTAAGGAGTGTGGACACTGAACAACGTTAATAAACTCTCTCAGCAAGGAATGGCTTTGTGTCTTAGTTTTGACTTCACCAACCAACTTGAATCCTGTTAAACAATCTCTACCATCTAGAAGGACAAAGGCAGAATATGCACAGGAACACCATCCATTCTTCTCCAGCCACTCACCATCCTGACTTGGAAATACATCACCGTTCCTTCACTGTGGCTGGGTTAAAATCCTGGAACTCCTTCCCTAACAGCACTGTGGGTGGACCTACACCATATGGACTGCAGCGGTTCAAGAAGACAGCTCATAACCGCCTTCTCAAGGGCAGCTAGGGATGGGCAATAAATGCTGGCCCAGCCAGCGAAGCCCACATCCTGTGAATGAATTTTTAAAAAATGATCATGCCCGAGGAAATAAGGAAACAATTACCATATGAGAAACGCAGGCAAGAGAGGAGACTGCACTGGGTATATTGAATATGCAATTGTAAAGATATCCAGTATGAAAGTGGAATTAACCTTCACACCTGCAAAATAAACTGAGAACCATTGAAGGTCTGAGTGAATATATGATTAACTTGTCATAGTCGATTATAAATCCTTAAAATAATTAGGATTGGTGAACAATTGACAATATGTGGAGCAGTCATAGCTTCACATTATTTTGTTGTGTTCTGAACTGCTGTTAAATGGATAACTGCTTTCACATATTTGTTACATACGTCTCTCAGATTTATGCTTAAAATGAGCAAATGTGCATCCTGGAGCAGGATGAAAATAATGTGAAGATAAAAAGCAAAACAAGCTAGCAGCTAAAATAAGCACGATCATTGTGGTCTCCTGGATTGGTTTCATTCAGCTGAAGGGACAAAGGGGAATTTTCTGGATTTTGTTTTCTTCGTCTTCCCCATTTTTTTTTTTGCCTCTCCGAGCAGATTACTTGGCAACTGGAGGGTTAGGAAGTGTCTAGCTATAGTACTCCAGGCATAATGATTGTGGGTCAAGTTTGATGGAGCATTTGTCCTTTCCAGCCATCGTTCTGTATTAATGTAAAAGGATTTTACAGCGCGGGTGACTTAGGAGAACGCATGGGTGATGTTGTTATTATTTTGATCCTGGATTATCTCATAAAGAGATGTTAAACACGAGAATACCTTGGGATCTCAAAGAAGGTCATACTCTCTAAAAGACAATAGAGCATATGACAGCGATGGCCCTGTATTATTTCAGCATCAGTCCCTATTTAACCACTGGGCTGAACTTCAATAAAGATTCAAAAACAAAAATACCAGTTAACGTTTCAAATCCGCATGACTCTTCAACAGAACTAAGGAAAAATAGAAAAGAGGTGAAATATAAGCTGGTTTGGGTGGGGGGGTTGGGACAAGAGAGCTGGATAGAGGGCCAGTGATAGGTGGAGATTGCCAAAAGATGGCACAGACAGAAGGTTAAAGAGGTGTTGAAGTTGGTGATATTATCTAAAGGAATGTGTTAATTAAGGGTAGAAAGCAGGACAAACAAGATACAGATAGCCCTAGTGGAGGTGGGGTGGGGTGAAGGAATTGAAAAAGTCTAAAAGGTAGAGATAAAACAATGGATGGAAATACATTTAAAAATAATGGAAATAGGTGGGAAAAGAAAAATCTGTATAAATTATTGGAAAAAATAAAAAGGAGGGGGAAAAATCAGAAAGGGGGTGGGGATGGAGGAGAGAGTTCCTGATCTAAAATTGTTGAACTCAATATTCAGTCCAGAAGGCTTTAAAGTGCCTAGTCGGAAGATGAGGTGCTGTTCCTCCAGTTTGCGTTGGGCTTCACTGGAACAATGCAGCAAGCCAAGGACAGACATGTGGGCAAGAGAGCAGGGTGGAGTGTTGAAATGCCAGCGACAGGAGGTTTTTGCTTTTATTTCAATAGATTCTCCCACTTGCCACCCATACTTTCAGTATAAGAGCTACAAAAATCACAGAAAAATAGCATAGCCTCTGTTCATCTTCAGAAATATAGTAGACATCTGGGGAAATCCTCTCGAAACATTGCTGTCTCTATTTTTTAACCTAGTCAGAATAACTTCATCAATCTAGTAATGTAGACAGTGCATGGACCAAGGTATCATCAGACACATTCAAGACTTCACAGGGAGCCTGTTTATGTTCATCAGGTAAATTCAACCACAGATGTGATCCCAAAGACTAATCTTTTGTATCGTTTTGGACGGGTAGAAGTGAAAAATATTGGGTGGAATCTTCTGGTCCCAACAGGGGGAAACATGCCAGGCAGAGGAATTTAATTTGGCATGAGGCCAAAAGTCAGTTTGCCGATGTAGGAATTCTGTTCTCAGGATTTTAAAGGTGGGTTAAAGGCTGGTCAAGCTTCCGAACAAACAATGTCAGAAGCCCTTTTGCATGCATTAGCTCATAAAGGCCACCTCGCTGGAATTCAGCTCCCCCTCCAAATTAAGTTCCCCCCAAGTGGGAAATTAGAACATTCTCTTTTACAACTGCATATAAGTGACATGCACCTGGTGAGCTTTACTTCTTCCATGACTTTGAAGACCTTCTTAGAGATGGTTCTTAGGGAACCATTCAGAACTTGACCCATATTGGGGGCTGGTACCACAAGCTGTGTGAAGGTTGGAAGGGGGGGGTTGATATGTGGGGAGGTATGGTGGAGCGGAAGCTGGACCCGGGAGGCAGGCTAACAGTGGAAGGGAAGAAGGCTGCCCAGATGCCCTTTAAATATAGTGCCCAACCTTCAAGCCCGTGAGGTAACGGCAGGAAGGCAATTTCCTGCTCACCCTCACCAGGAGATTCGCAATGCTCCACATGGATGCTTAAGTAATGAGATGAACAGCACAAAATCTCACGTGTTCAGCCATCCTGCACCCCACCCCACACTCCCCCCCTCCCCCCCCCACCCTGCTATCCAGTGGGAATCACTTCCACTTCCATTTCCATACCTGCCACTGAACTTAGGCTTCAGAACGGAAGAATCTGCTCATTGTGTAACAACACTTTCCTGGCCTGAATGCAAATTGCTGCTATGTGGATGCAATTCTAAATTACCACTTGCCGCTGAGACAGAAGCTTGTAGGCTTTAGTACTTCAATGGTTTCAGTGCAGCCATATGACATTGGTATCTACCCAACAAGAACACCCTATGCACAGAAATAGAACAAATTCATGCCAATTACCAATGACCACTTTCCACCCTATTGTGTTTCTCCCAATCATCAGCAGATGGAAGGAGACATCAAACATGTCATCAAGTGACGCCAATATCCTGCTCAGGTTCCACAAGAATTGCTTGGCTTCAGACCTCTCCATAACATCATTCCAGGCATGGGCACAGGGTCTGAATGCCAGAGGAGAGGCCAGGATAAACGTACATATATATTGTCACGTCATCTGACCAAGGGATGGCTGGAGTCAAAACTGACAAAAAGGTTGATTGCCTGATCGAGGTTAATGACTGTGCCCTCAGTTCAGAGCCATCCCAGATATGCACAAAGTGTGGGAGCGGGTGGGAAAAAAGTCATTTTACTTAACCAGTCGCAGTGGTGGGTTTTGGGGCCGGATCATCCCATTCCCACCTCATTAATTATCCAGCCACAGGAAACACGCTGTCTCACTGGTGGGTGGCCTCCAATCTGCCTCCATGCTGTTACCCCGCCGCTTCCTCATGCGGGACACCATATTTAAACTGCAGCCGCACACACACTTCTTAATGCTTGCAGCCCAGGAGGGCACCAGTGAGGAATTGGCCCCAAAAGCCAGAGAAATGCAGAGTCCCCAATTCAGTGACACATCCCTGGGATGCTTTCTGGATGCCTTGGAGACCCGCCATGATGCCCTCTAGCCCTGCCCTGGCTGCAGGAGGCCCATCAGTCTCACCACTCCAGCTTGGGAGGCGGTGGCAGAGGTGATCAGTGCCAACCCTGCACACAAGAGGTCAGACACCCACTGCAGAAAACGGATGAATGCTCTCATCCATGCAGCCAGGGTAAGGCAACCACCTCATCACTCTAAACTCACACTCTCACAAGCCCGTCACACATTCACTGGCATCTCACTCACTGCCAGCTCAAGGGACATCAGCACTCACTCACCCACACATCCCCTCACATCTCCGTCTGGCCTCATCTCCTCTGGAGACTGACACCTCACCCCTCACCATCTCGAGGCCACTTGCACAGGTCAACATGTGTCCCAGCAATCCGTCGTGTTTCCCGGGAATGAATTTTTAATGGGGCAGAACGCGCCAGGAATGGGACGATACAGCATGAAAATCTGCCATTGTGGCTGGAGGGTAAAACAACCTTTTTCCCGGCCACCAGCACAATCTGTGCAAATGTGGGAGGATTCCACCCGAAGACACTCTACAGTATAAAGTGGACAGCAGCAGGATTTGGGCAAACAAACAATAAGTAGCATCCCTATCAAATACTTGGTAGACAATAACCATATCCAAAAAGAAAAGGTCCAATCAGCCTCCCCTGATCTTCAACATCATGATCGTCATCACTGATCCTGCCTTAATACCATACGATTCACAATTGTCCACGAGTTTAAAAGGATTAGCTATATTAACAGTATGGTTACAAGACCAATACAGCTACTGAGTACTCTGTCATGAGTGGCTCGCACATTCAATGTCTCCTTGCCATCTACCTAAGTTAAAATTAGGAGTGTGATTGAATACTTACCCTGCCTGTACAGGTGTAGCTGCAACAATACACAAAAAGACAAATCACTTGATTGAAATTCCTGACAGGGGGCAAATTATAAATCCTCTCCATGACTGTCACAGAATGGCTGCCGGATAGAAGACCTACAAAATGCATTGAAACAACCCACCAGGGCTTCCTCAATCGCATCTCCAGGCCATCTCCATGACTTCAATCACCAATAAAGAGAAAAATGAGGAGATTGTAGAAACACCATCATTCCTAGTTTCCCTCTAAGTTAAACACTATCCTAACTTGGAGATACAGTACCATATTTCCATTGCCACTTAGTCAATATCCTGGAATTCCCTACCTAATGCCATAGTGGAAGTGCCATCATATAAGGACAGCAGTGGTCCCGACAGAAGACTCCCCAACAACTTCTCAGGGCAACTAGGGATGGGCAATCAGCGCAGCCAAAGCAGATTTGTCCACATACTAGGAACAAGCTAGTAAAAAGTAATACATAAAATAGCTGGATCCCCTTATGCCAAGGAACCACAGATGCAACTTACACAACATTATGCATTCTCTTCAGCAACACTGTTGTTTTCAAGAGAAGGAAAAGCTACCACCATATCCATAAGAAATTTGTCTGTACCATCAGTGAGACAGTGTACTGGTGAATAATTCTTTTCCTGGCAACTGCCTTGATTCTGCATCTAAAGGCAGTCAACAATGCCATCACTCTGACCCGAAGAAACATTCCTTGCTTATACAATTTCCAATGTTGCTATGTAGTCATGCTCCCTACACAAGGCACTAATGGAATAAGGTGCTCATTAATCTGCAAAACGAGGACTAGGCTGATGATACCCAGCATGGCCAGCCCTCTGCAATGGTCCCCAAAATGTGTCCTGGTAGCTTTTTAGGCATAATCACAAAATCAGTGTGAATACATGTTGGTAAAGATAGTTAAAGCAACTTACAGGATCAAAAAAAAATCAATACAACCAAAGTGAAAGACAAGGAGATAGGAAGACAATGTCTTCCATGTCTGTTGGAAGAGTAGGGGGTGTAGCAAATAGAAAATCAAATGAGAAGCTTTACTTTAGCTAAGTGACTCTTACAGTGAGTTGGCACAGACATGATGGGCAAAAGGGCCCCCTTCTGTGCTGCAGTTGTTCTATGATACTATGATTCTATGAACAAACACAGAATTAGAAATTTGATTGATACTTCTGATACATAGCCTCTTCATTCTTTTTGATATCCAAAATCCACTTTCATTTATTTATCCTACATGAGCGAGAATACATTTCAAGGCTAACACTCTGTGGAATACAAACTCCAAACTCTCCCAAAGAATGGAAATTTCACAATCAATCTTTCCTTATTATAGGTCTGTCTGATTATTTTACACGCAGGCTCTGACTCCTTTATTGAATATGTTCATTTAAGTTGTCGCTTTTCTCATCCAGTTTCATAAGGACATAAGAAATAGGAACAGGAGTGGAACATTCAGCCCCTCGAGCCTGCTCTACCATTCAATAAGATCATGACTGATCTTCTTGTGTTTCGATTTCCACATTCCCATCTAACCCCAATAGCCTTTGATTCCCTTGCCTAACAAAAATCTATCTACCACAAAAATAAAAATACCTGGTAAAACTCAGCAGGTCTGACAGCATCTGCGGAGAGGAACACAGTTAACATTTCGAGTCCGTATGACTCTTCAACAGAACTAAGGAAAAATAGAAGAGAGGTGAAATATAAACTGGTTTAAGGGAGGGTGAGACAAGCAGAGCTGGATAAAGGGCCACTGATAGGTGGAGATAGCCAAAAGATGTCATAGACAAAAAGGACAAAGAACCTATCTACCTTTGCCTTAAAAATATTCAAAATATATTCAATGACCCGCCTTCACCACCTTCTGAGGCAGAGAATTCCAAAATCACACAACCCTCTGAGAGAAAAAAATTTCTCCTCATCTCTGTCCTAAAAGGGCGACCCCTAATTTTAAAACAGTGGCCCCTAGTCTGGACTCACCCACAAGAGGAAACATCCTTTCGACATCCACTTTGTCAAGGCCGTTCAGGATCTTGTTACTTCAATCAAGTCATCCCTCACTCATCTAAACTCCAGTGGAAACAACCTTTCCTCATACAACAACCCACTCATTCCAGGTATCAATCTAGGAAACCTCCATTGAACCATCTCCAATGCATTTACATCCTTCTTTAAATAAGGAGACCAAAACTGCACATAGTGTTCGAGATGTGGTCTCACCAATGCCCTGTATGACTGAAGCATAACATCCTTACTTTTATATTCAATCCCTCTGGTAGTAAAGGATATCATTCCATTAGCCTTCTAATTACTTGCTGCACCTGCATACTAACATTGTGACTCATGTACTAGAACACCTATATCCCTCTACACCTTAGAATTATACAGCCATTCTCCATTTAAGTAATACTCTGATTTTTTGTTCTTTCTGCCAAAATGAACAACTTCACATTTTCCCACATTAAACTCCATTTGCCAGATCTTTGCCAACTCACTCAACATATCTATATCCATCTGCAACCTCCTCATGTCCTCTTCACAACATACTTTGCTACCTATCTTTGTGTCATCTGCAAATTCTTCATGCCTTTGCTCCCCTCATCTAAATCATTGATGTAAATCACAAAAAGTTGAGGCCCCAGCACAGGCCCATTTATGCATACTCTCTCCTTTCAGCTAGCCAGCCAATCTTCTGTCCAGGCTAATATGTTACCCCCTACACCATGTGTTTTTATTTTCCATAATAACCTTTGATGTGGCACCTTATCAAATGCCTTCTGGAAATCCAATTACGCTACATCTACAGGCTCCCCTTTATCCACCGTGTATGCTTCTCCTTCAAAAAATGGCAATAAATTGGTTAAACATGATTTTCCTTTCACAAAACCATGCTGACACTTCCCTATTGCCTTGAGCTCTTCTAAATGCCCAGCTATAACCTCCTTAATGATCAATTCTAACAACTTCCCCATGGCAGATGTCAAGCTAACTGGCCTATATTTTTCTGTTTTCTGCCTCCTGTGAGAATTTGTTGTTACACTAAACACTGTAATTGAGGACTGAAGATATTCATCAAATACCAGAATGGATTAGAACTCAGTCAGTAACTACCACTGATGGGGCATGGGTGGTAACGCTGCTGTTCTTGATGGCAATCTTTGTGCCCTTTATAAGCCTTTTTCAAATTAATTGCTTCTATTTTTAGCCCTTTACGATGCCCGAGATATTATCTGGCAGTGACATGTTTCCAAGCCTCCTCCCATGTTTCTTTTCAACCAGCCCCTCTGAGGTTTCCTGAGGTTGGCCTGAGTGCATGGATCACGTTTTGGGTTTCCCACCATCTGGGCTACTTTCTGCTCAGCATCGCCTCAATGGTACAGCTGAGGTGCTCAGGGACTTGCAAACTGCTATTGCTGTAAAAAGGCAAGATGACTTTATTTGACAGATATGCTGTTGCACAGTACAACAATTAAAAGGATCCTGTCAAGTTATTTTATCCAAGTTAACCCTGATAATTTAAGGCACTTGAAGGCAGTATGTCATATTTGCACCTTAGAAACCAGCCTTTTGGCCCAGCAGATTCACTGAACAGCAAATAAATGCAACGGTGCCCTCATGGAAAGCAACCTAATTCATATAATTTTCACCACATTTGCTTAAATGAAACACGTACTGCACTGGCTCAAGGAGATGAAAGAGTGAAGGCTGAATATTTCTGTTCGTCTGAACTCTGTATCACCATACCACCTGATTGAAGTTCTTTCATCTATAGATAGGAGTTAAACATACATAAATATGAACACCGAGTTATCAGATTTGCTTTGGCAGCTCTTTCCAATGCTTTCCATAAGCATTTTTACATTATGGCCTTGACTTTTTATCCCTTCTATGGAAATGGTGAGGCCAACCTCATCCCTTCCTCAGCTCATCTGCTGCTGAAACTCTTATTTATGCCTTTGTTGGTTCTAGACTTGGCTATTCCAATCACTCTAGGATGGTCTCAGGTATCCTACCCGCCCTAAACTTGAGGTCATCCAAATCTCTGTTGCCCGTGTCCCAACTCACACCAGGCTCCATTCATCTATCACACCTGTGCCCGCTGACCTGCATTGGCTCCCAATCCAGCGACATCTTGATATTAAAATTCTCATCCTGGTTTTCAAATCACTCAAGGCCTTACTTATCCTTATCTCTGTAATCTCCTCCAACCCCACAACCCTCAGAGGTATCTACGTTACTCTGGGTGAAATTTTCTGTGCCCACTGGCGTCAGGCGTGCTTGGTGCATGAGCATATGGTGAATATGGTGAGAAGGCCAGAAATCAGTTTTACAACATTGTGAAACCAGTTTACGATCGTCCGCTCAGCCCATCGATGGCGGGTCACATTTCCCACCACCGGACATCAGGAACCTCAATGTAATACTTCTGCATATCATTATAAGGCCAGCCCGCCAGAATCATTGCCCTCCCCCAAGCCGCTGGATCGTCCGCCCACAGCAGCATATATAAGGCATGTACTTGGCAGGCTGCACTTTGAGGGGAGCTTGGAGGTGAGTGCACAGTAACACTGCACAGCACTCGTGAGGGTTGCCTGTTGGACTTCAAGGTTGAGGCGCGTTGGAGAAGGGTAAGGCTTTCCCTGTGGTTGAGGCATGTTGGGGGGCGGAATGGGGACAAGGGCTGACCAGCAGCTGAGACAGTTCAGATGCAGCTACATTGACATGCGTGGAGTAGGGCCTCTAGCTTATCTACCCACTCAAGCAATGCAGAGACATGAAAGTGTCACCAAGTGCTCCAGAGCTTTTCACCCCCTTGGGCACAAACTGCAAACTAATGAGCATTTTAGTGGACTGCAGAACAGTCTGATGACTGGGCACGTTGTACAATCTCCTCGCTAAAGCCGGTCATGGAGCAGTCACTGCTGGAGGCAATGTCATCTTCCCGGTTTGGACCGGTCTTCCCCATGGTTCAAGCTAACAGTGCAGCCTTGCAGTGCGGGTTAGGAGAATGCCTGTGCCTGAGCTGAGAGCATAGCCTGCAGTCCAATGGGCAAAGCTGCTGCCAATTGGTCAGGTAGAGTGGGGTGGAGGTGGGTGGGGTTTTGGGCAGCCATGCAGAGCACTAATCTCTGGCCCTCCAAATGGGGACCAGCACTCTCCGGGATGTGTTAAGGGGCCTTAAGAGTTAATCAAGAGAGGTTCTTAGACAACATAAGCTGACTCATGTGTCTCTCTCTTTCACCCTGCAGGAGGAGTACATCAGGAGGATGGAGCCTGGTAAACTAACTGTATCCCTCATGGTGTACAGAGAATGAAGACGAAGGAGAAGAGAGTGACTGAGGTGCCTGGCTGTGCAGGGGGAGGAGCAGCACTGCCTGGAAGAAGGGGTGGGTGGGGCTCCTGCACACACTGCTGAAGAGCCACAACAAGTGGTCATTGGTCAGTGCCTAGCGACACCCGGGGTCTATAGACACCGCCTTTCGTTCCTGCAGACAACTGAGAACCAGTATCACAGAAAGCTGCACATGTCTAGGAAACTGGTCAGTCACATCTGCCACTGCAGGATTTGGCACCACGGGGACATGGAGGGCATCCACTGCCAGTGGCTGTTAAAGGGACTGCTGCACTCAATTTTTATGCCAGTGGCTAATTTCAGGGCTCCACAGGTGACCTCTGTGGGATTTCACAAGCCTCCACCCACAAATGCATCCATGAGGTCACGTGTGCCATCTCTGTGTGGGCACACAACTTTGTGCATTTTGCCCAGGACCAGGGCAGACAGGATGGAAGAATGATTGGATTTGCCCAGATCCTGGGTTTCCCACAGGTTCAGGGCACCATCAACTGCACTCATATGGTGCTCAGTTCTCCATTGCAATAAAGGGTCAACTATGTCAACCGCAAGGGATTCCATTCGCTGAATGTGCAGCTGGTGTGTGACCACCACAAACCCATCCTGCAGGTCTGTGCATGGTTTCCAGGGAGTGTGCACGACTCCTACATCCTCAGTCAGTCACAGATCCCTGAAGTCTTCCAGGGTCCACAGAAGCTGCAGGGTTGGCCCCTCAGGGACAAGGACCACCCACAGAGGCCGTGGCTGATGACACCCGTGAGGCAGCCTCAGATTGCAGCAGAGCGACGCTATAATGAGGCTCATGCTGCAGCTCACAACTTGGTGGAGCAGACCATCGGGATGCTGGAGATGAGGTTCCGGTGCCTGGACCCGTCTGGTGGAACCTGCAATACAGTCCACAGAGGGTGTCACACATCGTCATCGTCTGCTGTACCCTTTACAACCTGGTGCTGCAATGGGGAGAGGAGCTGGCTGAGGAGGAGATGGAGGAGCTGGAGGTCTCCTCCGATGAGGAGGACATTGATGGTGATGAGGTTGAGGAGATCTTCAAAAGTGAAGGTGATGGGGATTTTGGCCAGATGAGGCAGGCACCCTCAGGAGGCCCTCATAGCTGCTGGATTTGTGGAGGATGATGACGACATACAGTGAGGAGACACCATGGATCTTCACATTGTATCTGTGAATGTTTGACTCCAGTCTGGCTTATGGCAGCTCACATACCCTCTGTGAGAATGCTCTTGTCATGGAGACGCAGTGGAGGCTCTAATAATCGCTCGATTCCAGGAGAATGATGACCACATGCAGTGAGGACACTCTCTAGACCTTCACATACCCTCTGAGAATGTCTGACTTCTGTCTGGCTGAGGGCATCTCGCTTGTGCTCTGTGATCAGGGTCATATACAGAAACAGCCATGAAACTTTAAAAGCACCTGATCCTTTGTAAACCTTCAGCACCTGAGCCCTTCAGGAGCACTGGTCACAGATGCTGAAGAGTTGGGGGCCAGCCCCACCTTAAAGATGCTGAGAGCACACAGAGAGAATGATGGAACTCTGTGACGCCTGCCCAATACATTCTGGCAGCAATGACCAGCACCAACGAGGTGCAGGTATCAGTAATGTGTCCAGGGAGTGTGAGGCTGGACCATCACTTTGGTCTGAAGGCTGCACAGACACAGGGAAGAGGCCCTGGACGGAGACACCTGCCTTTATCTTGTGCAGAAAGGTTTCACATCTGAGTGACAAGAACACTGCTCATCAGAACAAGGAGCCATAGGCAGGGAAACATTCTTGGGAGTTAATTTACTGTTATGACCGATGCAGTTAGTAAAGTGGAGTTTTTTAAAAATCCCAGAGGGAAACTATAACCTATAATTTTAAGTGTTATTTTTGAGATACAACTGTAAATTCAGGAATCAGACCATCAGTTCTTGAGGTTTTACATTAAACTAAATGAAACATTTTATTAATTTACACAGGTAAGATATATATACACATGGCTACAAATTACCACTATCATAACTTTTAACAAATTTCCAAACTAATCTCCACTAAGACAACAGAAACCCATAGAATTAACCAAACACCAGGCAAAGCATTTTCACCTTACACATTCAAAATGAGGTTCTCTTCACTGTGGAGCCAGTTGGAGGCTTACAGCTGCTTTTTGATCTTACATTGCCTCTGCTCTGCACACCCGAAAACTACTGAAGTTATACCTGCCACCACTGATTGAATTCAAATTCTCATTGTATCAACAACCTCTTTGAACTTTATACCTTATACCAATTTTATTAGTAATATAAACATATTGCTTAGTGTCTGCTAGAAAGGCATCAGTTTTCACCCCACTTCTTGAATGCTCTATTCAGAAAATGCAAATGCAGCTATCTCTCTTCCGTACCAAAACTAGTTCACACCAAAACACCCAGACTAGCTGGCTTTAATCAGATTAAGACACACCCTCAGACTAAACCTCTACTTTAAAAGAAAAACATTTAATAGCTTCATGACATTTATCATAATGAACATTATGTACAGCTGTGCCCAGGCTGTACAACTACATCTTCTTAATCTTCCTAACCCTGCCGCTGTGTTTTGGTGCTCCCTGGACATCCACAGTGGAGGCGGAGGCTGCCTGCTGACCTCTACACCCTGTCTGTGGTGACCTTGATGGGCGTCCTCTGGAAGGCCGAGACCTGGAGGGCACGGCCTGTTTTTGAAGTCCTGCCGTGTGGCAGTGGCTCCCTCCTCAAGCTGTGGAGCTGGAGCCGCTGATGTCACAGGAAATTGGCATTGGATAGGCTGGACATTCCCAGAGTCTCCTGGGTGAATGTTCCCTGGGTGTGTACCTGCTGATCCTCCTCCCTATGGATGCCCAAGGGCCCCTGACTGACTCCTTGAGGAGGAGAAGCTGGAGTGAGATTGAGCTGCCCAGTATCCCTCTCATGTACACACTGTTGGAGGCCAACTATGGCATCAGCGATAGATGCCAGCCTGCGCAGCAGTGCAGGAGCGACATCCTGGGCCAAGGTCTCCATGGCGGCCGCCATCCTACCAATGTTGACCTTGGCGCATTGGCATGCTGGCGCTATCACCTCAGAGTGAAGACAGACAGACTCCTCCGTCGGCTTTGCAATCTGAGGAGTGCAGTGGACATCCCTTCCTAATGTTCCCGAGTTGCCTTTGCAGCTCCAGCAACTGAGACATGACCGAGTCCAGAGGCTCCTCATCTGACTCAGACTCAGCAGATTTCTGACCTCCAGCAGCCCTCCGAGTGCCGGATACCTGGGAAGTCCCTGCCTCTGCCTGCTGTGGATCAGACAGTGCGATGTGCTCACCAGATTGTGATCCCGAGGCTGCTGTAAAGCTAGGGCCCACTGAGGTGTGTGACTCTGCGCTGGTGGAGGGTGTGGGTGACGCTGTGATGGGACTTGAGGGAGGGTGCCTCCAGATTCCTCTTCCGAGTTTCTTCAGGGCTTGACTGGAGGCCCTGGGCTCCATTGGCTGTTTCTCAGATGTGCCTATGGAACAAAGGAGTGATAATTAGTGCATGGACCCTAACTTGGGAGAGCACCACCGACTTCACCATCAGCACAGGACCCGTCTAGATCATCGCCGGCCAGCTGGATGGCTCTGTTTTCTTCCGTACCTCTCTGAGGACCTTGATTTCAGGCATTCCTCCAATGGTCTGCAAACTCTCCCTCTTAATTTTTGTGTGCCAGCTTGTCCTGCATGAATACAGTCGGAGAGAGTGTAAGCAGGATGCCTGCCGGGCCAGATGATAAGTATTCCTGGCCTGTGTGGGTGATGAGTGGTCCCATGGACAGGTTGAGGTGTGTGTGAGAGAGTGAATGGTGATGTCCCTTGCACTGGCAGTGAGGGCCCTGTGGGTGTGTGATGGGTTTGTGAGTGTGTGAGTTGAGAGTGTGAGAAGAGTAACTTACCCTGGCGGAACAGCGGAGATCATTCATCCTCTGGCAGTGCTGGGTGGCTGTCCTTCTTTGCAGGGCGTTGGCGCTGACCAGCTCTGCCACTGCCCCCAAGCCAGATTAGTGAGGTTGCTGCCCCTCCTGTGGCCAGAGCGGGGGATAGAGGACATCACAGCGGGTCTCCACAGCATCCAAAATGCCCTCAAGGGACGTGTCATTAAACCTGGGGGCTGCAGCCTTTTTGGCCTTTTGGGGCCAAGTCTCCCGTGCACTAGTGCTGGGCTGGAAACACTGAGAGGTGTGCGCGGGGCTCAGCAGGATGAAGCGGTGAGGTGATGGTGTGGCGGGCGAATGGGAGCCCGCCCGCCCACCCCCCCTGGAAACAGTGGGAATACACAATTAATGCAGCGGGTTTACATACACCGTGAGAAGCCGCCATTGTGGTCGGCGGGTAAAAATGTCATTTCTCCTGCCCACAATCACACTTAGTGCAAATCTGAAATGATTCCGCCTCTAATTCTTTAGTATCCCCAATTTAAAACACTTCACCATTGGTGGATCTGATTTCGGTTACCTTAGGCACTAAGCTCTAAAATTCCCTCCTTGTACCTCTCCATCTCTTTATCTCACTCTCCTCCTGAAAGACAATGTTTAATTCCAACCTGCTTGACCGAGCTTGTGGTTCATCTGCCCTAATATCTCCTTATGTGGCTCGGTGCCATACATTGATTTATCATGCTCCTGAAGCATCTTGGGACATTTCATTATGTTAAAACTGCTATATAAATATAAGTTGTTGTTGTTATTGTTGTTGAAGTCCACCAATATAGATACTCGGAGAATATATTTAACAATGATGCTTCATCTTAAGATCAGGTGAACTGATACTGAAATGGTATATTTTTTTCCTGCTAACATTAGAATCATCTATTTCCAACCAAAATATTTTAAGATAACACATGTGGTTTAACTGATTACCTGCTGCTGCTTGTAGCTACTCCTATCAGGAGATCTACCGTCATAGTCTGTCACACTCATCTGTTTTGCGCCATCCTCACATCCACTATAGCTCCTCTGTAACCGCTCTGACAACCATCATTTAACTATACTTAGATTGACCCCTCTTCCTGCCCCCCTCCACTTGCTCTCTGGTAGGGATCTTTGTACCTTTTCAGTTCTGATCAAATGGCTAAAATGTGGACATTTTCTTTCCTGGATGTCACTTTTTAAGAGTTCTCTTCATTCTTGCAATTTTTTGTACCTCTTCTTATGTCTTATGTCTGCATATGGAATTTTAAACAAATGTCTTAGAATCCACATTTCAAAGGCCTCTATTTCCTTCCACAGGTCTTTATTTATTGTCCACGTTTCTGAGGCAGACGGAAAGTGGATAGAATGTAACCTCCTATGAATTTTTTCCTTGTTTCAAGCTTGAGTTTTCTTCTTGTTAGCACATCCTTCATCTTCATAAAATTGGATTTGGCTATCTCCATCCTAACTAGTTATCACTACCAACAACAGAATAGTATGGATCAGTATCATTTAAATGCAACGGCAGTTTGAAGGAACATTATCAGAAATAAAGAGCAATGCATAATCCTTATTTTGTTGAAAAAGCTCCTGACATTTCCTTGTGGACTTCTGGCCTGTGTTACTTTTAGATGTGTTAACCCTTAGCGTGTCATCTATACCTTTATCTGTTTTGAAGCTCTCTCTCTGCTGCCTGAAGCCGCTGTTGAGTTTACAAAGCTATCTGGAAACTTTCTCTCTTTGTTGTGGAAACCACAATCATGTCAGTCTTTGGACCTTCACCTTCCAATTGGCTGTAAAAACAGCCTTTGGATTAGCTTTGAGTGAATGTGTTTATTCATGGGATCAGCCATGGCTCAGTTGGTTGCACTCTTGCCTCTAAGTCAAGAGGTTGTGGAGTCAACAAAAAAATTCTACACTGATAGTTCGATGAAGTACTGAGGGACTGCTGCACTATAGCAGGCACTGTTTTTTAGATGAGGTGTAAAACCCTCTTGAGGTTAACAAAAAGATACGATAGTATTATGTTAAAGAGCAAGGCAGTTACCCCAGATATCCTGGCCAAGGTTCATCTCCCAATTAGTATCACAAGAACAGATTACCTGGTCGTTGTCACATTGCTGTTTATGGGGGCTTTCTATATGCAAATTGGTTGCCTCATTTGCTACATTTCAATAGCGACAGCACTTTAAATGTACTTCGTTGGCTGTAAAGCGCTTTGAGACAACCGGTAGTTGTGAAAAATGCTCTATGAATGTAAATCTTTCTTCTTTGTTTCAATTAACCTTTTTTTTCCTTTCCCATGCATCCAAAAATGGGCAATGGAAGAGTGTGAGAGGAGGAAAAATGAGATGAATACAGGATTTTAAGTTTTGGTTAAGAGGGTGGAACAGGTGAATGGAGCATACTAGTTAGGGAAAGAAAAAGACTAATGCGCAAATTCACTGATCAACTCACTTTCAGCTTTACCCTGGCAACAGTCTCACTTTATTCCACACACACACAATTAAAAAGCATATTTCTCTTGGGTCTCGTGCAAATGTTTTGTGAATGCCTATTGATGGTTTAAGTGCAAAACAAAGGCACATCTCCAAGGAGACATAACAGATTGCAAAAGTGGTACAAGGTGGAATGAAGTTTCATGTGATTAGGGTAAGGATTATTTTATATTATAATGAGAAATGGCCTAAATGCTGTGATGTGTAAAAATTTCATTCAATACCAGTGTTTCAAAATTATTTCAGTACAGTCAAAAACACACAACAATGAGGCACTTACATAACAACACAACACCTGACATGTTTGTGACAGGAATATATATGGCGCACCAGATTTTAAGAACTGGCAGCTTTTTTGTTGAATTGTTTACAGGGACAGTTGCAATTTCTGGACTGGTGTAGTGGCTACTTTCTTGTGTGGATGTATGGACTATTACTAGAGTATGGCCGGGCTGTATGTTACCTGAGATCACTTGTTACTGACACCAAGTCCCTGGAGTGGAGGAATTTTGAATCTCCCAGTCCTTTCATCTGGAAAAATTCAAAAGGAATTCACTCTGGCCAGTCATTGCCCAAACTATTTTCAAAAGTAAAAGCTCTTAGAACTGCCACCTCAGCCATTTTGCTGATATCAGACTGCCAATCTGACACCAAGTGGTGGATGAGTCACCTCAACTGGATGTTATCAACTCTAAAGTCATCATTTGGGCTCCTGCCATCAACCCTGCTCCCCCACCCACCACACCCCCCCCACGCCCCCCAACCCCCCACCCACCACCCCCCCCAGCCAGTAGATCAGATTGAACCAACATTGCTGTCCTGTTTCTGCCAGCCTCCAGTTTCAAACTCCACATCCTATCTCTCACAAAGACTATATACTTCTGCCTCCACAACATTGTCTGCTTTTGTGATAACATCTGGATTTCTGTTCTCGCAGAGGACTCCAATGGGCCTGAAAGCAGGCGTAACCCTGCTTCCGCATCCTGGAGGCCACATTTTACAGGAGGGAAGCCAAGTAATTGATTACTGTCAGGGCAGCCATCAGTATTGGTGAGGGCAGGCAGCACCATTGCTGTGGGGGTTGGGGGTAGCCATTGACACCGGTGGGTGGGGAGGGGGGTGGGGGTGGGGGGGTTTGCATATTGTGGAGGGGTCCAAAGAATGACCAAAAAGAAGGTACTCCAGCCCCGAGGCCACCAGGATTTACTTGGAATCCCCAAGTGTTGGAGGACTCATCCAGCTGTTGATAAAATGGGAAGAGGCTCTTACTTGGCCACTAACAGCTCAACTGGCCTCTGGGTGGCTGGCCATTCACCACCTTCCCCACTGCTGGCAAGATAACATAGCAGCAGGAAGACGATGGGTACTCCACCCCCACCTAGATTAGTCTGGCTCAGCTACTCACTGAGGCCAACACTTCTAAAGCCATTCAGGGAGCCAAACAGCTTTACTAAGGAGATTGTAATAGGTGATACATTAAACTCACTTGAGAAGTAAACCTTCAAAAATTAGAAGGCTTACATTTATTTAGCTGTCAAACATGTCCCTCAGAAAAGATGTGATTGCACTGGAGGGGGTGCAGAGGAGATTCATCAGGATGTTGCCTGGGATGAAACATTTAAGTTATGAAGAGAGATTGGATAGACTTGGGTTGTTTTCATTGGAGCAGAGAAGACTGAGGGGTGACCTGATCGAGGTGTACAAGATTATGAGGGGCATGGACAGGGTGGTTAGGGAGCAGCTGTTCCCCTTAGTTGAAGGGTCAGACATGAGGGGACATAAGTTCAAGGTGAGGGGCAGGAGGTTTAGGGGGGATGTGAGGAAAAGCTTTTTTACCCAGAGGGTGGTGAGGGTCTGGAATGCGCTGCCTGGGAGGGTGGTGGAGGCGGGTTGCCTCACATCCTTTAAAAAGTACCTGGATGAGCACTTGGCACGTCATAACATTCAAGGCTATGGGCCAAGTGCTGGTAAATGGGATTCGGTAGGTAGGTCAGGTGTTTCTCACGTGTCGGTGCAGACTCGATGGGCCGAAGGACCTCTTCTGCGCTGTGTGATTCTGTGATCCTGTGAAATGTTTCACATGCAATTGATTACTTGACTAATTTTCTTATGTTGGTAGATAAAGCAAGTGCAGTGGAATTTTAGACAAACATAAATAACACACACACCAACAACACTAGTTCATGTACTTTTTCCAGTTCTGTGGAGAGTTCATTGAGCTGAAACGTTAACTCAGTTCCTCTCTCCACAAATGCTGCCTGACCTGCCGACTATTTCCAGCATTTTCTGTTTTTATTTCAGGTATTTTTTTTTTAATCTGCCTAATTAATGTTTATTCCTGCCTCTTGTGGATTGACAAAATCAAATACAACGTCTTGCCGAATCCCTTTTTTTAATGGAGTTTATTTGACAACCTTCCAGCAGTAGCGGTAATTAAAAATGAGAACCTAATGTGAGTTTAAATCAAGTTTACAAGTGTAATATGCAGATGAGCAGAATGTAACTGATGTTAAAATATTATATTTTCTTCATTAACCGGAAAATGGCAGGGGGCAAACATGGCATAAAGCTTGAAAGTGAACTTAGGAATCACGGTTAACTCACACCCGTTCAGAGCAATGCTGCAGCCCAACGCTAAACCCACTGTTGAGGGGCTGCGCACTCCAGCAGGGGGCCCAAGTTCATGTGAGGGTAGCACCACTCAACGCTAGCTGGCACTGCATGAAGGGAGGTACATTCTGGCTGCAGTAGACACCAAAGCTGTTTGTGGAGGAGAGTTTGGTCAGGAAGAAGAGTATAAATAGTGAAACAGGACAGAGAACGTGCTCCAAAGGTCTCGAAGACAGCTCTGGAGGTCTTGGTGCAGTGGGTGGACAGAAGGAAAAAACTCCTCTCCCCACAGGGAGTCAGGTAGCCCTTTAGACACTAAGAAGACAATGGGAACAGAGAGCCATTGCTGTTAGTGCAAATATTGTAGCACTGAGAATCTGACTGCAATGTAGGAAAAAGCTTACTGACCTCAGATGAATAGTCAAGGTTAGTGAATGCACTTACAAATGGCAAATCTGTACAAATCAACTACTAGCCTCAGATGCAGTTCAATTCGCCAACCACCTAAACCCCTGTCCTACACTCACAAGAAGAAAAGAACACAGGAATTAGGAGCAGGAGTAGACTATTCAGCTCCTCGATTCTGCTCTGCCATTCGATAAGATCATGGCTGATCTGATTGTGGCCACAATTCCATTTTCTTCTTTGTCTCCATAACCTTTACATAGAAACATAGAAACTAGGAGTAGGAGTAGGCCATTCGGCCCTTCGAGCCTGCTCTGCCATCATTATGATCATGGCTGATCATCCAACTCAATAGCCCGCTCCCGCTTTCTCCCCATACCTTTTAATCCCTTTCACCCCAAGAGCTATATCTAACTCCTTCTTGAAAACATACAATGTTTTGGCCTCAACTACTTTCTGTGGTAGTAAATTCCACAGGCTCACCACTCTCTGGGTGAAGAAATTTCTCCTCATCTCAGTTCTAAATGGTCTACCCCATATCCTCAGACTGTGACCCCTGGTTCTGGAATCCCCCACCATCGGGAATATCCTTCCTGCATCTACCCTTTGACTCCCTTGTTGATTTGTCTAAGTCAGTCTTGAATATAGTCAATGATCCAGCTTTAGGGAAGAAAATACCACAGACTAACAATCCTCTGAGAGAAACATTTCCCCTTATACCAGTCTTAAATGCGAGACCCCTAATTTTTAAAAGATGGCCCTTAGTCCTAGAATCCCCCACAAGGGGAAACATCCTATCAGCATCCAATCTGACAAGTCCCCTATCTTATGATCCACCTCTCATTCTTCTAAACTCCAATGGGTATAAGCTCAATCTTTCCTCATAAGACATTCCTTTCATCCCAGGAATCAGCTGAGTGAATCAGGACAAGGAGGCACAGGCACAGAAGCTAACTGGAGAGAGTCAGGCAAGGCCGCAAGTCCTCATCCTGATCAGAGACAGTGCTCACCATCATTGGAGTGGTCATGACTGAATCCATGGCCAGCGCTGGGACAGAAACAATCTAAGATGATGGCATGTTCCTATCTAATCCTTCTTCTCACATCCCACACATCTCTTCCCTCTACAAGTTTACAATCTGCAGATGGTGTAAGCATGCACCTCTTTCTTCACCCCTCCCACCCCCACCTTCACTCTCCTCAACCCTACCCTTGTGCCTTTCTCTTCTCAGGTTCCCAAGAGGTGCTGCATGTGCACCAGGCATTACAGGAGCATTAAGGGGGACAAATGAGGCTCATGATGATGAAACGCCATCACTTACAGACACCAGCTCAGAAGCTGCACATACTTTAGAAGGTAGCACGTGAGACAGGGTCTGCAGGTGGTGAGCCACATAGCATGAACAGCCTGTGGTCAGGGCAGGGGGAATGAATCTCACAGGTACCACCTCCCCAGAGGACAAGGCTGCACATGAGTTCTGCTGCTCAAGGATTCAGTTGAGAGTTTAATGTGATGGGGCAGCCAATTTAAAAAAAGGACTGGTGGGCATAGACAATGAAATGTTTGGTGCATTAGGAAGTCTGCCAGCAAGCCTGATTCACAGTCAAGGAGCACGCAGGTGTCCAGCAGTAACTCAGCCCAGGGGCTTTGCACAGAGTGTGGAGATCCCCATCCCTTTACAGTGTGGAAGTGACATCCAACTCCACAAGAAAACGTTTGGATCCAACCGTGATGCTGTGCTGATGGCTGACATCTCAGTTTCCATTGCAGCACAAGGCAGAAGCCATCCAACGTTTGAAAGCCAGTGAAGTGTTCAATTGTTTCATTGATCTGTGTTTTACTATATTGGTCTGTTGACTGATCTATGTTCACTGTGTTTGATTGATTAAGCCCCGGCTGAGCTTCTGAAAGCTAAAGTAAATAGAAGCTTCCAGAAAGACCTGAGAAGCCAAAGCTCTGAGCATGTATAGAAATGTTGTAATTGCTGAGATATTTTAAAGCACTGTAAATAAACCTGTTGTTGATTTAAACTAGTGTCATCTCTGCATTGCTCTGAGGACAATCAAATATATAAAGTACACAACAAACCGGCAAATACACAGCAGCAGGGATATCTGGCATTCACCTGCATGATGCCTTGACCATGGGTCACACACCCATTGTGGAACCCTTTACAGTTGCCATACATCTGCATTTAGATACAGCACCTGTAACATCACGTGCTTGCAGTTACTGGCGCCCTGCACAATGTGGAGGTCTGCTATCCTGGCAAAGCCATGTGCAAACTTCATCTGCTTCTCTGTGATCAGAGAGAATACAATGTACTCCCCTCTCCTGGCAGCCAACTCCCTTATGCAGCAGTGGATGGTGAACTGGACTGTTGACAGGTCTAGGAAGGTTCAATTTTCACTGGGCTGATTAGTTTGGCTTGTTTTCATTTCTCGTCTCTTGAAACAATGACTAAAATTACTGCAATAAAGCTATTGAAATAGTCAGCTTTATAACTGCAATATTAAACCCATTGAACTAAGATATACACATAAAACAATTAAATGTCTCATTATCCCTTCCCTGTTGTCCTTACGTTCTCTCTATTTTCTTTTCTCTCCACTACTTTATCTGTCCAATCATCCACTTCATTTTCTATTTTTCTATCTTAATTAACTAATTCCATCCTCTTAACCTATTTGTCTCTGAAAAATCATAATTATTTACTTCTTTCTGCTGCTTCTTGCTGCTGCTGTCCCCACTTCAGAGGTGACTGCAAGTTTATCGAAACTTCAATTAGTCTTTCAAGGCTAACTTACCGGCCAATGCAATGTGAGGCTTGGACGCCTGATGTTGATCATCACCTTGCTGGCATGTTTTAGAAATTAAGCAGAAAGAGGGCTTCCAAATGAGGGTACAGTCAGAGACTGACAGAACGCAAGTAAATCAAGAAGAAATACACCCAATAGCCAGAACTGTTTACTGACCCATCACTGGGTAATAGTACAAATTGGACCTTTCTGCTATACAGTAGGAACAGTGAGATCAAAGGCGATGATTATCTCTTTAAGTGAAATAAACTCATTACTCCGACCAGTCACCAGACACTCTGTACGCTTTACCATGTCATCTTCCTGGCCTTTGATTTTCTAATTTCTAATGTAAAAAGGGTAAGTCTCTAAAGTTAGGCAATTACAGCCCTCTGTAGTTTTTCTGCTTTTTATATGAGACAGCTGGAGGCATAGTTGTCAATTCCTCAAGCAAAGGGACAAGGCATATGGAAGAAACCAGAGGAAGATTGAGCTCCAGAGGGAGTTGGATGCTGAAGGGAATCAGAAAGATAGGGAGGGATGAGGGGCTGGTTTTGTTTCCTTGTAGAGATGGTGAAGTCAGCTTGGAGCAATATCTCCCCAATGTCCAGGCTTGGGGACAGTCTGGACAGGGGCTGAATCCAAGTGTTTTTCAAGTGGTGGAGTGTCAGTAGCCCAAAGTTAGAGATTGTCCAGTGGTAACAAAGGGCTGGAAAGGAGTACAGAGTCAAGCATGAACGAGCAGAGGTTGTCTGGGTGGTCCAGTGGAAATGTGTAGTGGCCTCATGTGTTAACAATTTGCTAATGGACCCATTATATCAGCGGAGAGGAAGCAGAGGGAATAAAGCCCAAGGGCAAGAACAGTGGAGCCCTGGGCCAGAATATTCGGGTCAGCGAGCAGCGGCGAGGCCCACTCACTGACGTGTAAAATGATGTGAGGTGATGTTGGGCGTGCGTCCCGATATCACTGCGCGTCATTCAGATCTTCAGTTTGGTGCACGCGCACTGGAATCGGCTGCACGCCCACTGAACCATCAAGGGCCTATTAAGGCCATTTAAACAGCATTTTAAATAATTAAATGAGCTGCCCGTCCAACCGTAAGGTTATCGGTGGACAGGAGAAGAACCCAGGCGGCCTCTGCATTTCTCGAGAAACCTCATCCACGGGTGGGATGAGGTTTCGTGAACGTTTTTAAACTTTGATAAAAATTTTCAAAAAAATTCAGAGACATGTCCCAGCCCATGTGATCCTGTCGCATGAGGGGACATGTCTTAATATTTTTTTCTTCGTTATTTAAATTTTTAAATATCAAACTGATCGTTCATGTGTTCTTAGCACAGGCCCCGATTCAACCTCCTCCCCCTGCCCGCACAGGGCCAGCGTTCAGCGCTTCCGGGGGTGCGTCACGCTGGGCGGGCCTTAATTGGCCCCGCCCTCGTAAAATGGCGGCACGCAGCCACCCGCTCCCGCCCAAACACCCCCCTCCCCAATGGGGAGAAAATTCTCCCCTTGGAATTCCAGCTTGTGGGAAAGGTAATTGAATGGGATCAGAGCTGATGGACGACCTGATGAGTCCTAAATACATGGATGGACTGGCGAGGATCCCAGCTCAGGATCAGCCACAGGAGCTTGATGCACTCATCATATCCAGCCTGGCCAAAACGGTCATGAGGGAGGTCTGGATGATGAGTGAAGTCCGTCAGCTCACCACCACTTTCTCAAGGGCAATTAGGGATGGGTAATAAATGCTGGCCCAGCCAGCGACACCCACATCCCATCAATGAATAAAAAAAGAACAAATGAAAAATGTCAGCCAGAATTTTACATCCCGTGGGCGGGTCCACAACCCGTCCGGCCGCAAAATAGCCGCAAGGTGACATTCAGCGAGCATCCCGACATCATCACACGTTCGTGCAATATCTCGCTCGGTGAACTGGGCACTCGGAAGCCGACAATTAAGCAGGTAATTAGGCCCATTAAGGAGGCAATTGAAAGCGAATTTTCATGGCCTGTCCACGGTTACAGTCAGCGGACAGACCAATCGGCTGGTGGCCTTTACATTTTTGCTCAAACCTCAGTCGAGGGCGAGATGAAGCCTCCAATGGGAAATAAAATAAAGAGAGGTATCTGGGATTGTTTCTTTATGAGGCTTTCAGGTGTTTGATTGTGCTGCATGGACATATTTTGCAGCATTTTTATTGTTTCCTTTATTCTGTGGCGGTCTGCAGCTCCAGCTCAGGGGAAACGTTCACCCTTACCCACACATCAGCACCCACCCTCTCCCCACCCCCACCAGCAGTGCTGAGCCTTACTCAGGACCTGTTTCATGCTGGCTGGCCAAATCCAGTGTGAAATCGCAGTCGGGGGCTGATTGAAGGGCCCGATGAGTGAAACATTCAGGCCATAGAGATCATTCCACAGCAGGGGAGCAGAATGCAGCACAAGATAGGAAGCAGAAGGTAAAGATCAGAGCTAGCTTTGTATAAGTTGAAAAATTCCCTTTGGGGGAGTAGGTGAAGCACTGGAACAGAACGATTCAGTTAGTGTCAGTGGTCTAGGTCTCTACAGGGATCGAGGGCAGTATCTGACAAAGATGTTTAGGGTGGCAGTGACCTTTAATGTTTCAATGCTGCTTGCATGGGATTGCCTCCATGTGCTTGTGGCTTCAAGTCCTCAAGGAGAAGCTGGCAGTTGTGAGCCATCACATTCTGAGATATCCTAAGGCGTCTTCATTATTGCCTTTTGCTTAGCTGTAGGTAGCGGCACCACCTGCGATATACCGGAATTCAGGCCAATCCTCCCCATCACACTGGCCCCTGACCTCCTCTGGCCCCACTGCCTCTTGCTGTTCAGGGTGTTGGTCCTCCTGTCCCTGAGCTAACCTGTGCCTCTTTCTCCTCATCTGGACAAATGCCAGTAGAAAGTCAGACTTGCCTGGAGCCTGCATCACCTGGGCCTCAGTGGATCTGTGTGAACAAATTGCAGTAATCCATTTGTAGATTAGCCTCCATCTCTGAACCACAAAACCAGTGCTAATCCTTGTGTCTGGCTTCCATCTAAAGGCGTCCCCATCCCACCCTTTCCGGGTGAAGGACATCCTGGAGGAGCACAGATCAGTGTTCTTCCTGTTCATACATGACTGCACATGGAGACATTGCACATTGAGCAGGGTGATGACAGCCATGTGCAAGAACTCTCCCTCAGGCACTATTCAGCTTGCCTCCACTACCCTCGAGGCTCTATAGAGAGACCATTGCCTGGAGAACGACTCACCAAAGGAGCCCTCGTCAGCCATGACCATTTACCAGGGAAGATGGAAGCTCGTAGATGGGAGTTTGTTGCAATCCACTACCCGTGTCCCTTGGAGGCATCCACCTCCCTCCCTTTCTTCATCTCTACCTCTGACATCAGCAGATGCCAAATTACACAGAGTGAATGGCAGCTACGGACCTTAATGGGTTCTTGTTAGAATCTGACCCATTAGTCATGGAGCAATGCTGGTTTATTGGACGTTGGAACTTTAAGAGCAGAGTTCAGCTGAGGCTGGTTCTCCATGGAATGGACTAATAATTAATGCAGTGCCCCTTCACAGCGTACAAAGTGAGGCATTAACCCTTCCCAACCTTTATGGGACCCCTCCCAAATCAAATGCTTGAGAGGTTTTACAAACTGCGCAACAACCTTGAGAGTTTTGGCATGGTACATGTGAGGTTTGCTAACACATCAAGCACATTCTAGCCTCTGCCTGTTACCCATCAAGATCCCCCATCCTCCTCCACAATCACCGCCTTGTCATTCCCCTCCCTCCTGTAACCACTCAGCCTCGCCCCCACCCCCACCCCCCTCCCCACCAGTTACCTTGAACCCAACTATCATTTTTGCTGCTCTCCCCGCTGTTCTCATTACAATCCAGGTGCTCATGCCCCTCCTAACCCTGACCCTGACCTCTCCCGTCCTTGAGGTCAGCGATACCCTGGCTTTCCATGACCCCTCCCCCCACGAGGCTATCCAATAATCCCCCCCATGAGCTTCCACCCTACCTGATCCAACTCCCTCCCCTGACTGTGACTGTATCCTCTGAGTCCCAGTACCCTCCTTCAAGCCCTGAGAACAAATTCTTGAACTCACCGACCACAGCCTTCAGGAACATCTCTCTTTGACGCTCACTTCCAAGCGATGCCTTCCACCTCCCTACAACAGGACCATGACATGTGTTACACGCTCACCCTTCTAACATTTCCAGGACAGCCCGGCTTCCTTCCCCGGACATCCTCTCACCCTCCCCCGCTGTCCTCCCTCCCTTGTCCAGCCTCCGTGCAACTTGACCTACTGCCGCCCGACCTCAATCAACAGGCGGACATTTCCGAGCAACCCCGAAGCAGACCAAAGCAGTGGCTACTCACTTTAAAGTCATGGGAGAAGTCAACCTCGCCAGGCGCACATCACTTATATGCGGTCGTAAATGTGAACTTTCTAGTTTCTGAATGGTGGGGGACTTAATTTGGATTAATTCCAGTGAGCTGGCCTTTTGAGGAGCATGCATGCAAAAGGACTTCCCAACACTGTTCATCAGGAAGCTCGACCCTCCTTTAAGGTCCCGAGAACTTAATTGCTAAAGTTTATCCCACCGTCAGGGGACTGATTTCTGGCCTCCCACCAAATTAAAATCCCCCCACCCACCAATCTTCCTGCTGTAGGTAGGACTGGAAGATTCCGGCCATAGCCTTCGGCCCAAGCAGACATCTGTCCGGCAGTAAGTTTGAGAAGCCGACAGTGAGCGGGTGAAAATACCCTTGTGGGGAAATGAGCATCGCTGAGCAGCCTTAATCCTGCCCAACAAAAACTCTCTTCCCCAGAGCTGAGGCAGAGTTTGTGCTGGGTGCTATTGATTAGGAATACGAAAATAAATTTGTTGGAAGAGCGGACAAAGGAGTTTCATACAATTGTATTTGTGCAACATATCTCACTAATGCTTCCTGGTTTGGAGAGGACAAGGCCAAACGATCTTTGTGCACAGTTACAGGCACAGATCCTTTGCCATGATATGTGACAGAGCAAATATCCTATTGTTTATTTCCAAATAACATGAACTTAGGAGCAAATTGAGCAGAATTTGTTTTTCACAGGCTCTACATATTATTATCAGGAGCGTGGGTGAGTCTAAGTTGACTTGAAAGCATGCCAGTGTGGATTATGAAAGCCAAAATGAAGCTGTCCTCACAAACCCCTTGGTTTGGGAAAAGATTTATTTTCCTATAAGATGATAGGAATATTTGGTTCCCACAGAATTGCACTGCGAGATGTGCCAAATTAAGTGGACTGGGTGCAGACCAGAACTACAGGGGATCAAGGGGAGACCTGGGTGGACATTGTGCTTTGATTAAAAACAAAAAAACTGCGGATGCTGGAAATCCAAAACAAAAACAGAATTACCTGGAAAAACTCAGCAGGTCTGGCAGCATCGGCGGAGAAGAAAAGAGTTGACGTTTCGAGTCCTCATGACCCTTCGACAGAACTTGAGTTCGAGTCCAGGAAAGAGCTGAAATATAAGCTGGTTTAAGGTGTGTGTGTGGGGGGCGGAGAGATAGAGAGACAGAGAGGTGGAGGGGGTTGGTGTGGTTGTAGCGACAAACAAGCAGTGATAGAAGCAGATCATCAAAAGATGTCAACAACAATACTACAATAGAACACATAGGTGTTAAAGTTAAAGTTGGTGATATTATCTAAACGAATGTGCTAATTAAGAATGGATGGTAGGGCACTCAAGGTATAGCTCTAGTGGGTTTTTTTTTTTTTATTTTATATAATGGAAATAGGTGGGAAAAGGAAAATCTTTATAATTTATTGGGAAAAAAAAAAAGAAGGGGGAAACAGAAAGGGGGTGGGGATGGGGGAGGGGACTCACGACCTAAAGTTGTTGAATTCAATATTCAGTCCGGAAGGCTGTAAAGTCCCTAGTCGGAAGATGAGGTGTTGTTCCTCCAGTTTGCGTTGGGCTTCACTGGAACAATGCAGCAAGCCAAGGACAGACATGTGGGCAAGAGAGCAGGGTGGAGTGTTAAAATGGCAAGCGACAGGGAGGTTTGGGTCATTCTTGCGGACAGACCGCAGGTGTTCTGAAAAGCGGTCGCCCAGTTTACGTTTGGTCTCTCCAATGTAGAGGAGACCACATTGGGAGCAACGAATGCAGTAGACTAAGTTGGGGGAAATGCAAGTGAAATGCTGCTTCACTTGAAAGGAGTGTTTGGGTCCTTGGACGGTGAGGAGAGAGGAAGTGAAGGGGCAGGTGTTGCATCTTTTGCGTGGGCAAGGGGTTGTGCCATAGGAGGGGGTTGAGGAGTAGGGGGTGATGGAGGAGTGGACCAGGGTGTCCCGGAGGGAGCGATCCCTACGGAATGCCGATAAGGGGGGTGAAGGGAAGATGTGTTTGGTAGTGGCATCATGCTGGAGTTGGCGGAAATGGCGGAGGATGATCCTTTGAATGCGGAGGCTGGTGGGGTGATAAGTGAGGACAAGGGGGACCCTATCATGTTTCTGGGAGGGAGGAGAAGGAGTGAGGGCGGATGCGCGGGAGATGGGCCGGACACGGTTGAGGGCCCTGTCAACGACCGTGGGTGGAAAACCTCGGTTAAGGAAGAAGGAGGACATGTCAGAGGAACTGTTTTTGAATGTAGCATCATCGGAACAGATGCGACGGAGGCGAAGGAACTGAGAGAATGGGATGGAGTCCTTACAGGAAGTGGGGTGTGAGGAGCTGTAGTCGAGATAGCTGTGGGTGTCGGTGGGTTTGTAATGGATATTGGTGGACAGTCTATCACCAGAGATTGAGACAGAGAGGTCAAGGAAGGGAAGGGAAGTGTCAGAGATGGACCACGTGAAAATGATGGAGGGGTGGAGATTGGAAGCAAAATTAATAAATTTTTCCAAGTCCTGACGAGAGCATGAAGCAGCACCGAAATAATCATCGATGTACCGGAGAAAGAGTTGTGGAAGGGGGCCGGAGTAGGAGTTGCAGTCCTACTCCGGCCCCCTTCCACAACTCTTTCTCCGGTACATCGATGATTATTTCGGTGCTGCTTCATGCTCTCGTCAGGACTTGGAAAAATTTATTAATTTTGCTTCCAATCTCCACCCCTCCATCATTTTCACGTGGTCCATCTCTGACACTTCCCTTCCCTTCCTTGACCTCTCTGTCTCAATCTCTGGTGATAGACTGTCCACCAATATCCATTACAAACCCACCGACACCCACAGCTATCTCGACTACAGCTCCTCACACCCCACTTCCTGTAAGGACTCCATCCCATTCTCTCAGTTCCTTCGCCTCCGTCGCATCTGTTCCGATGATGCTACATTCAAAAACAGTTCCTCTGACATGTCCTCCTTCTTCCTTAACCGAGGTTTTCCACCCACGGTCGTTGACAGGGCCCTCAACCGTGTCCGGCCCATCTCCCGCGCATCCGCCCTCACTCCTTCTCCTCCCTCCCAGAAACATGATAGGGTCCCCCTTGTCCTCACTTATCACCCCACCAGCCTCCGCATTCAAAGGATCATCCTCCGCCATTTCCGCCAACTCCAGCATGATGCCACTACCAAACACATCTTCCCTTCACCCCCCTTATCGGCATTCCGTAGGGATCGCTCCCTCCGGGACACCCTGGTCCACTCCTCCATCACCCCCTACTCCTCAACCCCCTCCTATGGCACAACCCCTTGCCCACGCAAAAGATGCAACACCTGCCCCTTCACTTCCTCTCTCCTCACCGTCCAAGGACCCAAACACTCCTTTCAAGTGAAGCAGCATTTCACTTGCATTTCCCCCAACTTAGTCTACTGCATTCGTTGCTCCCAATGTGGTCTCCTCTACATTGGAGAGACCAAACGTAAACTGGGCGACCGCTTTTCAGAACACCTGCGGTCTGTCCGCAAGAATGACCCAAACCTCCCTGTCGCTTGCCATTTTAACACTCCACCCTGCTCTCTTGCCCACATGTCTGTCCTTGGCTTGCTGCATTGTTCCAGTGAAGCCCAACGCAAACTGGAGGAACAACACCTCATCTTCCGACTAGGGACTTTACAGCCTTCCGGACTGAATATTGAATTCAACAACTTTAGGTCGTGAGTCCCCTCCCCCATCCCCACCCCCTTTCTGTTTCCCCCTTCTTTTTTTTTTTCCCAATAAATTATAAAGATTTTCCTTTTCCCACCTATTTCCATTATATAAAATAAAAAAAAAAAACCCACTAGAGCTATACCTTGAGTGCCCTACCATCCATTCTTAATTAGCACATTCGTTTAGATAATATCACCAACTTTAACTTTAACACCTATGTGTTCTATTGTAGTATTGTTGTTGACATCTTTTGATGATCTGCTTCTATCACTGCTTGTTTGTCGCTACAACCACACCAACCCCCTCCACCTCTCTGTCTCTCTATCTCTCCGCCCCCCACACACACACCTTAAACCAGCTTATATTTCAGCTCTTTCCTGGACTCGAACTCAAGTTCTGTCGAAGGGTCATGAGGACTCGAAACGTCAACTCTTTTCTTCTCCGCCGATGCTGCCAGACCTGCTGAGTTTTTCCAGGTAATTCTGTTTTTATTGTGCTTTGATTGTTTGGCCACTTTGCTGGAAAACTGTGCTGCTCGCAAATAATTTTTTGACATTCTGTTGCCATTTAAGATGCTCATCAATATTCTGCAGGCTTATGTTTGAATTTTCTTCTCAGTTGGTTGCACTTGCTTCTGCATCAGAAGGTTGAGTGTTCAAGCCCCACTCCTGAGACCTGTGGACATAAACCTAAGCTGGCACTCCCAGTGTAGCACTAAGAGAGTGCTGCAGTGTAGTTGGCCTCTTTTTGGTGAGATGTTAAACCATCTGCCCTCTCTGGTAGATTTAAAACTATTATGTTCCTTCTCTGTCGGGTCGCTTTGCTCAGTGAACATGGTTTCACACCTATCTACCGGCGAGGGAGTTGGTAAACAAGATACTGCAGATGCAGAGAACAATATAAGATGAAGCACGTGCAGCTCATTAACACAAGACACAGAGCACTAACACAATGCGTGTTTCTCAAACCAGACCCTGTTCTAAACTACTGATGAACATGATAGCCCACACGCTACACAGCAATTGGGTAATACAATCACATGGTCAATCTGCTCACATTCTCTTAAAGCTGTACTGCACCTTGGGTTACCACAGAAACATTCCATGGAACGATTTTGAAGAGCATGGGAGTTCTCCCTGGTCCCCTGGCAATGTTTGTTCCTCAATCACCATTCGTAAAATAGATGCTGTTTGTGGGAATTTGCTGGACACAAAATGGCTCCCACATTTCCTACATTACAACAGTGGCCACCCTTCAAAAGCTGCTTAGGATGGTCAGAATTCCTATAAAAGTGCTACAAAAATGCAAGTCTTTCGTTTTGACTTTCGGTAAAGATTGGATATAATCTGCTATTCATCCAGCCACTAATCTCTGCCAACCATTGCATTCCTTGACATTTTTCTGTCAAACTAAAATATACTGCAAGCTCTTGTGAAGAAACGTGGATGCGCTTGGATTCTTATCTTGCCAGCTTCCACTGTTGTTATTTTTTTCTTTAGGTTGGGAGTGGATGGGAAATTTTGTCTGGTTAAGTTCCCACTCTGCTTTGGCAATATTGCAAACATTGTGGGATAATTTGGTTTGATTACTACCAGGACTTTCAATGTGTTTGTAACATGATATAGCAACTAGAGGAAATGTCCCTTCTACAGTTGTTATGGGTCACAACCACAACAGAAAGAGAAAAGCATTGATACTATCTGATTTCAAATGGGGAACGTTTGAATGGGTCAAAATGTATAGTCTATGATGCTGTCCTGTCTCAATAGCTATTGCAAAGTTGTTGAGCTGGGATTTAGGTTCTGCTCTCTCCAGGTCTAATCCTGCTTCTGAGGCTCCCGGAATGATTTCTCAGGGAGACAACCATTTGCATGTATACCTCAGCTGGGTTCCCCACCTGCCTTGTACTGCAGTGTGGCTCTCAGCTTCTGAGCGATATAAACAGGAAGATAGAGTGTAATCAGTAATTCTGTGGCTGAGGGTACTTCCTTTCGGCCTGTATTGCTGAAATCCACCACTTTCCACACCGAGTCAACAAGGTACTCCAAAAATACAAGGCATTCCTCATGCCCAACAACAGCGTGCATTTATATAGCAGTGTTAACATGGAAATATTCCCAAAGTGCTTCACAAGAGCATTTATTAAACAAAAGGCAGCGTCAGCTGATACGGCGTCAGGTCCTGGCACCATATATAAAAGGCTCACAGCCCTAAATTCACTGCTTCACTGCCTTCTATGTCCTACTGACTGCCTGCTTAACACTGGAGCCTGCCTTCCTGGGAATCAGAAGAGTGAACAGTAACTTGCAGCCACACAGTGGCAGACGGAAGATCCCATATGGCCCCATTGTTCAGAATCGCCTCCCTTCAGGCTCTCCTCCAGGCTGCAAGAGCAATGTGGAAGGTCCCCTTCCCCAGAGATGGAAGGAGGAGGCTAACCTGCCTGACCAAGCAAGTCTGGATGGAGATGGCAGAAGAGGTTAGCAGCCAAGGGGACTTCTCTGGAGTGTGGCTGCATACAGATAGCATTTGTGTGCACCCATCACAGATTACTGGGCTGCCGCTAGCAGAGCTGTTGTGCTTGTCTCCATGGGGAAAATAACAGTGTTCATTTTTTGTTTTTGCTGGAGAAAGTGGCCCATAACATGAAAGAAAGGGCCAGGGTGATGGAGGGGTCCATACCTACACACCCTGGTCCACATGGAGAAGGAGGCCTTGGAACTGGAAGGGCAGCAGAGCAATTGCTCTATCGCTGATGGTCAAGCAGGAGTGAATGAAGATTGTGAATGAACGAGTGAAGAGATGCAAGGGCGTACCTGGCACACGCAAGGCAGGGAGCTCATGTGTCCACCACTGGACACATGGAGCACCGCAGTTGGGACAGTGGAGTGACGGAATGGAAAGGCCATAATCCTTCAGTCTATCTGTTCTCTCATGTAGGTCAGGGTCATGCTAAGGAGTGGGACACTAGAGATGCTGAGGGTGAGGCCGCGTCAGATGACAAATAAATCAGAGAAAAGTTGCTTCAAGTGAAAGTTTGCACTGGTGTCATATTTGGCACTGCCCTTTGAAATCAATTCTAATTCTTAAGGATTATTTAAGAAAATAATCTTTGCTGATAAATCTTTGGCCTGACAATACAGCTCATTCCTAATAACCTGCTCATTTCATTTGAATTAGTGAATAATTTTAACCTAAATTGGACTAAAATAAAATCCTGAATTGCTAATTTATTCCAGGGGCTGAATTCAAATTATTGATCATTCAGTTTTCCTTGGCACACAAAACAACTTCGAATTGTCAGCATAGACTGATAATTCACCATGGAGTACCAACATCCGAGTACCTAATGCAATCGTCTGACAGCCCTCTCTCTGCTGTTTTAGCCCTATTCTATTCTTATCCCTTTCTGAACAAAATTAAGCCTGTCCTTAAGCAGCAACGAAGCCTCAGATTATTGTATTAATCATTCATAAGCTGGTATCCCCTCTTGTATTTTCAGGCTTTTAGTGCAGTTCTGAGGTAGGGCTGCATTGTTGGAGATGCCGTCTTTTGAATGAGCCTTTAAACTAAGGCCCTTTTTGGCCTCTCAAGCAGATGTGAAAGATTCCATGACGTCATTTCAAAGAAGAGTACAAGAATTCTTCCCAATGTCTTAGCCAATATTTATCCCACTTCTAATTATAAAAAGTAGAAAATCTGCCCATTGTCTTACTGGCTGTGGGAATTTGCTGTGTGCCTATGACTGTCACATTTCCTACATTACAAAAGCTTCCAAAGTACTTTATTGGCTGTAAAGACATCCTGAAGTGGTGAAGGGCACAATATAAATGAAAGTCTTTCTTTCTTATTCAAAGCAAGCATGAAAAGCTGACTTCAAAATTAATTTATGCATGTTTATCAGAAACAAAATTAAACGTTTGGCTCATTTTGACCAGCCTCACTCCTTACTTTATGGCTGTATTGAGACTTTACACAATGGCGGTAATTTAAAGTTCTGCTATTGATAAAGGAAATGTAATTACCACACACACAACAATCCTGGCCGCTTATGTTTGAGCTTGCTTTATTTTTATAAACAGTTTTAAGTTTCAACTGAATTGGAAAAGAAAGACATACAGGAGCTGACCATTCAGGGTCATCAAATCATGGCAACTTTGCATCAGTTTGGTAAATAATTTTAAGTAGCGAAAGAAACCAGTGGATTATCAGAATGTCACACCTAAAGAACACCTTTCACCTGGCATGACAGGCAATAATTGATATTTCCAGCTGGTAACAAGAAAATGAGTAGCTGCTGTAAGCCTATTTGTTAGAAGCCAACCAATATCACAGGTCTTTTAACCTGCCTGTTTTGTTGGAAAAATAAAGGGTACAAGCAACAAAAAGCAGTCCTTGGGGACTTATGAGATTCTAGTACAGAAATGTATTTTCAAAAGGAGAGTGCATTCTTTATCTCTTCAAATTTCATTGATATATTGGGTGATTTATCCTGTAACATGGTGAGAGATCAGGTGTGTTGTTATTTAATGATGGAAGTCAGAGCTATGAGTTGTAGCAACATGCTGCAATACATCCAGCAGCTCCCTGCATTTCTTTGTTCTTTCTCTTCCATGACACACAGGCTGCTTAATCAGTACAACAAATGTGCACAGGAAGAAAGAAGTAACCTACATTTACATAGTGCCTTTCACGGCCTTGGGACATCCCAAAACGCTTTACACCCACTGGCACACTTCTGAATGGTGCAATGCAGAAATATGCAGCAGTCAATTTTCACACAGCAACGTGATCGTGACTGGATAACTCGTTTTAGTGATGTTGGCTGAGAGGTAAGTATTGGATAGAACACGAGGGAAAGCTCCCCCGGCCAAGAGGGCTGATGGAGCCATGGCTTAACGTCTCATTCTAAAGAAGGAAACATTAAAGATAGAGGGAAGAATTTGCATTTATATAGCGCCTTGCACACCCGCAGGACAGTCAATCCCAAAGAACTCTACAGTCAATTAAGTACTTTTTGAAGTGAGTCACTGCCACGTCCAACAACACAATACCATCCCTGTGCTCCCGAGCTTTGCTGTAGATTTTGTTCTCAAGGGCTGGATTTTGCAAGGTGCCATTTTCCACACCACCAACGCACCCCACCTCCCCCAAGCCACTGACAGAAATGGTGTTCGTCAGCTCCCTCGCAGGGATGTGTCGGGGAGCAGCCTTAATTATTTCAGATCGGGACCCCCACCCCCACCTGGGAGGAAGTCCCGAGCTGGAGCACGGATCTGATTGGCCGGCGGCTCTGATGTCCCAGCAGTGGCCACACCACTCGAACCGGGTGCTGCTGGGAAGACAGGGCAGTCGCCCAAAAGACTGCTGGGAAGGTAAGGCTGGAATTGTGGAAGGGCCTGAGTGGCAGATCCCAGCAAAGTGGGGGAGGGAGCACGGAGGCTGGGAGAGGCTGGTAGGGGAAGGTTAAACATGGGGGATGATCTTGGGAGAGGGACTCCCAATGGGCACTGGGTAACCCAAAAGGAAATACTCCACTTCCTGCCTGACAACAGCCTACGCAGTGAAAGCTGCTGGGATACCCACCTTGCCTCTGCCTTCCCCTGCCACATATAAGGTAGCAGTGGAGGCAGAATGAGGCCCTTAAGTGGCGATTAATTGTCCACGTAAAGGTCTCAGCAGGCCTAGGTTGCTTTCCTATTGACTTCCCACCCAATCCCACCTGCCATGATATGGGAGACAGCTCAGGGGTGGCCTTTGGAGTTCAGAAGAGTAAGAGGCGACTTGATTGAAACACGTAAGATCCTGAAGTGTCTTGACAGGTTCGATGTGAAGGGCATGTTTCCTCTTGTGGAAGAATCTAGAACTAGGGATCACTGTTTAAAAATAAGCGGTCGCCCATTTAAAACAGAGATGAGGTGAAATTTTTTCACTAAGAGGGTTGTGAGTCTTGAAGGTCTCTTCCTGAAAAAGGTGGTGGAAGCAGAGTCTTTGATTATTTTTAAGTCAGTGGTGGATAGGTTCTCAGCAATCAAAGGGGTGATAGGTTATCGGCGGTAGGTGGGATGCAGATTTCATGTTACTATCAGATCAGCCACAATCTTATTAAATAGTGGAGCAGGCTCGAGGGGCTGAATGGCCCCCTCCTGCTCCTTGTTCGTCTGTGCGTATGTTAACGGATCTCAAGTTGCAAACAGTTCGGAATGTGCGGTTTCACACACACCGCCACCCACAGAGTTGCTGAAGAGCATTAATTGGTTAGAGATAGCAGTTCTGACCCTCACTTGGAACTCCCATCGCAGATAACTGCTGAACAACCTGGTCGGCCAGCAGACCTGTAGTCACAGCAGCGACCAGGACTGGGACTACATGCCGTCTCCAGATTCCAAGTCACAGAGCCCAGGAACAGGCAAGTGCAGGAGGTCTCACAGCAGGGAGAGAAGGTGAGGCCCGGGGAGGGGTGGGGAGGCCGGGGTGGGACGAGTGCCTGATGTGGAAAGGGGGCCCTTGAGGGAGACGCCCACCCTCACCTCAATGCCTGCCTGAGGACTAAGCAGGGTGATTGGCCACTTGAGTGCGTCAACTGAGTGAGGTGAAGATGGTGGGCTCCCCTCGGTCTCGCCTACCCCATTTAAAATTGCAGACAGGTCAGGAGTGGGCAAGAGGGCAGGGGGATAGCCATTCAGGGAATTTCAAAGGCTCCCATCCTCCCCCCCCCTCCCTCCCCCACCAGAAAACCCACTGGCGAGGGACCATAACATTCTTTTCATTCATTGCTTTACTTCTGGCCTATATTCAACACTCAACCACACTTTCACGTTGCAAATAATGTCAATGAAATAATATAAACTGAAACATTTTATTTCTAAAAGTCAATTGTTGCATATTGGTCTGAGTCAGAAAGTTGGGGACATTTAACTGTGACTACAATCCCAGCTTTTTCCATTTCAATTTGTTTGCAATCTCTGTCTCAACAAAGAAACATAGGGGGTGGATTTTGGCCTTCATTGCCTGGTTGTTAAGCAATGCCTGGGGCCCGCTTGATTTTTCCCAAATCTGGCCTGTTCTGTTACTGTCATGTGAACCCTTCCACCCAACCCGTCAAATGCGCCCCGCCCAGCTCTGGCTCCCTCGCTTTTCAGTAGTCTGATCATGCCAATACCCATCTGGTTACTGCAGCATCAGATCTGCTATAAGGAAATAGGTCAGTTAACGGGACTGACAGTGAGTGAGGGAAGTGCCATTTACATGTATTTATTCTCTTTGGTACATCACACATGACGTGCAATGAGTTTTGTGTCACTACTCAACCACCCGGCGTGCAATGGTGTTCCAAAGTTGCTCAGTGAGTCTCCTTTAGTTACTGGCTGCATGCACTGAGGTGGAACAAAATCAAAATAGACATGCTCCAATAAGTGAATTTGGCCTGACATTTTTTTCACATTGAATTGACTCCAGACTTGTCACTACTGGAAATAGAGAGGATAGAAAGTGGAATCACACCTTCATTTATAAGGTGTCCAACAGGATATAAACCAGGGGCATTGATCACAGAGACATCAGCAAAACTTATTACTGCAATCCCAAATCAGTGCCATTTTGCGACAAACCAGCGGGAGTTTGATACCAAATTTCTAGTACAACAACAGAATAAAATACACTGAAGCAGTGGGAGGATTTTTCAGGCACTGACTACACTTTCAATCTAGTGTTTCCCTTATAGCCTTGGAATATTAGATCATTTTACTACTGATCCAGAACTGCTGCAGCACAAATGAACTCTACGCAGCAACCCACAGAGCAAAATTGCAAAGTCTTCATTACGTGGGGACTGAATCTAAAGCAGGCAGTCCCAAAAATTAAAAAGTGTTAAATCTGATTACAGCAGGTTGGCGTTTTAGGATTTGATGGACTTTGCATAATTTAAAGCCAGAATAAACAGCAAGATTGAATATCTTATATGTCTTTGAGTTGTTTAAACACTACAGTTATTTCATTATTGCTCATTGGACATGCAGAAAACTTAAAAAGGAATGACACTACGGGAGACGATCTTTATTAACCTGTAATTTTCCGCCACTCCATTTTTGTTTTAACTCTAGTTTTTTAAACCACCAAATGATTCATTCTCTCTTTACTGAGTTTAGTTTATTGAGATCTCCTTTACTGATAAGCAACCTGAGAAAATAACCTGCTATAAAAAGGCTTTATAATAAGAATTTGTAATAATGACACTCTGCCATAACTTGGAGCCCAAATAGTTAAAAAGAAGTTATCTTCAAATTGGTAGTAATAAACTTTATAACCAAGCTGCTTCTGATGTTAGCAATGTTGCCAGCAATGGTGCTGTGCATTGGCTCCTGTTTGTTCACCAGAGATAAAAACCCGCTTGCCTGCACATTTCATTGCCTCCTTGTGTGCGCAGTACATCATCCGTGACCATAGCAACTTGACATAATGAACTGTTGTTTTTCTTTGATATCTTACCAAACTGGAGAAACAATTTTCTGCAAGCTTTTAATGGACTTTCCGTTGGTTCAACAACAAAAAGGTCAGACATGTGAAGTGCTGTTGAATGGGCATTATGGACAAACCTGAGTTTTTTTAACCGTCTGGATTTGGTTCCAACATGTTTCTCACACTATGATACATGTTCTTACATTGCACTGGAGTTCACTTAAACTGGCAAAGTGGCAAAGTTCAGTGTTCTTTCTATACTCTGTTAATTGATAGTAGGATGAATTGACAGTAGGATACTAGTAGGATTCAATGGCTTGAACTTATATCGTACCTTCAACTTATAATAAAACATTTGAAAGGCACTTCACAAGAGCATTATAAAGCAAAGTCTGTCACCGAGCCAATACCAACGCTGTTATAGCAAATAGCCAAAAGCTTGATCAAATAGGTAGGCCTCAAGAAACACCCTAAAGGAGGAGCAAGGTAGAAATGTGAAGAGATTTAGGGAGGAATTTCAGAGCTTAGCACCTAAGGCAAAACCACAAATGGCAGAGCGATTAAAATCAGGGATGCTGCAGAATTAAATGAGTGCAGGAATTGGAGGGTAGTGGGGCTGGGGGGAGGTTACAGAGATGGAGGGAGGCAAGGTCATGGAGTATGAGCACACTGTGAAGAGGGCTTATGGTTGAAACAGGCTGAGGGCAGAATTTTCTGCCTGTCGGAGCGGGTGGGCCCGACCCAATCTCCGGCAGGTGGGGAACCGATCCCCGCCGGAGAAACAGGCCCTGCTGCCATTTTACGTGGGTGGGCCAATTAATGCCTGCCCAGTGTGACGTCCAGTGGAAAGCGCAATGCACTTCCTGTGCAAGCGGGGAGGATTCCCTAAAAGCGAGAGTGCGCTCTCTCACACATGCTCATGAAAGAGCGCACATCTCCCTGAGGCTAAGTGCAGCTTCAGGGAGATCACTTCCACTTTGAAAAATATTCAAAATAGAAAAAAATAAATTCCTTAACATGTCCCACCCCTTGTGACAATGTCACATGACATGGGGCATGTTCATAATTTACATAATAACTTTATGAAAATTTTGAAAACCCTGCATGAAACCTCATCTCCCCCCCACCCCCACCAACCCCCGATGATTTTGCCGCTCCCCCGGCTTCCTGAATATTTAAATGGGGCGGGATGACATCAGGGGTTCCACCCAGCATCATCCCGCGTCATTTTACGCGTCGGTGAGCAGGGTCCGCCCCCAAAACTCTGCCCTCAGCGTGAGTTCGGACATGGGTGGTGGAGGTTTGGATGATTTTAATTGCCACTCTGGAGAGAGTTAGATAGATCAGCTCTGATTGGACCAGAGCGCAAATATGTAATTTAGTTGTCAATTTAGAGCGATAGTGTAGTTTTTAACTTCGGACCTATTCAGATGGGAAATGAGTAGAGTGTTTGCCACTTTGATAATCTTGGTCAATTGTGAGCACCGTTTACACTTAGGCAGTGAATCAACCACAGAATTGCACTGGATATTTCCTTCTCAGGGAAAGGGGCAGGCATAGTTGTCTAGTGAGGTGTGAGGGATTACAGGCAGGCTGGAAGATTTTCAGGAGTCCACAAAAATATTTCTAAAAGAACAGAAATTTAGCTGCTTTGGGTATGGCCTGCAGGGGTCCCTTTAAGGATCAGCACCAGGTACCAATGAGCATAAGGTAAGAAAGGTCATACGGACTTGAAACGTAAACCCTGTTTCTCTCTCCACAGATGCTGCCTGGCCTGCTGAGTTTTTATTTCATGTTTCCAGCTTCCACAGTATTTTGCTTTTAGCATAAGGTGAGAGTTGCTTTGAAATTACATTGGGGAACTTATAGCTGACATAGGACCTGGGATTTTGTGTTCAAAATAGGGTCCCACCTGGAACAAGCTGGCACCTGGGTTACCTTATTGAAGACTTTGAAAGAAAATTACATTGGCCATACTGGGCTGAAATAGAGGTTATAAGTGGAGTACTGCCATGTTTCATCTGCTACCACACCATTGCAGTGAGCATCAGCCCCATGTACTCTGCCTTAATTTTTGTATTGCCTTTATAAAATTGCCATTAAACTAGAAAGTAGTGGGGGAGGGAAGGGTAAAACCCAAAGAAGTATGCCTAATGGGAAACAAAGGAAAATTATTAAAAAACTGAAAAGTAAGGAGAGGCCAGGAGAGGCTATTAAAGAGGCTATTAAAGTCCCCAGAACACAACATAGGACAGAGTGTTTGGAAAGGGCTAGGAATCTAACTTCAAGCACATCAAGTAAAGGGACGACAACGAGAAAGGGGATAGGAAATACAGGTGTTATATTTGAATGCACGCAGTATACGAAATAAGATAAATGAGCTTGTGGCGCAGATTGAAATTGGCAGTTATGATGTGGTGGGCATCACAGAGACATGGCTGCAAGAAGATCAGGACTTGGAGATAAATATCCAAGGATATACATCCTATCGAAAAGTTAGGCAGGTTGGCAGAGGGGGTGGGGTTGCTTTGTTAGTAAGAAATGAAATTAAATCGATAGCAAGAAATAACGTAGGGTCAGATGATGTAGAATCTGTGTGGGTAGAGTTGAGGAAACGCAAAGGTAAAAAAACCATAATGGGAGTTATGTACAACCCTCCAAACAGTAGTCAGGATGTGGGGCACAAGATACACCAGGAGGTGAAAAAGGTGTGTAAGAAAGGCAAGGTTACAGTGATCATGGGGGATTTCAATATGCAGGTAGACTGGGAAAATCAGGTTGGTAGTGGATCCCAAGAAAAGGAATTTGTGGAATGTCTACGAGATGGCTTTTTGGAGCAGCTTGTGGTGGAGCCACTAGGGAACAGGCAATTCTAGATTTAGTGATGTGTAATGAGGCAGATTTGATAAGGGAGCTTAAGGTGAAGGAACCCTTAGGAGGAAGTGACCATAATATAATAGAATTTACCCTGCAATTTGAGAGGAAAAAGCTGGAATCAGATGTAACGGTATTACAGTTGAATAAAGGCAACTACAGAGGCATGAGGGAGGAGCTGGCCAGAATTGACTGGGAGATGAGCCTAGCAGGAAAGACAGTGGAACAGCAATGGCAGGAGTTTCTGGGAGTAATTTGGGAGACACAGCAAAAATTCATCCCTAGGAAGAAGAAGCATACTAAAGGGAGGACGAGGCAACCACGGCTGACAAGGGAAGTCAGGGACAGCATAAAAGCTAAAGAGAAAGCATACAATGTGGCGAAGAGCAGTGGGAAACCAAGGGATTGGGAAGCCTACAAAGACCAACAGAGGACAACTAAGAAAGAAATAAGGAGGGAGAAGATTAAATATGAGGGTAAACTAGCCAGTAATATAAAAGAAGATTGCAAGAGATTTTTTAGATATATAAAGGGTAAGAGAGAGGCAAAAGTGAACATTGGGCCGCTGGAAAATGACGCTGGAGAAGTAGTAGTGGGGAACAAAGAAATGGCGGAGGAACTGAATAGGTACTTTGCGTCAGTCTTCACGTGGAAGACACAAGTAACATCCCCAAAGTCCAAGAGAGTCGAGGGGCAGAGGTGAGTATGGTGGCCATTACCAAGGAGAAGGTACTAGGAAAACTGAAAGGTCTGAAGGTGGATAAATCATCTGGACCAGATGGATTACACCCAGAGTTCTGAAGGAGATAGCTGAAGAGATAGTGGAGGCATTAGTGGTGATCTTTCAGGAATCACTGGAGTCAGGAGGGTTCCAGAGGACTGGAAAATCACTAATGTAACCCCCCCTGTTTAAGAAGGGAGTGAGGCAAAAGATGGGAAATTACAGGCCGATTAGCCTGAACTCGGTCGTTGGTAAGATTTTAGAGTCCATCATTAAGAATGAGATTTCAGAATACTTGGAAGTGCATGGTAAAATAGTCAGCATGGTTTCATCAAGGGGAGGTCATGCCTGACAAATCTGTTAGAATCCTTTGAGGAGGTAACGAGTAGGTTAAACAAAGGAGAGCCAATGGATGTTATCTACTTGGACTTCCAGAAGGCCTTTGACAAGGTGCCGCACAGGAGGCTGCTCAGTAAGATAAGAGCCCATGGTGTTACAGGCAAGGTACTAGCATGGATAGAAGATTGGCTGTCTGGCAGGAGGCAGAGAGTGGGGATAAGGGGGTCCTTCTCAGGATGGTGGCCGGTGACTAGTGGAGTTCCACAGGGGTCAGTGTTAGGACCACAACTTTTCACTTTATACATTAATGATCTAGATGAAGGAACTGAGGGCATTCTGGCTAAGTTTGCAGATGATACAAAGATAGGTGGAGGGACAGGTGATATTGAGGAGGCGGGGAGGCTGCAGAAGGATTTGGACAGGTTAGGAGAATGGGCAAAGAAGTGGCAGACGGAATACAACATGGGGAAGTGTGAGGTCATGCTCTTTGGTAGGAAGAATAGAGACATAGACTATTTTCTAAATGGGGAGAGAATTCAGAAATCTGGAGTGCAAAGGGACTTGGGAGCCCTAGTCCAGGATTCTCTTAAGGTTAACTTGCAGGTTGAGTCGGTAGTTAGGAAGGCAAATGCATGTTGGCATTTATTTCGAGAGGACTAGAATATAAAAGCAGGGATGTGCTGCTGCGGCTTTATAAGGCACTGGTCAGACCACGTTTAGAATATTGTGAGCAATTTTGGGCCCCGTATCTCAGGAAGGATGTGTTGGCCCTGGAGAGGGTCCAGAGGAGGTTCACGAGAATGATTCCAGGAATGAAAGACTTAACATATGAGGAACTTTTGAGGACTCTGGGTCTATACTCGATGGAGTTTAGAAGGATGAGGGGGGGATCTGATTGAAACTTACAGAATACTGAAAGGCCTGGATAGAGTGGACGTGGGGAAGATGTTTCCATTAGTAGGAGAGACTAGGACCCGAGGGCACAGCCTCAGAGTAAAGGGAAGACCTTTTAGAACAGAGATGAGGAGAAACTTCTTTAGCCAGAGAGTGGTGAATCTATGGAATTCATTGCCACAGAAGGCTGTGGAGGCCAGGTCATTGAGTGTATTTAAGACCGAGATAGATAGGTTCTTGATTGGTAAGGGATCAAAGGTTATGGGAAGAAGGCGGGAGAATGGGGTTGAGAAACTTGTCAGTCATGATTGAATGGCGGAGCAGACTTGATGGGACAAATGGCCTAATTTCTGCTCCTATGTCTTATGGTCTATGGTCTTATAAATGCCAAATTCTACAGTCAAAACTGTCTACGTAATCTTGTAACCACCTTGCTAACAAAGACTGTACAGCACCACCAGGAGAAAAGCATGATATACCTATGAAGAAGGAGAATCAGTATTGTGTTTAGATAGTTCTGCTGAATTGTACTGTTGCACAAGAGCAACAGCTTAAAAGAATGAAGGACCATCGAACTGACAAAGGGGCCGGGGACTCAGCTGTTAGTGGGACTCTGTATGAAGACAGAAAGTCTGACTAATATAAGATTATGGTGAGTGACCTGAATTGAAAGGTAAATTGGCGGTGGTGTTACCTGCGCTGTATTTGCTGTTATGTCAATGTATGGAGATTGTACAGATCAGCCATGATCTCACTGAATAGGATTGAGAGGCTGAATGGTCTACCCTGTCTCTGGTAACCTAGGAGTAAATTGGATAATTGATTCAATGTGATGTCTACAGGATGGACTCAAGTTTATAGCTGACTCAGAAACAAAAACAAAAATTGCTGGAAAAACTCAGCAGGTCTGACAGCAGCTGTGGAAAGAAAGTCTCAGAGTTAACGTTTCGAGTCCGTATGACTCTTCTTCAGAACTAAAGAGAAGTAAAAATGTGGTGAAATATATACTGTCTAGGGGAGGGGGGGAGGTGGGACAGGTGGAGCTGGGTAGAAGGCCAGTGATAGGTGGAGGCAAAGGAGAGATTGCGAAAGATGTCATAAACAAAAGGTCAAAGGGGTGTTGATGGTGATACTGGCTGAAGGAGGTGCTAATGGTGACATTCGGAGTAAAAAGCAGGGTGAGCAAGTGACAGATGGTCCTAGTGGGTTGGGGTGGGGAGAGGTGATGGTTTGGAAGATAAGATCAAAATAGGCTAAAAGGTAGGGATAAAACAACGAATGGAAATAACTTTTAAAAATAATAATAATAGAAATAGGTGGGAAATATATATATATATAAATTTTAAAATAAATATAAGGAAAAATTGGATCAAAAAGGGATGAGGATGGAAGAGAGAGTTCATGATCTGAAGTTGTTGAACTCAATACTAAGTCCGGAAGACTGTAAACTGCTCAGTCGGAAGATGAGATGCTGTTCCTCCAGTTTGCATTAAGCTTCACTGGAACAATGCAGCAGGCCAAGGACCAACATGTGGGCATGAGAGCAGGGTGGAGTGTTGAAATGGCAAGTGACAGGAAGGTCTGGACCATGCTTGTGGACAGACCGAAGGTGTTCCAGAAAGCGTTTGGTTTCTCCAATGTAGAACAGACCACACTGGGAGCAGCGAATGCATTAGACCAAATTGAGGGAAGTGCAAGTGAAATGCTGCTTCACTTGAAAGGAGTGTTTGGGCCCTTGGACAGTGAGGAGGGAGGAAGTAAAGGGGCAGACTCAGCAGTGTTCTCAGGTAGAAGGAAGTTAGACAGGAAGAATTAGTTGAAATTAACCATCTGGGAAAACATTTCATAAAAGCATGAAGGAAGTGATTGGGATATATTTAAACCAAAGATTTAGTGTGGGATGTGCTAATGCTTTGGTAAACACAGATGAGCTAACAGTTATTACTGATATGGACACAGGATGGAATTATACTATCCATGATAAACAAAGGATCACAAATATATCAGCTATCATAGAAAGGTGGTGTCAGGGATAACCTTTGTAACACTTTAAATCTTTTTCCAGCATTCTATTTACAGACTATTAAACCCGTTAGTTGCTGCTTTGTGAAAGTAGTTAGCACACTTGAATTCAATTAACTTATTTTTATCAATTAATGTAAAAACAATAGCAATACTCAACAGGTCCGACAGCATCTGTAGAGAGAGAAACGGTGTTCATGTTTCAGACTGATGATTTTTGAGCATGTTTTTACACACCAAGTACTCACCTGACTGGATTTCTAATGCTGATTTCTAAATGGGAAGTAAACCCAGAGCATATCAGATACACTGGCCAAAGGACCTGAAGGCACAGATTCAAGCTTATGATAGTTGCTGGGAAGTATTTCTTTATAGAGAGGATGAGTGACAGCTGGAATGAGCTGGCTTGAAGATTGTATCTGAGTGTAAAAAAAATACTAGATGCTGTATTGAGAAGGCAGTGAGGTTAATATTGTGGAAAAATGAGACTAAATGGTACTAATGGCCTTCTGCATCCAAATCCAACTTTTGTGTTACTCTTGAGTTTATGTGTAACCAGCAACACTTTTTCCAATGATTCAGTCAAATCAGAATTATTTAAATTAACTTTTTTTATGAATTAAAACTTGTGCACTGGCTAAATGCTAAAATATTGGCTGAACTTTCCTCACACACACACACACATTTTACTTTCCATTTTCCCTCTGTTGCCATTAATGGAAGGACCATACGAACATACAAATATGAAGATACAAATGAGGAGTAGTGGGCCATTCAGCCCCTTGAGCCTTTTCTGACTTTGGATAAAATCATGGCTGATCTTATTGTGTCTTCAACTCCACTTTACTGTCTTCCTCCTACAACCTGTGACTCCCTTGTCTATCAAGAATCTATTCAACAAACCAGCCTCCAATGCTCGCTGGGGAATTTCCACATACTAATGACCCTCTTAAAGAAAGAATTTCTCCTCACCTCCACCTTAAATGGGAAACCCCTTATTTTAAACTGTGTCCCCTGGTTCTTAGTCTCTCCCACAAGGGGAAACACCTTTATCCACCCTGTCAAGTCCCCTCAGGATCTTGTGTGTTTCAATAAGATCACCTCTCAGTCTTCTAAACTCCAATGGATACAGGCCCAATCTGTCCAACCTTTCCCGATAACCCCTTCACCCCTGAATCATTTGAGTGAACCTTCACTGAATTGCTTCAAATGCAATTATATCCTTTCTTAAGTAAGGAGACCAATATTGTACACAATACTCACATGTGATCTCGCCAATGCTCTATAACAACTGTAACAAGACTTCCCTACATTTATACTTGATTCCTAAATGCCATAAACAACAACATCCCATTTGCCTTCCTAATCACTTTGTTGTACCTGCAGAATAACATTTTGTGATTCATGTACCAGGGCACCTAGTTCCCCCTGCACTGCAGAGTTCTGCAATCTCTCTCCAGTTAAGTAACCTATTGTTTTTCTATTCTTCCTGCCAAAGTGGACAAGTTCACATTTTCCCACATTATACTCCATCTGCCAAATTTTTTCCCACTCACTTAACCTATTTATATCCCTTTGCAGACTCCATGTCCTCTTCACAACCTACTCTCTGACCTATCTTTGTGTCATTATGGCTATCATATCACTGATTTTTACTACCAAACAATTATTATTATTATATCATTAAGCTTGAACCTGTGCCCTCTAGTACTTCTATCAGTGTATATGATATCACTATTATTATGACCATTGTGGGCAATGCCCTCTGGCACTGCACATATGGCACCTGCAGTTGAGCCTCGGCAAGTTCCACCTGTACTCTTCATGCTGATTGCTTCATGGCTGCACTGAATGGAAGTAATGCCCAAAAATAAAGTATTTAGGTTGCTTTAGAAATGATAGCGATGATTCTCACTATGTAACACCTGCAGAATCCCTGCTGCATTGGTAATACTGTTCCTTTCCCACATTGCTAAGCCCATTTCAAAATATATCACCTCTGAATTCAGACACTGAGAGCTTGAACAGCAAGCAAGAAAGTTGACATAAACATAAAACTAAAAGGCATCAGGCAAGGGGGGGGGGGGTGGTGACATAGTGGTATTGTCACTGGACTAATAATCCTGGGTTCAAATCCAGCCATGGTGGAATATGAATTCAATAAAAATCTGGAATTAAAAGTCTAATGATGACCATGAAACCATTGTTGTAAAAACCCATCTGGTTCATTAATCCCCTTTGGGGAAGGAAATCTGCTGTCATTACCTGGTCTGGCCTATAATGTGATTGACTTAAATGCTCTCTGAGCAAGGGGTAATTTGGGATGGGCAATAAATGCTGGCCAAGCCAGTGATGCCCACATCCCATGAAAGAATAGAAAAAATAGATCAGAAATTGTTAAAGTCCCCCCTAAGGGAACTGTGGATATGTAGAATAAACTATCAAAAAAGGTAGTCAATTGGCACCTTTAAAAAGGAACTAGATCAATACTGTCACTTAGCTGTGAAAATGGACAACTGTCAAGAAGGAAAACTCAACAACTTTCATCTTCGCTCTTTGTGGCGCATTCTGGGCATCTCATGGAAGAACAAAATCATGAATGATGCAGTCCTCTCAGAAGCAAAGCTCCCAAGTATGTCAGCAGCCATCATACAGAGGCAACTTTGCTGGCTCATGTTCACAGGATGGAAGATGGTTGCACACCTAAGGACGTTCTGCATGGCAAGGTAGTCAGAGCCAGATGACCAGTAGGATGCCTATTATTTCTTCTGGTTCCCATAAGTTAGAAATAACCAGACTTTAGACTCTCAATGCTGGAGCTTCATCTGGTGTATTTCTTGCTGTTCTCCATGTGGCTGGTAGACTGATAGACTGAGACATTAATACTCAGCGCATGACTACCGTGCAGCAGTGAATGTGGCATCCCAGGATATATATTCATATTACAATTATTTCCTAGCTCTTTACGAATAATATAACAATATAACATCGCTCTTTTTAAAATATATATATATTTAAAATCAATATAACTGTTCCAAACATTAATTGTTTTCTCTAAACTAAAAAAATTAACAATCGACTTTTATAAATCAACTGAACCCCTTAAAATTATTTTATTGCTGGTTTTCATTATTCATGGTGTCACTTTGGTGGAAGGCTATTGTGCCTCCATCCTGTAGATTGGGCATTCATTGCTGTCAGTGGTGAGTTGGCATGCTGCACAGACAATGTTGTGCATGGCTCCTGAGGCGGAATTTTACAGCCTCTCCCGCTGGTGGGATTTTTGAGTCCCGCTGAAATCAATGGATTTTTGAACTACTTGCTACATTTTATGGCCCCACCCCCACAGCGACAGGGCTGTAAAATTCCAACACTGGTGTTGTAGGAGTTGTACTTGATGCTACTACCATTATGTCACTTATCGGTGTTACTGATGTCTTACTACTTGTTGGTGATGCTGTTGATGCTGTTGATGCTGTCTCACTGGTTGGTGATATTGCTGGTTTTGTTGATGATCTTTTCTGCTTTTCCAGCTCTGGTGTAAGTCGTATATGAACTCTCTTTCTTCTCATATGCTCACTGATTTCTGTCTCAATGATGTATGACCTTGGACACTCAGCTTCATCAACAACTTTTGATGGGTTCCAGGTTTTCATGATTGGATGCTGTACTTGTTATAATTAGTTCTGAGCTCTTTGCAAATAATGTAACAATGCCCAAAGGTCATCGATAATTGTAAGCGTGACATGAAGACCCTAAAGGTTGATTCTAGCATCTAGGAGACACTAACTGATGACTGAGAAAAGTGGCATCACCACCTGTGGGCCAGAGTGCACCATCATGATGATCAGTGGCTACAGTAGATTGGCAACAAGAGCCAGCAACAAAAACAACAGCCCACAATGACACCTGATAACCACTTCATATGTGACAGAACCTGCCTTTCACGTATTGCTCTCTTCATCCATTAGCAAAAGAGCAACATATGAAGCTAGCTCTTCACCAACAGATTTGATTTCTTGCATCTCCATCATCTTATGCAGATGGAAGGATGTTGACAATGTCATGAAAAGCCGATTATAGCCACAAATTACTTAAGGCCTATTGAACTTTTTAAGAAAGACGTGTGTGTGTTCTTTTAAAGAAATACAAGCAAGGACATTCAATGGCATTACCATCGCTGAATCTCCCACTATCAACATCCTAGGGGTTACCATTGACCAGAAACTGAACTGGACTAGCCATATAAATACTGTAGCTACAAGAGCAGGTCAGAGGCTAGGAATCCTGTAACTCACGAGTAACTCACCTCCTGACCCCCCCCCAAAGCCTGTCCACCATCTACAAGACACAAGTCAGGCGTGTGATGGAATACTCTCCACTTGTCTTAATGAGTGCAGCTCCTACAACACTCAAGAAGCTTGACACCACCCAGGACAAAACAGCCCGCTTGACTGGCACCACATACACAAACATTCACTCCCTCCACCACCGGCACAGTAGCAGCAGTGTGTACCAAATACAAAATGCACTGCGGGAATTCACCAAGGCTTCTTCAACAGCCCCTTCCAAACCCACGAACACTACCGTCCAGAAGGACAAGGGCAGCAGACTCACAGGAACACCACCACATGAAAGTTCCCCACCAAGTCACTCCCATCCTGCCTTGGAAATATATCGCAGTTCCTTCACTGTCACTGGGTCAAAATCCTGGAACCCCTCCCTAACAGCATGGTGGGTGTACCTACACCACATGGACTACAGCGGTTCAAGAAGGCAGCTCACCACCACCTTCTCAAGGGTAATTAGGGACGGCCCCATCCCATGAATTAATTTAAAAAACTGAGCAAAAGATGGCTGATAATGGAAAATTCCTCAGTGGATTATACTGACAGACCTATCCTGAGAGCATATGGAATGTCACAGCTGAAAAGGTGTCAGGGCCTTCTTCAAGCAGAGACACTTGAAAGGAGATGGAAAGATGAAAACAATTAATCTTCTGTGGTTATTGAGATAAGGACTAATTACCACATCTCAGCAGTCATCTGGTCTCTGTCTCCTGTTGATTGATGTCTCAGAATGTGTAAAATGAAAGAAAGCAGTCTTTCAGCACAAGACATGTTTTTTTTTTTCCCCATACAGGAATACACAGGAAAAATGGGATAAAAAGCTAGCTGCAGAGCAGTGCACTATGTGCTGGTCTGATGTTTGTGTGGCAGCAAGTCACCACTGCAGTTGCAGACGAAGCCTCTCTCTCTCTCTCTCTCTCTCTGTCACTGAGGGCAAGGCTCAGCAGAAGCCATAGTCAAAGAGGAAATAGGACAGCCTCTTCAGCCAACCTGTAGAACTTAGTGTCTCCAAACCAACTGCAAAGCTGCCAGAGTCAGCTCTACCAGATTCACCCCAACTTAATGGCCACAACATATCCCATCTACGCCCCACAGAGAAGCCAAAGACTGATTTGTATATTTTTTTAACTTTTATTTGGACTCTTAACTACTCATTTCTGAGCTATGTATATGTGTGTTGAGTTTTTATTATTTTTCTCAGGGTTTGAGCACCTAATAAACTTTCTCTTTCTTTGACTCAAGAAAGCCTGGTTAAATTGGCTCCTTCTAAAAAATAAATACATTTGGACTGGGCATTCCTCCTCATCCAGGAGCATAATAAAATTGGGGTCCCATTCAGGAAGTCAGCGAATCGAGGGACCTCACCCAGGGACTGGTTGCAACAGCAATAACTATCAAGAAAGGAGATTAAGCTGACAGAAATACTAATGGCTCCATTTGATTCACATGGGGGTTAGGAGTCAACCTAGTGACCTTGAGACAGGGGTCCATAAGAGAGATAGTCATGCGTGAACCGTGAAAGAGGCGGACTCGATGAGCTGAATGCTCTTTTCTCATTCCAAGTTTCTAATGTGCAAACTCATACTTCTGACGAGCAATAGGATTCAAGAGGCAGATTTTTAGGACCCTGTCATGGTGGGGGGGGGGGGGTGGGGTGGCATTGAGGGTGGGGGGGGGTGGCGGGGGGCATAAAATGCAGCGAGCCGTTTGAAATTCCATTGACTGCGGCAGGACCGTCAAATTCCGCCCAATATTTTTTCCTCCCTTTATTCTTGTGAAACTCTTGGAAACTGTACAGAACAGAACAAGCAAGACGCACAAAACAAGATTATTTTTCCTTTTAAGAGAGCTGTTTGCAACAAATGATTCTGAACAAAGGTATTTTCATCAATGACTTTCTAAGGCCACCAGGATGCCCGAGGCATGTTTGAGGTAGAAGGCAGCTCGCCACTTGCTACAACAAACTGCCTATTTAGTCTAAAATAGATGATCTGTCCACTGCATCAATACCAAGCAAGTTATATGTATTACAGGTGCTGGATTGTAACTTATGTCTCCCTTTGCTTCCCGAAATGTAATTGCTGTTCCTTTAATTTGTCGCTTGACATTTCTTTTTTTTTCTCTCATTCTATCAGATGCTGGTCCTCGTAGCCACAGGCATAAATCTTTTAATAAAACAGCATCTGCTTACATCAAAATGGTATTAAGAGCAAGGTTTCTAAGGTAGCCCCAAGGTAAGGCAAAGGAGCCAAACTACCCTGTAGCTTTTAATTCAGCTCTGCAAACAACCAGCTCCCATCCATAAGACTGCTCGAAAACAGGAAAGAAATCCTTCCATTTAAAGTGACTTATCGGTAATTGAAATCTCTGCTCACAGTACCTAACATAGGACTAATAGAAAAGCATTAGGTCATAACAGCAGTGACAGACAGTAAACCCACAGAGAATTTAGTAGCACTGAAAGGCTTGCAACATGGATGGCTATATTGTCATATTCTTTTTTTATTCATTGACAGGATGTGGGCTTCGCTGGCTGGGCCAGCATTTGTTGCCCATCCCTAATTGCCCCTTGAGAAGGTGGTGGTGAGCTACCTTCTTGAACCGCTGCAGTCCATGTGGTGTAGGCACACCCGCGGTCCTGTTAGGGAGGGAGTTCCAGGATTTTGATCCAGTAACAGTGAAGGAGCGGCGATATATTTCCCCAAGTCAGGATGGTGAGTAACTTGCAGGGTAACTTCCAGGTGGCGGTGTTCCCAATTATCTGCTGTCCTTGTCCTTCTAGTAGTGGTCATGTGTTTGGGAGGTGCTGCCTAAGGAGCCTTAGTAAATTCTTGAACTGAGAGCAAGAAGGAAGATATTATTGAATAGGCACTGAGGATGTACTCAGTCCAATGAATGAGTTAATTCTTCAGAGACAGTCAGGGAACTAAAATCATTAACTCCCAGTGCCTACAGCTGCAGATCATTGCCTTTTCACCTATAGGCATTTCATATCTGAATTTTTCTCACTTCCTTCTCCGAGGTTGTGACAAGAGGGGGTGTCTCCGTTGTTTCACCCGATTGGGAATTCATATTCAACTTGACTATTAACTCTGTTCCTCTCTCCACAGATGCCGCAAGGCCTGCTGAGCATTTCCAGCACTTTCTGGCCAGGATTTCCAGGTTGGCGAGCGGGGGGGGTGGTGGGGGGGGTGGCGAGGCTCGCTCGGCGACGCGGGGTGACGTTGGGTGGAACTCCCGACGCCACCCTGTCTCATTTCAATTTTCAGGTAGGCGGGGGCTCAGCAGAATCAGCTGTGCGCCCGCCGACCTGTCAATGGCCAATCAAGGCCATTGACAAAGTAATTGACATAATTAGTGGAGCTGCCCGTCCAACCTTAAGGGAGCCCTGGCGGGTATTGGAAAAAGCATAAAACCTCATCCACGGGCAGAATGAGGTTTCATGTGGGTTTTTAAACATTTAATAAAAGTGTAATTAAAAGTGATGGACATGTCCCAGCTCATGTGACAGTGTCGCATGAGAGGACATGTCAGGGAAACTTTTTTTTCTCTGTTTTTAACATTTTGTAATGTGGAGCCGATCTCCCTGAGGCGGCACTTAGCGAAAGATGCACTCCTGGATCAGGGAACCCCACCCCCGCCCGCACAGGCAGCGCATTGCGCTTCCTTGTGGATGTCACGCTGGGCAGGCCTGCATTGGCCCACCCACATAAATTGGCGGCGCCGATTGGAAGCACTCATCCTCGCACCCGCTCCTGAACTTCACCCCCTTACGGGGGGAGAATTCTCCTTCTGTTTTTTTTTGGGAATTCTCTACGCTTGGCCTTATGGATCTGTCCTCAGGCTGTTTAACTATGGAGGTCATTACAGCTTGATCCTTGCCTATCCCAATGCCCAAACCTATGGGGCTGAAGTAAACAAGGCACCCAATTCACCATCCCACCCACCCCCACCCCAGCTAAAAACCATGTGAAGGGGAGCCCGCCAAGGGCAACACCAGCTGTCGCGCGCCATTTAATGGCCAATTGGCAGGTATTAAACTGGAGGCAGCATTCCCACCCCTCAGGGACAGGAAAGCCCGCCACAGAGAGCTGCCAGTCAATCAGAGGCCGGAAACTCTCCAGTGTTTCAAACCAGACACAGGCGTCATTGGACCCGGATTTGAGTCAGTGAGGGGGATTGAATGCCCTCCTCCTTGATGAGTTTGGTGGAGGCGGGTGGGGGGGCATTTTACCACTCAGGATAGTGGCAGGTAGGGATCCCGCCATCTTCCAACCTCCAACGCCAATTAAATCCCTGGCGGGAAGGCCTGTGAATGGCCTTCCTGCCCAATGCCAATTAAGGCCCTTAAGTGGGCAATTAATGCCCACTTCAGGGCCTCGTTCCGCCACTGCTGGTAGTAACCCACCGGCAGGTGGTGGGGTTCACCATGTGAGGAGCACAGCAAACAAACCCATGCTGGGTTGCTTGTGGGCTCGGGGTGGGGGCGGGGTCATGGGTCACTCCTGCCATCACTCACCTCTGGCCTGGGATCCAGTGATGAGCCTCAGCCTCGGGTAGATGTCCTACTGCCAGCAGCCACTGCCCCCTTAGTGGTGTTGCCATTCAAAAGAGCTGCCAGCGTCTGATTGGCCTGCAGCTCTTGACGAGTGGGACTTCCTTGATCCTGCTGTCCAGATAAGTGCCTGAGTTGCACTTCATTCGGCAGGCCTTCCCTAAAACAGGCAACAGCAGCACTCCTGCTGGCTCTCCAGACAGTGGGCCAGATCCCCCCTCACCTCCATTAAATCCAGCCTCGTGATTAGGGGTCTTGCTGGGTTCCAAGCGGCGGGGCCAGGGGCCTGGGGTTTGAGAGGCCAATAGGGGATGGACAACTTTTGGTTTATGGTAAAACCTTTTTGGAGGGGTGGGGAGGGGTGGTGGGGGCCTTCCAGTGGAGTCCATTCAGACGGGGCACCCCTGCCTGCCACCAGCCCACACAGAGAAACTTGTCAGGCTCGCTGCTTGGCGTGGGCCTCTCCAGCCGCCGATTAAATCCTGGAATTAATTGCCCGCTTAAGGGCCTCAAAGGACCCACTGGCAGGCAGGCTGCCCAATGCCACCCCTGCTGCTGGTAAATTGAGATGGGTCAGGAATGGATGGTTAAGCGACAGGCAGGCTGCGTGCTGGATGTAACAAGGACCCACCTTCAATCTGACCAGCAAAATCCAGCCCATGTACACTTTTTGCAGGGATCACTTAACAGTGGGGATGAATTGAAGTCCTTACCAATTTATTTCCCATGCATTGTGGAGGGTGCTGAGGCCAGTTACAATAACCATTCGTATTCGTTAATTGGTGTTTAGCTCATTGAAGTTTTTATTAAAGTGTGTAATTGAAGCAAGATTATTGAGTCTAATACATTAAATGTCAGAGATAAATAGAATCGTAAAGTCTTGCGATTGCAGTGGTTAACAAACACATGTTTGAACTATTAGTGCTTGAAACAGGTTGGGCTGTAACAGCTGAGCTCCAGAGTGTCATATTTGGGGGGATCCCCCCCAACAAGGACTCTTCCCCCAACCCGACATTCCATTGCCCCACAAGGCCTGGCCTGATCCAACCAGACAACCTCCCACCCCCCCACCCCAATCCTACATACTTACCTTATACACTTACCTTCTCCCTGGCTTGTCAAAGAACTTTAAAACCTGGATGAACCTTTAAACTTACCTGGTTTACAGCAGCTAGTACCATAAAAAAAAGGGCCATAGCTTACTTAGCTGTGACTCTACAGCCCTCTACTCCAGGCCCTAGGGACGTGCTGCACTGCTCACAGCTCACCTAGTCTGAATTGGAAAGTCAGACAGGATAGTAAGAACTTTCCTGTGGACTGGCAATCCAATGCAGTTTCCACTCCATCGGAAGTTGCAGCCCATTATGTTCCAGCTAAGTTTTCATCTACTAAACTATAAGGTTCTGACTTGTAAAGTCCTGGCTGTTTGGACAAGAAAATTACATCTTCATTTCCTTACACATTGGAAAGAAAGGTTTGCATTTATATAGCATTTTTCATTACACCAGGACCTCCCAAAGAACTAGGAAATGTGGCAGGCAATATGTGCACAGTAAGGTCCTGCAAGCAGCAAGGTGATAATGACCAGATAATCTCTTCTTAGTGATGTTGGTGACTTATGCTTTCAAAATATATGCAGGATTCTGACATTAATCCATATCACTGAATCTAGGCCTTTGCCAACTCTTTTTTTCTAAATTCTTAAATGAGCAGTTCAATAATTTGTGAATGATTCCGACATTACTTCAGTACATTTCTTCATTATATCTCAGCAAAGCAACAGCAGCCTGGGCTCCATATTGTTGTCTGTCCCAAAGGTTATTGATGTTCTGTGCCATTTCCCTGGGCCGGATACACCAAAAATCCTGTCTTGTATCATGAATCCAATTTTGATATGACTATGCTAATTGCTTCTGTGTTCCTGCTAAGTTCCAAATACATTGAACATAAGAACATAAGAAAGAGGAGAACACCCATATAGCCAGTGAAGCCTGTTCCCCCAACAGGACAATGATTGATCTTGAGTATGTCTTTGCAGCTTCTTTGAGTCCTCCTCACAGCATTCCCAAGCAGCTTTGCATCATCAGCAAACATTACTCTCTGTCTCTTCATTTAAGACATTAATAATTATTCTGCTTCCTGTCCATTAACCAATCCTCTATCCATGACAATATATCACCCCCACTCCATGAGCTCTTATCTTGAGTATTAACTTTTTGCATAGCTGTGTATCAAATGCTTTTTGGAAATGCAAGTATACTACTTCTACAGGTTCCCCTTTATCCACCCCACTAGTTACATCCTCAAAAAACTTTAATAAATTTGTTAAACAGGGTTTTCCTTTTGGAAAACTTGTTGACTTGTTCTAATCATACTCTGCTATTTAAGTACATTGTTAAGACTCCCTTAATAATAGGTTCCAACACTTTCCTGATGACTGATGTCAGGCTAACTGGTCTATAGTTCCCTATTTTCCCTCATCCTCTTTTTTTTTAAATAGCGATGTTACATTTGCTGACTTCCAATCTGTTGGGACCATTCCAAATCCAGGGAGTTTTGGAAAATCATAGCCAGTGCATTTATTATTTCTGCAACTATCTCTTTCAGAACCCTAGCATGTAAACAAGTAGTGTTTCATATCTTTAACCTCCTTACCAAGCCACATGTGAAATCTTTTTCTCTGAATTTTTGTTCATCAATGGAATGTATTTGGTTAAAAATGTTGACTTGCTAATTTAAATGTTTCCCATTGTTTATTTATCACCATACCTTTCAGTTTATTTACCAAATCAACATTGGCCAGCTCCCTCCTCATACCTATGAGTTTAGCATTGTTTAAGTTTAAGATTCTTGTTTGTGATTAGAATATGCCATTTTCAAAGTTAACATGGAATTCAATCCTATTATGATCACTATTTCCCAGTGGATCTTTTATTATAACATTACAAATTAACCCTATCACATTGCACAATGTTAGATATAAAATAGTTTTATCCCTAGTTGGTTCCACAACATATTGCTCCAGGAAACTGTCATAAAAACATTCTACAAACTCATTTTCCAGACCACTTTGCCAATTTGATTCGTCCCATCAATAGGAAGATTGAAGTCCCCCACAACTATTACATGACCTGGATTGCAAGCTCCAATAATTTCTTGTTTAATGCTATAACCTCTATATTTACTCGCGATTTCACTGATTGGAAAATTACAGGGAATACATCCACAGTTTCCTGATGAGCCTCCAACAGCGAGAGTAATTCTACAGGTGGAACATGGTCTCAGGAACTTCTGTCTGTTATCTATAAGTGCTCTTCTTGCTTCAGTTTGTTGAAACCCAGACCCATCTAACCCATCTTTGGCACAATTTCAAAACTGTGGAAGGCATTAATTCCTCCAAATTTCCCTTCATTGTGTAATTTTCTTTAAAATCTATGCTTGGCATCAACTAACCATTAGCTTTAGATTTATCTTACTTTGACTATAATGGAAAAGAAAATTGGAGTGTAAAAGGAGCTGCCAATCTGTTCATGCTCATTCTGTGCTGCTGCCTTGGGCAAATTTATGCTCCACAGGATTTACTTGGCTGAAGACAGCATCAACCTTAGGAATATAGGAACAGGAGGAGGCCATTTATTCCCTTGAGGTATCCCACCATTCAATGAGTTCATGGCTGATCTGCAGCCTAACTCCATATAAGCACATTTACTGGTAAAAGCTTCACCCAACAGACCAATTATTTGCTCCCATCCCTTTGGTGCACAAAAATCTATCAATCTAAGGTTTAAAATTTACAATTGACCTTGCATCAATTTCCATTTGCAGAAGGAGAAGCCCAAACACTTACCACCTTTTGTGTGTAGGAATGCTTCAAAAATTCATTCCTGTGAGAATTAACCTCTTAGAGCAAGAAATTCAGCCACATCTTTATGCTCCCCGACCAGCACTAAAACCAAGTAGAAAATTATCCTTAATGCACAAACTGTCTTGCAATCATCCCTTTTTTTCAGTGATCTCTTCCAAAAGTGTTGCTTGAGAAAGTGTTCCGTGTATTGTAACCAAACGAAAGGACATGTAATATTGATGCTAACAAGCATCCCCCTGCATATCAAATCATAAATCTATCCCCTTCAATCTATTCAGATTTTGAGTTAATTATTCATCATTTCTATATTTCTTGCCTGAATCTTTTCCCAGAACTTGTCAGAATTAAAGTTCACTCAGTGGCCTTTTGCTATTCGTTATTGTCTCTTTGAATTAACATAGTTTGACAATCTGGATGTTGTGCAAACTGCTGCTGACTTTGTTATGTTGCCAGTTGCTTTCGGGCAATATGCAATTTATGGGGTTATGCATTGTTGAACCCAAAATTTTCCATTTTCTTGTCATATGATACCACCTCATATTGTCCTTAACATTACACAATGGTATTCGCCATGTTTGTTAGTTGATAGTTGTCATAATTTAATGGAACTGATATCTTACATTTTTTCATGCTTCCATGGCATATGAACGTCACTAGCAAGGCCAGCATTTATTGCCCATCCCTAGTTGCCCTTGAGAAGGTGGTAGTGAACTGCCTTCTTAAACTGCTGTAGTCCATCTGGTGTATGTACACCCACAGTCTGTTAGGGAGGGAGTTCAAGGATTTTGACCAAGCGAGAATGAAGGAATGGCAATATAGCAGCAAGTTAAAATGGTTTGTGTCTTGGAGGGGAACTTGAGGTGGTTTATGTTCCCATGCACCTTCTGTCCTTGTCCTTCAATGTGGTAGATGTTGTGGGTTTGGAAGATGCTTTTGAAGGAGCTCTGGTGAGTTGCTACAATGCATTTTGTACACATTGTGGGTTGGTGATGGAGGGAATGAATGTTCAAGTTGGTAGATGGGGTGCAAATCAAGTAGGCTGCTTTTTCCTGGATGGAGTCAATCTTCTTGAATATTGTTGGAGCTGTACTCATCCCAGCAAGTGGGAAGTATTCCATATCACAGTTCTGACTTGTACCTCATAGATGGTGGACAGGCTTTGGGGAGTCAGGAGATGAGTTACTCACTGCAGAGTTCCCAGTCTCTTACCTGTTCTTGTAGCCACGGTATTTATATGGCTGGTCCATACGATTATGATATGGGTTCTGTCCATTTATATTTAATAGGTTTTAAGTAAAAGCTGCTGATTACTGGATTCCTTTATTTTCATGTGCAACTTTATTCAAGGTTTCTTGCCTTCATTATTACATTTCACTTTAGAAACTGTCACCATTTAGTTTCTTATTTTATAACCACAAAGCAGGATCCAGAGGTTTACCCTGTTTAGCCAAGGATGTCATACTCTCACTGCTATTCCTTGCCTACCCACCACCATTGTAGTGCTAACCTGCTTTGTATCCTCTTTGCTCCCTTCTCTAACTTGAATTTTATTACTAACCTGCCTTACACCCTCCCCTACCCATTCTGTAACCTTCACCGTTGTGTTACCAACCTCCCTTGTTACTCCTATCGGTATGCTAGCCTAATGGGTAAGATACTGGACCAGCACTCCAGAAGATGTGAGTTTGAAACAACAAAAAAGTCTTGCATCGGTAAATCCTACCATATCAAGTCACGAAGTAGAACTCAATAAAAATCTTAATAATAATTGGAGGTTGGCACCAGTTAAGGTAACTGAAGATGCTGACTAATGATTCAGGAAGGAAGCTTTCCACCTACTCAGTAATACGCTTGACTCTTAATGGCCTCCTGGCAAATAGGGATAGGGGATTAATGTTCCTCTGCTCCTGTTGCCAATATCCCAGGATTTAGATCATTGTATTCCTAAGCTGCCTCAAGCCTTGCTCTAACATATGTCATGTGTATTTTTCTGCAGTTTCTTTAGCATCTCTTCATTGTCTCTCATATGCTCAATCATGAATCACTAATCTGTATGCTTGTCTAACTTTTCTTGGCATGAGGCAGGTTATTTGTGCAATGAGGAACTTTGGAGAAGTGATATTGGTGAAGGATAAAGCTGGTTAATAATACAACGGGGTAACTTAAGGAGATGGGAGGGAATGAGGTCACTTAGTACTGCAAAAGAGAAATTAATAAGAAAGGATTCTGTATTGAAAATTTGGATTCTGTATTGAAAATTCTGAATATCTGCAGAAAATGAAGATAGATAGTCTCATAAAGCTGTAATAAGCTGCACTGTTTAGGCCCATCAAGCGTACATCGATATCCATATGGAATGATACCCAACACTTTTAAATGTTTTGGCTAGTGTTGCGGACAGAAGGGGGTCAATTCAAACAACACTGATTTTACCTCTTACTACCTGGCCAAAAACAGAGGGTGTTTTGAATGTTTTTTAGAATAACGGTGGCATATTTACCAACCCCTCGATGGCCTTCATGTAGCTCTCTTTGAAGTTGGTCTGTGCAGTCCCAGGCGGTCTGTAAGAACCTCCTCAGACATAATGAGGTGTGATATTCTCGAAACTAAGAAGTGAATTATTTTGTTCTGGTAACTCACAAACAGAGGGGGCAGCCATCTGAATTGTCCGCATTTAGCAGAAAAGTCCAGGGGTGAAAGGTTGTCTGCGGGGGTAGATAGGAATGTGGAGTGGAGGTCACAATCAGATCAGCTTATTGAATGGCAGAGCAGGCTCAAGGGGCTGAATGGCCTACTCCTCTTAAATCATACATTCATAGTTTAAAAACAAGAAATAGCAATAAGGATAAAGTTATTTTTTTCTTAAATATAGTGTTGGGTTCTGTTCCATAACATTAGGGATTCCAACACTCAAGAAAAATAAATATCAACTTGGAAAAAAGATGAAGGTTCAAATAATGTGGGTATTTATCATGCCGACTTTGATCTTCAACATTTGTTTAATCTTCTTAATGATTAAGATTAGAAACAAAATATGACTTGTTTTTGGTGTGAAAGACATTTTTTTAATCAAATTCAATATATAATTGTTCTCCATCATCGCTTCCTTCTCACAGTAATAATTCTCTGCATTGGGTTTCTCAACATCAACTTCAATGCCTTCCCAACATTGGCTCCAGCCTCCCTCAGCTCTTCAAGCTAACATAACCTCATAGCTTCTAACTTGTCTCATCAAGTAATACAGACAAATGAGAGAGATGCATTGAAGCTTCATATTTATTATGATACACTTGAAGCATGTGACAATAATATCCAATGATAATTATGTAAAGCCACCAGGAATGAGGGTATAGTGAATGTCACCATCAGATACCTGGCCATGTTCCTGCACATTCTGATGGCCAAATGATGCCACAGTTCACCTGAAGTTGTTGTCATCTGATGCACAGATAATACAACAAGCTATTGCTATATTGTGCTGTTAAAAGGAAAGAATATACAGTGACAACTTGCATTCATATAACACCTTTAACATAGAAAGGTCCAAAGGAACTCCAGAGAGACAATGGAAAAGAAATCTTGAACCAAAAAAGGTGTATAGTTTGGGTGATTGTGAGCAATGGAGTCCAAGGCCATAACTTCAGATCATAACCTTGGCAGAGACCGGCATAGAATATAAATAACACAAAGGCTGAAATCGACACCTTACTGTCTCATTTGGCAGCAATGAAATAGTCAATTCTCCATCTCTAATTGCCTATCCCACTGGCCTAAGAATTTACAAGCAGAGGTGATGGGTGCCAGGATAGTTGGCAGACATGTAAAGCATCTGCTGCAGCACAAACTCACTTTTAGCTGTCACAAGGATTTATGCTGCCTGCAAAATAAACAATGGGGGCATCACCAACTCTTCATACTGCCCCTGAGTGCTATTTTCAAAGTTCTTAACTGCAATCAGGAAGTTTCTCAACCACCATCTGCTTCAATCATTTCACTATTTTTCCATAAAAGATGATGTTTACTGATTGTGATGTGCTTATAACTGTATATCACTTTTCTCTAAGCGTTCATTTTTATGCCTGATGTTAATGATGGCTTTCTGAATAGTTTAGTGTAATTTTCAAATTCAGCCTTTGCCTCATTTAAAGGATGTTTTTCTTTGTTTTATCTTAGTTGACAGTGTGCGGTTTGAAGGAGTCCATGCAACAAGGCTATGAGATGCATAAAATTTCATTTAATTTCATTATTACATAGCTTTTTGCTGGAGTGTGAGTGTTAATTGTATATTAATTGTGTTTATTGTATACAGGTGATGGACATTAACTGCAAATTCACTTGTACGACTAATGACACAGACTGAAACTGCAGTTGTTGGGTTAGGAGGTTCATGCTCGTATTGTGTAATTCTGTAAATAAATGCTTACAAAAGTGTGTAAAGATTGGCTCCAGTTCTATCCTTGACCTTTCCTTGGCTTTCTTGACTAGCACAGGGACTGCAAGTAATAATGAGGGACAAGGCATCACAGTTATATGGGAGAGGCTGGATGGGTATATAAGTCTATTTCTGTTCCAATTTCTGTAACCTCCACAGCCTTACAACCTTCCCAAGATCTCTGCACTCCTCCAATTCTGGCCTCTGGTGCATCTCCAGTTTTCATTACTCCACTATTGGTGACAAGCCCTACAGCTGACTAGCCCTATGCTCTGGAATTCCCTCTGTAAGCCATTCTGTCAAGTTACATCTTTTTCCTCTTTTAAGATACTCCTTTAAACCCACGGCTTTGACAAAGCTTTTGGTCACCCATCCTAATATCTGCTTGTTTGACTTTGTGTCAAATTTTGTTTGATAATATTCCTGTGAAGTGCCTTGGAACATACTGCATTATATTTGCTGCATTAGGTTTGCTGTATTATATTTGCTGTATAAATGCAAGTTATGTTCTTGTCTGTCAATTTTCTTCTGTTTATATTGACTTATCTCTCATCTCCAGTTTTCTTCTGTCCAATTATGAAACAGCTGCCTCATAGTGTGTTCTGCTTCCATTCTTCACGAGTGTGCTTGAAAAGGTAAAATAAAGTTCACCAATGTCATAATCCTACACTATGTGCCAAGCCCAAATGACATCTTAGTCAGAGACAAGGTTTTAAGAAAATCGATTCTCCGGCCCACGCTCCCTTCAGAAGTTATTTTTTTGCTGGGAGTGCAGATTGGATGAATTTATCCTCGTGATTATTCTCAGGTTATTCAAGCCTTGAGGATATCACAGTGGATCCTGATCCAAGCCTCAATTACTTTTTATTCATTTACAGGATGTGGGCTTCACTGGCTGGGTCAGCATTTATTGCCCATCCCCAGTTGCCTTTGAGAAGGTGGTGGTGAGCTGCCTTCTTGAACCGCTGCAGTCCATGTGGTGTATGTTCCCCGACAGCGCTCTTAGGAAGGGAGTTCCAGGACTTTAACCCAGCAACAGTGAAGGCTCCATCAACAGCACCTTCCAAACCCACGACCACTACCATCTAGAAGGGTGAGGGCAGCAGATAGATGGGAACACCACTCCCTGGAAGTTCCCCTCCAATTCACTCATCATTTTAACTTAGAGATATATTGCCGTTATATATTTCTAAGTCAGGATGATGAGTGACTTGGAGGGGAACTTCCGGATGGTGGTGTTCCCATCTAGCTGCTGCCCTGGTCCTTCTAGATGGTAGTGGTCATGGGTTTGGAAGGTGCTGTTGAAGGACCCTTGGTGAATTCCTGCGGCCCATCTTGTAGGTGGTACACACTGCTGCTACTGTGCATTGGTGGTGGAGGTAGTGAATGTTTACAGTTGTGGTGCCAGTCATTCAGGCTGCTTTGGCCTGAATGGTGTCAAGCTTCTTAAGTGTTGTGGGAGCTGCCCTCATCCAGGCAAGTGGACAGTATTCCTTCACACTCCTGACTTGTGCCTTGTAGATGGTAGACAGGCTTTTGGGAGTCAGGAGGTGAGTTACTCATCGCACAATTCCTAGCCTCTGACCTGCTCTTGTAGCCACAGTATTTATATGGCTATTTCAGTTCAGTTTCAGTTAACCCCCAGGATGTTGATAGGGGAGATTCAGTGTTGGTAATGCCATCGAGTGTCAAGGGGTGATGGTTATATTCTCTCTTGTTGGAATGATCATTAACTGACACTTGTGTGGTGTGAATGTTACTTGTCAGCACAAGCCTGGATGTTGTCCAAGTCTTGCTGCATTTGGACATGGGCTGCTTCAGTATCTGAGGAGTCGTGAATGGTGCTGAACATTGTGCAATCATCAGCGAACATCCCCACTTCTGACCTTATGATGGAAGGAAGGTCATTGATGAAGCAGCTGAAGATGGTTGAGCTGAGGACACTATCCTGAAGAACCCCTCCAGTGATGTCCTGGAGCTGAGATGATTGACCTCCAACAACCACAACCATCTTCCTTTGTGCTAGGTATGACTCCAACCAGTGGAGAGTTTTCCCCCTGATTCCCATTGACTCCAGTTTTGCTAGGGCTCCTTGATGTCACATTCAGTCAAATGCGGCCTTGATGTCAAGGGCAGTCACACTCACCTCACGTCGGGACTTCAGCTCTTTTGCCCATGTTTGAACCAAGGCTGTAATGAGGTCAGGAGCTGAGTGGCCCTGGTAGAACCCAAAATGAGCATCAGTGAGCAGGTTATTGCTAAGCAAGTGCTGCTTGATAGCACTGTTGATGACCCCTTCCATTACTTTACTGATGATCGAGAGTAGAATGTATGGGCGGTAATTGGCCAGGTTGGATTTTTCAAGCTTTTTGTGTACAGGACATACCTGGGCAATTTTCCACATTGCCGGGTAGATGCCAGTGTTGTAGCTGTACTGGAACAGCTTGGCTAGGGGCGCGGCAAGTTCCGGAGCACAAGTCTTCAGTCATATTGCTGAAATATTGTCAGGACCCAGAGACTTTGCACTCTCCAGTGCCTTCAGCTGTTTCTTGATATCATGTGGAGTGAATTGAATTGGCTGAAGACTGGCATCTGTGATGCTGGGGACCTCCAGAGGAGGCCAAGATGGATCATCCAATGGACAATTCTGGCTGAAGATTGCAGCAAATGCTTCGACAGACCTTGCAGTCCACTCTGCTCCTATCTCTTGTGTTCTTGTCTGTTTTCTTGCTACTGCAACTTGTCCCTTGGCCGCATATGTTCTGACCTTAGTCATAAGTTTGTTATGCATTATCTTATTGAAGGCCTTTTGAAAATACAAATACATTGAATCTACTACATTACCCTTACCTACCCTCTCTGTTACTCCTATAAAGAATTCAATAATATTGGTCTTGTATGAGCTCCCTTTTCCAAATACATAGGGCAGAATTTGTCCCAGATTTGCACAAAATGCAGAAGTAGGTGGGAAACAGGATGTTTTACATACCGGCCACAATGATGGGTTTTCACACCATATCGTCCCATTCACAGCGCATCCTGCCTCATTAATGATGCATTTCCATGAAATAGGCTGGATCGTTGGCAAGGCAGCCTCTGATTCACCAGCACTTCCATCACCTGAGGCCTTCAGTAATCCGGGCACCATATTTAAAGGGTGCCCCCCACACAGAGCTAACTCTCTCTAAGGCATCGGAAACTGTGGGAAAGTCATGGCTGCCTAAGGGAGGAAACATACTGTCCCCAAAATTAGTGACACCTCCCTAGGGCATCTACCGGATGCAGGGAAGTCCTGTCGCAAAGTGCTCTACCCTTGTTCTGGGCGAAGACCAGCAAGTAAGGTGACAAATCCAGCATGGGAGGTAGTGGTAGTGGTGGTCAGCACCAATGCCCTGCAAAAGAGGGCAGCCACCCAGTGCCGAAAGAGGGGAATGATCTCCTTCGCTCTGCCAGGGTAAGTCACTCTTCTCATCATTCTCAACTCAGACATCACAGGGATCTCACTCACTGCCAGTTCAAGGGACATCACCATTCATTCTCTTACACACACCGTCATTGTCCTCAGCGCATCCATGGCATCACTCACCACCCACACACACCACACATCCTTATCATCTGCCCTGGCAAGCGTCCTGCTTACACTCTCTCCATCTGTATTCATGCAGGTCAAGCTGGCACACAACAAAAAGGGAGAGATCGCAGACCGGTGAACGAATGCCTGACACCAAGGTCCTCACAGGCTTTGAGAATAGAGTCATCCAGCTGGCCGGCAAGGTTCTGGGCCATTCCTGTGCTGACGGTGAGGTCGGTGGTGCTCAGCCAAGTGAGGATCCAGCAGTGCAACACCCAGCAGACAGCCATGCTGTGAGTGAGTTCCCCTGTTCTGCAGTCCCCTTCCAGGCATTAATTATCTCTCCTTCTTTCACAGGCACATCTGGGAAGCAGCTGAGGGGTCCATGAGCCTGGTCCTCGACTCTAGTCCCAAGGACTCCTCAGAAGAAGAATCTAATGACAGCCTAATTGAAGACCCATCACAGTGTCACCCACACCCTCCACCAGCATAGAGACAGACACCTCAGTGGGACCTAGTTCTACAGTGGCCTCGGAGTCACATCTGGTGAGCACATCGTACTGCCTGATCCACAGCAGGCAGCGGTAGGGACTTCCGGAGAGCATCAAGACCAAGTGGCAGGACTAGGAAGGTTAAGAAGGTGTCGTTCTACAGGCTGGGCATGGGTGTTAATCACTTGTACACAATGTTCATATTGTAAATAAACACCCAAGAATGTCTCCTTGCCTATGGCTCCTTGTTATGATGATGTCACTCAGATGTGAAACCTTATCTCCTGCACAAGATAAAGGCAGGTTTCTCAGTCCAGGTCCTTTTAACCTTCAGACCAAAGTGATGGTCCGGCCTCACACTCACTGGACACATTAGTGATTCATGCACCTCGATGGTGCTTATCATTGCTGCCAGAATGTTGTGGGCAGGCATCACAGAGACCTGGGCAAGTCCCAGTGCTCTTGTTTCCTGCTTTCCTGATCTCGGGCAAAATGCACAAAGTTTTGTGCCTCCATGAAGCTGGTGTCCGTGACCTGCTGCATACTCTTGTGTGTGGAGGTTGCGAGATCCCGCACAGGTCACCTGTGGAGACCTGGAAGGAACCACTGGCATAAAAATTGAGTGCCACAGTCACTTTCACAGCCACTGGCAGTGGGTGCCCTCCATGTCCCCCTGGCACCAAATCCTGCAGCAGGTGGCATATGTGACCAACCAGTTCCCTAGACTTGCAAAGTCTTCAGCGACACTGGTTCACAGTCATCTACAGGAATGACAAGCGCTGTCTATAGATCCTGGGTCTAGTGAGGTGCCTACGAGCGACAGCTCTCTGTGGATTTTCAGCTGCGTGCACAGCAGGCCCTGCCACCTCTTCATCTTGAGGGAGGTGCTCCTCCCTTTACCGATCCAGACACCTCTGCTGCTCTCTTCTTCTTCTCTGCTCTCTGTAAACCATGAGACATACTGCAAATCACCAGACTCCATGTCCTTAATGCTCTCCTCCTGCAGGATCAAAGAGAGAGACATGTGGGTTAGCATGGGTGTACTAAGAGCCTCTCTTGGTTAAGTCAGAAGACCCCTTCACGCATGCAGGAGAGTGCTGATCCCGGCTTGGATGACCAGTGTGTAGTGCGCTCATTGGCTGTCCGAAACCCCACCCCCCTCTGCTCCACTCCACCCAAGGATTGGCGGCAGCTTTGCCCATTGGACTGCAGGCTGTGCTCTCAGCTCAGGTACAGGCATTCTCCTAACCCGCACTGCAAGGCTGCACTGTTAGCTTGAACCATGGGGGATACTGGTCCAAAACTGAATAAAGGCATTGCAAAGGGTTGTGAGCACCTCCAGCAGTGACTGCGCCATGACCACCTTTCACAAGGGGATTGTATAACTTACCCAGTCGGCCAATTTCTCTGCTGTCCCCTGAAACGTACATTAATTTGAAGCCTGTGCCTGAGGGGTGAAAGGTTCTGGAGCATTTGGTGGCTCTTTCATGCTTTTGTGTTGCTTGATTGGGCAGAAAAGCCTCAGAGGCCCAACTCCAAGCGCGTCAATGGAGCTGCAGCTGAACGGTCTCAGCTGTGGAAGGACGTTCACTTTTGCCAAGCTTTCCCTCACATCAACCCCCCCCACAAGAGTATTTCCTGCAGTCTGTGCTGCCTTGCCCCACCGCCACTCCAGTCTGACCCACACTGGAGCCCTTGCCCCAGCTGAAAGGCAGCCGGGAGAAAGCGACTTGCCTGTTCCCCACCCCCTCCAACCCCCACGGTGAATGTGCGGTACCTCTTCCTCGATGTCCCACAGGCGATGCCCGTGAGTGCTGTGCAGGGTTGTGCACTCTCACCTCCGAGTTCCCCTCGAAATTCAGGTCAGCAGGTGCACTCATTTCAAAGGCAGACGTGAACCAAGCCATTCTGAAGTCACGCCGACGTGGGCGGTAAATTTGATGTGGGGGGATGATTCTGGCGAGCAGGGCTCATAATTAGATGTAAATGTATTAAAATGATGTTCCCGCTGTGTAGCAGTGGGGAACACGGAGCGGACAATCACAAATTGGTTTCACAACAGCGTAAAGCTGATTTTTGGCCTTCTTGCCACATTGACCCCCCCCCTCACCACCTGCCTGCCATGATGCCCAACGCCAACAGGGCTGGAAAATTCTAGATCTTTTTGATTACATCTTTGAGTAAGGAAACCATCGTCTTTCCTAACACTGGCCTTAAGCTCATTAACCTTGACTTTTTTTTAATCACTCTTTTTAAATAGAGGAATCACATTATCCAATTCTCTGATGCTGTTCCCTTTTCTGATGAATTTTTATATATATGTGATACTGCCTCTGCTACCTCTTGCATGACGCCTTTCAGTAAACATTGTCAAACCTGCAAATTGGAGCGTATTCCCTTCACACCAGGCTTTCACCCCACAATGGGTGAAATGCTGTTCTTATAAATTGAAACTGGACAGGCCCTAGCATGCATTGCCTTATTTTATGCTCCTTTCATCCCATTTTCTTCTCAATGGTGTGGAGAAAGTGCGATTGACCTCATTGATTTTATCACTTTGGAATTAACTGAGTTTCCCGTGGTTCGATTAGTCAGCTCACGTCCATTTACCCTGGCAGCATTGCTGAGATGCAGCCTGAAGCCAGAGTGATTCACTGATTTGAACATCAGCAAGTAAGAAGGCAGGAGACTAGGATCAAAAGTTTAGAAAAAAATTTAAAGATCAACTTAACTGCGGGGAGGGTGTAGTGAAGCATGGGTACAAATTGTTTCCATTGACATGCTGTTGGAATACAACAGAGCTTGGAAAGAGAATAACAGCCTATTCCTCCAATGCTGAGACTGCCACTGTTGTAGGTGGCCAAGTTGTACAGTCAATGAGTTGATCTGCATGCACTTCTTTGGTGGAAACTTTAAGTTTATTTACAATATACTCAGTAGCAACTACACGTGTGCTTTCAAATCTAACTCTACACTGACTGCTGAGGTAACCCACGCTACTCTCTTATTGGTTACTACAGATCATGTGACCTTGCCTAACAGATATTATTCTTAAAGGTACATTACACACTAGATGAAACCATATAATTACGACAACCACAGGGGAGAGTACAGAGAGCAGTTCCTGCAGGGACTTTCAGCAGTCTTGAGCTACAGATGGCAGCTGCTTACTCAGAATGCAAAATGGTTAATTGATATGCAAGATGATGAAAAACAGCAGCAAAGCAGTAATTTGGCACCTTGCAGAAGTGAAAGTCAGCCAGTATGGTCCGGTACTGGGACTGTTTCTGGAGAAGGTGGGACCTGTACAAACGGGATGGTCTACATCTGAACCAGAGGAGGACTAACATCCTTGTAGGCAGGTTTGCTAGTGCTGTGGGGAGGAGTTTAAACTAATTCAGCAGGGGGAGGGGACACAGAATGTTAGCAGAATAGAGACACATTATAATACAGTAAAACAATCAAGTCAGAGGGAGTACAGCTGCATTAAGTTTCAAGGAATTTAGGCAAGGCTGGATGGCCTCTACTTTAATGCCAGGAGTATTACAGGTAAAACAGATGAGTTAAGGGCGAGGATTGACACATGGAATTGTGATATAGTAGCCATCACTGAGACATGGTTGAGGGAGGGGCAGGATTGGCAGCTCAACATTCCGGTGGAATCTTCAGGTGAGACAGGAAAGGGGGTAAAAGAGGAGGGGGCATTGCATTATTAGTTAAGTCAGTTACTGCAGTAAGGAGAGATGATATCTTGGAGGGAGCATCGAATAACGCCTTGTGAGTAGACATTAGGAATAAAAAGTGGCAGCCACATTGTTCAGTGTTTATTATGAAGCCCTAGATAGTCAAAATTGAGGTGCAAATATGTGCACAATTTGTGGAGGTGTGTAAAAACAAGAACAATAGGGTAATTATATTAGGTGATTTCAACTTTCCCAACATTAATTGGGATAGACATAGTGTTAAGGGCTTGGATGGAGTGGATTTCTTGAAATATGTACAGGAGAACTTTTTAGGTCAATACGTAGAGGGTCCAACAAGGGACGATGCATTGCTGGACCTAATTCTGGGGAATGAAGCCGGACAAGTGGCTGAGGTGGTGGTGGCGGAGCATTTTAGTGATAACGACCACAACAAGGTACAGTTTAAGTTTGTTATGGACAAAGAAATAGACAAAAAATTTTTTGGATTGGGGGAGAGTGGATTTTAGTAAAATAATGCAGGATCTAGCCAAGGTAGACTGGGAACAGTTACTTGTGGGGAAATCAGCAGAGGAGCAGTGGAGATGGGGGGGGGGGTGTTCAAAAAGGAAGTGGGGAGGGTACAGGCTCAACATGTTCCCCTAGGGTGAAAGGAATGAGGAACAGGCCCAGAGAACCATGGATGACCAGAGATATTCAGGATAAAATGAGAAAGAAAAGAGAGGCTTTTAGCAGGTACAAGGGGAGCAAATCAGTGGAGGCATTAGTGGAGTACAGACAGTGCAGGGTGGAGCTTAAGAAAGCAATTAGGAGAGCAAAGAGGGGATATGAGAAAGCTCTGGCTGGTAAAAGTAGGGAAAATCCCAATATATTCTATCAATATATCAATGGGAAGAGGATAACCAGGGAAAGAGTAGGGCCCATTAGGGACCAAGGGGGCAATCTATGGATGGAGTCAGAGGACATCACTAGAGTGTTGAACGAATACGTCACATCCGTCTTCACCCAAGAGAATGAGGATGAAGGTATCGAACTTGGGGAGAGAGAGACTGCGAGGTTCTTGGGCAAATTGATATAGGGAGTGACAAGGTATTGGAGGTGTTGGCAGGCTTAAAAGTGGACAAAGCTCCAGGTCCGGATGATTTGTGTCCCAGACTGCTGAGGGAGGCAAGGGAGGAGATCACAGGGCCTCTGACCCAAATTTTTAGTTCCTCTCTGGCCACGGGGGAGGTGCCAGAGGACTGGAGAACAGCTAATGTGGTTCTGCTATTTAAGAAGGGTTGTAGAGATAAGCCAGGGAACTACAGGCCAGTGAGCCTCACATCAGTGGTAGGGAAACTATTGGAGAAAATTCTGAAGGAGAGAATCTATCTCCACTTGGAGAGGCAAGGTTTGATCAGGGATTGTCAGCATGGCTTTGTCAGAGGGAGGTCATGCCTAACAAATGTGATTGAATGTTTTGAGGGGGTGACCAGGTGTGTAGATGAGGGTAGTGCAGTTGATGTAGTTTATATGGATTTCAGCAAAGCCTTTGACAAGGTCCCACATGAGACTTATAAAGAAGGCAAAGGCACATGGGATACAGGGTAATTTGATAAGGTATTTTCAAAATTGGCTTAGTTGTAGGAGACAGAGGGTGATGACAGAAGGATGCTTTAGTGACTGGAAGCTAGTGTCCAGTGGTGTACCACAGGGATCTGTGCTGGGTCCCCTATTATTTGTCATTTATATAAACGACATAGATGACTATGTGGGGGGTAGGATTAGTAAGTTTGCAGATGACACAAAGTTTGGCCGGGTGGTTAACAGTGAGTTTGAGTGTCTTGGGCCAGAGAAGATATAGACTGGATGGTCAAATGGACAGATAAGTGGCAGATGGAATTTAACCCTGAAAAGTGTGAGGTGATACACTTTGGAAGGAATAATTTGACAAGGAAGTATTCAATGAACGGCATGACACTAGGAAGTTCTGAGGAACAAAGGGACCTTGGCGTGTGTGTCCATAGATCTCTGAAGGCAGAGGGGCATGTTAGTGGGATGGTGAAAAAGGCATATGGGACACTTGCCTTTATCAATCGAGGCATACATTACAAGAGTAGGGAGGTCATGTTGGAGTTGTATACAACCTTGGTGAGGCCACAGCTGGAATACTGTGTGCAGTTGTGGTCGCCACATTATAGGAAGGATGTGATTGCACTGGAGGGGGTGCAGAGGAGATTCACCAGGATGTTGCCTGGAATAAAACATTTAAGTTATGAAGAGAGGCTGGATAGACTTGAGTTGTTTTCGTTGGATTAGAGAAGACTGAGGGGTGACCTGATCGATGTGTACAAGATTATGAGGGGCATGGACAGGGTGGATAGGGAGCAGCTGTTCCCCTTAGTTGAAGGGTCAATCACAAGGGGGTATAAGTTCAAGGTGAGGGGCAGGAGGTTTAGGGGGGATGTGAGGAAAAATTTTTTACCCAGAGGGTGTTGACGGTCTGGAATGCGCTGCCTGGGAGGGTGGTGGAGGCGGGTTGCCTAACATCCTTTAAAAAGTACCTGGATGAGCACTTGGCACGTCATAACATTCAAGGCTATGGGCCAAGTGCTGGTAAATGGGATTAGGTAGGTAGGTCAGGTGTTTCTCATGTGTTGGTGCAGACTCGATGGGCCAAAGGGCCTCTTCTGCACTGTATGACTCTGTGATCCTGTGATTCTGCACCAGTAAGAAAGCGGCTGAAGCATTTCCCCTTCAGCCCACACTCCCAAACCAGTGGCACCAGGGTCAATTCCCAGCACCCCAGCCTCGTGGTCTGTTGGATATCAGTTAACGCAGCACAGGCCCTGAATATGGAACTTGAAACCACTCTGGTTTTCCAACTCAGAACCATTGACCTTAGGAAAATTCAGACGACACCAACCCAAATTAGGCTGCAGTACCAGTGAATTGTGATTCTCGCTGAAGATTATTGGATTATTTCTAATTACTCGGGAAACCTTTCAGATCTCACTAAGCAGGGCCTGCAGGAAATGGCAATTTCTATTTGATTTCTAGCCATTTGGACTGAAATCTGCCTGAATTGTATTAAATTGTATATCAATGAAATCAAAGCAACAAAACGCAGGAATGGGACCCCATCGGGTCTGAGGGCACATCGCCAGTTAATCATTTGTAACAAACCTTTCCCGGTTTAATCTAAACCAGCATTGTAGCAAGTTTCCAGATTGGCAACGGAACAGTTGGGTGTAAAGTTGTAGCAAAGTATCACGAGCTACATGGCTGGTGGGTTTGGTGAGATCCAGATCCAGAAACAGCTGGTAACTTCAACAGGAAACGTCGTTAGCAACAGTTTCCAAGGCCAGGGCTGCCGACCAATCCGGAATGGCTGCAATTGCCGGTCTGGAATTGGATACAGGATATTGCGATGCAATCCCTGCAGTGAGGCTGGGATGTGTCAATCCTGGGCTCTGGGCTTTTGGAGGAGGCCCGAGGTGACCTGAGCTTCGCGCTTCAATTAAAGGGGTCCCAGTGGTTATAAGGGTCTCTGTGCCTGTTGCTACCTGGTTGGTTTCAGTCTGCACTGTATGATTTTTGAGTAAGATGTCTAGTAAGACTGCTAAACAAAGAACTGGAATCTCACATGCTTTGTGTGTGTGTGTGTGTGTGTAAAAGATGGAGATGTGCTTTTCTTTCCACTTGTGCTAGCATCACACGATGAAGGGACGTCCATTAGGAATATTTCTCATTAATTTTCTTCAATAGCAAGCAAGTAGGAGTTTAATTTATATTTTCACATTTTTCCTCTCCTACTAACAGCACACGTTCCTCGCTGAGGTATAATCCCATAACAAATTAACACCGGAGTTAAATTAGCTGGTAAAGGAAGGTTTAAAACAAGCATTTACATTAATATCACAGCATAAATTCAAGGTCAATGTGACAAATACAGGGCATGCTACTTCCTGATGATTTAGAGTGGGAAGGGGGGGCTGTGACATTTGTTACTTTCACTCCTGGCCCCCTGTTTTTAAAGAACTCAACTGATAAACAGATCCAAATCCAGGTATTCTGTACATTAATTCAACATGAGCCAATTAAAAATGCTTAAGTTTCAGAATTTGGTTCATCATTCATCCCTACACTGTCTGCTTTTATTTTACCATTATTTTACTGGCATTTAAAGTGAACCACATTGATAAGATATCCGACAGTTTCGCTTCCAAATTGAATTAAATTAGTTCAGGAGTATACAGTGGTGCTGTATTAATGGACAATCCCCATTGAGACTAATAATTAGAATGCAATCTGCACAATTAACTATCAGTTTCACCAATTAAAAACAATTACACTGAAGTCAGCAGAGAGTATAGCAGCAGTTAAACAAACTTGGGCAATAGGACATGCATTTCTCGGCCAAACATCTTCAGCTGCTTCATCACTGACCTCCCTTCCCTATAAGGTCAGAAGTGGGGATGTTCACTGATGATTGCAGAATGTTCAACACCATTCACAACTCCTCAGATACTGAAGCAGTCCATGTCCAAATACAGCAAGGCCTGGACAATATCCAAGCTTAGGCTGACAAGTGGCAAATAACATTCGCACCACACAAGTGCCAGGTAATGACCATCTCCAACAAGACAGAATCCGACCATTATCCCTTGATGTTCAATGACATTATCATCACTGAATACCCCACCATCAACATTCCTGGGGGTTACCATTGTCCAGAAGCTGAACTGGACTAGCCATATAAATACTGTGGGCACAAGAGCAGGTCAGAGGCTAGGAATCGTGTGACGAGTAACTCACCTCCTGACTCCCCAAAGATTGTCCACCATCTACAAGGCACAAATCAGGAGTGTGATGGAATACTCCCTACTTGCCTGGATGAGAGCAGCTCTCACAATACCCAAAAAGCTGGACACCATTCAGGACAAAGCAGCCCACTTGATTGGCACCACATCCGCAAACATTCACCTCCTCCACCACCGGCGCACAGTAGCAGCAGTGTGTACCATCTACAAGATGGACTGCAGGAATTCACGAAGGCGCCTTAGACAGCACCTTCCAAACCCATGACCACTACCATCTAGAAGGACAAGGGCAGCAGATAGATGGGAACACCAACCTGGAGGGTACCCTCCAAGTAACTCACCATCCTGACTTGGAAATATATCGCCGTTCCTTCACTATCGCTGGGTCAAGATCCTGGAACTCCCTCCCTAACAGCACTGTGGGTGTACCTACACTACATGGACTGCAGCGGTTCAAGAAGGCAGCTCACCGCCACCTTCTCAAGGGCAACTAGGGAAATAAATGCTGGCCCAGCCAGTGACACCCACATCCCATGAATGATTTTTTTAAACTCTCGAGAGTAGTACGGTATATGCATTAATTATTATTTCCAGTGCCTTATAATGCAAGCAAATTAATTGCTGTTAAGCTGATTAAGAAAAACATCACACTTTATTCTCCTTTCCATGACTGTGAATTAGCCGTGAAAATGTAAATATCACAAGGTGTTTTTCTTATCATGTTTTGTCCTCTCCAGTGAAGTGTCCTCCTTTCTTGCTGGACTGCACTTTAGCTTCTCCAGTCAAGGAACAAACCTGGGCTCATTCTACCAATTGATTTACAAGGTTGTCAGCTCTTTAGCCAACCAGAAATAATTGGTTGGCTCCTGTTAACATCATGCTGTCTGTCTTTCAAATAAATAAATAAATAATCAGAGAAGTCGAGAAAGCTAAAATTTCCCTCAAATTTCAAAAGAACTGCTGCTCATTATCCAGCATTAAGAAAATTCTAATGTCAATCTGCAGAGCAGTAAAGCAGAGGCTGACCAAAGGGTTTATGTTAATATCACAACCTCATCGCAGTAACCACCATATAAAAGAATTGCTCCTGTTTCTGTTAAACGTTGTTACAGCTCATCAATATCTGGCACTGTACTATATATAGCAGTGTGTAGCATAACCTTCTCTAACTCCATTCTTCTCAGAATGACAGTTCGACACCAGCCTCAGGTTCTGATTCCACGTGAGCAGATCTTTCTGAGCGAAACTAATTATACTGGCAATTGTATGGCTATAAGGGGTCACAATGGAGCTGTTTGTATGCAAATTTACTGCCCGTGCTGTACTCACACACATGTGATTGATTTTGGTGTTTTGTTGGGCGCTATTTTTGTAAGCAAATATCATTACTAACATTTTAAGAATTTCAAACCCATATTAGCTGTATTTCCCCTGTGTGCTTGCTGCCTGTGGGAACCTATCACTAACAGGATGAGAACAAGAATAGATCCATGGAGAGGTATAATCAAAGATTTCACAGATGAGTGAGATGTACAAGCAAACAATATGCACGCACGTAGGACTAAGCAGGACATCCTTATTTGATTTTGGTTGCAGCACTTGTATTGGAATTTATCTAGTGTATAATGAGGCAAGAAAATGCTATAGGTTTATCAGCTGACAGGTGCACACCAACACAGTGTCAAAGCAGTGCAAAAACATTCCTTTGAAATTGGTTCCTTTGCCCTTGATTTTGACAGTGCCATGTGACATCCTGTTTAACAGGCTTGTGGACTGACAGATTTCCTGGGCTAAAAGTGACAATAAAATGAAGCTTATATCCTAGAACTCAAACATATGTTTTATACACTTTAAAAAAGATGATTAAATAAATATAGAAAGTAATCTATGCGACAAGGATTCCTTCTTTGCGCATACAATGGAGCGTTAAAATCACCTTGATATTAAAATTTCTCACCCTTACTTTCATGGCCCCACCTCTCTGTAATCTCCTTCAGCCCCACAACCCTCGGAGATACCTGTTCTCCTCTAATTCAGGTCTCTTGAGCATTCCTGATTTTAATCTCTCCACCATTGGTGACCATGCCTTCAGCTTCTTTGGCTGAAGCTCTGGAGTTCACTCCTGTCATTTGTTATAATGATATAGGCGCCAATCACTCATGAGGGATTGGGGAAACACTTTATGGGTTCATTTATTTAGACTAAGCACATGGGAATATTTATACGTAGGAAGAATGTTTGAAGACATCAGCAGCAGAGCTGTGTACGTGTGTGTGCTCTGCTCACAGGAAAAGTGAAACTAAGGCGGGATCACATGACACACTTCCCTTCTCATGACATCATGCTGCTATCTCTTAAAGGCATGTTACAACAGCTCCCTACACCTCTCTACCTCACTTTCCTCCCTTAAGACAGTCTTTAAAATCTAACTCTTTGACCAAGCTTTTGGTCATCTGACCTAATATCTCCTAATTTGGCTTGGTATCATACTTTGTTTTATAATACTCCTGTGAAGCACATTTTAGGATATTAAAGGTACCAAAATTTAAGATGTTGTTGTTGCTTTATTATTTGTTAAGTAAAACTGCCTTGGAGAGAAATGCAATAGAGTTACTCATGGCCTGGAGTTCATGGCGTGAAACAAGTATCCTTGTTTGCATGCTATGTACTGTAGATTAATTTCATAGAGATGCCTTTATATAATTGATATAATCTGTGTGGCCCAGTACTGTTCCGATAACTTCAGCAAAATGAACCTGAATGGCTGGACTTGAAGCCAGCACCACACCAGACTCCAGCCTAGCGTGAGAATTTACAGTAGACTCTATAAGGGGCAGAGACTCAGGCCCAACTTTTCCAAGGCCTGTGGTGTAAGGGGGAATGGGGATTTCAAATGTCAGAGGTCTCACTTCTCTGACCTCAGTCAATGGAAGCAGGATTGGCAAACAATACATCCAAGTTATGTACCAGGTGCATCAGGCTGCGAAATGGCCTTAGAAGCCTCGAATGGAATCTAGAAGAGGAATCTCAAATAAGTCTTTTTCTCCCCAATGTAAATGTGGCCCTTTACAAAGATGATCATGATGGGGTTGAGTGGTTGGATGGACAGATTGAAACTCCACCCAGACCCAATGACCTGAGCCAGACTTTCCAGCCCCCGTTAAGTGGAAGGTGCTTTAAATGTGCCATAATGGCACATTTGCCACATTAATTAGTTGACTTCCCCGATCATGGGATGAGTGGCAGGGAGTCCCAGGCACTTACCCCAGAATGCATACCCTCCACTTTCAGACATTGGAGACAATCATGTTTCATAATATAATAAATAGAAATACTTGTAAATAACAATACAAAACTTTCCCCTGGTTATAATTATGTTTCTCTGCATACACAATGTCTGTTCCATGTGTCTGGCTCAATGCCCTCATTAAAGGTTCAGTGGGCAAATGTACTATGTACTGCGACATACAGAAAGTTTCCAAATGTACCCAAACGATGCCAGATTCGTTCCCTGCTGTGTGCTAAATTGCCCAGTCTTAGCAAGAGTGGTTGTGATAAACCGCAATTAATCACAATGTCCGTGAGCTATAGAGCAAAAATAGAATTAGACAGTGTATGTTCTCCTTACCCCCCACTGGAAGCATTTGTGTGGGTAACTTAGCTCTGAATCTGTGCAATGGTCCAATCTATCAAACAGCCTACTGACACTCATTGATCAGGCTCTGGGGAGGTGAGGGGGCAAGGGAAATAGATTTTAGAGGATCTTTCAGACATGACTCCTGTCAACCTTTATAGATGAAGAATATGGGTCAGTGAAGAATAAGAGAAAGTCCTTTGACAGATCAGACATCAATTACACTGTTGGAGACATAGTTAATCTCCTGGCAAAGTCAAAAACAAAACCACAGTAAAACTTGCAAGAAGATAAACTCTGTAGAATATCTCCCTGACCTCTAATCATTGATCAATACTTCAGAAAATCAGGCTATCATGATTTACTGCTTTACTCAAGCATGATCTATTACAGGTGGCATTTCTGTGTCCTGAAGTGTACAGTGACTATTACATTTGTGAGGTTATATGATCATTTATATCTCTACTTATCTTTGTAATCTTCAGAGATAAAAAAGAAAAGCTGTCAAAATCAAACAGATTTGCAAATACACTACTGGGGTGAGAATGGATTTTTTTAAAAAATATTTTGGGGAATATTATGTTATTCTGTAAAGAAAGCTGGGTGTCTGTATTTGTGTGAGATTTAATTATGCTGGGCAGAGTTTGATAGGAGTCAGATTGTCTGTGGGGTTTGGGAACATGAAAGTAATAGAGGTGTTAAGTTTGAGCTATAAGTAAATCGGTTAGGTCTAACATTTGCATTTTTAGATAAGTTGAGTTCTTGCTTGAATAGCAAAGTGGAGTCAGAGCTGATAAGAAACATGTTTGCATTTTGCAGGAGTTCCATGGGTGAATAGTAATGGGGATATTATACTTTATTGACCCAAAAACAAAGTCAAGATGGAAACATGAAAGATCTTATATTTGGAAGCGCTTGAGTTTCAAAGAGGTGTGAGAACAATGAAACTAAGATGAAAAGTAAAAAAGGTATATTAGAGTTATTGTGGATAAAAACAGAATTACCTGGAAAAACTCAGCAGGTCTGGCATGACCCTTCAACAGAAGGGTTGTGAAGACTCGAAACGTCAACTCTTTTCTTCTCCGCCGATGCTGCCAGACCTGCTCAGTTTTTCCAGGTAATTCTGTTTTTGTTTTGGATTTCCAGCATCCGCAGTTTTTTGTTTTTATTACTGTGGATAATGTTGAGCTATGGATGGCTGGAGATAGATGGAGTTGTTTGAGCTGTTGAGATAGCTGGAGCTCTGGGCTGGGAGAGGATGCAGTTTGAATCATCCACCCAGTCAAGCCAGCAAAGTCTTGGGCTTGATTCCTTTGCAGATTGGAAGATGGTAAAGGTCATGTGGTATGCCCTTATTGAAACTACAGCAGTTTGCCTTGTGTAATATGATTGGATTTCATAGTAGACATCTATAAGGAAGAGTAGCCTGGAAGATGTTTACTTGTGGGTTTGACCAAGTAGAGAGTTTTGGGAAATGTTTTGTAAGGCCAGCCTTCATTGTGTAACAGTAATCTTGTGTGCTTAAGTTTTCTTTTTTTGTTAATAAAACTTTTACTTTTAATTTTTGAAATCCCAGAAGTGTTACTGGACCTCTTACTGCTGAGATCAGTACGTCTTCTTCTTGATTCCAGAATACAAAACAAACGGTGTGGCCTGGAAGCCAAGTTTCCCTCTGGGATTTGGTTTGCACAGCAGTTGGCACCGGCTATGGTCATAACACTGGTCAATCAGCATCTGAAAGTGATTCCCTGCTGCCTGTCTTAGTTGTTCTCATTACTCTATTGCTGCAATGCAGTGCTCCCTCAGTGAGTTCAGCACTGGTGGTGGAACAGTGCCTGGGCTCAGTTCAAGGCTTCTGGGATACTCACAGTTGACGGTCTCCATGAATTTGGTCCAAGAGGATCCCAAAAGCAGATGGCAACAATTCAGCATCTGCTCAGGGTCAATCTGGTCAGCTGATTTTCCGGCACCATTGGTTCAGGGAATGGTGAGGTTGCATAAGTACATGAGAAATAGGAGCAGCAGTAGGCCATTCAGCCCCTCGAGCCTGCTCCGCAATTCAATAAGATCATGGCTGATCTGCTTGTGCTTTAAATCCCACATTCCCATCTACCCTCGATAACCTTTGATTCCCTTGCCAAACAAGAATCTATCTACCTCTGCCTTAAAAATATTCAGTGACCCCACCCCCACCACCTTCTGAGGCAGAGAATTCCAAAGTCGCACAACACTCTGAGAGAAAAAAATTCCCCTCAACTCTGTCCCAAAAGGGCGACACCATATTTTAAAACAGTGCCCCTATTTTGCAGACATGCTGTCACCCCTGGGAGAGGGCAACCTGTTTTCCAGCTTATCCAAAGAAATGGTGGACCCCAGAGCCATCCTGGCTATGTTATGAGTATCCCACAGAAATGTTACTGCTGGTACCACTGACTCCAACAAGGTGAGCCCAGGTGTGACACCCACTGAGGTGACCACATGCTCCATGTTTTACTAAAGAGTGTTAATGCCACAAAAAAATCTTGCATTTATACAGCACCTTTCATGACCACCAGAGGTCTCAAAGCAGTTTATAACCAATGAAGCACTTTTTAAGTGCCATCGCTGTTGTAATGTAGGAAATAGAGCAGTCAGTTTGCTCACAGCCATCTCCCACAAACAGTAATGTGCTAATGACCAGATAATCTGATTTTGTAAGGTTGATTGAGGGATAAATATTAGCCTGGACACTGGGGGTAACTCAATTGTTCTTCTTCAAAATTGTGCCATTGGATCTTTTACAGTTTAACATCTCATCTGAAAGACGACATCTCCAACAGTGCAGGACTTTTTCAGTTCTACACTGGAATGTCAGTCTTTATTTTTGTGCTCATGTCCTGGAGTGGAGTTTGAACCCAGAATCTTCTAACTTATAGTCAAGACAGCTACCAATGGAGCCACAGCTCCTAAACCCAACACAAGATTGCGGTGGGCTCCTCTATACTCTCCGACATGTTCTGGAAGCTCCCTGACAGATGGTCCAATCAACTGAGAAATTGTTGTTGCATTTTCACCAAAGCAAAGCAAATTACAAGTAATTATGACAGAAGAACTGAACATTATGAAAAGATAGCACAAGTTTGATAGATCAAGACTGCTTCAAGGAGTTGAGATCTCTAGAAGGAAGTTCCAGAGGCAAAAGTATAATGATTTGGAAACAACGCAGGATGAAAGAGTCGAAGCTGTAGAGTTCGCTTCTAGTGCATGAGACAGAGACTATAGGCGGGATTTTCCAGCCCTGCCTCCTCTGGGATCATCTGCTCCTGCCAAAAATCAATGGGCTTTTGGCTGGGCCACTGAATCCCCCATGGTGGGTCCCACAACGCTGGAGCCGAAAAATCCCAGCCTATGTTAACATTCAGGGCTCATTTGGATAGGTGAAGAAACAAAGGAGATGAAGGAATTTGGGAAAAGGATGGGTAAATGTGATTAGAATTTTTTTGCCCGTATTTAGAATAAGTGCCAAAACACATTGGGCCTAACAGCTGCACAGAGAGTAGGAAGACTTTCCTTGACTGTCCTGGTGAGGTTGTTAAGTTTCTTCCTTCACTGCAGACAGGCCCTGTGACCTCTCAGCCTCTCTCTATTTCTACTGGCCAACTTAAGGGGACACATTCTGTCCATTGAAGAGAAAGACGAAGGCCATTTCACACTCACCTACAAACACCCCCTCGGCTGCACCAGGAATCGGGGGGGGGGCCCTGACCCACCTCGTTCTGCCTGCTGCATCAATGATTTGCTCCTCACTTTAAAGAGCTGCAGGCTGCCCTGAAGCAACAGCACCCTCACTTGACCCACCCCCCACAGCCCCCACCCCCCCCCCCACCCCCCCCCCCCCCCCCCCAACCACCCCGAATCCACAGGGTGCCTATAAGGAATGTGATTGGTGTTGATGGTTGCTTTCAAATGAAGCTCCATCACAAAACTCAACTGAGTCTCCTGCTGATCTCATCTTGAAAAAAGAACAAACACTGGCCTCCTACTAGCCCCATATACGCTCAACCCAAGAATTGACCGCCTCCCCTTCCCCAGCCCCCCTGCCCCCCGGCACTCTGAGAAGGAAGCTAGTGTTTTGAGTAAAGCTCAAACAACCTGATCAGTTAATTGTCATTATAGTGACTACAAACCATTACAGGCCATGCCTGAAATATTAAATAAAAACAGAAAATGCTGGAAAAACTCAGCAGGTCTGTGGAGACAGAAACAGAGTTAACATTTCGGGTCCGTATAACCCCTCTTTACAACAACATGAACTTGCATTTATATAGCACCTTTAACATATTAAAACTTTGAGGTGTTTTACAGGAGCTTTATCAAAACAAATTTGCCACTCAGCTACATAAGCAGGTGTTAGGAGAGATGCCCAAATGCTTGGTCAAAGATGCATGATTTAAGGCCCATCTTAAAGGAAGAGAGATAGGCAGAAAGAAAAAGAGATTCAGGAAAGAAGTTCCAGAGCTTAGGCCCAGGCAGTTGGGAAGAGCAGCCAATAGCAGCGTGATGCAAATTGGGGATGTGCAAGAGTCCAGAACTGGAGGAGCACAGTAACCTACAATGGAATTGTGGGGCTGGAGGAGGTTACAGAAAATGGGGTTAAGTTGTGGCAAGATCTGTTATACACTTCTAAAGTTTCTCAATTTTAGTTTTTATCACCTTCAATTTTAGCCCTTAACCTGCAATTAATGAAACTGTTTACTTTAGATATGCCAATTACATAGGAACATAGGAGCAGGAGTAGGCCATTCAGATTGTTGAGCCCGTTCCACCAATCAAAGCGATCATGGCTGATCATCTAGCTCTGCCATTTTTCCCCACTATCCCTTGATGTCATTTGTATAGCTGTGTACATACAGTGTTAGCTGATGTTGTTTGTTTCACATATCCACTATTCTCTGGGGAAAGGTTTCTTCTAGTCTTCAACCTCACTTGAGGTTAATCATTTTTGTATTTGTTTACCCTCACATCCTAAATTGAAAACTGTTAAATAATCTACACTACCCACACTTCCCTCAACTCACAAGCCATGACAGAAAAGTAATCATGGAAAGGAAGTTCTTACAGATTGAATCATTGTCCCAGATGCTGAAGTTAGAGTCTTGTACACAAAATAACTCTAGGGGGCTGTTTAATTTATAAAGAGTTGTGCACGTTCCTCTGGGCCAGCTACACTATTGGCCTGCCACATGCACCTTGTATTGCAGTGGGTAGGGGTCTTGTGCAATGGGTAACATTCCTGCCTCTGAGCCAGAAGCTTGGAGCTCAAGTCCTGCTCCAGGACTTGATGGCCATGGAAGGTGAGCTCATAATGTGACCAACAGGTTGATTGTCAACCTGTAAATCCTTCAGATACACCTATGGCAGGCAGTTAGAGTCTCCTGGTCAGCCAGAACCATGTGATAGCTACAGCACAACAGCCTCGCCACGTTAAAAGACTCCATGTGCAAGTTCTTGCCATCAGCTATAACTCTACAGCAAGCGTTCTCCCTTGCCGGGACTGCTGCTGCTGATGATTATGAGGAGATAAAGGTTAAGAGTCATATTACAGCTCTTAGAAGAAGCTTTATCTGAAAGCACTCCTATGTGTTCAGGATGGCATCAGGATCATGAGAATGCTGGGAGCAGTTAGGAAAAAGCAAAACATAATAATTCATCTAAATGAGACAGTAAATCCTACTCTTCAGAATTGGAGGTGAGCGGTACAGAATTTAGTTTCACAATGCAATTCATCTTCATCCTGCGCTTTTCTAAGATTTACTCAATCTTCACACACACTGGGCACATATTGGAACATTTTGGGCAGTTCTACAGGCTCAAAGCTTGCATTGGAGGGTCATGGACAGTGAGCCTATGGTTTATCTGGTACGCGCCCGCTGACTGACCTATTGCGCGACTGCGCGTTGACGTTGGCATGCTCGGCCATCGTCAGTGTACATAATGTCACCCTCGAGCAGGTCGGGCACGCGCCCAACCGCCAAGCAAAAAAATTCTGCCCATAGAGTCATAGGATGTTACAGCACAAAGGAGGCCATTCAGCCCATTGTGCTTGTACTGGCTCTTTGAAAGAGCGACCTTAGTCCTATTCCCTGCTTTTTCCCTTTAGCCCAGCAAATGTTTCCTTTTCAAGTTTATACTTAATCCCCTTTTGAAAGTTTTTACTGAATCAGCTTCCAGCAGCTATTCCAGATCATAACCAGCTAATTAAAAGAAATTCTCTTTACCTCCCCCCTGACTATTTTGCCAATTATCTTAAGGCTGCAATTATTGCTAACACCAGGCTTGTGCAGTCAGTTCTGATGCTCCCTTACGCCATAGCGAGCAATGGAGTCGGCAGCAGCCAGGATAAAAAATGGCACCGATCAATAATAATCAGGCTGTTTTCTCCTCTTGATCCGATTGCTTTGAGTTATTGGGAACATCTGTTATTTTCATTCCTACATCTGCACTTTGGATTTAAAGATAACATTCCCATTCATCATTCTTTGTTCATGTCAATTTAATTTAAATAAAAACAGAGAATTGCGGATCTGATTGTTTGATTATTGCTGAATACAACGCAGGAGCCTGTGGCGTACTTTCCCTTTAGGAGGAGGGGTTGGGGTCCTGGGGGGTAGTGAGGAGGAGATGGAGGAGGAGGAGGAGGACGATGAAGGGGATAGGGGTTGAGGAGGGGGGAGGCGATGAGGAGTTGTTGGGAATGAGAACTACCACTCTCCCCATGGACATGCTGACTCAGTCCCCAGGACACCTGCAAATACTGATACACTTAACAGGGAACCTCTGTAGATTACTGGCACATTCCTCACAGACCCACAGTGAATACTGACATCCTCTTTGGCGAGTGGACACACACCTCGACATGCCCTGTAAATACTGAGAGTCTCCCCAGGGACCCCATTTAAAATGGTGACATATTACTAAGGGATCCCCTGCAAATGCTGAAAGACTCTTGGGAAATCGCGTGTTAATGCTGAGACACTCCCTGGGAACCCCCGGTGAATTCTGTGTTCTGTAAGATGTATGGGAAGAACTGGCCTCTTCTTGCAATGAGGATCTTCAGTTCCCTACAAGTTTATACACTTCAGGCTCCCCAGGCTTAATGTTATCAGACCTCACTTGCCAAGTAGTGGCCCACTCTGCAAGTTTGCTTATGTCTCATATGGATGTTGCAAGATGTATTTCTGCGATACTCAAGTTGAAACAGGAGCTGATAACGAGTAACAATAAATAAATTTACCCCTCTCCAATGGGAGGATTTTTCGTCAAGATAGATGAGGTTCTATTGCGTAATAGAATTTCCTACACGTTGCTCTGAACTGCAGCTTTTCAGAAACCTTTGTCAGATTATCACTTGTTAATTACAGACATATTGCAAATTCACTGCATGGAATCCAGCCCACAGCGTCCGTTCCCACCAAAACTGTGCTGACCAGCTCCGCCTTAATCCCACTTCCCAGCTCCTGAATCATTGCTCTGTGGGTCGCGTGACACTTCTAGTGAATCTGACCACATCCTTCCTGAAATTCTGTGCCCTTGCTGCATGCTTTGCTCTGGCTGTGCTCAACCTAGTGTCTTATACAGTTCTAGTTTAACCTCTCTGCTCTTATATCTTGAGCTTTGACTAAGAAAGAAAAGTATGCCTTACACCTTCTAAACCACTTTACCTACCTGCCTAGCAGACACTCCACTTCTCCTCCATTCTCCTAAACTTCTCAAGTTAGCACCATTTCTTTTGTCATTCCTCATGTGGCCTCCCCGTCTCAGCCCTCCCTCCATCACCTCCATGCGTGCTGCCCCCTGAAGAGAGTCACATCCTCAGGTGACCAATAGTTTGCTCCATATGGCCCACCCTGACACATAACTATCATCAAACCTCTCTTCTGCTTCACTGAGAGGGTCCCTAACAGGGTTCACCAGTCACATCTGCAGCAGGGAGCTCCTGTCGCCGCTGATCCATCTGTAAATCTGAGACACCTGTGAGTGACACAACACCAGTGCATTGTGGCTGCTGACTGGTATTGCTCTGGTTCCTGCCACTTTAGCTTCTGGACAGCTATAGCAACCTGGACACTGAGCAAGTAGAAACCCCCAACTATGTCAAGAGGCAATCTCATTGCAATGTACAAAGATTGGAAGGGGCTTGATAGGGTAGCTGCTGAGAGATTGTTCTCATTGGTTGGGGAGTCTGAAATATGGGATGCATAGGGCGGAATTTTCTGTGCCCGCTGGCGTCGAGCGTGTTTGGCGGTTTGAGCGGAAAGTATAGTGAGAGGCCAAAAATCGGTTTCACAACGTCATGAAGCCAGTTTGCAATCGTCCGCTCTGCCCATCAATGGCGGCCATGCTCCCCACCAGGAACCTCATTGTAATACGTCTGCATATCATAAGGCCAACCCCCCCCAGAATCATCCTCCCCACCAAGCTGGATCATCCCAGCCCGTCGGCATGATTGCAGCGTGGGTTAGAAGAATGCTTGAGCCTGAGCTGAGAGCACAACATTCAGGCCGAAGCTGCCTCCAAAATCGGTCAAGCGGAGGAGGGCAGAGGTGGTGGGGTTTCAGGCAGCCACGCAACACACTAAGCTCTGGCCATCCTAGTGGTGGCCCAGGCTCTCTGGGATGTGTTAAGGGGCCTTCAGGCTTAACCAAGAGAGGTTCTTAGTGCACCCAAGCTAACCCACGTGTCTCTCTCTTTCATCCTGCAGGAGGAGTACATCAGGAGCATGGAGCCTGGTGAACTAGCTGTGGGTTTCGTGCCAAACAGAGTGGGGAAGAAGGAGAAGAGAGCAAAGGAGGTGCCTGGCAGGGCAGAGGGAGGAGCAGCAACTTAGGAAGAAGGGGCAGCTGGAGTTCCCACACAAGCCGCTGAATAGCCACTGAGAGCCATCGCTGGTCGGCACCTAACTAGACTCAGGGCCTATAGACGCCGCCTTGCATTCCTGCAGGTGACCGAGAACAAGTGTAGCAGAAGACTGCGCATGTCTAGGGAACTGGTTGTTACATCTGATGCAGGATGTTGTTGCAGGATTTAGCGCCACAAGGATGGGGGCACCACTGCCAGTGGCCGTGAGAGTGACTGCGGTGCTCAATTTTTACACCAGTGGCTCCTTTCAGGGCTCCACGGGTGACCTCTGTGGGATATCACAAGCCTCCACCCACAAATGCATCCATGAGGCCACGGACGCCATCTTTGAAGTCACAAAATTTTGTGCATTTCATCCAGCACCAGCGCAGCCAGGATGCAAAAGCGATTGGATTCGCCCAGATCTCGGGTTTCCCATAGGTTCAGGGTGCCATCAACTGCTCATGTGGAGCTTAGATCTATGTCACAACACATGGTCAACTATGTCAACTTCAAGGGGTTCCATTCACTGAATGTGCAGCTGGTGTGTGACCACCACAAACCCATCCTGCAGGTCTGTGCACAGTTTCCAGGGAGTGTGCACGACTCCTACATTCTCAGTCAGTCACAGATCCCTGAAGTCCTCCAGGGTCCACAGAAGCTGCAGGGTTGGCTCCTCGGGGACAAGGGCCACCCACAGAGGCCGTGGCTGATGACACCCGTGAGGCAGCCTCAGACTGCAGCAGAGCGACGCTATAATGAGGCTCATGCTGCAGCTCACAACTTGGTGGAGCAGATCATCGGGATGCTGGAGATGAGGTTCTGGTGCCTGGACCGGTCTGGTGGAACCTGCAATACAGTCCACAGAGGGTGACACACATCGTCATCGTCTGCTGTACCCTTTACAACCTGGCGCTGCAATGGGGGGAGGAGCTGACTGAGGAGGAGATAGAGGAGCTGGGAGTCTCCTCGGATGAGGAGATGTCGATGAGCTGAGGGTGTGGAAATCCTCGAAGGTGACGACGACGACGATGAGGCCCTTGCACTTGCCAGGTGAGGCAGGCGAGCTCGGGCAGTCTCACAGCTGCTGGATTTGTGGAGGATGATGACGACATACAGTGAGGAGACACCATAGATCCTCACATTGTATCTATGAATGTTTGACTCCAGTCTGGCTTATGGCAATGCACATACCCTCTGTGAGAATGCTCTTGTCATGGAGACACAGTGGAGGCCCTAATCATTGCTCAATTCCAGGAGGATGATGACCACATGCAGTGAGGACACTCCATAGATCTTCACATACCCTCTGAGAATGTCTGACTCCTGTCTGGCCGAGGGCAGTTTGCTTACGCTCTGTGATCAGGGTCATAACATGCAGATGCAGCCTTGAAACTTTGAATGCATCTGATTCTTTGCCCACCTTCAGCACCTGAGCCCTTCAGGATCACAGCATCACTGGTCACAGATGCTGAAGAGATGGGGACCAGCCCCACATTAAAGATGCTGAGAGCACACGGAGAGAATGAGGGAACTCTGTGACGCCTGCCCACTACATTCTGGCAGCAATGACCAGCACCATCGAGGTGCAGGCATCAGTAATGTGTCCAGGGAGTGTGAGGCTGGACCATCACTTTGGTCTGAAGGCTGCACAGACACAGGGAAGAGGCCCTGGACTGAGACACCTGCCTTTATCTTGTACAGAAAGGTTTCACATCTGAGTGACACGAACACTGCTCATCAGAACAAGGAGCCATAGGTAGGGAGACATTCTTGGAGTTTATTGACAATAGTGAACAGTATGTACAAGTGATTAACACCCATACCCAGGCTGTGTAACTACATTTTCTTAACAAGCAACTTTTTGCCTTTATCATTCCTCATCTCAATTCAAACTGCTCCTACTTCCTGGTTTCCTGAACTTAGGTCAATCCTCTCTGATGTGCTAATACCATCATTAATTAACAAAGCCACCCCTCCATCTTTTCCTAACTTCTTGTCCTTCTTAAATGTCACATCCCCTTCAATATTCAGGTCCAAATCTATGCCATCCTGCAACCATGTCTCTGTAATGGTTATCAGATTACACTTATTTATTTCTATTTGCATCATCATTTCATCTGTTTTGCTTCGAATGCTATGTGTATTTAGATACAGAGCCTTTAGTTTTGACCTTTTATTATTTTTGTAGCGTCTAGCTTTATCTGCTGATTTACACTTAGAATTGTACTCTGTCCCTTCCTGTCACAGTCTGTTTATCATTTCTCATATTAATAACTTTCTCTCTTGCCTTGTGTCTACCCTTTGGTTTGCCACATCTTCCCAAATTTGATCCCTTGCCCCCACTATTCAGTTTAAAACCCTCTCAATTCCCTAGTTATGATGCCTACAAGGACATGAGCCCCAGCACGGTTCAGGTGTAGACTCTGCCAGTGGACTCTCCCCATTACTGGTGCCAGTGCCCCACAAACCAGAACCCACCTCTCCCACACCAGTCTTCGAGCCATGCATTAATTTCTCTAATCTTATTTGTCCTATGCTAATTCACACATGGCTCAGGTAATAATCCAGAAATTATTACCTTTGAGGTCCTGCTTCTTAATTTGGTGCCTGGCTTGTCAAACTGACTATGCAGAACCTCCTTCCTGATCCTGCCTATGACATTGGTACCTACATGGACATGACCACTAGATCCACCTCCTCCCACTGCAAGTTTCTCTCCAGCCCTGAGCAGATGTCCTGAACCCTGGCACTGGGCAGGCAACACAGCCATCTGGACTGTCGCTCTTTACTACAGAGAAGTGTCAGTCCCCCTTACTATACTGTCACATACTATCACTACATCCCTTTTTGCTCCCCCTGCTTGGATAGCTTCCTGTACCACAGTGCTATGGTCAGTTTGCTCATCCACTCTGCAGCCCCCACTCTCATCCAAACAAGCTGAGAGAATCTCAAACCTATTGGACAATTGCAGAGGCTCAAACTCCTGCCCTCTGGGCCTCCTTATCTGCCTCACTCGCAGTCACACCCTCCTGTCCCTGACCAAATCAGAAGACTCTATCCTAAGTGGTGTGACTGCCTCCTGCTGTAAAACATCCAGGTAACTTTCCCCCTCCCTGATGTGTCGCAGAGTCTGCAGCTCAGCCTCCAGCTCAATGACTCTGAGCCAAGGTTCCTCAAGCCACAAACACTTACTGCAGACGTGTTTGCCCTGGTTCACAGTGTTATCCAGGAGCTCCCACATGCTGCAGCCTTGGCACAGCACCTGTCCTGACATCTTTGGTGTGTTTTAAGTAATTACTTTAATCATTAAAGTGATTAATTATATTAATCACTTATTTATGTTGTTTTCTTATATATTTTATTATCTTTACCACAAAATTGTGTACTATTTTAAACCTTACAGATAGAATAGAACTTACCCACTTAGCAGATATTCACCAAACAGCTAGCTCCTTTCCCTGTAGTTGAGCAAGAGCCAATTTCCATGGGGTGAGAAAAATAGAAAAAGGAAACAACAACCCCGCAACCCCCCCCCCCTCCACACCCCCCGCACCACCCCCTCTCCCCCAATCCACCCCCACTCCTTTCTCACCAAACTCCAAGTTATCACTCAGTTAGCTCAGCTGCAGATGGAGAGATGGAAGCAGGACACCTGCCAGGCCAGATGATAAGTATACATGGCAAATGTGGGTGGTGAGTGGTCCCATGGATGGGCTGAGGACAATGAAGGTGTGTGTGAGAGAGTGAATGGCGATGTCCCTTGAACTGGCAGTGAGTGAGATTCCTATGGATGTGCGATGGGTTTGTGAGTGTGTGAGTTGAGAGTGGAGAAGAGTGATTTACCCTGGCGGAACGGAGGAGATTATTCATCCTGTTTTGGCACTGGGCGGCTGCTCTTTTGTAGGGCATTGGTGCTGACCACAGCTGCCACCACCTCTCATACTGGAGTGGTGGTGTTGCTGACCCTCTTGCGTCCAGCATGGGGATAGAGGACATCACATTGGGCCCCCATGGCATCCAAAAGGCATTCGGGGGACACATCATTAACCCGGGGGGTGGGGGGGGTGCTGCAGGCTTCTTGCTTCTTGGGGCCATGTCTTTTTTGCAGCCGTCCTGGGCTGGAAGCGCCGAGAGGTTTGCGCGTGGCTGGAATTTACATCTGGCGCCCGGTGTGATGAAGCAGAGAGATGATGGCAAATGAGTGGCAGTCAGTCATCGAAACAGCACGTTTCCCGGGAATGCAATGTTAACGAGGCGGGATCGGAATGATACAGCGTTAAAAAGCTACCATTGCAGCCGGCTGGTAAAATGTCCCTTTTCCCACCCGCTACAACACTTAGTGCCAATCTGGGACCATTCCACCCACTGCCTCAGGATAAGGGGCTGATTATTTAGGACTGAGATGAGGAGAAGTTACTTCACTCAAAGGTTGTGAATCTTTGGAATTCTCTGCCCCAGAGTGATTGGAGGCTCGAGTAGACAGATATTTGGTCTCAGGAAGTTAAGGGATACGGGGACCGGGCGGGGATGATGGAGTAGGTTCAGTGGGCCATGTCGTGTGCAATCAACACCTTCAAGCTGCAGGTGATGGCAGGCTGGGAGATCCCATAACTGAGGTGGGTAGCTGCGTCCAATGAAATGGTTGGTCTGTCCATGACATATGATCGCCGCCCTTTGCAGGCATGCCTGCCTATGACCTCTTCTAAGTGAACATCCAGAGGGCTTGCCAGGTGAGAAACAAAGAAGAGAGCAGGTGCCAATGGCATCAGTTGAGACAGGCAATCAACAGTCAGCGCAATGGAGCTGAGTATGTGTGCAAAATCGCCACTGTTTAACAATAGGTTGAGGGGCTAGGGCACACTGGCTCTCTGAGCTACCACCCCCTGGGATCTGCGGGGTGTACTACATCATGGAGACTGACAGGCTCCTCCTTGTGATGGGGAATTGGGTGGAACAAAGAATCAGACAACAACATCCACAAGCTTGTACTAACACGGCACCCTTAACTTTGGAGGATGTGCCAAGGGGTATCCTGGAACTAACTGGTAAGCAAGATTTGACGATGAGGTACAGAAAGAGTTATTGGGAATGTGGGAACGTGCGCAGTGATGTGCTTTATGGAGTTAATGGAGCACGTGGAAGGTATGAAGCCTCGAATGCTGCTGTAATAATGATCTTACCGTCCTTGATGGCTTCAGTGCACATGAACAAAGGCCTGTCTAGTGATGCCAGCAGAGCCCCCAGCAACTCCCAGGTGACCTCCAACACCAGCTTGACCCTGCAGAGTGGGAGAAGAGACCGTTTGGATCAACAAGTCAGACTGTTACCAATAGATGGTGCATGTGACAACCTTCACTGAGTTCCCCCCTCCAAGGCAAACTAAGCACAAAGCACGTTGAAATGGATACTAGGCCTTCAGTCAATGTGGGGCAGAATGTATTTCAGATATATGGGGGTGGGGAAGCAGAGTTAGTGGTTAGCAGAGTTAGTGGCTAGCAGAGTTAGTGGTTAGCAGAGTTAGTGGTTAGCAGAGTTAGGGCAACAAGGAAAATCCTGTGCAAGCAACGCTACACCTGAGACTGGATAGGCAAGAGTAGAGGTAGGGGAGCATGGTCAGATGCAGACACGAAGGCGACCCGACGAGGGTGGTGAGGCCAAGGGTGTGGCTGAAATGGATGGGAAGGGGTATCTTACTTTGGATGCTGTTCAGGGGCATTGAGGCCAATGTATTCATCTCACAGACCTCGCTTGGAACTGTTTTAAACACAGGACGTTAGCACCTCAGCTCTTTCATTCATCACCTACATTGGAGAGAAAGAGTTACAGACATGTGTACTCGAATGCTCTACACAAAGAAATCCATTCATGTAGATTATTGTTGAGACGTAATGCAAATTGTCATTCAAACAGCAATGGTTCAGCTGTGTCACACTTGTATTCTGATGGCTGTCTACCTGCTGACATATTGACAACTTGGTATTGCTGACATCAAATACACTCTCGTCCTCGGCACAGGCCCTGGTGTCCTCCTCCTCCTCAGCTTCATCCTCCTTGTCCTCAGTGCACTCCTCCTCGGCCCACTCCTCCACGTCCTCAGTATCCTCCTCTTCCTCAATGTCCTCCTTTGCCTCATCCTCAGTATCCTCCTCCTCCTTGGCTTCCCCCCCCTCCTTGGTTTCTTCCTCCTTGTCTCGGCTCAGGAAGGCTGCAAATGCAGCACACACACAGGAAAAATGAGATGAAGGGCACACAAAGCTTTTCATAAAGATGGAAGGAGATAAAACGGACTCGCGCACAGGAAAGCAGTTCCTGGCCCTGGAGTAAAGTATAGGCAAGTAAAGCTGATAATGCAGGAACATACTGTCAGGGTATGGGCAGTGTACAGCAACCTTCTCAAGACAAATACCAATAAAAGTTACATTTCAATACTTAACATGACACAAATTATTGAAGACACTGCAGTACAAGGATCCAGTACATTAAGGGTTAACCTGGGACTGAGTACCGTGCCACCCACCAGTGATGTAAGAAGGCACCTGACCTAGAGCAGTTTGGTTGGCAGTTTGGAGCTGGGCAGCGACACATAAGGACACGTAAGGACACTCCATGGAGTCCTCTCCATACCTGTACCCTCTACTGTCAGTCTGTACTTAGTTCAGTAATGTTAATAAAGATGTCTTGGTAACTCTTACAAGACTGTTGAATGGTGTCTAAGCAGTACACACCATGAGCAGCGAGAACAGACACAGGAGCGTAGACAATGGTAGCAATGATTTCGTGGAAGCCAGAGGTTCTGAATGCAGTCGATTGAGATCACAGGAAAGGAGCAAAAAGCCATCGTTTTTCTCTCTCTCTCTCTGCTGGAAGGAATAATGACATCACCTTCCAAGAAATCGCACTGCAAAAAAAATTCGGATGAATTTCCTCTGGAAAAGCAGACTCAAAGGCCGGAATTTTCCGGCCCCTCATGCCAGCGGGATCTTCTGGATCCACTGATGTGAATGGAGATTTCAATGGCTGGCCGGTCCCACCTCGAGGGAACCCGCTGCAGGGAGGGCTGGAACATTCCGGCCTGAGTCTCCACTTTCAGTCTCTCTATCTCTGAAGCTTCGGCTAACTGCCAAATTTTGAAATTGGCACATGCCCAATCCTTCTGACCTTCAGCTTCAGGCAGGCCTTAATTGTGCATCACGTGATGTCACCACACACAAGGCCGCACCGATGTCGCTGCATATTTGCGTGATGACATCATTCGTTCATGGCAGGCAGGGCGCAGTGGAATGACATCATTGGCTTTCTGGGCACATGTGGGCCAGCGCACATGGCACAGACTGGTTTCAGCGGCCATCTCACATTGGCAGGAGTCGCAGTGTTACCTTAAATCTATGTCCTCTGGGCACCAACCATCCCACCATTGCTTTCAATCTAAAAAGGAAAATTATTTATTTTTGCCCACTGGCACCAGCGTCAAGTGCGTTGACAGCAAAGCAAAGTCATTTCTTTCGCATCTTCTATAATGATTCTAATTAATTAAGACTCACCTTCCATGGACGCGTCTGAATCAGCAGCTTCTCACTTCAATCACCTGTGATCATCAACCAAAAATTGCAATTTCAATATGTAATTTGCTAAAGTTTAGTTTATTAGCAGGGTATAACTTTCCATTGCTTTTGTTATAAATGGTTAATGAAGAGGCTGCTACTCAACAGCATCTCTGATGCATTACAATCCAGGGCAAGTTCAGCCTCTTCATTGGTAAATTTGGACATGCAACATTGGCAGATCAAGAATAATGAGCTTACTTTCTAGAGAAGCGTGAAATAAATTTGGTTTTAATTAAGTGCAGCTTATTTCAAGCTAAATCTGATTTACATAGATAAGCTATTCACTTGTTAGTTTTTATTTTAAAAAGTTATTTTGCACTTCTAACTGAAAGGTGTTTAACGCTCCTTGTGTATTCCAGACCATCTTCAAGTGTAAAAATAGCTGGAAAAATTCAGCAGGTCTGACAGCATCTGCAGAGAGAACACAGTTAACATTTCGAATCCATATGACTCTTCATCAGAACTGAAGAATCACTTCTGTTGAAGAGTCATGCGGACTCGAAACGTTAACTGTGTTCCTCTCCGAAGATGCTGTCAGACCTGCTGAGTTTTTCCAGCTATTTTTGTTTTTGTTTCAGATTTCCAGCATCCACAGTATTTTGCTTTTATCTTCAAGTGGAAGTGGTTTTCCAAGATGCTGGTGCTCAATGCTCTTGGATCAGCTCCCCAAGATGTTAGGCCCACTGGATACAGCAAAGGCCCCAATAACAAAAACAGCTGTGATGCTGATGATCTGTGCACCATTACTCGAGCTATTCCAGTGTAACTACAACACTGGCATCTACCCGACCAAGTGGAAAATTAACCAGGCATGCCCTGTCCACAAAAAGCAGAACAAATCCAATCCGGCCACATACCACCCCATCAATCTACTCTCAATCATCAGCAAACTAATGACAGTAAGTGGCACTTACACACCTGTAACCTGCTCAGCAATGCTCAGTTTGGGTTCTGCCAGGGTCACTCAGCTCCAGACCTCATTACAGCCTTGGCCCAAACATGGACAGTGGCTTGTATCCACTGGAGTTTAGAAGAGCAAGAGGTGACTTGATTGAAACCTTTAAGATCCTGGGGGGTCTTGACAGGGTGGATATGGAGAGGATGTTTCCTCTTTTGGGAGAATCTAGAACTAAGGGTCACCCATTTAAGACAGAGATGAGGAGAACTTTTTTCTCTCAGATATTAGTTAGTCTTTGGAACTGTCTTCCTCAAAGGGCAGTGAAATTAGGGTCTATGAATTTGTTTAAGGCAGAGCTAGATAGATTCTTGATTAAAAAAAGGGGATGAAAGGTTATCAGGGATAGACAAGAGGTTAGTTAGATCAGCCATGATCTTATTGAATGGCAGAGCAGACTCAAGGGCCGAGTGGTCTACTCCTGCTCCTAATTCGCATGTTCATATGTTTGTGTGGACAAACAAATTCACTCCCAGAGGTGAGGTGAGACTGACTGCTCTTGACTCAAGGTAGTTGACTGAGTGTGACATCTAGTAAAATTGTGGTCAATGGGAATCAGAGGCCAAAACTCTCCACTGGTTGGAGTCATGCCTGATACAAAGGAAGATGACTGTAATTGTTGAAGGCCAATCATCTCAGCCCCAGGGCATCACTGTAGGAGTTTCAGGGCAATGGCCTAGGCCCAAATATCTTAAGCTATTAAATCAATGACCTTCCCTCCATCATAAAGTCGGAAGTGAGAACGTTCACTGATGGTTGCACAATGTTGAGTTTCACTTGCAACTCCGCAGATACTGATGCAGTCCATGCCTGCATGCAGCAAGACCCGGACAATATCCAGGCTTTGTGGGAAGTAAAATTCATGACACAAAAGTGCCAAGCAATGACCACTTCCAACAAGAGAGATCTGAATACCTCTCCTTGATAGGTTACCATCAACTAGAAACTGAACTGGACTAGCCATATAAATATTGTGGCTACAAGAGCAGGTCAGAGGCTTGGAATTCTGCAGAGAGTAACTCACCTCCTGACTCCCGAAAGCCTTTCTACCAACTACAAGGCACAAGTCAGGAATGTGATGGAATATTCTTCACTTGCCTTGAGGAGTGCAGCTCCAGCAGCACTCCAGAAGTTCAACACCATCCTGGACAAAGCAGCCCGCTTGATTGGCACCCTATCCACCACCTTCTCCATTCAGTCTCTCCAGCACCAACGCACAGTGGCAGCAGTGTGTGTCATCTACAAGATGCACTGCAGCAACTCACCAAGTCTCGTTTAACAGCACCTTCCAAGCCCATGACTTCTACAACCTGGAAGGACAAGGACAGCAGATGCATGGGAACACCACCACCTGCAAGTTCCCCTCCAGGTCAACACCACCCTAGCTTGGAAATATATCATCATTGCTTCATCAACGCTGGGTAAAAATCTTGGAACTCCCCACCTAACAGCACGTACAGCACACGAAGCCAGCAGCTCACCACCACTTTCTCAAGCACAAGTAGAAATGCAGGCTTTGTGAGTGAAACCCAAATCCCATGAACAAATTGAAAAAGAAATTGCCAACTTTACCATGGGGGTACTCACAATCACTGCCATAATTTTGGCGGAACCCTTGGTCAAAGCGCTTAAAGACTAAAATCAGCCGTTTTCCCCCAATGGGGTTTCTGCTGATTTTCACCAGAGGTTCAGGTGGGAGACCAGAGAATTTCCCCATGGAAATTTCCCTATGAAATTTCTCTTCCACCATGTTTAAAACTAATACGGAAAGGTGGACTGAGGGGTTTTGTATCAGTGCATGAAGCATATTAATATCTTTACTCTGGTGAAGTTTGTTGTATTCACGCCAGTATTTTGATCATACTCGTCTTTGACTTAAAATTTGTTTTATGCCTGGTTTATAAAATTAGGAAAGGATGCACACAGATGGTGCTGATGTCTCTCCAGCTATCTAACAATCCCTCTCCAAATGGGCCATCCAGGCAAACACAACAATCACACACAAGCATATGGTAACGTGACCAGGCTGTACTGTGGATCTGATTTTCTTTTAAATGGCATCACCAAAACAATCGTAAAAACATTTGTACAGGAAATGTTCCCATTACATTTCTGAGGTCACTTATACATAGTAAGCACAGGAGGATCCCTCATATTTATCTACTGTTAATTCAAAATTAATTTTAGTTAACTCCTAAGATCACACTACTCATGTATTGGAAACTGAGAGTGCAAGAGAAAACTCCAAGCTTCCTGTTGAAAGATACATAGCTTATTTAACTAAGACTTCATAAATGAAAGTTGTTACAATCTGATTAGAGACCAGTAATTCTTGTTGTAAAGTGGATAAAATTTGAACTCCCAGGTATTTATTAAGAGAATGAAGCCATAGGATTCCACTATTTTAAACAAACAGAAGAAATTTTACTTTACAAGAGTCAACAAAGCAAACAATCAATATTAACTATCTTATACTCTAGCACCCAAAATTAACATGAGGTAAACATGAATTACTGGGCAAACTGTGGTCAACACATCACCAACTGTACATTAAATGGCAGAGACAACCAAGGTAGATCCCAAAAATGTTCTCAGCAACACACCCAGGTGTCAGTGATCACTGTGAGTCACAAAAATGCTTTAAACTCTGTCTTCTCAGAAGGGATTTCAGATTCTCTCCTTCGAGGATATAGCCTCTAATTTCCCTCCATTGCAGCCCTAACCCAGCCTTAAGGCCATCTTCTTTTGCCTGCAATGAGTTGTCCGACAATTGGACTCCAGCTCAGACTTTTCCAATGACTGCTCCCCTCCCAGCTGCTCAATCACTTTTTCTGAGGCTGCATCCAGCCTGGGTTGGTTAGGTTACGCCCCAACATCTAGCCACCTTCATGATCCCAGCTATCTAGCTGTACTAACCAGACAACCACTGCTCACCACAAGCTTCTTTTTACCACACTATCAGTTTCACGGAACAGACATTTTCACTGAGCTCACCACTCAGCCCCAGCTCCTCAGCAGCACAGAAAAAAACAACAGCTCCAAGGCTTCACTGAGCCACAGCTCCCCAAGGAGCTAACAGCAGTTCAGCCACCAGCTCTTCATCTCTGGATTAACCTTATCCCATGGGTTCAATTTATTCAACTTCCCCTCTAAGATCCCATGGTCAGGTTTCTGTGCCACACACCTGATCGCATAGGCAACTTTTAATACCACACACCACACAGCTGCACTGCTGATGCGTCTCCCAGCATCTTTCAACCAGGTCCCAGCTTCAAGACTTACCAAAGCAATTTGAGAATACAGATTCTCTCACAGTGTCCAGTGGAGCACTGCAGGCACCAGTAAACAGATGCCAACTGCCATTGGAACAGCACCCACTACCTGCTGTGCCATGCAGTCCCTCTCACAGCAAGACTCAGAGCAGCAGGCAGTAGTAAAAACAAAAAAACTGAGGATGCTGGAAATCCAAAACAAAAACAGAATTACCTGGAAAAACTCAGCAGGTCTGGCAGCATCGGCGGAGAAGAATAGAGTTGACATTTCGAGTCCTCATGACCCTTCGACACAACTTTCACCTCTTTCCTGGACTCACTCAATTTCTGTCGAAGGGTCATGAGGACTCGAAACGTCAACTCTTTACTTCTCCGCCGATGCTGACAGACCTGCTGAGTTTTTCCAGGTAATTCTGTTTTTGTTTCAGCAGGCAGTAGTGTCGGATTCTCTGAGGAAGCTTTCAGAATCAAATATCTGGTGAACTGTAGCAATTGCATTTGCACATGTGCAATGGAGCAAGTTCATTTCACTTTCCATCCAGACATTCCATATAAGCACCACATGGATGCCAGTGCCTGGAATTTTATCAATACGTTAAATTCCACTCTTCCCTGTATATTTTATTTTGTCCTAACACCAAAGTTCTTGCAGGTTGCCAGATCCCTATTATTGAGAACATGTTCATCAGAGCACATCTTCTCTTAGTCAGGTTTGCATGGAGGATTCGTGCATACCAAAGACAGCATTCTAGAGCCAGCTATAGGATGTCCTAAACCCAGATAAAAAGACATTCTGAAAGATAATCACAGGGCTTGTAAATTGGACCCCACTGCAAGGGAAAATAAAAACAACCCTGGACAGATCCAAACGGAGAAGCCTCTGACATCAAGCAGTCTCAACATGTGAGGAAAAGAGACTCAAGTCCTTCCAGAGCAGGCAAGAACATCACAAAAACAGTCCCTTCATCCACCCTTCCAGTGGTGACTTCAGATGTAACATTTGCAATCAGATCTGCAAATCAAGGTTTAGCTTAACGTCACACAGGAGAGGACACAAACCCAGACGGTGAGCAATTGGTCTCTTTGCCAAAGTGACGGGAGAATCCATCAACTTTTCAGTGATATATGCTGCTGTAATGAAGGGTAAATATATCCAATGCTGAAGTTCAGTTCAAGGTCACCTTGACCTGTTACCTCCTAATTGAATTTATAATACAAAGTTCAATCCTGCGAACTGTTTCAGTTAATCTATATGCTTCTTTGATTCAGGACTTCTCAATAGCTTAAACTAGAACATCATAATAATAAAACAGAGTTTTTGTCTGTCCTCACTTGGCTAACTGGTTGATGGATTGATTTGGTGGACAGAGCCTTGTGTATGAGGAGGCACGTGGAGGACTAGAGTATGTGAGGCACATATTGTAGTAATTCTGGGTCACAGAGGGCAGCTAAATTCATACATTGTCAAACAGCCCCATTGTTATATTCCTATTTGTTTTGAATAATTTTATTGTCTCTTTTTCTGATTGGCCAAACACTCTACAGCTGATAGGACAGGCCAGGCAGCCCTCAAATCTAGTTCCCTAGACATTACCAAAGCCCCTGTCGCCAGGAAAGGCCAGGGCCTACCTAATGAGACTCTCCGATGTGATTTTCCCCTCTCCCTGCCCTTCCCCAGATCCCACCCCCCCCCCCCCCCCCCCCCCCAACCTACCCATATCCTCATTCTAGCAGATAGAGGACATTTCAACTTATTTCAATGAGTGCAGGCTGAGAGATCAGAAATTGTGAGGAACAGGGCTCCTTGCTCTTTGACACTGACCCCCACTGCCCTTAAAAAAAGAGGCTTACTATTCTGGGAGCTTTAGTTTGTGGTGACATATTTGTATTGGAGACGGTATTAGCATTTTATATGTTCTGTTTAATGCATATTAATGCATATTAATGGATATTAATATGCATATTAAATACCCAGTGCTTGAAGGTAATAAGGTGGCCAGGTGTTGATTTGTTAATTATACTCAATTGTACAAAAGGAAGATTCGGCCAGCGCTGGCTGTCTGGTGTGTTAGAGGGGAGAAGTCAGCTCTTTAGTGGGCAATAAACATTCTCTACCTAAGCATCCTGGTCTCTTGTATCCTTCACATCCAGGCTTGGGAGTTAGCTAACAAGCGGTACAGTGAAGATTCACTAACTTGGTCCCTAGGATAAGGGGGTCGACAGGCTGAGTAAATACTCTCTTGAGTTTAGAATAATGAGAGGCAATCTGATTGAAAAGTGCAAGATTCTAAAGGAGCTTGACAGGGTAGGTGCTGAGAGATTGTTTTCACTGGTCGGGGAATCTAAAACACAGGGACACAGTCTCAGGATAAGGAGCCAATCATTTAGGACTGAGATGAGGAGAAACTACTTCTCTGAAAGGATTGTGAATCTTTGGAATTCTCTATGCCAGAGGATATTCCATTATTAACTGTATGTATGGCTGGGAAAGACAGATGCTTGATGCCTCAAGGAATCAAGGGATTTGGGGAGCAGGTGCGAAAGTGCAGTTGAAGTCCAAGATTAGCCAGGATCGCATTGAATCACGGAGTAGCCTCAACAGGCCTTGTGGTCCATGCTGCTCCTAGCTCATGTTTTTTTTTATTAATTCAAAGGCTGTGGGCTTCACTGGCTGGGCCAGCATTTATTGCCTATTCCTAATTGCCCTTGAGGAGATGGTGGTGAGCTGCCTTCTTGAACCGCTGCAGTCCATGTGGTGTAGGTACACCCACAGTGCTGTTAGGGAGGGAGTTCCAGGATTTTGGCCCAGCGACAATGAGGGAACGGCGATATAATTCCAAGTCAGGGCGGTGAGTGGCTTGGAGGGGAACTTCCATGTGGTGGTGTTCCCCTGAGTCTGCTGCCCTTGTCCTTCTAGGTGGTAGTGGTCATGGGTTTGAAAGGTGCTGTCAAAGGAGCCTTGGTGAATTCCTGCAGTGCATCTTGTAGATGGTACACACCGCTGCTACTGTTCGTCGGTGGTGGAGGGAGTGAATGTTTGCGGATGTGGTGCCAATCAAGCGGGCTGCTTTGTCCTGGACAGTGTCAAGCTTCTTGAGTGTTGTGGGATCTGCACTCATCCAGGCAAGTGGGGAGTATTCCATCACAGCCCTGACTTGTGACTTGTAGATGGTGGACAATCTTTGGGGAGTCAGGAGATGAGTTACTCATCGCAGGATTCCTAGCTTCTGACCTGCTCTTGTAGCCACAGAATTTATAGACTATTCCAGTTCAGTTTCTGGTCAATAATAACCCTCAAGAATGTTGATAGTGGGGGGATTCAGTGATGGCAATGCCACTGGACATTAAGAGGTTATGGTTAGATTTTCTCTTGTTGGAGATGGCCATTGCCTAGCACTTGTGTGGTGTGAATGTTACTTGCCACATGTCAGCCCAAGCCTGGATATCGTCCAGGTCTTGCTGCATTTGGACATAGACTGCTTCATTATCTGAGGAGTCACAAATGGTGCTGAACGTTGTGCAATCATCAGTGAAAATCCCCACTTCTGACCTTATGATGGAAGGAAGGTCATTGATGAAGCAGCTGAAGATGGTTGGGCCAGGGACACTACCCTGAGGTCCTGGAGCTGAGATGACTGACCTCCAGTAACAACAACCATCGTCCTTTGTGCTAGGTATGACTCCAACCAGTGGAGAGTTTTCACCCAATTCCCATTGACTCCAATTTTTGTTAGGGCTCCTTGATGCCACATTCGGTCAAATGCTGCCTTGATGTCAAGTGCAGTTACTCTCACCTCACCTCTTGGTCCATGTTTGAACCAAGACTGTAATTAGGTCAGGAGCTGAGTGGCCCTGGCGGAACCTAAACTGGGCATCGGTGAGCAGGTTATTGCAAAGCAAGTGCAGCTTGATAGCACTGTTGATGACTCCTTCCTGATGATCGAGAGTAGACTGATGGGGCGGTAGTTGGCTGGGATGGATTTGTCCTGCTTTTTGTGTACAGGACATACCTGGGCAATTTTCCACATAGTCAGGTAGATGCCAGTGTTGTAGCTGTACTGGAACAGCTTGGCTAGGGGCACAGCAAGTTCTGGGGCACAAGTCTTCAGTACTATTGCAGGAATATTGTCAGGGCCCATAGCTTTTGCAGTATCCCGTGCCTTCAGCTGTTTCTTGATAGCACATGGAATGAATTGAATCGGCTGAAGACTAGCATCTGTGATGCTGGGGACCTCCAGACGAGGCTGGGATGGATCACCCACTCGGCACTTCTGGCTGAAGGTCGTAGCAAATGCTTCAATGGGCCTTGTGGTCCACTCTGCTCTTATCTCTAGTGTTCTTGTATGGTTTCTTGCTACTTTGAGGTGTAGCTGCTCTGATGTGGTGTCAACCAGAGTGTGTGAAGCACCTGCAGCTGCCAATGATTGCTGGTGGCAGTGCCAGTGTTGGTGGAGGAAAAGAACAGCGGTAGGTAAGGGGAGCCCAATAGCAAAGTTAACTTGCCTGGCGGGATTGGGGAGGGGGCAGGTGATAGCATTGGCCGGGGGGCTACAGCATGTGGTAGGGAGGGTAAAATGCGACGGGGGGTGGGGGAGGGGGGGTGGGGTAAGGGAGTGGGGAACAGTGCAGGGAGGAATGACATGGAAGGGGGAGAATGCATGGGAGGTTTGGAATGGGGGATGAGAATGGCATAGAAAGAAGGGATGGGGGGGTGGGATGGGGATGATATGAGAGGGATGAAAGTAATAGGATGGGTACAGCTTGAGAGGGATGGCATGGGAAGGTTGGAATGGCATGGAATAGGGATTTGAAGAAGTATTGTTGTAATAAAGATACTGATTGCACAAATGTTTTACAGTCTTCGCTGGTTATACCATAGAAGTATTCCATTCTAGCCACATGATTAGTGAGTATCCCCTGCTAACTTCTAAAGGATTACATTTAAAATGTTTTTTTTGCAGCAAGTTAAATGGCTAGAGTATGAACATCCTGTCATCCTTCCACTTGCCAGATGTAGTGAATGTTCTTCCGTTGTACAGCGTTTAATGTTGTTTGAGGGAAAATAAATGTATTTCTTCAACAGCTTTGTGATGTGATTGCATCTAAACCTGATAATGTAAGCATGGTCTAGCTAATGACACACTAATTTCATTGATTGTGGGGAGATGACTGTGGGTGTTGCACAATTACATCAGTAAACTGTGGCTTTTAATCAGTCACATCACCAATTGCTTGTGATGATTTCCTCTGTTCATTGTTTCTAACAAAATCATAGGATGCATTCAGAACTTCCTGGGACGTAACAAAAGAAAGCTCGACATTTATGATGTTGCTGCACTTGCTGAAAAGAGGAATTCTTAATATTTATTAGGGCCCCAAAAAGACTCGGGTCACAATCAGGGCAGACTGAACCTGACTGACTGCTCCTGCACTAACCATGCCAGATGGGGCGATGGGACATCACCTCATTTGCATAGGGCAGGTGGACACAAGCCATTTTGGACACAACTCGATCAGTTGTCTGGCTCATGCTGCTGGATCTGGAAGCTCTACCCTTAGGGAAGAGAGTTATCAAGGACCTCCCCACACTTACCCCATCAACCCTGACAATATTCCTGTCAACCCCCTCAGCGAGGTGAGCTTCACATGGACCCTTGTGAAGGCCTTTTAAGCTTTCACTTCCTCATTGTCTAGCCACCACAACACCAACAGGATTGCAGCAGTTCAAGAAAGCAGCTCACCGCCACCTTTTCAAGGGCAATTAGGGATGGGCAATAAATGCTGACCTAGCCAGCGACACCCACATCCCATGAAAGAATGAAGAAAGGATTCTCATGAGTCACAGAAACAGGTACTCACAGCTTAAGAGGCACCTGCCACTCGTACCACTCAATGCTCACCATTGCCTTTTAAGATGTTGATGGAACGTCCGCCTCTGACAAGACATTATGGAAATAATGAGGAAATGAGGCGTAAATATTTTCTGAGGGATTCCACGGTCTCCCACTGGAGTTACAAGGGACCACGGGAATAGAGGGCCTTTGACTTCCACATGCAGATCCAGTGATCACACTCCTGCTGATACTCTCTGAAATGACACACTTTAGTTACAGGTGTAAAACAATGTGAAATAGGGAACAAAGGTAAATCATTGTTTATTTAATGCTGGATTCAACTTACCTGGAGAAAAGAATTTGCAACCAGGCACAATTAATCTTTAACTGACTGCAGGAACTTACAAGCTGCTAACACCTGGGTTTGCCTATTTCGGCCATTTTCCCACAGGTAAAGAGACAGACCAGGTTTTTTTTTTCTTTATTCTTCCACGGGATGTGCGTGTCACTGGCAACCCAGCATTTGTTGACATCCCTAATAGCCCTTGAACTGAACATTTCAGAGGGCAGTTATGAGTCAACCACATGTTGGAGTCTGGAGTCACATGTAGACCAGACCAGGTAAGGATGGCAGATTTCCTTCCCTAAAGGGCATTGGTGAACCAGATGGGTTTTTATGACAATCAATGATAGTTACATGGTCACCATTACTGAGACTAGGCTTATATTCCAGATTAATTTCATATAGCCCATCTAAAAAATTGCCCTTTTCAGAACATATATATTCCTGCACAATCAACAAAATATTTTGGAACAGTCTTTAACAGACCCCCCTGGTGCAATGTTTTAAGTGAGAGATGTGATTCCCAGTTGATCCAGGACTATTCATATCTTTTGAGAACCAAGGACATGAGCAGGTCTCATGGTGAAATGTCAGGCACAGCCTTCTCAATCAGTTCTCACTCCATGTCCGGGTAGTATCATTTTCAATTCCTTTAATAGTTTAGCATTCAGAGAAATGAAATTTATTTAATTCACAGTCTATCAGTTTACATATTATGATTTCACTAAAAGTTGCTCCAGCGCCTAAACTTTCCTTTTGGCTTAATTGATTTCAAATCAAAGGCATTGACATAAACAAAGAAATCTCATCCAGAAAAACATTCTTCATCAAATGCACTGATATGACTGAATGTTTGCGTATTATGCAACAATACCACAAGAACAATCTTGAATGTCTTAGTGATACAGCTGGCTGAAGACTTTTTCAAAAAAAATAGGTTAATCTCAACAAATATTATACAACATAAAATTCAAAAATCCCTCTGATCCCAAAATTGGGCACCCAGCTTTTATTCTCTATAACATCCCCATTCCATCATTAGTTAAAATTGCAGCATTAACTTCCACCAAGGGTGACTTGGTTATGGACAGTGACCACCATTATTAACCATAATTCAAGAAGGCAAATTAATCTCATTCACTCAGCAAAGCTTGTTGGTCAGTGAGAGAGAAAAGTTCCTGCCCCTCCCCTTCCCCTCCACCTCACACCACTGTCACGGCTGTGTTTGAAAAAATGTCCGTTCCATTGAGAGTCGTGTTCATATGAACTATAAGCAAGTCCAATACTTTCTCTGCACCATAATGGTAATATTTAATATTGTTTGCAAGACGCACTTGTCACAGTTATTCTTCAACTTACATTAAAACAGAAACCAGGGGAATGTATTCATTGCCTGAATGCTAAATGATCTCATGTGAAGCAAGCAATAAGTGCATTAAGGAAAAGGGTCAATTTTTTAAAAAAAAATTCAGTTGGGACAAATAGGTGTTATTATAATGACAAGGTTTACATTACAATGATCAAACCAGTCTTCAAAGACTGCTACCAATTACTGCACTCTGATTACAAAAGTACATCACACATCCCATTAAATATGTAACCCATGGTAACCCCCAATAGCTTCCATCTTCGCATTGCCTTTCTTAATTGCCAATGGTTTAAAAAAAATGAGGAATTGAAATATTGCTCGAACTCCTTTTTATGATGTCTTATTTTGGAATAAATGATGTCCTAAATGAGGGCATTTCAATTGCTTTGAGACCTTCCTAAAATCATTTTACGGTTTCACTCAATCTCAAAAGCTTTTCGTTCTCCCACCACAGCTGCTGCTGTGAACTCAACAGGATCAAAAAGGCACCAGAAAAAAAAATGATAGATTGTAATAAAGACAATGAATATGCATAAGCAGAAATAGCAGACGTGGCGATGCATTTATCTAAATTTCATCACAGCTGGGTGTCTACCTCAGAACTGTGATTCACCATCTCATAAAATGGAGCCCGCTGCTGATGAAATGTAGAATAAGCTCACCCCATCTCATTTATCTGCTCCTCCCTGATGTACAGCCCACAGACATATTTCAAATTCTAACATTGCTGCGATATGGAAACAATCTTCAATTTAAGAAAATTAAAGACATGCCAACTGAAGTTCAACATCAATTGAATTCAATGTAATGAAAAAGACTGGCAACTCAGGGTCATCTTGCTTTTGAACATGAATATATAACCCCACGCTTCAGAGTTTCCTCCCCTTGGTCCCTATGGATTTTGTAACAGCACACTGAAGACTCATCAAACAGCATTTTTCAGTTAGTGGTGAAGCAAGAGCATTCACCGTTGACCTTGAAGAAAGTTTTCTACAAAGATCTCATGGTCTCTGTGGTTTGGTTTTCCCTTTCCTGTTGGCCCCAGCTCAAGAGGTTCTCCAGGTGTGCAGCAAGCAGAGGAGCAACCATTCACATTGAAGAATTCTCGCACAGCCAAACAGGAAGTTCACTTCGCACTCTTCAACATTTTAACATAAATTTTCAAGCAGGAATAAATGATTTTGATTGAATTGCAATATAAGCTAAAATAAATGGAAACAAACTTATATTATTTCCTAAAATGGTGGACTTATATTATTATTATGGGAAAATTCAACATTCCACAAATATAATTTTAGTTTCTCAGGACCAGTAATTATGAACTTGATGTACAGATAACAACCCAGTTGCACCTTATTGAATAAGGTTTAACTTATTCAAGGGTTTTCATTGTGAGAATAATCGAATAAAAGTGGAAATTCTTGCCAATTCAATTGTCTTCCCACTGATTCAAGTCTGCAGATGCCTCCATCAGTGCGACCTCTAGGAAAGTGTGGAATCACTGACAGCAATTTCTGGATTTCTGTGTCAATCTACGCATGTCCAGACCACAGAAGTTGCAGTCAGTTTCAGTAGAATGATGATGGCAAACGCTGACAAATTTGACGTCATTACTACTGCAAAATCCAGGCCAATATGTTGATCATAAAAAACTTAATGACACCGAAATTCCTCGCGTTTCAGTCAGACTGTCAACATAAGTCGCATCGGTTCCGATGATGCTACCTTCAAAAACAGTTCCTCTGACATGTCCTCCTTCTTCCTTAACCGAGGTTTTCCACCCACGGTCGTTGACAGGGCCCTCAACCGTGTCCGGCCCATCTCCCATACATCCGCATTCAAAGGATCATCCTCCGCCATTTCCGCCAACTCCAGCATGATGCCACCACCAAACACATCTTCCCTTCACCCCCCCTATCGGCATTCCGTAGGGATCGTTCCCTCCGGGACACCCTGGTCCACTCCTTCACCACCCCCTACTCCTCAACCCCCTCCTATGGCACCACCCCATGCCCACGCAAAACATGTAACACCTGCCCCTTCACTTCCTCTCTCTACACCGTCCAAGGGCCCAAACACTCCTTTCAAGTGAAGCAGCATTTCACTTGCATTTCCCCCAACTTAGTCTACTGCATTCGTTGCTCCCAATGCGGTCTCCTCTACATTGGGGAGACCAAACGTAAACTGGACGACCGCTTTGCTGAACACCTGTGGTCTGTCCGCAAGAATGACCCAAACCTCCCTGTCGCTTGCCATTTTAACACTCCACCCTGCTCTCTTGCCCACATGTCTGTCCTTGGCTTGCTGCATTGTTCCAGTGAAGCCCAACGCAAACTGGAGGAACAATACCTCATCTTCCGACTAGGGACTTTACAGCCTTCCGGACTGAATATTGAATTCAACAACTTTAGGTCTTGAGCTCCCTCCTCCATCCCCACCCCCTTTCTGTTTCTTCCCCTTTCCTTTTGTTTTTTCCAATAATTTATATAGATTTTTCTTTTCCCAGCTATTTCCATTATTGTTAAATATTTTTAAATCTTTTATGCTCCCCCCACCCCCACTAGAGCTATACCTTGAGTGCCCTACCATCCATTCTTAATTAGCACATTCGTTTAGATAATATCACCAACTTCAACACCTATGTGTTCTTTTGTTCTGTTGTCTGTGACATCTTTTGATGATCTGCTTCTATCACTGCTTGTTTGTCCCTACAACCACACCAACCCCCTCCACTTCTCTCCCCCCACCCAAACCCCTCCCCCCACACACACCTTAAACCAGCTTATATTTCACCCCTTTCTTGGATTCACTCAGTTCGGTCCAAGGGTCATGAGGACTCGAAACGTCAACTCTTTTCTTCTCCACCGATGCTGCCAGACCTGCTGAGTTTTTCCAGGTAATTCTGTTTTTGTTCTCAACATAAGTCTCGAGTCCAGTGGAAGCAACTGGAAAACTTCTGCGACTGAAGCACACACAGTGCTTAAGAATTTTGGAATTCTCCAGTCAGTCTTGTAAAGGCTGGAACCTCCTCCCGACCATTATAAGGTCGATAATATCAGAAAATAACCTCAGGGCCAGGAACTATCTACACCGGGAATTCCAAGCACACTAAATGAGCCAAGGTCACTTCAAACGAAGGGTGGAGAGGGGGGGGCGGGGGATGGGGGTGGAGGCAAGGAGAGGGGAGCAGTCAGGATCTCTGTTCTGGATTAACAAGCTCCATCCTGCTCATTATGTTAAGTAACCACTTTGTCACCCCTCTTTGAAGCTGACTAAAACAAGTTTATGCAGCCTTTCCTCACTGTTCGCATGCATCTGCTCCCCTTGTCCTTCTAGGTGATAGAGGTCACAGCTTTGAAGGTGCTGTTGAAGGAGCCTTGGTGAGTTGCTGAGATGTATCTTGGAGATGATACACACTACTGTCACTGTGTATCGGTGGTGAAAGATGCAAATGTTTGATGGAGCGAATGCTTCAGGTAGTGAATGGGGTGCCAATCAAGCAGCCGCTTTGTCCTAGAAGGCGTTGAGCTTGTTGAGTGTTTTTGGAGCTGCTCCCAGCCAAAATTGGGGACTATTCCATCACACTCCTGATTTGTGCCTTGGAGATGATGGACAAGCTTTCACAAGTCAAAAGTTGAGTTACTCACTGCAGAATTCCCAGCCTTTGATCTGGTCTCAAAGCCACAGTATTTATATGGTTGGTCCAGTAAGTTTCTGATCACTGTGATCCACATCCCCCACCCCCGCAGGATGTTGATGGCAGATTTCAGCAAGGGTAGTGTCATTTCATGGCAAGGAGAGATGGTTAGATGATCATTCATTGGTGTGGCATGAGCATGAAATGCCACTTATCAGCCAAAACTGCAGATGAAAACCACATTAAATTAGCTCATTAAACAAGTTTTAGTGATTTTGAATTGTCATTTAATCTAGTTGAAAACCAAAGTAATTCAAGAGATTAGTTATCAAATAAATTGGGCTCCTGTTTATTCTATTTCTACCATGTGATAAAAATTAATAGCCTATAATAATTAAAAATGGACTTTTTAATTTTGTGGATATTTCCTCAAAGCAGATTGTCACATACCAGACACTTACAAATGATAAGTATAGCATTTTGTAAGTATGACTATAAAATGTAAATTTCAGCCCGACACTGTTTAGATTCCAAGTTGTATTACTTCAGGAATTGTATTCCCATCATGTTTGAAAAGCTACAATTGGGAATGATCTATATTTGAACTTTTGTTTAGGGGTTTAGGTATCTGATGCCTCAAGGCCTGGATTTTGAAATGGTAGTGATGGCCAACATCAAGCCAATGTGTGCAGGACTGTTGCTGACCTCATCTACTTTGGGAATCTTCCCTCCACAGCCACTAACCCCAACCCTGTACAGCTCATTTCTACTTCCTTCAAAAATCTATAAACAGGACTGCCCTGCTCGACCCATTGTTTTAGGTACTTCCTGCCCCACTGAACTTATTTCTTCCCATCTCGGTTTCATTTTTCTCCCCTTGTCCAGTCTCTTCCTGCGCACATGACTCTTCTGATGCCCTAAGTCATTTCAAGTGTTTCCAGTTTCCTGGCCCTCACTGTTTCCTCTTCACTATGGACACCCGTTTCCTTTACACCTGCATCCCCCACCAGGACAGCCTGTGGGATCTCCACTTCTTCCTCGAACAGAAGCCCAGCCAGTTCCCATCCACCACTACCCTCCTCTGCCTGGCTGAACTTGTTCTCACTCTGAACAACTTCTCCTTCAATTCCATCCACTTCCTCCACAGAAAAGGTGTTGTTATGGGTACGCTCACAGGTCCTAGCTATGTGTGCCTTTTTGTGGAATGTGTGGAACATTCATTATTCTACTCCTACTCAAGCCCCCTTGCTTGTCTCTTTTACCGGGACATTGATGACTGTATCAGTGCTGCCTCCTCCTCCTGCCGTTAATTGGAAAACTTCATTGACTTTGTTTCCAGTTTCCAACCTTCCCTCACCTTAACCTGGTCCATCTCTGACTCTTCCCTTCCCTTCCCTGACTTCCCTGCCTCCATTTCTGGAGATAGGCTATTAAATAATATGTCAAAGCCACCAACTCCTACAGCTACCTTGACTACACTTCCTCACACCCTGCTTCCAGTAAGGACTCCATTCCATTCTCTCAGTTTCTCCATCTCTGATGATGTAGCTTTCCTCATCCGTGCTTCTGATATGTCCTCCTTTTTCCTCAACCGAGGATTTCCACCCAACGTGGTCTCCTCTACACTGGGAAAGCCAAATGGAGAATGGTTGATGGTTTTGAGGAGCACCTCCATTCAGTCTGCAAGCACAACCCCAAACTTCCGGTTGCTTGACATTTCAATTCTCCAGCTTGCCCCCAATTTGACCTTCGTGTCCTTGGCCTGTTGGTGTGTCAATGAAGCTCAGCATAAGCTCAAGGAACACAGCTCATCTTTTGGCTTGGCAATTACAGCCTCCTGGGCTCAACATTGAGTTCAACAACTTAAGTTCATAACTCCTGCCTCAATTTTGTTCTATCTTTTTGTTTGCTAGCTTGTTTCTTTCTGTATCACTTCATGTTGCATTCAGATGATTGTTATATAGCCATTCGTGCCTTATCTGGTCATAATCTTGGTCTCTTTGTTATACCCATTAGCACTCTGCCTTTTGCATCATGAAACCTTTTGTTAGTTAATCTCTTCTGTCCTCAACCCTATTGTAGAAATTCCCTTTTGTTCTCCCTACCCCTCACCCCTTTTACTGGCTTAAGAGCTCTTGGGGCAGAATATTTCCCTCGTCGGGCGAGCATTCCGATGTCATCGTGCACTCGAGCGATATCTCGCTCGGTGGGCACCCGCGAGAGGCGGCAGGGCACCCGCCGACAATCAGGAAGCCCATTAAGGGCCTTAATCAGTCAGTTCAATGTAAGTTTTTGCTGCCCATCCAACCTTGAGGTTGGCAGACAGGTGAATAGGCCCAGCAGCCTTTGCATTTTTTGCAAAACCCCATCCACGGACAGGATGAAGTTTCGACCAGTGATTTAAAAGAAACTTTTAAAACTCATTTTTAACAGGTCTCTGCTCGTGCGACAGAGCCACAAATAAAAATCACTTTACACAATAACGATGGAAAATTAAGGAAAATGTTTTCCTTAATTTTCCATCTTTATTCGTAAAAAGTCTTCAGTCCCCTGAGGCAGACCTGTGTCTTCTGGGAGTTTTCACTGAGTGCACCCATGCGCATGTGCTGACTCCCTTCCCCACCCCGGCAGCGCTGAGCGTTTCACAGCGTGATTCATGCTGGCTGGCTGGTAACCGGCCAGTCAGCATGAAATCGCAGTCAGGGCCCGATCACAGGCGGCAGTCTGTTTCGTGGCCATTCCCAGGCCCGCCGGACAAGATAAAAATCCTGCCCTTACAGCTCTATCTTCCTTCTGTTCTGATGAAAAGTCATCAGCCTGAAACATTAACTCTGTTTCTCTCCGCGCATGTGGAGTATTTCCAACATTTCTTGTTTGCATTTATTTTTATTTGTGCTCCTATTTTAATCCAATCATAATAATTTATTTTGCTATCTGAAAGTTTAGTTCAAAGTGAAAGATATTTATTGCTTTTGACTTCCTGGTTAGTTGTGTGTGTGAATACTTCGATGTGATTGGCTGCTTACCTGCATGCTCACATCGCTGTTGCCGCCTGCCAAGTGGATTTGGGGCTAGATTTAAACTGGTCCTGGGAAAAGGGGACAGAGGCTTTGCTAGACCTTTGTAGCCAGCTTCCTTTGAGGATAGCGGGCAAATCTGGTTACTTTGCCACTAACTGCAAAATCTAGGCCAAAAGATATAATTTCCTGCAAAATAAAGTCAAAAGAACTTTAACAAATCAAATTTATTTCAGGTAAGGCTGTTCTTAACTATGGTTCTATGACGTTTAATACTTTTGAAGTCTAAAAACTTTGTACAGCTCTTTTCTTTGACAGCTTCTATTAGTAATGTTATGATCTTGGTACAGACCAGTGACATTTTTATTATCTTTTATTTGGAAATCCAAAAGCCCAGGCTGTTTGATTCTATCTCGGGGTGTGGCCATCGCTGGCTAGGCCAGCATTTATTGCCCATCCCTAATTGCCCTTGAGAAGGTGGTGGTGAGCTGCCTTCATGAAACGCTGTAGTCCATTTACTGAAAGAATGAAGTCACAAGGTTCGTGGTTTAAACAAAACAAATTTTACTCAACAAAAAACAAAGAGCTTTAATACTAATAACTACACTCTGTTTTAACTAGTCAGTCACGTTAAAGATATTAAAAGTACAATGAACACAGTTACTTATACTCTAAACCAAACATCTTAAATCAAATTTCCTTCTACACCCATTTTACTTACACTATTAAAAACTCAAGTCAGGTGCTTTTCAGAAATTGGAAGATTAACCATTTGATCTGGATACTGCTTTAAAGATTCATATAAGGGTTGAGATTTCTTGGGTCTTCCACTTACTTCCAATGAGGATGTCCCTTCAAATCTTGTCCCAACTGTCCCATGGTTGAAGATTCCCTGTTCAACACAGGTGGTGCCAATGTCTCAAGTCAGAACTCTACTGGTTCTAATATTCTTTAACTCTCGAATCTTGTATTTATTAACTCTCTCTCTCTCTCACCCCTCAGCTTGTATATCCCAGAAGTCAAATTAACTGTTAGTAGAGTCCTTCAGTTAACCAGGTTTGTAAAACCCTTTTAGTGAACACAGAATTTCAACTGAATCCAGCCTAAAAGAAATGTTCCCTCTAGCCAGTTCTAAGACTAAATCCAAACTGCTTGAACACAGGAACTTACTCACCCCTATAATTAAGTTGTGGTTGATCCTATATTCTGCTGTTTATCTTGCAAGCAGCTTGGTCACATAATCAGTTACTGGAAGCAAGCTGCTTTTTGTAACAAATCCTTCAGAGAAACATAGCCCTTAAAAGAACCTTCACCCTAACATAAAACATAGGTTTTTTTTTCCCCAAAAGCACATGGGCCATCAGAGTAAACGGGAACTTTTCAAACAGACTGAGCACAATTAATCGGATAGTACGCCTATTGTAATTACAGGTAAATGCAATGACTGTAGCCATGGCTATTGTCTAATAACTTTGCTTCTTCCTTTCTCTTTTCTCTTGTTTTTATTCCTTGCCACTCAATATATTTCCCCTGCACCACACACCATTTCTTGACCTGGAAAAGTAGGCAGGTGATGTTATATAAGATATCTCCTGGTTCCAGTTATGGCACAGTACATGTGAGTTTTGTGGCAAACCTCATGTGGCATTATCTCTGCTTGGTGCCCACATTCCACTTCACTTTTGGATTCACTACATGAATATAAAGGAAGACTTGCATTTTTATAGTTATTATATATTATTATTATAATTATCATTATTCAATATTCAATAAAATTGTTGTTTTAATACATTACTCAGCATTGTCATTCATTCCTATTACATCCAGAGCATGGCTCCGAACCTAAGTGAGACTCCAAAGGGACTCTCACACCTCCTTGCAATACCACAGGACATTCCAAGGCACTTCATTTTAAATGAAGTACTTTTGAAGTGTAGTCACTGTTGGAATGCAGAAAATATGGCAGCCAATTTGTGCACAGTAAGGTCCCACATACACCGGTGTGACAATAACCAGACAATCTGCTTTTGTGATGTTGATTCAGGGATAAACATTGATCAGAATACCAGCCCTTTAAAATAGCACCATGGGATCTTGTACATCACTCAGAAAGGGCCTCAATTTTAATGTCTCATCTGAAAAACTACACCTTCACCATTGTACTGGAGTGTCAGCCTTGAGTTTTGTACTCAAACCCTGGAGCAGGATTGAACCCCAGCCTACTAACTCAGAGGCAAGAATGCCAGCAACAGAGCCACAACTGACAAACCCAAGAAAGGGATGCATTACTACAGTGCCTAACCACTACTTAGAAACTTCTCCCAGCATTTCAAATGAATTACGTTGAAATGAAATTTTGATAATCATTTTGTACAAAACAAAATCCCACAAGCTAACAATGAGATGAGATCACAAGAGAAAGTTCACAAACTCATTGCACAGCAACAAACTCGAACTCAAAGCTGTTATATACACACTGGATCTCATCCATGCAGAGACCACGATAAGACAACATAACTATAATAATACCTTGATGACTCCAGGCTGCTGTTACAGTGATGGTTTCTGTAAACCTCCCAAATCTGGACCAATAATTCTGTTTTGTGGAAGAAAATTTAAAGGCATAAACAACAACTGTTTTAGCAACATTACTGTCTAATTTTAAACTCATCGAGCAAGTTTCATCTGCAGTTAGGTCTAATCATTGATAATGAAGGACAGTAAGAAAATTAAAATTAATATTTTGTTATAAAAACATGCTGAATTTGGGAAGTTAAAAATTAACACTAAATATCACCAAAAGGTTTAAACAACTTGGTTTGGGGAAAAAATACCAAAAGATTCTGAATTTTGGAGTCAATATTAGGAGGCTATATTGCTGAAAGGAGTCACCATGGAGAGATTTTCACTGAAGTCAAAGGAATAATTAGGCAGAGTGTATAATGTGCCGCCAATCCAATATTCTCCATTTTACACCACCGTTGAGAATTAAACTCCCTTTGAATCAGAACAATTGCTTTTGTCCTATCTGTGGGTGTGGGTGCAGCGCCTACAAATATCACTAGGGCCACAGGAAAAATATTTCCTCCTCCTTTATTGAATATCCCTATCTTTAAATGGGAAATTGATTTCACACAACCTGACAATCTTAAACAGAACATCTACACACGAGGCTGCTGTAATAAGTGAAATATTCATGCTGTGGAGGGGGCCATGAGGTTAGCGGTGAAGTACATTGCTGGGAAAGAGCAAAAGGAGCTTTATTCTTGACCGAGCCCAAGTGGGTTTCACCCAGATTTCATGTAATTAATTTTAACTGCGATCATTTGCACTGAAATGAATAAAGCATTCTTTTATTCTAAAATGCAATTTATCTTCCTAGATATTCTTAACTGTGCCTATTGTACCTGCCATACACTACTGTATTAGTATTAATCCTATTGTACCCCACTGCAGTGATATTAATCTTACTGTGCCCTACCTATTCAAGAAATTGCCAAGTGACTTGAGGGACTGATATTAAACCAGATAAACTTTGAACTATTTCAGATTATTCTTCTCTCCTCAGATTTATCATTCACAACTCTTCCAATAATGAAGCCATCCATGCCAGCTTGCAGCAGGATCTGGACAACATCCACGCTTGAGGTGATTTGTGGCAGGTCAAGTTTGTACCGCATCTAATGATCCTCTCTAGCAAGATCAAACCAGTTATCTCCCCCTGACTTGCAACAGCACCACCATCACCAAGACCTTCATCATCAGCATCTTTGGGTCAGCAAATGACCTGAAGCTTAATTGGACCAGCCATATCAGCACCATGCCAACAAGAGGAGGGCAGAAGCAAGGTATAACGCAGCAAGTGGCTTACCTCCTGGGTCGCTCAAAGCCTCTCCACTACCTACATGACCCAAGCTGGAGGAGTCCAACCACAACAACACTGAAGAATGTCAGCACCACCAAGACAAGAGTTGGCCACTTGAACAACTCCTGGACTTTTTATTCACCTCTTCCCCCACTGCTATATTATAAAACAATTGCCATATTTGCTACAAGATGCACAGCAGCAGCATATTAAGTTTACTAATTTCCCAGTCCTGAGACTCCACACAAAGAAGGCCAAGTAACACGGGAATATCACCACTTCCAACTCTTGATCCAAATCTCACACCAGCCTGATTCAAACACACATTGACATTCCTTTGTTATCACTGTGACAAAATCCTGAAATTCTCCTCGTAACACCTATTTGAGGACACCTTCAAGAAGAAGGCTCATCATTACCACCTTCTCACAGCAACTAGGCCTTGGCAACAGATGGAACCATACCAATGTTGCCCACAGCCTGGGAACAAATAAAAAATAATAGCAATTAAAACGCTGTGCCCTAAGATAGGAGAAATGTCTAAACCTTCCATCCAGCATGTAATTATGCATTAGTTTAAATGGTCTCTTTTTGCTAGCATTACAGATGCTAAATAAAACATATTAATGTATTGTTCAGCTTGCTATCAGCGTTGGATAGCTCACCTGACAAAGTGATATTCTCATGCACATCCTCAGAGCAGTTTAGAGGGTCAGGCATCAGGAAACAATGTCTCGCAACTTGATTTATTTTTTGCTCATCCTCTCCTGAAGGCTTTAAGTCCTTGCTGAGGCACAGTTCCAGAGGCAGTGGTCATAGTCTGCCACCTCACAAATGGCCATTAGTTTTTATGAATAAAAAAACAGGCATACTACGGCACTAGTGCCACTGCAATTACTTTCACATGGAAACAACAATGTAAATATTAAAGAAGTGTAATAGGGGAGTACATTTCATTGAAACCAGCCCTGTATAGTTTCTGATTTTGTTCCTGGCACAAAGCTTCTTTATGTTTCATCTGCAAGTCAAAAGAGACCACAAGTGACTGCTGAGATTAAATAGAAAAATGGAACTTTAATTGACATTCAGTTGTTTTTGCAGTTCAAAACCTATTCATAGAAAATGTTGAGACTTCTACATTACATGGGCATATCTGCAAAATTTATGAGCCTGTTTAAATATTTGCATTTGCTTCATCACACACATTTCATGTCAAGGGAGGATTACACTGAATTACAATTAGACACATCTAATTGGCCCTGGTCATAGTCACAAGTGGCCATCATTTGTGTAAATGAGAAAAATAGAGATTTTATGATATTGCTGGCAGTGAACACCATCAGATTATTCAACCATGGCACACATGACAATTTAGGACTGATCTGATGTTCACTTCCTGTAGGTGTTCCTGGATAACTATATAAAACTGACCCCAACCCAATTGCACTGAAACCATTTGATAACAACACAAATCAGGAACTGAACCCTGGACCTTCATACCCTTAATAAAATTCAGCGTAATACATCCTTGAAAGGATATGAGTGTGATAAATCAATTACATAGGTGCATATAAGATACAGTTAAGTCTTCATTAAACTGCAGAGTAAAATGATGCCAACAGCATGGGTTCAATCCCCATACCAGCTGTGGTAGTTCATGGAGGCCCTGCCTCCTCACCTTGCCCCACGCTTGCAGAGTGGTACCCCTCAAGCTACAAGCAGCCAAAAATGTCTCTCTGATGGAGAGAGATGCCTGTGGTCCTTTGAGACTATGATGAGTTGCATGCATACTGCAGAACAAAGAAGTCTCAACAAGCTGGCTAAGAGAAATGCCGTGAAATCTAGAAATCTTTGCGTTTTCTATGAAGCTTTTGAACTACGAAAGTAACTAACTGGGAGTCAAAGTTCATTTTTTCTATAAAGTCTCATCCAAAGATTTGCAGTCGCTAGTGGATATTATGACTCGCAGATAAGACACAAAGAAGCTTTCTGCCAGAAATAAAATCAGAAACTAGATTGCTTCATCTTGCCAGTACACCTGGAATAGAAATACAGGGCTGGTTTCAATTAGATGTACTCTTCCACTACATATAATTGTTTCTCTCTGAAAGTAATTGAACAATTTCAGTTGTGTCCAAGAATTCCCCCAACTAAATCAAAGGTCAGCCAATCACAATTTCAACAAATCAAACTCCACAAACCACTGTCTCTTTATCATTATCATCAGCAGCAATCCTTCATGGGCGTTGATGGAGGATGATTCTTTGTTGCAGATGGCTGGATTTAAGTGAGATGTCAGTATTGGCTATGGTATTAACATTAGCCTGGTGTAGGCTCTCTGACAGTGAGTCCAGTAGAAATGGTGGTGGGTTGTTGACTTGAACAACTGCCTCTCTGTCCATCTCTCTTGCCCTTCTTTCTCATGGTTTCTCTCTCCCTTGTTGGTTTGAAGGCCTTGACATCTTTGTTGATGATGAATCACCATTTTGGTTGAAATTAGGCAACAGCTTCCCATCTGTTGATATTAAATAGAGGAAACCCTCAAGGAGGCTTTGAGATTGTCTTGGAAATGTTTCCTTTCACCTCCGTGTGGTGTAACTCTTAAAAAAAGCACCTGTTTGGGCTGTCTTCAATCTCTTCAATTAACCAATTAGACCCCAATATAATTTCTGATTATTACTTAAAAATCTGGTATACAGCAACCACTATAGTTCCTCAACCATCCCCAAATACTTCGAAATATAAGCTTATTAACAGAACAAACAAATAAAAATGTAAATCCCATAAATGCTCCCATCACATTTTTCAATCATTCTGATATCAAGTGCTATGCTAGAGCTTTAATTCATGATGTGTCCTGCTTCATTATCAGATGGTATTAACCCCCTCAGCACTTCAGGAACCAGCCCGCCTCAGGACCAACATCTTTAGCCCTGATATGAAGCCTGTGTGCTTGTGGACAACAGACAGAAAGCAAGAAGCTTCCAGTGCGACACCTGGCAGCTCGATTACCTCACACTCCTGCATGACTCCAGCCTCATTTCTAAAGTTTCAATCAAGCTCAGTCTGCTCTCATTTTCAGAGGTTTCTAATTCCTGCATCAATGTTAGCCAGACGGACCCCCTCACCACCCCCAGCCTCAGCCTCACCCCAAGGCACAGACTCAATCAGGTCCAGACACTGCTGGGTTCTGCAGTGTTAAAGAACATCAATAAATGGTGCAGCGACTCTCAAAGAGTAACATTAATTCTTAACCTCTTTTTCAGTAACTGTAAAATCTGCCACTGAAATAAATGTCACAAACTGTCTAATTAACACATCATAATTCCAAAGACTCAATTAACTACGGAGGACTTCAAATAATTTATAACCTAGAACACTGGCCAAACAAATGGTCTACAAAAAATTCACAAAGCCTAATATGGTACAATAATTCCAGCGAAAATAATAATTTGGAAAATTCCAACACACATTAGAATTCTGTAACATTAGACATAAAGATAAGCAGCAAATTAACAGTGACAGTGGTTCAATGAAGATTTAGAACTAAAGTCCATGTTGTTTTAACTCCCAAAGCACCTTAAGTAACACAGATGTCAGTGAGAAAGAGAAAGAGAGAGAGAGGCATTCAGAGGGGAATGGAGAGAAATGGAAAACAGGCCTTGGAATCAGAGAGGTGTTATTTCAGGAATTAGAGGTCAAAACAAGGGGAGAAACAGTTACAGGGTAAAGAAAGTTTTTGGAAATCCTGTAGAAGCTCACCTAGTTAACATAATTCATTGAGACAGTTGACACGAGTTCCTCAAAACTTTATAAGCATCTCTAATTAAATGAATTGCTATGATAAATGTACAAATTAGACCACATTACATTTCCAGCCTATAGACAGAAACATAAATTAGCTTCTGCAGTGATGGAAACTTAATAATGATTAACTCACCATCACAAGCTCTGGCATGAAGATGTAGGAACCCAAAAAACTTGCCTAAACTAGAAGCCTTGTAACTCTTTTGAGTACAAACACATTTCCATCTGTTTCAGATGAAGTTACATTGTTTCATAGTTAGCTACTGTGAGATTTGAACTCTTGATACTCTTTTGAGTAAACCTGTTTCCATCTGTTTCAGATGAAGTTACATTGTTTCATAGTTTGCCATTGTGAGATTTGAACTCTTGATCTTGGGGTTATAAACCCAGTACCATAACCACTTGGCTATTTAGGCCAAGCCCCTAGAAGCCTTGTAGTTATATTGCAATTGAACACTGTTAAATTAGAATGTCATTATACTGCCACTTTAGTTTCATTACAAAGCAGTCTGAGGCACACATGATACAATATGTAACAGCATGTCTCTTGTGTCAGGTCATGACCTGATATTCCTGTGCATTTAAGTTAAGCAATGTAGCACATCCTTTCCAAAAGGGCATCTCACACTGTGGTAAGTGCTTTCTGGCCAGATTTTGAGCTTGTCTCGGAACACTTGGGAGCTTTTAAAACTTTTGCTTGGAAGGATATTTCTCCCATCTCTGCCATAACTTTAACAGTGACCAAAGCAATAGAGCCCTGCATATCTATCAAGCCACACATACAAAGAGTTACAGACCCACTGCACCTTGTTCCCAGTCAGCCTGAGGTCAGCATAACACAGACCTGCCTATGTGTAATACAGGGTGACTACCAGTCCCAGGTTAGTGTTGTGGTATTACTGCAACTTTAAATAACGTGAAGCATTGTGTTCCCTCTGTTCTAAGTGAACAATTGTAACCCTCCAAACATGGCATTCCAAATAAGAAGAGCATTATGGAAAGAACTTTTCTCTAAATACATGATGTGAACAATTGGAGAACTAGCTTCAGCCTCAATTGCATTGCATCCTTTGATAAACCATTAAACAGCGGCATTTATTTTTGCAATGTGTTTCTCATCAACAGTGTTTATTCTTGCTAATAAGCGGCTAATTTCTTTATTCTTCTTTAATTCATAACAGTCCAATCCCAGCATGAAGTTACAATATATAGCAGTGCATTCTATGGAGAATGTAGCTTCTGTGGAATACACGGGACATCTCTTTCATATCTGTTTACTAATTCTATTACTAACTGAAACAGCAAAAAAAAATCCAGCAAGTAATTCAACAACTTTTCCACCAAATTCTGCACATTTGCTCGAGAAAGTGACGTGAAAATGAGATAGTAAACATTTCTTTATTTGGATGGAAACGAACAGGCAGAGTTGAATTTTCCAGAGGCACAAAATGTATTGTGTATGTACAGCAAGAGATGATGGTAGTGGTGATATTATTTGTATATACAACTGTTAGCTAGACCATTGCCATTGGCTGTTTTCTACACATTACAAAACAATACCACTGCCAGCTATAAATAAGAGTTGGTAAGAAAATATTAAGGAATGAGTCTGTGATAAAGACTCTTAATGAATATCTCCAATTAAGGGCATTTGATTAATGATTAGAATTCTTTGTCTATAAACACCCTTGACCTCACTATGTTCTTGGACTTCAGCCATTACTTTTATATCTACTCTATTGTTTAAGCTGTCTCCAGGAGTTCCTGACAAACCATTTACTTTGTTTCCTTTCAGTAATCACTATGAAGTCCCAGCCTATCCAAGATTTAAATGCAGTTTCCTGTAGGATTCAAGAAAGAAATCATTTTGATGGGCGATCCCTCTCTCATCTTTAGCCTCCAACTTTCTCTCCTAGTGCTGTAACATTTCCTTTTCTGTTTGAAGTGATATTATTGTGGTCTCATGTGTGCCAGCTTGGCTGAGTTGATGGCACTCCTCTACTTCAGATCATTGTGGGTTTAAGATTACTTCCAGGGCTTCAGTCAGGGTGACCAACTGTCCCGTATTTTAAGGGATTATCCCTTAATTTGACTTTTACCTCATGTCCCCTTTTTTCCTGTATATCAACAACAGTCTATGGGAGACTGAGCTTAGCCGTGTCAGCTGAGTGATTTGAGTGAGACTGCAAGTCTGTGAGTCTGCCAGCAGAGACATAATAATGTTGGGACTCCGCAAGATAAGATGGAAGCTTTGGTTGTTTTAAACCACCACCAGCCCCCACCCCCTACCACACCCTTACAGTCACCAGCAACACCACCCCTGCTCCACACCAACCTCCCATCTCCCCCCTTTATTGGTGACCAGCACCATGCCCCTAGCCAGTCCCACAGTCAAAGTGTCCCTTATTTCATTTCACAAGAGTTGGTCATCCTAACTTCAGCATAGGTTCAGATGACATTCCAGTACAGTACCGAACAAATTCTGCATTCAATGTGCTATCCTTCAGATATTAAACCTAGGGCAATGTCTGCCCCTTGAGTTGGAGATTACCAATGGCACCATTTGAGGAAGTGTAGAAAGTTGTCTTCATGTTCTCTTTCATTTACCATTACCCAAAATAAATCAAATAGTCATTCACCGCACTGTAAAATTATGGGATCTTGCTGTGCACAAATAGCTGTTGTGTTTGACTATAGTAAAATTCATTACATATGAAATGATATGATGCTATATAAATAGAGATTAGGGTTTTTCTAAACCCTAAATGGTTTATTTTCAGCTATACATTATGATCCTATACTCTACATGCTCAAAATCACGACCAAAACCATGAAACATCTTCTTTACAATTTTTGAATCCAGTTTTGGTTGCATCAATTAATACAACAGGATTTATCACCTCCTTTATTTCTTTCAGTTTTGTTCTACATTGTGCTACTTGGAAGCTCAAATCGGCCTGACAATCAAAAAGAAAAATTAAAGTTTATGAGAGCACTAAATGAGTCCAGTAAGAAACTGTCCTATTGTACTTTGATCTTTTTACACCTTTAAATCCTTCCATGGCCTCTCCTCATTGATTCAACAACCTCTCCCAGCCACACAACTCTGCAGACAAACTATTTCCTCTGCTGGGGAAGTCAAGGACATAATTTTAAGAGGAAAGCTTGGCAATTCAGAAATGAATAATAGGGGTTGGTGTGGGCAGGGGGAAGGAATCTGGAACTCTCCCTCCCTAAAGGGGATGCAGAGACAATTAGAACTTTCAATAATGGGATTGATAATATTTAAGAGGTCAGGGTATCAAAGGACATGGAGCAAAAGCAAGTGAATGCAGTTGAGTTGCAGAACAGCCATGATCAAACACAATGGCATTGGCTTGAGGGGCTGAATGGCCTACTCCAGTTCCTAATCCTCTTATGTCCCCACAACGATCCTGCTCTAGTACCAAATTAGTCCTTGTTCCCCATACTTGTCTGCTTCTCTATTGGCCACCGGCCATTCCATCAGTATCCCCATGTCCTCTGGAACTCCATCTCTCAGCATCCCATCTTTGCCCCCTTAACTCCCTGCCCGAAAATCCTCTTGAAGACCCATCTCTTCAACTACACTGCAGCCCCAATTACTTTGCTTGTTGTTTCCCCCATTTCACCTGCCCTGTAAAGAGACATCTGTACCCGAGGGGCAGGAGAGGAGGTAAATTGCTTGTTAATTTCAGTTGAAAAAGCTGGGTTGAATTTCATTCTATCTAACCGGCTTTTCACAATATAACTCCAGACTGGAAAAGGCGGGGTAGGGGGGGATAGCTGAAGGACTGGGATTAAATCTGTCACACTGTTCACTGCAGAAATCTTACAAGATTCTAGATTCAATTGATTCCACTGTAGACAATTCTAACAAAAATGCGGCAAGAAGCTGTTTAACAAGTAACTTTTGAGCCGCCAAGATGAGACTTGAGCACACTGTCAACAGCCGAACTATTCCAGTTAGTATTGTCTATTCAATAGTGTTGTATATACTTCACGTTTCAAAGACTTATCTTATACGACATTATAATCATTTTTTTTAAGAATTAAAGATTTTTTAAATAGCTATTCATCTTGCGGATGTTCAAAATAATAACAACATGCAGTTCAGGTGAGCAGAAAGTTAGTCCCAGAGATAACCCTGGGAGGATTTGCAAAGAGAAATTCGCTCTCAGGTTTTGAATCAGGTCGCGATTAATACGGATTTTAAATAAGCATTTCTATGAATGGATGAGATACTTCGCCAGCCTTTGGCTTGCGTTAGGTACCATATATCAGACTGATGTTAGGTACCATATTATCAGACTGATGTTGGGTACCATATATCAGACTGATGAATATACTTCTCCCTTAAGCAAGCGGCAAATAATGAGAAACTACCCAGCTACAGGCGGAGCCCAGGACACTCACAGTGAGTCGGTCGGAGGGTGGTTGATTCCATGGAATGTAAACGCCCTGAGCAAGAAATAAAGGAAATCATAAAACCTGCACTGTCAATAACTTCTTAAACACAAAGTGAACCAACTCCCTGCTGCGGGTTCTTTCATTCTCATTCCGATTGTAGAACAGAAGCAAACTGTGACTAAACGGAGTTAAAAAAGTAAAAAGTCTAGCCGGGGGGTGGGGGGGGGGTGTTGTTCAGGATGATAGTTCGACCTGAATTCAGTTTAAAGAAATCAGTCTGGCGGATATCCACATTGCACTGCCCGAGGAGCCTGTGTGTGTTTGTAAATGTGTGAGTGAGAGTGAATATGTGCGAGTGAGCGTGTGTGTGGAATGTGTGTGTGTGTGTGTGTGTGTTTGTATGTGTCTGTGTGTATGTGTGTGTCTGTAAGTGTGTGTGTGTGGAGTGAGTGTGTTTGTGTGTGTGGCGTGAGTGTGTATGTGTGTGTGTGGAGTGAGTGTGTGTTTGTAAGTGTGAGTGTATGTTTGTATATGTGTGTGTATGTATGTGGGGTGTGTGTTTGTAAGCATGTGTGGAGTGTGTGTATATGTGTGTGTGGAGTGTGTGTTTGTATATGTGTGTGTATGTATGTGGGGTGTGTGTTTGTAAGCATGTGTGGAGTGTGTGTATGTGTGTGTGTGGAGTGTGTGTTTGTATATGTGTGTATGTATGTGGGGTGTGTGTTTGTAAGCGTGTGTGGAGTGTGTGTATGTGTGTGTGTGTGGAGTGTGTGTTTTGTACATATGTGTGTATGTGTGTGTGTGGAGTGTGTGTTTGTATATGTGTGTATGTATGTGGGGTGTGTGTTTGTAAGCGTGTGTGGAGTGTGTGTATGTGTGTGTGTGTGGAGTGTGTGTTTTGTACATATGTGTGTATGTGTGTGTGTGGAGTGTGTGTGTGTTTGTAAGTGTGAGTGTGTTTGTGCCTAGACGTGTGCGGACTAGCGTTAGAATTATGAGAGAGACTTAAATGCAAAAACACAAAGCTCCCTTTTATTCTGAACTCAATGTCACATTTCATAAATAATACGGCGGAACACGAACAGGCCACATGGTCGCTGTACAGCCACCCTACCCAGGTGGACAGTTAGACTTTTTGCCTGCGGTTGCCTCTGCACAGGATCTTTTTGAAAGCTTTCCTGAAGTCGTGATTGAAGATGGTGTAAATGACCGGGTTGACGGAGCTGTTACAGTAACCGAACCAGAAGAAGAATTTGAAAAGTCTCTCGGGGACGAGGCAGAGCTCGGGGCAGATGGCGCTCAGGGAGTAGGTGAAGAAGAACGGGAACCAGCAGATTACAAAGACTCCGATTACCACCGACAGGACGAAGGTGAACCTTTTCTCCCGGTTCTGGCGACCCTTCCAGCGGCCTCCGTGGGAAGTGTCTCCGTTCTCAGCTTTGACCAGGCTGCTCACCACTTTGCCCTGGACGGACTTGACTTTCCCCGTGGCCTTGAGGGGCTGGGGTTTCCTCTTTTTCGCCTTACAGTGACTCTCCTGGTGTTCGGAGGACGAGGACTCCTCCACGCCGAAGCCGTTCGCCTCCGCCGCCCGGGCGCCGTTCTGCTCGCCGTTCACCGCCTTGGGAGGCTCCTTCTGGCGGACCCCGTTGTGCTTGTGGTCCGGCTCCGTCTTCCTGCCCGGCGGCTGCCTGGTTCTCGATTTGGCGATCTGGTAAATCCGGACATAAACCAGGATCATGATGATACAGGGGGCGAAGAAGGAGCCGATGCAGGAGGAGATGATGTACCAGACCTCGTTGTTAATCTCACACTCGGGCTTTCCCTGTGAGTCCGGCTTGTTCCCATTGGTGATGAGGGGAGGGAAGGAGATCACAGCAGCGATCACCCACACGATCACGATGATGCACTTGATCCTTTTGGGAGTTCTCTTCAAGTTATACTCGATAGCCTGGGTGATGGACCAGTATCTGTCCAGGCTGATGGCACAGAGATGCGCAATGGAAGCCGTGCAGAACAGGACGTCCAGGGCCAAGTGGATCTCGCACCAAACTCTCCCAAAGTACCAGTAACCCATCAGTTCCTTGGCCAGGGAGAAGGGCATCACCAGGGTAGCAACCAGGATGTCCGCCGCGGCCAGAGACACCAGGAAGAGGTTCTGGGGAGCCCTCAGCCCCCGGCTGGTGAACACAGCGATGACAACCAGCACGTTGCCGAAGATGGTGACCATCATGATGAGGCCGACCACCGAGGTGAGCGCCACGGCCGCCTGGACGGAGTAGCCCTGACCATCCTGGGAGTCCGAGCCGTTACAGCTCCCGTTACAGCCACTGCCTGCCGGCTCCTCCAGCATGGTCCCTATCACCAATCCATCGCTCCCCAGCCGCCACTGGTACATCAACCGCTCACCATCTGACACCTACACACACAGTCTGCACGGTCCATCACTTGGGAGATCAGCCCAGCTGACACCTGAGGCTGAAGGAGGAGGAAATCTCGGCAGGGGGACACTCCCTGTGTGTGTGTTTCCCTGGCTGGAGGATGGGGCGCTGGCAATCCGCCTTTCACTGAGAAACTGCCGTGGAGAGCTGGGGGTGGGGGGTGTAGGGGTGGGTTGGGGGGGTTGGTGGGGGGGTGCGGTGGGTGTGGGGGTAGAGGTACAGCCCCTTGTGATGGGAGGAGCAAGAGAGCAGCCGGCACTTTCCCGAGTGCTCCAAGTCCGGGAGAGGCGGTTCACACAAAGCCCGGTCTCTCCTGCTCCCGTCCAGCTCCCCCCCCTTTTTATAGTCCCAGCATCCAGTGATGTGTTACCGGGCAGAGATCGTCATGGTCACCACGTGTCTTCCTCGGCCGCCTTCAAAATGCGGAAAGTGGGGGTGTGGGGGGGAGGGACTCTGCTACCTGAGAGAGAGCCATTCAGCGGCCGTCTCCACCTCCGACAAGCTGTTACCTTCCCAACATTTAGACCTGGATTTCCAGCTGGATGTCTCGTTTGGTGAACCAGACGCGCGTCACGTTCGTCTCCAATAGTCAGAGCAGCGTTTCAATTTTATTAGGCGGTGCAGGGGGAGCAGGGTTTTGTTGAAGGTCCGATACCGCCTTATTGGGAGGGAAGGGGGAGGGGGAGGGCAAGGGGAGGTTTTGCTCTACCTGTAACTCCGGGAGTGCGGGTTTGCTGCGGTTAGTCTCTCTGTTACTTCAGGCTGTGTCGATATCGTGAATGAAGTGAAAAGTGAAACGCGGTCAATGTACAATAGCATCAAGAGTTTCTAACAGGACAGATGCTTTCTCTATGAAACGCCGCCGAGTCTATGTAACAACTTTCAGATAACACAATTCTGGGTAACTGTGTCTGTGGCAATCCTGGCGATTCTATATGAGAGAAATTGACTGTACGCAAGTCCCTAACATAACCCATCTAAAGCAGTATTGGAGTGAATCAGTAACACTTTATTAAGTCTGCATCCAGTTCACAATACAAACTGAGTTTATATAATGGCAAGGCTGTAGTGAGCAACTCACACAAGCCAACTGAATCGTAAATTGCTAAAAAGGCTATCCTCATATTGACTGTAAGAATACGGTAGCATTATAGAATTCGCAATGGATCTGTAACATTGTCCGGGATCCATATAGTGAGCCTATCGCAATGCTACCTTAATGGCACTAAAATAAATCTACAACAGTCCTGTTGAAGGGTCATACGGACTCGGAACGTTAACTCTCCATAGATGCTATCACAGCGGATGAGTGTTTTCCAGCATTTTCTGTTTTTGTTTCAGATTTCCAGCATCTGAAGTATTTTGCTTTTGTCCTGTTGATTCGTCCGGATTTCACTCACGGCGAGTCTGCCATTTCTGATATAGTTCTGATATTAGATATTTCATTCTTCACGTTCTCGCTCCCGAAAAAAAAGTCAAAATAGACACAATCGGGAGTTAATTGTTGAAGGAAGTGTCTGTAAATTGCCAATTGTAATATCCCTGTCCTTGCCCTTGGAAAGAAGCCAAACTGAGAAAGGCCAATAGGAAATGGCTGTCTCTCTCTCTCTCTCTGCTTTCTAACACTTTTTGACTGGTGGAAGTGTTGTTAAACTAGGATGGGTATACAAGACTGTTTTGTCTACCCGTTAGTCTCTCATGATGTTGCTTCTGTGGATTCATTAACTTCAGATGAGGTGGGATTAGATTTTGGGTAAGGAATAATGTGTAGGCAGCCGAACTCCCACTCTAAAGTCATACATTCTGTCCTTGTTGATGTTTACATTAGGAACTTTTATGTCCACATTGATATTGGGAATGCCCCACATATACCTGTCACCCTGTAATTACCCCCTCCCGCTGCCATTGCATTGATGAGACAGTGTAATTATAACGTAGTAACTTTGTTAATATGTTAATGAATCTTTGATAACGATCTAATTAACATAATTAATGTATAAAGCCACCAGTGGGGGTAAAGGACATTATAGAAATGCATATACTGAATCTAAAAGAACCTAGATAGTGAGTCTGAAGAATGCTTTGTAAAATATCTAACAGGTTAGTATTCTAAACAGTGAATTTGAAAATGTTATCATCCACGCAGAGTTAAGTAAAATAATGCAAAGTCAGTTCCCCTGTAACAGTCCAGTCAATCGGTACAGTGAGTTATTAGAGAGGCATAATGCATCTAGAAGTACCCTATAAGTAACTAGTGATTGTAGTAAATGTTTATGCTCTAGTGTAATGGGTGGATTTGTGAATGTTGTATTAACAGTGAAACCTATACAGCGAATCTGTGTATCAGCTGCATGTTTTGTACTGTGTATGGTGTGTACTGTATATGATAAGTGCTGTGTATGGTATGAAGTGGTACACTGTGTGTGCTGTGTATGGTATGAAGTGGTACACTCTGTGTGCTGTGTATGGTATGAAATGGTACACTCTGTGTGCTGTGTATGGCATGAAGTGGTACACTGTGTGTGCTGTGTATGGTATGAAATGGTACACTGTGTGCTGTGTATGGTATGAAATGATACACTGTGTGCTGTGTATGGTATGAAATGATACACTGTGTGCTGTGTATGGTATGATGTGGTACACTGTGTGTGCTGTGTATGGTATGAAATGGTACACTCTGTGTGCTGTGTATGGCATGAAGTGGTACACTGTGTGTGCTGTGTATGGTATGAAATGGTACACTGTGTGCTGTGTATGGTATGAAATGATACACTGTGCTGTGTATGGTATGAAGTGGTACACTGTGTGTGCTGTGTATGGTATGAAACGGTACACTGTGTGTGCTGTGTATGGTATGAAGTGGTACACTGTGTGTGCTGTGTATGGTATGTAATATGGACCATGGAGTAGAAACGCTGCACTAAACCAATGAATGAGTTCAAACACTGGAACATTGTGAGAACAGGTTAGAAACTGGATTTGACAGCGATGAATGCTTCTCGCAGCTTCCTGTATAACTGGTAATGATAACATGAAAATATCAAACTAGAATAAGTAAACCTGTGTACACATTACAGATAACGTGTGGTTGTACTTACTTCATTAGCAATCTCGCAATGGATTATATAACTTGGAGCAGGTGCTTCAATCGCAACCCAATCCAGATGGTAACCGTGGCCATTATATGGACACTGACACTAGAGCCTAATCCCCCATCCAGCCTCGACATTAACCCCAGAGGCTAATCCAGACACTAACTCCAGACATTAACCACAGTTGCTAGCCAGAGACAACGGGTCGTTGAGAGGCTCCAGACACTAATCCCACACACCAACTCCCCCAGCACCTCCACACACTCGTTCCAGACACAAGCTCCAGACTATTAACCCCAAACACAAACTCCAGGGCATGAGCTCCAGACACTAACTCCAGCCCTAAACAGATAGATGGAAGAGTTGCCATTGGCTTCTGGGGGTAGCGCCTGTTGTGTTACTGCGTTTCAATCGTTGGAATTAGTTTTAGACCCGGTCCGGGCTGGTGAAATGTAAACCGACGAGACAGAAGAAATTTTGATCTGAGTAACCAAACAGCGAATTGAATCCATTCGTGGCAGCCGGGACGTGGGAGGTTTGCTCCGGAACTTCGACATCCGAGCCACCAGCCCCAGTAAACCAAGATCCGACTCCCAGCCCGGGTCCCACAGCCTCAAACACAAGGAGGCGCCGCCCTATGCGGGAGAAAATCATCAGCGACACCCAGAATAGAGGAGCCGTCGCCCCCAAACTGAAGGCCTGAGGCCCGGGGCGGTCACCGCCGCCTCCCTGTGAGTTGTCACGTGGAGCCACTGGGTCAGGTTATTTACACAGTGAACCCTCTCTATAATCCGGTTTAATTGTGGCTGGTTATTTGCACAGTGAGTGATCTCTCTATAATCCGGTTTAATTGTGGCTGGTTATTTGCACAGTGAGTGATCTCTCTATAATTCGGTTTAATTGTGGCTGGTTTGCACAGTGAACCCTCAATAATCCGGTTTAATTGTGTCAGGCATGCACAGTGAGTGATCTCTCTATAATCCGGTTTAATTGTGGCTGGTTATTTGCACAGTGAGTGATCTCTCTATAATGCGGTTTAATTGTGGCTGGTTATTTGCACAGTGAGTGATCTCTCTATAATCCGGTTTAATTGTGGCTGGTTATTTGCACAGTGAGTGATCTCTCTATAATGCGGTTTAATTGTGGCTGGTTATTTGCACAGTGAGTGATCTCTCTATAATTCGGTTTAATTGTGGCTGGTTTGCACAGTGAACCCTCAATAATCCGGTTTAATTGTGTCAGGCATGCACAGTGAGTGATCTCTCTATAATCCAGTTTAATTGTGGCTGGTTATTTGCACAGTGAGTGATCTCTCTATAATCCGGTTTAGTTTTGGCTGGTTATTTGCACAGTGAGTGATCTCTCTATAACGCGGTTTAATTGTGGCTGGTTATTTGCACGGTGAGTGATCTCTCTATAACGCGGTTTAATTGTGGCTGGTTATTTGCACGGTGAGTGATCTCTATATAATGCGGTTTAATTGTGGCTGGTTATTTGCACGGTGAGTGATCTCTCTATAACGCGGTTTAATTGTGGCTGGTTATTTGCACGGTGAGTGATCTCTCTATAACGCGGTTTAATTGTGGCTGGTTATTTGCACGGTGAGTGATCTCTATATAATGCGGTTTAATTGTGGCTGGTTATTTGCACGGTGAGTGATCTCTCTATAATGCGGTTTAATTGTGGCTGGTTATTTGCACGGTGAGTGATCTCTCTATAATCCGGTTTAATTGTGGCTGGTTATTTGCACGGTGAGTGATCTCTCTATAATCCGGTTTAATTGTGGCTGGTTATTTGCACGGTGAGTGATCTCTCTATAATCCGGTTTAATTGTGGCTGGTTATTTGCACGGTGAGTGATCTCTCTATAATCCGGTTTAATTGTGGCTGGTTATTTGCACGGTGAGTGATCTCTCTATAATCCGGTTTAATTGTGGCTGGTTATTTGCACGGTGAGTGATCTCTCTATAATCCGGTTTAATTGTGGCTGGTTATTTGCACGATGAGTGATCTCTCTATAATCCGGTTTAATTGTGGCTGGTTATTTGCACGGTGAGTGATCTCTCTATAATCCGGTTTAATTGTGGCTGGTTATTTGCACGATGAGTGATCTCTCTATAATCCGGTTTAATTGTGGCTGGTTATTTGCACAGTTAGTGATCTCTCTATAATCCGGTTTAATTGTGGCTGGTTATTTGCACAGTTAGTGATCTCTCTATAATCCGGTTTAATTGTGGCTGGTTATTTGCACGATGAGTGATCTCTCTATAATCCGGTTTAATTGTGGCTGGTTATTTGCACAGTTAGTGATCTCTCTATAATCCGGTTTAATTGTGGCTGGTTGGTCCCTGCGACTCCAGCAGTGGAAGAGGGCGAAAAACCTTATTTTTGTTCATCCCAATTGATTGATCCTGTTGCCAGTAAACGGGGGAAGAGATTATTTCAGCATGTTGCTTCCGAGCATTGCGTGTGTAGGATTGTTGGGTGGGTGGTGGTGGTGTGGGTGGGCGGGGGGGGGGGGGGGGTGGGCAGGGGATCTTATTATTCTTGCAGTAATTACTTCTAGATGGTACCGATGAAGCAACACCGCGTGGAGCGGGGTTTTCAGCACCGTGGACAGAGCGAGCGGCTGCTGCCACCGAACGACAAACAGCAGCATTACAGACCGAGGCTGGGAGCGGCCGAGTGCCATCTACCGGACACACTGTTCAACAGCACCCTCTACGCCAATAACACACCAACAAGTTGCTGCGGATAAACGACGCAAGCTGCATTCTGTTTCCTTTTTATTATTTTTTTAAAAAATAAAACAAGTACAACCAGAAACTTTAAAGTCGAAAATATCCCACAGGCTACAAGTACAACGCAAATAACAATAGGTGACAAATGATATAAATCCTGTGAGTTAAAAGGCATTGGATGTGTTTAATTCTATTAAGGCAGTTGGACGGGTTAATATCACTGCGGTAAACGAGATTTTAGCTTAAGGAGGATAAATGGGTGTTTTATTTTCGGGGACATTCTGTTATTACAGCCTTTAAAATGTTTGATTTCCTGGAAAATAGTCTTAATTCAACTAAATAAATTACAAGGTAGCGAAGGCTGAGCAAAAGCTTTTGTTTCAATTAAGAGACTCGCTGTCTCCTGGAATCAGTTTCATTTCAAATCACTTTTACACAGAGAGAGAGAAAAAAAAACAGCAGGTGAAAATATCCCGGGGCGGTTCAATATTCTCAGCACCTCTGCTGCTACTGAGCTGCTGCACCGGCTGGAAAATACACCCATCTACCGATACGAGTCGAATTGGACAGCTCTGTCAAAGAGCCGACACTGGTAAGATGGGCCGAATGGCTTCCTGCTGTGCTGTTAGATTCTATCATTCTAAATCAACACAGCTGCAGCCCGTCACGGACTAACAAACGACAAATCAGTGCATTCAATGCCAGGCCTAGGAGCTGCAAAGTGGAAGTGGTGAAGGGTGGGCAGAAAATTCAGTAGGAGAGGCACATCTGCCAACTCTGTGCTCCAACAATAACGTGTATTTATATTGTGCCTTTAATAAAACATCTCAAGGCATTTCACAGGAAAAAACAATAAATGACCCTGAGCTACATACAGAGCTATTAGGACCAATGACCAAAAGCTTGGTCAAACAGGTAGGTTTTAAAGAATGTCTTAAAGGACAAAAAGATGTCAGGAACAGGAGAGGTTTAGGGAGGGAATTCCAGAGTTTGGTGCCCATCAAGCTGAATGCATGGCCAGCAATGGTGGAGTGATTAAAATCCAGAATAAGCAATATACCAGAATTAGATAAGCACAAATGTCTCAGAGGATTGTGGGGCTAGCGGTGATGATAGAGATAAGGGGGGGGAGATCGTGGAGGTTACTTAAAAACAAGGCTTTGAATTTTAAAGTGGAGGGATTGCGTAAGTGGGAACCAGTGTAAGTCAGCGCACACAAAAGCGATGAGTGAATGGCACTTGGTGCAAGATTGAATACAAGTGTTCAGCGTTAGAAGTTGGTCACACATTCAGCACTTCATTCTGCATTCTAACAGAGTTCAGTAAATGCAGTGTGAGATAAACCCTGAGCCTGACTGAGGCTCTTAATCTGCCCACTTTGCTCAAAGTTACTCTGCTCTCCCCATAGTTACAATTGAATTGTTTAGGGGTGCATGGAGCAACATCTGCAGGCTCAGGATTAACTGGAGATAAGATTAAAAGCAGGGCTTTTAAAACTTGCTTTAACGTCTGTGGGATTCCACTCCAACCAATGTGCGATTGCCTTCTCCAAGGGGGCCCACACTACATGTGTCTGTACTCTGATTTATGAAGCAGCTTTAGCATTAATCACCAAGTGAAAACTGTTTCTCAGGGATGCTAAAGACACAATATCAATGCATCTTTCAACAGTTTTATGTAACAATAGCTCTCTACGCTCATTCAAACTCCACTTTTAACCAACAATCTGATCCAGTCCTGTTTAGCTAATAAGTGTCAGTATATTTACTAACTCAACTGGGTGCAGTTTGCAAGTGTTCAAGCTTACTGCTCTATTAATTTATGGGAACAACACAGATATATTGGAGTCACAGGTGTGTGTAAAATCACATCTAGGGAGAAGAAAGGAACAAGATGAAATTACATAGAATTACACAGATTACATTATTTACAACCTAGAGACAAGCTATTCAACCCCAGATCTTTGCTGGTGTTCATGCCCCTTACTTTATCTAACCCTGTCAGCATGTCCTTCTATTCCTTTCACCCTCATGTGTGTACTTAGCTTCCCCTTAAATGCTACTCATCTTACCTACTCCATGTCATAGAGCTCCACATTCCAAGCACTCTGAGTAAAAATGTCTTCCTCAAATACTTACCTAACTTCCCCTTAAATGAACCATAGAATCATACAGCACCTAAAGGAGGCCATTCAGCCCATCACCCTTGGGCCAGTGATGAATTACATCTATTTGTGATATTCAAGTTTGTTTTAATTGTGTGCACCAGCAGTAGCAGCAGGGAGCATTTGAATACTAGAACAGCAATCAGAAAGGTTATTAACAGGAAAGGATTATTTTGCATTTCAATTCCATCTATTTATCATTGATCACAACTGCCAATCTCCTGCTTCTGTACCATCACAATATAATGACTGATGAGGAAGACAATCTAGCTTTATGTCCTCCATCCAGGAAGACTATTAAATCCCTCAACTGCAGGTTCTCAAATGATTCCAAGGCTGTCACTCCCAATGCTTTGTTCAGAAGTCCATTCATTATATTGTTCACTCTGAAGTTTGATGTGTACTGTAGAAATGTTCTCGAGTTAAGCAATGTTAGACAATCCTATAAGTGGATCCCACACCTTTTATGAACTGAAGTAAACTCATACTGCCCAATAGCTACTTAATACAGTAGTGCAATTCAGGGGTGTAATAATGGTATCTCCTTGGGCTTTGGATTGGATGTTCATGTCTTTTGCATGTCCCCATGGAACTCTCTAAACATTTTGAAGATCTCATCAGATCAGGCTGGATATGAATCAGTAATCTGCTTTATTTCACAAGTGAGTGTACAGATTAGCAGTTTATGAATAGAATCACTTCATTTAATCAATACAACTTGTCTTTCAGTAAAAATACAAATTAAAGAGTATGCTTACACTGTTTGATTGACTTAAACAAAATAACACAAATTATTCTCCTGCATTTGCTTTCTAAGTCTGGAGAGAGTTCATCCTCTCAGCTTTCTATTTAAAATCCTATGAACTTTTTTTAATATTGGTTCTTGGATGTGTGTGGCTGGCTGGGTCAGCCTTTATCGCCCATCCCTAGTTGCCCTTGAGATGGTGGTGGTGAGCTGCCTTCTTGAACCGCTGCAGTCCCTGTGGTGTAGGTACACCCACAGGGCTGTTAGGGAGGGAGTTCCAGGATTTTGATCCAGTGACAATGAAGAAGTGTTTCTGTCTCTATTTTAATCTCATGTGTATTCACAGCCAGGCAACCACCAAATAGCAGCTGGAACCAGAGACTCCCCAAAATGTTGGGTGTGACATATTTACCAGAAACCCATACACATTGACAAATTGCTTATTTGTTACAGACCTTAGGGGAAAGTTTACCAATTCCATTTTGAGGTCATTACTATTAATTTTGTCAAGTTAAACACAACTCCACAGTTTCTATTATAACTGTGGATGTAGGGACTTAAAAATAAGGTGAGGTAAAAGTGATAAAATATGATAAGGAACAGAAGGTTTTGCAGCTGGAGAATATGTGCAGATGCAAGAGATTAATGTATGGCAGAAATGTATCAGGTTAAAAAAAACATGTGTTTGAGCATTTGGCAATCATTTTACAACAAATCAACTGACAGGCTGAACATGTCCCCCTGTGCAGGAATTTTATAAATGCTGTACACACTCCTGTCTAAAAATGTAGCTCCAGTGTGGATGATACGTTGTTATGCTAAACTGTAGGTACAGTGTGGATGTCCTTCGGTTATGCAGCAGCACACTCACTATCTACAGTCCGCATTGTTTTGCCCAGTTATATCAACATGACTAGAAACCCTTAACCCTAGCATCAGCCTTCCGGAGCACTCACTACCTTTAAGATACTGGATCTGTCAATCAAATTACCAACTGATGACAGGAATGATTAATACAAGCGGTAGAGGCAAGTCATTAATTTGTCCACTGTCTCCTTTAAATACATTAAATGAATCCCATAACCCTTATGACTTCATAAATTAGAAGAATTCTAAAGGGCTAAATATAATGCAAACAGCCTGACATTGAGCAGTCAATATATATGGGTCAGTGATTACAGATTGTCACTCTCAAAATTAATAGGATAACTGATGAAATTTGATCTAGTTGAATCAATGAACAGATAATCAATTATAAGGCCATAAGACATAGGAGCAGAAATTAGACCATTCGGCCTATCGAGTCTGCTCCGCCATTCAATCATGGCTGATAAGTTTCTCACCCCCATTCTCCCGCCTTCTCCCCGTAACCTTTGATCCCCCTTACCAGTCAAGAACCTATCTATCTCAGTCTTAAATACACTAAATGGCCTGGCCTCCACAGCCTTCTGTGACAATGAATTATCACTCAGGCAAACAATTTGTATGACATCCTACAGATTTTTCCACTCACCATGTATAGGGAGATTTGCTGTCCAAATCTCACCATTTTGTACAAAAATCAGTGAAGCTGAGAACTGGATGGATCCAAGAAAAGAAAAAGAAATCCTCCCTAATTGTTACCAATGACCCATTGACTCCATGACATTCGATGGGAAGCATCTGAATAAAACTCTACTCTGAACTTTAAAAATAATGCTGATAGAATGGAACAGAGCTACATATAAATTTGTAACAGCATCTTTATTGCTCCATCATACAATAGAAGATGAAAATAAGCACACTTGGATGTTATTACCCAGCAATCTCCCTCATCAACTTGGTCCCATCACTGTTCTTGCCCTGGCCCTGCAGCCTTTGACCTTCAAAACTCTACCAGTCAAATGTGGGCATTGCTGGCAAAGCCAGCAGTTAATGCCGATTCCCAATTACCCTAGAGAAGATGGTGGTTGTAGTATAAAGGGATATGCTAATGTATGACCAGTCATGTGTTAGACTCTTTCGCGAGAGAAAGAGATAGAGAAAGAGAGAGGTTAGAACCAAGCCTAGGAGTAATGTGCCTACTCTGTAACCTGTTTAGATGTTGTACTAATAAACAAAATACCACAGTGTGTCTACAGTCTGTCTAATAAACAAGACCCACACCTAGAGTCCAAGGTGGGGAAGGAACCAGTTCAGAATATGGTGGCAGCCATGGAGACATTGATGTAAAAACCACACCAGTGTTATCGAAGAATAAAGAAACCTTTGAATGCAGCTCAAGAAACTTTGGTGGAAGGAGGTGGCACACTGGAGAGAGATAACGCTGACCATACCTGGTGGGCAGTCCCTGCCCTTATACTGCCTATTTGATGGCCTCAAGGGCCAGCAGTGGGAGTTATGGAAATGCCACTTTCTCTGGTACTGAGCAGTGTCAGATCTTCAGGAGAAAAAGCCAAAGCCTCAAGTTAGTCCCTTTCTTTGTGCAGTAGGTCCAGAAGTAGACAATGCTCTCCCAAGGCAGGTGGTGTCCACCGTGGTCCTGGACTGCATTCTTAAAGCCTTTGACACCTATTTTAGCCAAAGTAAAATTTAGTAATTGAACAAGCATGTTTTATCACCAATGCTCACAATGTCCCAGGGAATCGATTGAATTATTCCTAACAGACCTATATCGCCAACTAGTTCTTGCATATACAGGGCACTGAAGGATGAGCTAGTCCGTGATTGCATAGTCGTGGGTGTCCAGGATGAAAAACTCTCAACTTCGTGCAGACCAAAGATGATCTTGCTTTGGATCAAGTGCTCCAGTATGAGAGGTAGGCCAAGCTTAGAGCATTTGATTGGGCTTTAATTCGGGTGACTCGGAGGCTTCACATGACTTCACACGGACAATGGCCCCACCCATAAGAAATCCCACCAAACCAATCGAAAGGATGGGAAACTCCACACGGGCAGCCATTTTGAGATGTGTGCATTGTGGCAAAAAAACTTAGCATTGACGCCAAGGCTGCCCAGCAGGGGTTGCAGAATGTGGCAAAACTGGACCTTCCAAGCGCTCCTGCAAATCCAACAATTTTAATTAAAGTCGAAGACCAGAATGTATTTATGAAACATATTCCTTCCAAGAAATGGAAAGTCAAGAAAAAGACAAAATTACAGAGTCCCTAGGGGAAGGATATGGACTTAATTCAGACAACTGGTCAGTTAAAGACCAAGTTCAAGGCATCAATACTACTTTTAAAATTGATCCTAGAGTTGCTGTTAATATATTAGCAGATGATCTCGACTGGCTTCAGCCAGTGACCCTTCATCCATCAAATTACAAGATTCTGGTGGCAGACCTACCAATTCAAAGCAGGATTATTGTTCCTCTTAGCTACAGATCATTGATTCTCTCTGTTCTTCACAATCAATGTACATCTTCATTAAGTTGTAATGTTAGCATACTTGTAGGAATCCTAGAAAATCCAGATGGTGCTCATCATTTGAACGATTCACTGTCTTTCGTGCAGCAATCTTCAACCTTTTGTTTAGAAGCAGTGCAAATTCAGCCTTCAGAAGCTGAGGAAGTTTATACAATCAGCAGTGAGTTCCTTTCTTTCACAGATACACCATCTACTAGACCCAGGGTTGTGATATTTCAGTTCTTCACAAAGTAAGGCCAAAGGTGGAGGATACAGAAGACACTGCAGCAGATGATGATCAACCCCATGAAGACCTGAATTGGCTCTTCCTAGCGAGTGATGAGGAAGAATCCCTCACAGTGCTGAGTGATCTCTTGGAGGTTGAGGTCTTAGGGAATGATTTGTCTTTTCAGTTGATGGGTGCACCTTATGATGTCTTTGTAATATGTTTAGAAGAATAAGCTGTACTTTTAATGGCTGAGCAGCATTCAGGTCTTAGTTCCACTGAATCTACTGATCTATTACTTACTTCACCTCCTGTTGCCCCAGAGGAATCTTTCACAGAGCATGCCTTGCCTGAGTCCAGATTAGAGTCCATGAAGGATCACACTGCTCAAGAGCTGGTAGCTTCTAGCAGTGAAAGTCAGTTAGCACCCGGACTTCAGCCCCAGCTGAAAGTCTCCTGCTCTCCAGAGCTTAGCCCAGAAGCTACAGCAGAATCTTTAGCATTTCTGAAGCTGCAGAATCCTCTACAGCAATCTTGTTCCCAAGTTAGTTGCCTGCAGGAAATTCATTACAGAAGATGAGGCTGACTGATCTCCATATTCTCAGCAGTTCTTCCCATTACCCATAGTGGAGCAACCTCGTAGAGGGAGAAGTGTGGCTCTCTTACCATTCTCTTACCACAGAAAACAGACAACCCTCACAAAATATCACTGAGAAATCATCTCTTGTCTTGATGGTCACGGGAAGTTGGTCATTTTTTTTCCTTCATCATCTAAGTTCATAGAAATCTCAGATATTCGATGCCTTTTCAGGATACTGCAGTGGATGATACAGCAATAACAGCCTGTAGTTGAAGATGATTCCTCTTCTGAAATTTCTTCCCAGAGTCATTCCCGGGAGCAACAAATTCCTCAGTGTCCTGAGTTCTTCTCTTCTAGTCCAGAGGGTCCAAAGGTTGATTCTCTTCAGTCTTCTCTTTTGGATCAGTCTTTTCGTTGAACAGTCTTCGTTGCCCTTGCAATTCAATCATTCTGTAACCTACACTCTGCCTCCCGGCAATGCTGTCAACAATGATGATAAAGTGTTGTCCTACTCTGCAGATAGAATATCCTACCAGATACAGAAGGAGGTTCTCATGTCTCCAAGATGTCTTCCCTAATGACTGAGAATACTGAGGGAGATTGAATCCCCCAGGGGCTGTGATTTGGGGAGGGGGAAGAGCGGGAGTTGCAGTAGGTTAGAATCTGTCTTGTAAAAAAAAGGAGACATGAATAAAATTCACAATTTTTGAAACACCATTTATTAAAATTAAACAATGTTCCACATGTCATCCATATTACAATAACTTAGGTACAGTCCAACTATATTAGCAGAAGCAGTGGTTGACATCATTTTAAGCACATCCTGTGGATGCTAATGACTTCCGTGTGCTGTACAAACAAAGTTTCTAACTGTGAGTTTATCACCACAGGAACTTCCCCTTGTGGAATCTGTAAGGGAAAGGGGCACTAATCCTGTATAGAGTCTGTTGGGTTTCATTAGAAACTGCATCACTTCAACAGAAGGAAGGTACAACAAAGTCAGCAGAACAGTCAGTGTCCTTGGTGGCTGACCAAAGTCTCACTTTACTCACTCAGCTGGCCATGAATAGCAAGTCAAAAAAAAAATCAAAACTTGTCTAATCTAGAAAATGTAGCACAATTATCCCTTAAATTATTAAGACATTTTATATTTTAGTTCTTTGTGGCAAGGGAAAACAATTTAATTAGTTCATCTTTAATTTTTTGAAAGATTTTGTTTAAATTGGATTGTTGTGCTGCAGTTTTCAAGATCTGAGTCTCCCCTGTCAATATTAGAACTCATACTGCTTTGTTGTATTTATTGGGATGTTTCATATATGCTTATAATTATGCAAAACAAAAACAGAATTACCTGGAAAAACTCAGCAGGTCTGCCAGCATCGGCGGAGAAGAAAAGAGTTGACGTTTCGAGTCCTCATGACCCTTCAAAAGAACTGAGTGAATCTTAGGAAAGGGGTGAAATATAAGCTGGTTTAAGGTGGGGGAGGGGGGGAAGTGAAGTGGAGGGGGTGGTGGTTGTAGGGACAAGCAAGCAGTGATAGGAGCAGATAATCAAAAGATGTCACAGACAAAAGAACAAAAGAACACAGAGGTGTTGAAGGTGGTGATAGTATCTAAACGAATGTGCTAATTAAGAATGGATGGTTGGGCACTCAAGGTACAGCTCTAGTGGGGGTGGGGTGGAAAGGCTAACAGGGCATAAAAGATTTAAAAATAATGGAAATAGGTGGGAAAAGAAAAATCTATATAAATTATTGGAAAAAACAAAAGGGGGAAAGAAACAGAAAGGGGGTGGGGATGGAGGAGGGAGTTCAAGATCTAAAGTTGTTGAATTCAATATTCAGCCCGGAAGGCTGTAAAGTGCCTAGTCGGAAGATGAGGTGTTGTTCCTCCAGTTTGCGTTGGGCTTCACTGGAACAATGCAGCAAGCCAAGGACATACATGTGGGCAAGAGAGCAGGGTGGAGTGTTAAAATGGCAAGCGACAGGGAGGTTTGGGTCATTCTTGCGGACAGACCGCAGGTGTTCTGCAAAGCGGTCGCCCAGTTTACGTTTGGTCTCTCCAATGTAGAGGAGACCGCATTGGGAGCAACGAATGCAGTAGACTAAGTTGGGGGAAATGCAAGTGAAATGCTGCTTCACTTGAAAGGAGTGTTTGGGCCCTTGGACGGTGAGGAGAGAGGAAGTGAAGGGGCAGGTGTTGCATCTTTTGCGTGGGCATGGGGAGGTGCCATAAGTGGGGGTTGAGGAGTATGGGGTGATGGAGGAGTGGACCAGGGTGTCCCGGAGGGAGCGATCCCTACGCAATGCCGATAGGGGGGGTGAAGAGAAGATGTGTTTGGTGGTGGCATCATGCTGGAGTTGGCGGAAATGGCAGAGGATGATCCTTTGTATGCGGAGGCTGGTGGGGTGATAAGTGAGGACAAGGGGGACGCTATCATGTTTCTGGGGGGGAGGAGAAGGCGTGAGGGCGGATGCGCGAGAGATGGGCCGGACATGGTTGAGGGCCCTGTCAACAACCGTGGGTGGAAAACCTCAGAGGAACTGTTTTTGAAGGTAGCATCATCAGAACAGATGTGATGGAGGCGAAGGAACTGAGAGAATGTAATGGAGTCCTTATATCTTCCGACTAGGCACTTTACAGCCTTATGGACTGAATATTGAATTCAACAACTTTAGATCTTGACCTCCCTCCTCCATCCCCACCCCCTTTCTGTTTCTTCTCCTTTCCTTTTGTTTTTTCCAATAATTTATATAGATTTTTCTTTTCCCACCTATTTCCATTATTTTTAAATCTTTTATGCCCTGTTAGTCTTTCCACCCCACCCCCACTAGAGCTGTACCTTGAGTGCCCTACCATCCATTCTTAATTAGCACATTCATTTAGATAATATCACCACGATCAACACCTCTGTGTTCTTTTGTTCTTCTGTCTGTGACATCTTTTGATTATCTGCTCCTATCACTGCTTGCTTGTCCCTACAACCACACCAACAATCCCCCCCCCACCTTAAACCAGCTTATATTTCACCCCTTTCCTAAGATTCACTCAGTTCTTTTGAAGGGTCATGAGGACTTGAAACGTCAACTCTTTTCTTCTCCGCCGATGCTGCCAGACCTGCTGAGTTTTTCCAGGTAATTCTGTTTTTGTTTTGGATTTCCAGCATCCGCAATTTTTTGTTTTTAATCTCTTTGTTTAATTGACTGCCACTGCTCTTCAAGGAATGCCTACCTTGAAGAAGTTCTGTTCCTCTCTGCGACAAGATTTCCGGATTTCTCTTTTGCCTTGTTCACCTTCATTGCTTTCCATTTCTCTCCTGGTGTTTGACAAGGTGTTTACTAAAACCCGCTTTCACAGCCATTTCTCCTTTCTCAGTGACTGTCTCTGTCTCCGACTTACCCCACGTGGATTTCAACTGAAATTCCACCCCTCATGTTTCGAACCCACCCAGGATTACAGGTAACTCCGGGACATACAACACTCCTCGGACTGCTGTTCCCATCACATTCTGAAATCCATACTCAGTGCCATGCGCCGCCATATGAACACACTCGACCTCTCTCTCCAGCAGCAACGCCGTACCCTTTTTCAAAGCTGCGCGTGCCCCCAGTTTCATTTTATTCTTCGTCTCATCCGACGCCTCAACAAGAAACTTTTTCTCTTTCTCTCAAGTGCTAAGGAACGCAAGCTCCAACAACTCATCGACACCAACACCCATCTAGGACCCTCCACCCCTGCCTGTCCCTCCGTCCCCACCCCATCTTCCAATCCCAACCCCAGCCATGTATTCACTATACCCCCTGACCTTCCCCTCTCCGATGCTGAACGTTCAGTGCTCAGCAAAGGACTTAGTTTCATACCCTTACGCCCTCATCTCAATGAATTTCGGGCTTGGCATGATGCTGAACTCTTCTTCCGCCGTCTTCGTCTCCGGGCTCACTTCTTTGGGCAGGAGTCCTCTCCCCGTTCAAAGGATCCTTTCACCCACCTCCAATGTTCTCCCTCCCCATGGACCCCTCCCTCTGGATTCTTACCTTCTCTTGATCTTTTCAATGAGAACTGTCGGCGCGACATTAGTCGTCTCAATTTCTCTGCTCCTCTCACCCATTCTAACCTGTCTCTCTCTGAACTTACTGCACTCCGTTCTCTCAGGTCCAACCCCAACATTGTCATCAAACTCGCTGACAAGGGTGGTGCTGTTGTTGTCTGGCGCACTGACCCCTACCTCGCGGAGGCTGAGCGTCAACTCACAGACACTTCCTCCTACCTCCCCCTGGACCATGACCCCACCACCGAACATCAAGCCATTGTTTCCAGGACAGTCACTGACCTCATCTCCTCTGGAGATCTTCCTCCCACAGCTTCCAACCTGATAGTCGCCCAACCTCGGATGGCCCGCTTCTATCTCCTACCCAAAATCCACAAGCAGAACTGTCCCGGTAGACCGATCATCTCAGCTTGCTCCTGCCCCATGGAACTCACTTCTCATTATCTTGACTCCCTTCTCTCTCCCCTTGTCCAGTCCCTTCCCACCTACATCCGTGATTCCTCTGACACCTTACGTCACATCAACAATTTCCAGTTCCCTGGCCCCAACCGCTTCCTCTTCACCATGGACGTCCAATTCCTCTACACCTGCATCTCCCAGCAGGATGGTCTGAGGGCCCTTAGCTTCTTCCTCGAACAGAGGCCCGAACAATCCCCATCCACCACTACTCTCCTCCGTCTGGCTGAACTTGTTCTCACACTGAACAATTTATCCTTCAACTCCTCTCACTTCCTCCAAATAAAAGGTGTGGCTATGGGTACCCGCATGGGCCCCAGCTATGCCAGTCTCTTTATGGGGTATGTGGAACATTCCTTGTTCCAGTCCTATTCCGGCCCCCTTCCACAACTCTTTCTCCGGTACATCGATGATTACTTCGATGCTGCTGCATGCTCTCATCAGGACTTGGAAAAATGTATTAATTTTGCTTCCAATCTCCACCCCTCCATCATTTTCACATGGTCCATCTCTGACACTTCCCTTCCCTTCCTTGACCTCTCTGTCTCAATCTCTGGTGATAGACTGTCCACCAATATCCATTACAAGCCTATCGACTCCCACAGCTACCTCGACTACAGCTCCTCACACCCCGCTTCCTGTAAGGACTCCATTGCATTCTCTCAGTTCCTTTGCGTCCATCGCATCTGTTCTGATGATGCTACCTTCAAAAACAGTTCCTCTGACATGTCCTCCTTCTTCCTTAACCGAGGTTTTCCACCCACGGCCGTTGACAGGGCCCTCAACCGTGTCCGGCCCATCTCCCGCACATCCGCCCTCACGCCTTCTCCTCCCTCCCAGAAACATGATAGGGTCCCCCTTGTCCTCACTTATCACTCCATCAGCCCCCGCATTCAAAGGATCATCCTCCACCATTTCCGCCAACTCCAGCATGATGCCACCACCAAACACATCTTCCCTTCAACCCCCCTATCGGCATTCCGTAGGTATCGTTCCCTCCGGGACACCCTGGTCCACTCCTCCATCACCCCCTACTCCTCAACCCCCACCTATGGCACCTCCCTATGCCCACGCAAAAGATGCAACACCTGCCCCTTCACTTCCTCTCTCCTCACCGTCCAAGGGCCCAAACACTCCTTTCAAGTGAAGCAGCATTTCACTTGCATTTCCCCCAACTTAGTCTACTGCATTCGTTGCTCCCAATGCGGTCTCCTCTACATTGGAGAGACCAAACGTAAACTGGGCGACCGCTTTGCAGAACACCTGCGGTCTGTCCGCAAGAATGACCCAAACCTCCCTGTCGCTTGCCATTTTAACACTCCACCCTGCTCTCTTGCCCACATGTCTGTCCTTGGCTTGCTGCATTGTTCCAGTGAAGCTCAACGCAAACTGGAGCAACAACACCTCATCTTCCGACTAGGTACTTTACAGCCTTCCGGACTGAATATTGAATTCAACAACTTTAGGTCTTGAACTCCCTCCTCCATCCCCACCCCCTTTCCGTTTCTTCCCCCTTCCTTTTGTTTTATCCAATAGCTTATATAGATTTTTGTTTTATCCAATAGCTTATATAGATTTTTCTTTTCCCACCTATTTCCATTATTTTTAAATCTTTTATGCCCTGCGAGCCTTTCCACCCCACCCCCACTAGAGCTGTACCTTGAGTGCCCAACCATTCATTCTTAATTAGCACATTCGTTTAGATACTATCACTACCTTCAACACCTGTGTTCTTTTGTTCTTTGGTCTGTGACATCTTTTGATTATCTGCTCCTATCACTGTTTGCTTGTCCCTACAACCACCACCCCCTCCACTTCACTTCCCCACCCCCCCCCCACCTTAAACCAGCTTATATTTCACCCCTTTCCTAAGATTCACTCAGTTCTTTTGAAGGGTCATGAGGACTCGAAACGTCAACTCTTTTATTCTCCACCGATGCTGCCAGACCCGCTGAGTTTTTCCAGGTAATTCAGTTTTTGTTTTGGATTTCCAGCATCCGCAGTTTTTCATTTTTATCCCTTATAATTATGTACTGCATTTAAATTAACATTGTTTATAATTTAATTGAATATTACAACTGTTTAAATTTGGTTACTGAAGCTACAAGATATGAAATTACCAATAAAAGCGTAATGGCAAAAATATCACTTTATCCTTTTAATGTACTTTGTCTACTCTGGATGCCGTTCATTCTGCCTCTCCTGCCAGCTAACATGAATAAGATAGACTCTGCATAACAAGTAACAATGCCAACAGGATGCAGAATCCATTGCTACTGCCGTTTTAGGCTCCAGCTTGTCATTGGGTTGGGAAATGAGTGAATGCAGCAAAATAAACTAAGTTAGTTTATCTACTAAAGTAGCATTCACCTCGTGACGCTGGTGTTCAAACACTGTACCACGTGAAATTGAGGTTTATTAACACACAATCACTGTGAATTTGTTGGTCCATTGGGTTAAGTCATGCTGTATTCTGTCCTTGCCCATCCTCACCACTGCACACATTTATCATGATGGGGAAAAACTGTGACTTGTTCCTGAACAAGTTTACTGATTTGTTAAGATAAAAGCCAATCTAACCTATTATGGCAAACTTGTGTCCCTATCCTCTTCTTTGGGACTGCATTTCACATGTGCAACAATGAACATTTTATACCAGTTGCTCCTTCTGTAATTTTGTTCACTGCTGGCTGATTGTGTTGCTTGAAATGTATATACAAAAGTCATTAAGCAATGAGTCGGCACATGTAAAAACTGAAACAGTCCTTAATGTATTTTCCAACTCTGAGCAAAGTTGGGTGCATTGGACAAACATATTATACTTCTAGAAAAGAAACCACTGCTCATTTCATCACTCACTAATTTTTACTTTCATCTTCAATCAAGCCTTCATACCTTCTTCTGAAATGCTGTTACATTTGAAATTCATATCAGCTTAACTTTACAGAGAACACATTGATTATTTCTTGTTATGAAGCTCTGAATGGGACTTTGTAGAGTCAAGCATTTCTCTCTCTGTTGTAGTGTATTATGCAGGAGATCATTAATAGGTTAGATCCAATCAATTTGTCCTGTTCTGCTTACACGTTTACAGTTAACATCAACATTTTTCCGGTAGAAAATAAAGCAGAATCACACAACGCAAACACACATGAATCACAATAAAACCATCACCAAAATGTAGCAATGACAATACAGGTTTGGTGAATTTTGTTCACTACTTCAATATTGTCTCTGACAATAGTTCTGATAAATTTGACATTTCCCTTTACTGTTCAATCTCAAGCTTTTTTCTGCTTCTGTGTTATCCATCTCCTGACTTTTTTTTCTGTTGGCTTCATTCAGGTCCACTCTGTTTGACCTCGTAGTGTACTGGAATTATTTTACTTCCTTGCCTGCTTAAGCTGAATCGAAATATAAATAGTCCATTTTCTGTGATACAACTGATTTAATATGCAATAGTCTTTCTGCTCTGCTGCCCATGATCATAATTGAAAGAGGCCAGAATTACATACTCGGAAAACCTGCCAGCCAATAGCAAATAAAAAAACTTCTTCAAATCCCTTACCCGCTAATGTATGGATTCAGAAGGTTGTTTTTGAAAGGTTATGAATTATGGGTGATCACTGATCCTAATATTTGTCCCTGTGCATTAGCTTCAGCAAATTTTTTAGCATTTTTGCAAATGAGTTATTAATGGATTCTTTACAATGAATTCACAGAGGAGAATAGTCAGAAAGTGCAATTAACAAGTCTCAGGATTCCCAGGACAATGTCTAAGAGAATGATCATCATCCTTCCCCAGAACACATCACAACAGTGCTGAACCTCCATTCAGAACTTCAGCAATGTTACAGGAAATCATTATAGCACATGTACCTCTTGTAAAATAACAGCTGTGATGTGAACTTTATGGGTGAAACTGCATTTCCAAACAAGGTACAAACGCTTGGTTAAAGTTGAATATGTAAAACAAAGTGATACAAAAAGTCGTTGCCTCTGTTGAACAAAAATAATGCATTTGAGCAAGTTATGAAAAGTCTAGTATACACAACTAACTTTGATCGTTTCCTCAGAAAAGAAAAGTATTAATACATGAGAATATGCCAAGGACCTTTGATATGTGCTGACTCACATGTTGTTTTGTTTTAAATTCCAATTTATTTAGGTGCACTGGTATTTGTGGACAATGGGGTAGAGCAGCATTTGCTTGACACTGATGTAGAACTAATTAAAAATTGCCTGTTTCAGCTACAAAGAGGTGAAAGCTGGAATTGACAGGTTGTATTTTCTCATTCCGTCTTGTGTTCTTGTGATTTAAATATACAGCAGAAAGCAATTAAGCAAAAAAAAATTAATAACCTGAGCAATAATTACCTACTGCTAATTAAAATCAAAATGCTGATATTTTAATTTAAATAATCATCTCCAAATTGTAAATGGAGTAATTTTATACAGTGAAGCAAGCCCCAAAGAAATTTTGAAAGGGAAAGTCATCGAATCATGGACATGAATTCCTTAAGCGCTATGCCATGCATCTAATTTAAAAATAAATCCATTTACATTTCTTCAAATCATTTGGTGGGGTTTCAAAAGTAAATATTCAGACAGAAAGAAATCATCCCCACTAAAATCACAAGTGGGATTCTCTTGCCTTTCACACTATTAACCTAGATAAAACCTTGACCGTTACCTAATCAGTTTAATTATTTCTGCCCTTGATGATGGTACTTATATAGATTTTTTTTTAAAAGTGTGCGGTTTGAAACTTACTTATTACCTGGTATTTGGCTAGAATAGGAATCAGTCAAAAAAAAGTATAATAATTAGCATTCTAATTTTGTGTTGTTTTAAATTTCAATAAGAACAGAGATGAAAATCATAATTAGTGGGGGTCAGCTTGAATCTGAACAAGGACTGATGTCTTCCCATAACACAGCATTCTAATGAAATAAGCCTACTCCTTCAATTTCATATAAATGGCATAATAATTAACTGTTAATGGCAATTACTAATTAAGTGGAGTTTATAAATGGTAATTATTATTAATCAGTTTAAAAGCCCTACTCAGTGAATCCTATTGAATTTTGTGTGGCACCTACATTTCTTATACCAGAAATCTAGACAAACATTTTTGCAATTATTCATTATTTATAGACTAGCACAGTCACTAAAATAGTATAAACTGAGATTGTTTGAAATTTGACGTTCTTGCATTTGTCCTGATGAGTGCATAATAAAAAGCTTTGGCAACTTGGCTCTCCTTTCAGCAATTTGCAGGTTGAAATGTACCTTCCTTGGCAATCAAATCCCTGGAAGGGACTGAAATGCAGAGCTTCTGGCTCTTTGGCATCACAAGACCTCAACACTGTGGAGAAGGACACTGAATTATGGCGAAAGGTTGAAAAAACTTAGACTCTTCACCTTTGAAATGAAGCAAATAGGGAAGAACTCGAGAGATATATACTATCAAGTTGAATAGCAAAGGTTAATCCTGAGTTTTATGTGATGTTAGACTACAGTTGCAGGACAGGCAGACAGGAATAAATTGTCGAAAGGTAAGTTCAGGAAGGATGTCACACACAAGAATAAGTTAAAAGGATCTTTCGGCGAAGCCAACAATGCTGGAGTCAAGAGATCCAGCAAGCTTCCACAAAAAAGGCAATAGTTAATTTCCTGGGAACAAACAGGAATTTGTGTTACTACCTCTTATTTCCATTCAAAAGCTTCCCCATTGACCAATCGTGTGTGTCCAGGAGCAGCATTATTTACAATTTATACCATATTTGCCTCTTCTGCAATTGGTGCACTTCTACCGGAACTCTTGCTGTTTGTCAGCATCAAGCTGAACATTAAAGCATTCACTGAATGATAACACTGAAAACTGAGAATCAAACTGATCAAGGAAGATAGCAGCTCAACCAGAAAGTTTGTAAGCATTGAAAATCCTTCCATATCATTATCCATGTGGTTGAGAGGGTGTCGAGGAGATGGTCCTGGGGAAAAGGGATTTGAGTTACAAGGCTAGGTTGGAAAATGCTGCTCTTGGAGCAAAAGGAGATTGAGGGGAGGTTTGATAGAGGTATACAAGGTTATGACAGTTTTAGATAAGGTAGACAAGAAAAAACTGTCCCCATTACCTGATGGTATAAGTACTTGGGGTCACAGATTTAAAGTCTTGGGTCAGAGATTTTGGGGGGGTGCATGGTGGGGCTGGAGATAGGAGGACATTTTTATGCACCGAGTGGTAATGACCTGGAGCTTGCTGCCCAGGAAGAAGGTGGAAACAGAGACAATCAATGATTTCAAAAGGAACTTCAGTGGGCTCTTGAAGGGAAAATAAACCTGAAGGGCCAATGGGATTGAGCAGTGTAGTGGGATTAACTAGATTGCTCCATGGGGAGCCAGTATAGACTTGATGGGCCAAATGGCCTCCTCCTGTGCCATAAATAACTCTGACTCTATGCCTTGCTACTTTATGGTACAGGAGGAGGCCATTTGGCCCATCGAGTTTATGCTGGCTCTCCATGGAGCAATCTACTCAATCGCACTCACCCGCTCAATCCCATTAGCCCTTCAGGTTTATTTTCCTTTCAACATCCCATTCAAGTTCCTTTTGAAATCATTGATTGTCGCCATTTCCACCTTTCTCCTGGGCAGCAAATTCCAGGTCATTACCACTCGGTGCATAAAAATGTTCTTCTGCGCCACCCCCAAAATCTCTTACCCAAGACTTTAAATCTGTGACCTCCAGTATTTATACAATCAGGTAATGGGAACAATCTAAATGTTTAAGGAGCTCCTTTAAAAAAATGTTAATGAGAGACTCACCTCAAACAGAACTCAGGATTGTAAGGCTCAGTTACTGTAATTCAGGTTGTGTCCACTCTGTTTACACTATTAGTTCTATTTATTCCTTCAAACTTTCTCTCATCTTTGAAACACACTGACTTTGACAAGGGTATGGTTGCTCAGTGAAATAAGCCATCCATCAGGATATTCTTAATGCAAACCATGGCAGTGTTATCAAGCTATAAACTCACTCTGGGGGTGTGGGGGATTGGAAGGGAAGGAAAGAGAGAAGGGCATCACTCTTATGCCCAACATTGGGATCAGCTAATGGCCACAAACACTTACATTCCATCAGGAAGCAATGGTGGGATATTAGCTCACTTCACCAGCTCTCCAACCTGAGTATGCTGCAATCAGTCATAACATAATGCCTATTATTTTCGTAGCTGAGATAGCTGTCAACACAGACCAGGGATAAAAATTTGGGCCCTCTCTGATCCACAAGCCTCCATACCATCCCAGTGGTGCATTTACCACTGGGTCTTTGGGAGGGTGGGGCCTACAAACATTTATGTCTTTTTCATATTACGCATCTTATTAACCTGAACTTACCAACATTCTTTCAGCCTTGGCTCAGTGATAATGCTCTCACCTCAGGAGTCAGAATATTGTGTTCACTCCAGCGACTTGAGATCATAACCCAGGATGACATTGCAGTGCAATAGTGGCAGAGTGCTGCACAGTCTTTTGAAATGAAAAGCTGTCTGTCCGCTTAGGTGGAACATAAAAAGATCCCGTGGCAATATTGAAAGCAGAGCAAGGGAGTTGCCCCTGGTGTCTATCCCTCAGTCAACATCACTAAAACAGGTAATCCAAACACCATCTCAATGCTGTTTGTCAGATCTTGCCTTGTGCAATGACTACAATTAAAAAGGTCTTTCATTGGCTGTAACGATTGAGGCCGTGAAAGGTGCTCAATAAATGCAAGTTAATTCTTTACAGAAATAATTGTGAATCAATCTGGGATTTGTCCATAGCCTCCGATAGGGAGGATTAATGCAAACAATTCATTTCACATCTAATCCTCCAAAATACTTGATAGCCCAGATGTAGTTAAATGCAGAAATCTAAAAGTTGCCATCAGTGATCCCCTGCTCCTCTACAGAGTCTGGTGCTGCTGCAGTTTTCATAGATCCAATCAACACAATCAGTGATTTAATATGAAGTTCAACCTTTTATGCCCTATTCTCATCATATGTCACCTTCTATCTCAATCCCATATTAATTCCTGTAAAATTATTAAAAAGTGAATGATAATCTGTGCTTTTTACTTACTGGATTGCCGTGCGAGAATTCTTCAATCTGATTCACTCGTCAGCCTGCGAAATGATGTCACTGTTCTTGATGCCACAGATTCCCCCATACACACTGGAGGGAAAGTCGCATTGGAATAGGGGAAAATAGAGCCCACTAAATATTTGGGGGCAGCTTTCTTTGAGATCAACAGTGAGTGCCGTCACTGGTGATCACAAAATCCAAAATATAATGCTTAAATAAAGCCAAATTGGCTTTGACACACTACTGCTTACATAAAGAAATTTCTTCAGGTACAGTGCTATCAGTTCTGAACCCTTCTTTTGTTCACTTCAAATATGCCTTTTCAGTTACTCTCAACAAACTTGGCCACAAGTTCCTGGGCTCACTACCTTTCTTGCATCTTTTAAAAGATTGCTGTAAGCCTTTGCTTCTGACCTCATTATCCAGACACTATGATCTTGTGTTTTTTTTTTCATTCTTCCCTTTCCACATTCTTAAAAAAAATCTATTAAGGTATTTAGTATAATACCCTAGCTCACTTGTTAAGCCCACAGTCTGCAATTGCTGCAATGAAACAGCTTGTGCTTTCACTTTTGTCTTTAGCTTGTCCTGATTATCTCCACTCCAGTTCCAATGCAATGAATTCCCCCATGGTCAAAGCCTCTAGTTTTCTGGAACTGAGTAAGTCATAAATCACTTATAACATGGGACTCCAGGAATTTTAAGTGTTTCAAAATTACGTCCTATGTTTCCATGAAAACCAACATCAATTATCACTTAATTCCTGCACCTTCGCGCAAACCCATCAAAGACGCAAGTTTGTGCATTCCACCTCAGAAACCGTGAAATCAAACGCCAGCTTAAAGTAAAAAACAAAAAAACTGCGGATGCTTAAAGTAACCTGGTGTGCAGCAACACTGACGCATTGCGAGCACCCGATCTACTTAGGAGTCACCCTTGACAGATGCCTCACCTTCAAGAACCACATCGAAAAGACAAAGGCAAAAGTGAGCACACGAAACAACATCCTGAATAAACTCACTAACACAAAATGGGGAGCAAGCTTGAAAACATTGTGAACCAGTGCACTTGCTCTTTGCTATTCCACTGCCGAATACGCCTGCCCTGCATGGGAAAGATCTACTTGTGCTAAGAAGATGGATGCCCTTCTGAATGCAAGCTGCCGACTTATCACAGGTTGTTTAAAACCAACAAACACTAACAGCCTATAAATTCTGGCGGGTATCGCTCCCCCTGATATAAGAAGAACGGTAGCCAGCAAGAAAGAGCGACTCCGTCAAACATCAGATGAGAGGCATCCTCTACATGGTCATACACCTACACCCAGCTGTCTAAAGTCAAGGAAAAGCTTCATGAACAGTGTTGTTCCATTACAATCAACCCCATCTGAAACCCGCATCGCCTTGTGGAAAGACCGGCTCGCCAGTCTCGAACAACCCCCAATGATGGAAATTCTACCCGATGAAAGCCTTTCCCCAGGAGCTAATTGCAACTGGGCAATCTGGAAATGCCTTAATAGACTTAGGACTGGTGTAAAAACAAAAAACTGCGTATGTTGGAAGTGTAGGTCATTCAAAGGTGTCACTAAGAAAATGGGGATACACAACCTGCCTGACAACTTATGAATGTGGAACTGAGCCACAGACTATGCAACATCTCCTGCAATGTCTATTGCTAGGACCCTAGAACCCTGCACATTGCAAATCTTGCCGAATTCAACAACAAGGCGCAAAAACGTGTCCAGTTCTGGCTGGGCCATGTATAGACTGTCGGTGGACACGATAAGAAGTAGTTCCTGCAATTACTCTAACTTCACATATTTATACAAATAACTGATTGCTGGGTGAAAGGGTACAAATGGTTACCTCAAGCTTATGTTCCACTAATGGTTACTTGGTTTTGTTCTTTTTGTTAAGAATCCCCCAAAACATGGCTTTTGTCACCTCTCCCAATAGAGTAGACTGTGTAAGATTTACTTTTGCAAATTATTCTGCATCATCAGCTCCAGCAATCTCTTGCTGATTTTCTACTTAAGTTTTCTCAGTATGTGGAAATTTAAAAACTTCCTTTTAATGTTCTTGTATTTTTTTATAAAACTTATCTTTATCCTTAAACATTCTTATTCCCATTTGATTCATTATATTTATTTACTCCAATTATCTCCCATTTCTTGGTCAGCCATCACCTGTTGGCTTTTCAAGATTTACCAAAGTATTGACTTGTTCCCCTCTCCCAGTTTCAATGGATGTTAGATTACATACTTCAGTTATGGTCTGCTTTGTTCGAGGTGCAATCCCACACCATAGTCAGACTCTCAGAAGGGGAAAAGAACAGTAATTGTATTTCAGATCAGTGTTTTCTGGCAAGTCATTAGGATAATGGTAATTTTTCATAGTCCACAAGGGACCATGGAAAGACAAGTGGCCCTGTAGCTTAAGGAACGCCACTCCGCATCAAGCATAGGGCAAGAAAAAGGAGGCAGGTCTACATGAACGACCACACCCACTACTGGGATAGAACCCATGCTGTTGGTGCCTTTCTGCACCACACCATACCTAACTGAGCTAACCAATCTCCCACCCGAGTTAGGTAAAGACATTACTATTCCAGGATGCAGAATAAATGGTTTTGAAGAACGCTCCTCCGATGAATGCAAGTAGTGACAAGCGTGAACTATAGCTTTTCCTCATGGGTCCTGCCCTGCCAAGGAGTAATGCAAACAAAGGAATTCAGTTCAGTAGTATATTTTAAATCTAGTTACACAAAATCACTTCTGAAGGAAACAATGTCCACATCTCAGCCAATGCATTATATGGTATAAAGTTATGCAGAAGATGACAGTTCAGTTTAGATCTCTGGTTCATGCCATGTCCAGTGATGTCACAGACAGGATTTATATGTTTTCTTACTATCGATAACCAAAGTGTTTTGTATGAGGGTTACATTTATTTTCTTACCATTAAACTGGTTGTCCCAATTTAAATAATCCCAGCAGTAGGCCTTTTTGCGAGCTTCAAAATAAAGGTGGTTACTTCTTACCCTACACTTGCCCCAGAAGAGTAAAAGAATGTGACATCTCACTCAAAACTCTCACTCACAAAGACTAGATACAAATGAAGAAAAAAAAATACGATTGCAATATATAATCGTAGCTGAGTCTCTCTTTCATGCAGGCCTGTTGTTTCTTAGATGAATTGAGGCTTTTAGTTGAGATGAGGGCCTTGGGGGCAGAATGTCCTCAGTAAGCTGCAAAGCTTGCTGCCGTTGAATTTCCTAGAAGTTCTAAGCAGAAATTGGAGTCGAAACAGATTGGGGACGAGTCCTTCTCCCTTTTTCAAGCTTTTCGTGTTTATTACCTTGGCTGCTTAGTTGACTGCAGCTTTCTGCTTGGTACTCTATCTCTGTAGAGCTGATTCTTGAAGTTTTAAAAGCAGGTAACAAACATAACTGTCTCACCCTTGTGAACTGTTACAAGTCCAAAGTCCTTTTACAAATAGGGTTGGTGGTCAGTTCAATAAACATCCTGTGTTGTCTTTTGACGCTTTGCAATTTATCCAGTCTGGGTTCAGATTAGGGATCATAAAACAATGGGAGGTTGATAGGGACCCCTTCACATTCACCTAACACTTAGAGTTTTGATGTGTCTTTTGTCCATGGTGAACCAGTAAGACAAGTCAGCAGGAATGCTGTAGTCCTTTTGTTGACATCCCATCCTTAAAGGGATGTGTGAATTTCCCAGGTATTATGAATATCTATATGAAATTAGGTATTTGCTCAAGTCTCAGGAGCTTATATTGCCAAAAGCCACATGGTTTGCTGCAGCCATTTTAACAATCTGTTTCTGTTCAAAATGTTAAAGTATTGTCTGAAAGATCATACATACTGGAGCATGATACTGATATCACCTAATGACAGAAGAACAAGTGGCCTCAATATTCCAGAACTAGGGAGAAGGCATAAAATGCAAAACAAGATTTGGCCAAAGATTCCAGATTCCATTGTTAACGATTATTCAATGGCATGTGTACTCCACTGTATTATACATATCACGGAAAGATAAGCTCAACCATAATGTCCTCTAAAGTCAACACATCAAGAAAGGTGACTTGAGCAAGATGCTGAATTACAACAGAGGGAAGACAGTGACAAAGCAGTAACATTACTGGACTAATCATCCAGAGACCCAGGCTAATGATCTGGGGACAAGTTGAAATCCCACCCAGGCTGCTGATTAAATTTAAAGTCAGTTAATTAAAGAATTTGCAATTGAAAAACCAGAGGCCATGAAACAATCATTGATTGTCCTAAAAACCCATCTGGTTCACTAATGTCCTTTATTGAAGGAAATCTACCATCCTTACCTGGTCTGGCTTACATGCGACTCCAGACCCTCAGCAATGTGATTGACTCTTAACTGCCCTCTAAATGGCTTATCAGTCCACTTAATTCAAGGGCAGTTAGGGATGGGCAACAAATGCTAGACTAGTCTGTGATACCTACTTCCCATGAAATAATAAAAAAACTTGTTCTAACTACTTTCAGACTAACCAATTGGGACACCACTGAGTTCAATGTGGCACCCAGTTAACATTACAATTTTATCACATTTTGGTAAAACTGTCACAGATTGTCTATGCTTGGTTTTTTTCAGACTAATTTAGTGTGGAATATTTTATAAATTGATGATGGGACCTAGAGAAATTACGCAATAATTTTGCTACTTAGATATTTGTGCTTACCTTGTGTATAGTAACATTGCCCAGTTTTTACATTTATACAGAATTTAAATTAAAATTTCAAATTAAACATTACCAGGCCTAAATCACAATTCTTGTGAAATACTGGTTCGAGTTGTTTATCATGTTCCTTTCACACAGTTCCATAAAAATACATTCAAGATCAAGATCCAAGTAACAGTGCTGGGGAATAGAACAATGACCCAAGTGTGGATAAAGTAGCTTTTACAGTTGTGTAGTTCAGAGTGCAGGAAAGAAATGCCCAGGTATTTGCCTCTCACATTTACACTGCTAAAGTTAGCTCCTTTAACCTGATGGCATATTTTAGACTCTCAAAGATGTGCATTTTTGACTATCAGAAAAGAGAAAGCCAGTTTTAGTAACATAAATGGGGTTAGTATGCAGGAGTCACTCTTCTATAATGTAACAGAGTTGCTAACTCATGGCTGGACATATTCATGTACAATTGCACTTTCAAAGTTCAACCTCTATAGTCTTTGGCCCTCTGCTTGCCACAACATTTCTGCAACAATTGATTTCCTTAACTGCACCCTTACCTCCACCTCCATGTTGTGGTCCCCTATAAACTATTGTCCTCTCTCTCCTGCTACGGCCCTCAGCCCTGTTCTCTTGAAAGGATATGACAGACAATTGGTTTAGCCATCCACTGCCAATTCTGGCTGGACCACATAAAGCACGATTGGGCGCTGCATGCCTCAGCTACAATTACTCACTATTCCAGGATCAGTATACAACGACAGCCCTCAGCTTCTTTTCTCTACTGCAAACCCTCTTAAATCCCTCTCCTGCCTGCTTTACCCTCACCTCCCAACAATAAGTGAGAAGGACTCAGGAACTTGTAATACCATAAGACATAGGAGCAGAAATTAGGCCATTCGGCCCATCGGGTCTGCTCCGCCATTCAATCATGGCTGATAAGTTTCTCAACCCCATTTTCCCGCCTTCTCCCCGTAACCTTTGATCCCATTACCAATCTAGAACCTTTCTACCTCAGTCTTAAATACACTCAATGACCTGGCCTCCACAGCCTTCTGTGGCAATGAATTCCATAGATTCACCACTCTTTGGCTAAAGAAGTTTCTCCTCATCTCTGTTCTAAAAGGCCTTCCCTTTACTCTGAGGCTGTGCCCTCGGGTCCTAGTCTCTCCTACTAATGGAAACATCTTCCCTACGTCCACTCTATCCAGGCCTTTCAGTATTCTGTAAGTTTCAATCAGATCCCCCCTCATCCTTCTAAACTCCATCGAGTACGGACCCAGAGTCCTCAAACGTTCCTTGAGATGAGACCATCTAGTCAGCTGCCTCCCTTCCACTAGCCCAAATGGCCAAACTTCCTCTAAAGCTTCCCCTGCCCTAACCCTAAACTCTCATTTTTCTCTAGTTTCTCTCCCATCTCCCTTCACGACCTCTGAGCTCATCTTGTCCATGAGACCCACTTCTTGCTCTCTCAACACTATTCCCATTAAACTGACCACCCAACTTCTCCTCCTGGTCCCCATGTTAGCTGATAGTTAACTGTTCTGTTTTCAGGTGTTATCCCTTTCCTTTTAAATCTGCTGTTATCATCCCTCTCCTTAAAAAAAACCTCTGACCCTACCATCCTTGCCAACTACAATCCCATCACTACCCTTCTTTTCCTCTACAAAGTCCCTGAACATGTTGTCACCACCTAAATCTATGCCTATCTTTCCCAGAACTCCATGCTTAAATCCTCTAATCAGATTGTAGGCCCTGCCACAGTACTGAAATGGTTATCAAATTCACAAACAACATCCTTTGTGACTGTAACAATGGTAAACTATCGCTCCTCAACCTGTCAGCAGCCTTTGACACTATCCTCCTCCAATGTTTCTCCATTGTTGTCCAATTTGGTTGGATTGCTTGTGCCTGGTTCCATTCTGATATATTTAATCATATCCAGAGTATCACTTACACTTTCTCTTCCTGCTCCCTTGTGTTGCCTCTGGTGTCCCCCAAGGATCTATTCTTGGCTCCCTATTTTTCATGTACATGCTGCCCTATGGCATCTTCATCTAAAAAGTGTTAAATTTTCACATGGACGCTGACGATACCCGGCTCTACCTCATCACCACCTCTCCACTCCTCCACTATTGCTAAATTATCAGGCTGCTTATTCAACATCCAGTACTGGATGAGCAGAAATTTCCTCTGATTAAATATTGAGAAGGCTAAAGTCATTGTTTTTCGGTCTTCACTCCAAACTCTGTTCCCTAGCTACTGATTCCATCCCTCAGGCTAGAAATTTGAAGATCAAATCAGTCAGTTCTCAACTTTGTGTCACATTTGATCCTGAAATGAGCTACCTACACATTCTCGCAATCACCAAGGTTGCCTATTTGCACCTCTAACATCACCCTTTGAATTCCTTCAAATTAGATCTAACCATCACTCAGCTCATCTGCTACTGAAACTCTCATTTTTTTTCACCTCTAGACTTGATTATTCCAATGGGTGGTCTACCATGTTCTATCCCCTGTAAACTTGCCATCCAAAATTCTGCTACTCATGTCTTAACTCACATCCAAGTTCCATTCACCTATTACCCATCTGTCCACTGTAGATTAGTTCAGGGTCAAGCAACATGATTTTAAATGTCTTACCTTTCAAAATCATCCATGGCTGCATCCTTCCCTATCGCCGTTTCTCCTCCAACCCCACAACTTTCCATATCTGCATTCATCTAAATCTTTCCTCTTGAGCGCCCCCAATTTTAAATAGTTTCTCCGTTGGTGACGACATCTTCAGTCACCTAGGCCCTAGGTTCTGGAATTCCCTCCCCACACCACTCTATCTTGCTACACAAAAACAGAGACAGAAATACCTGGAAAAACTCAGCAGGTCTGGCAGCATTGGCGGAGAAGAGTGCAGTTGACGTATCAAGACCTCATGACCCTTCAACAGAACTAAGTAAAAATAGGAGAGGGGTGAAAAATAAGCTGGTTTGGGGGGTTGTAGGGACAAGCAAGCAGTGATAGGAGGAGATAACCAAAAGATGTCACAGACAAAAGAACAAAGAGGTGTTGAAGGTCGTGATATTATTTAAAAGAATGTGCTAATTAAGAGTGGATAGCAGGGCAAGCAAGTGGGGGTGGGGTGAAATAAGACTAAAAGGGCATAAAAAGTATAAATAAATGATGGGTGGAATACATTTAAAAATAATGGAAATAGGTGGGAAAAGAAAAATCTATATAAATTATTGGAAAAAACAAAAGGAAGGGGGAAGAAATGGAAAGGGGGTGGGGATGGAGGAGGGAATTCAAGATCTAAAATTGTTGAACTCAATATTCAGTCCGGAAGGCTGTAAAGTGCCTAGTCGGAAGATGAGGTGTTGTTCCTCCAGTTTGCGTTAAGCTTCAATGGAATAATGCAGCAAGCCAAGGAGAGATATGTGGGCAAGAGAGCAGGGTGGAGTGTTAAAATGGCAAGCGACGGACAGACCGAAAGTGTTCTGCAAAGCGGTGACCCAGTCTGCGTTTGGTCTCGCCAATGTAGAGGAAACCGCATTGGGAGCAACAAATGCAGTAGACTAAGTTAGGGATGTGCAAGTGAAATGCTACTTCAATTGAAAGGAGTGTTTGGGCCCTTGGACAGTGAGGAGAGAGGAAATGAAGGGGCAGGTGTTGCATATCTTGCGTTCGCATGGGGAGGTGCCATAGGAGGGGGTCGAGGAGTAGGGGATGATGGAGGAGTGGACCAGGGTGTCACGGAGGGAATGATCCCTACAGAATGCCACCAGAGGGGGGTGAAGGGAAGATGTGTTGGTGGTGGCATCATGCTGGAGTTGGCGGAAATGGCGGAGGATGATCCTTTGAATGCGGAGGCTGGTGGGGTGATAAGTGAGGTCAAGGGGGACCCTATCATGTTTTTGGGAGGGAGAAGGCGTGAGGGCGGATGCGCGGGAGATGGGCCGGACACAGTTGAGGGCCCTGTCAACGACCGTGGGTGGAAAACCTCAGGTAAGGAAGAAGGACATGTCAGAGGAACTGCTTTTGAAGGTAGCATCATCGGAACAGATGCGATGGAGGCGAAGGATCTGAGAGAATGGGATGGAGTCCTTACAGGAAGCGGGGTGTAAGAAGCTGCAGTTGAGGTAGCTGTGGGAGTTGTTGTTGGTAGGCTTGTAATGGATATTGGTGGACTGTCTCAATTTCTGGTGATAGACTGAGAGGTCAAGGAAAGGAAGTGTCAGAGATGGACCATGTGAAAATAATGGAGGGGTGGAGATTGGAAGCAAAATTAATAAATTTTTCCAGGTCCCGATGAGAGCATGAAGCAGCACCGAAGTAATCATCGATGCACCAGAGAAAGAATTGTGGGAGGGGTCACGGTAGGACTGGAACAAGGAATGTTCCACATACCCCATAAAGAGACTGGCATAGCTGGGGCCCATGCGGGTACCCATAGCCACACCTTTTATTTGGAGGAAGTGAGAGGAGTTGAAGGAGAAATTGTTCAGCGTGAGAACAAGTTCAGCCAGACGGAGGAGAGTAGTGGTGGATGGGGATTGTTCGGGCCTCTGATCGAGGAAAAAGCAGAGAGCTCTCAGACCATCCTGGTGGGGGTTGGACCTGTCGAGGGATTGGATGTCCATGGTGAAGAGGAGGTGGTTAGGGCCAAGGAACTGGAAATTGTTGATGTGACGCAAGGTGTCAGAGGAATCACGGATGTAGGTGGGAAGGGACTGGACAAGGGGAGAGAGAAGGGAGTCAAGATAGCGAGAAATGAGTTCCGTGGGGCAGGAACAGGCTGACACGATCGGTCTACCGGGACAGTCCTGTTTGTGGATTTTGGGAAGGAGGTAGAAGTGGGCCGTCAGTTCTGTTTTCGTTTTGGATTTTCAGCATCCGCAGTTTTTTGTTTTTATATTTTTGTTTTTAACTGTATTTTGCTTTCCTCCTTTAACCTACCCTCTTTGACCAATATTTTGGTCATCTGACCTAACATCTTATTTAAAAAGAGACATGTAGAGCCAGATAATGCTCCTGTGAAATGCCTTAAGGCCTTTTGTTAAAGGTGCGAAACAAATATAAGTTGTCGTTGTACTCCAGGAGGTTTCCTCATATGACTTCTGATGTCCAAACACCATATCCAATTATGTTCTCATCTTCCAAATTTTTTTTTTAAAAAATGATCAAGGAGAACTAAAATTCTTTTTAAATACCCTTATGAGTTTTATCCAAATGTGTGCACAGCAGCAACCAGAAAATTAATCTTTAACTCCTGGAGATACCAGGGCAACCTCGGAGGACTGGTAATCCAAGATGCAAACTAAACAAGCAAATAGCATAAAGGCATCATTAAACACTTCCTGGGTCTGATGTGATGTGTGCTTTCCATATTACCACAATGCCATGCACAAATCCATCTCACAAAAGGACTCCCCATGCCAGCTCACTTTGATCTAACAAAATGCCTCCTCTTATGGGCATGAAGAGGGTGAATAAGCAATTGTCCCAAATCTGAGCCAGTTTTGCAATTCAAATCCACTGGGAACCAGTTTAACAACACATTTTTTGTTTACATATAATTATCATACTTAACCAGAGATTTTATCCCATCTGTTTGTACAGGGCTCAGATTAAAGTTCAAAAAATCTAAACTCAGGGGGCTCATATAATTTTTGCTTAAACAACAGAATTCCTTCAAATTAGAAGTCTAACGTACTTCTTGAAAATAAACAAAGCCGAGAAACTTGCAAGACAAAAATGTAGTCAAAATATTGCAATCACTTCGTAGTTGGAGCATTGCATCCAGTTCTGAGCACCATGCTTTAGGAAGTGAAGGCTTTTGGGAGGGTGCAGAAAAGATTTGTGAGAACGGCTCCAGGGATGAAAAACTTTAGTTACATCAATAGATTGGTGAAGTTGGGACTGTTCCCCTTGCAGAAGTGGAGGAGATTTGATAGAGGTGTTCAAAATCATAGGGGATTGGACAGAGTAGATTGGGCAAAACTGTTCCCATTGGTGGAAAGATTGAGAACCAGAGGGCACGGATTTAAGGTAACTGGCAAAAGAAGAAACGATGACATGAGGAAAACATTTTTCTCACAGTGGATAGCTAGAATCTGGAATGCACTGCCTGAGAGGGTGGTGGAGGCATATTCAATCAAAGCATACAGGAGGGAATTAAATTATTTGAAAAGGAAGAGTATGCAGGACTACTGGAAGGTGGCAAAGGTAGTGGCACGAGGTGAAATGCTCCTTCAGAGAGCCAGCACAGATGACAAGCCAAATGGCCTCCTTCTGTGCTGTAATCATTATGATTCTATGATACGCATATCAATTTTACACACTAAATATTATAATCAGTAGCTACATATAATTTTTAAAATAGAATCTCAAGTGACTGAATTGACAACTACAATGTAGAATTTTCTTATGTATATTTGGATTTTGATTTTAAACTATGGCCTGAGCCATGCGAACAGATGATGCTGGATCTGGAATCAACATTGTAACACTCCTCCGCTCCACCTCAAAGCATACTGTACTCATCCAGCATGCAAGTCATTGCTTGCTTACTGCTGAACTAAAGTATTTAACTCTTCATAACCCAATATGCATAAATCATTAGTACAACCAAGAACAATGTACAATGATAGGAATCAGGAAATATTTGTAACTTAAAAGGCGGAAAAGGGCCAAGTTAAATCACAAGTGATATAGGCTTCCTCCAATGTAAGCTCATATGACGCATGCTTGGACAAAACATAGTTGGAAGATTAGGTAATTGTTGATCATGTTCTAATAGTGGAACGTTCCAATGTTTACTTTAAAAAAAATGAAGGTTACATTGCATACTGTGAAAAAAGTCTGGTTTTGGTTCATTGAAAGGGTTTGAGTACATTAAGCAGTTTTAATGTGTACCAGTTTTAGGTGAGATAACAAAAATAGTTATTGCTATCGACACTTGTCTTAAATGCAACTCGCAAACAATAGATTTTAAAATTCAAATTAGGGTTGCCTGATAGCATTACTGGATACAAAATAAAGCTCAAAACCAGAGAGCTGGGATCTGTCTACTTAGCTAGGACCAAAGTAACCAGGCAACTAAACACAGTAGAGTATATTGACGAGGGGAGGAGAGAACAACACAGAACTGTTTCATACTGTTTCACAGGAGCATAAAAGTGGAAGTGATTGATTTTTTTGGAAGGGTAAGGGATAAGAAAATAATCTTAGTTATTTTTATAGGACACATTACTAAAACTGCTTCTATAGGTAGAGATCATTGAAAACAGCTTTTATTAATTTCAAGTGACTTGGATTTTTGTTGTTGCAAAATAATTCCGTTTTGGGTTTCAAGGAAAACATCCCTGAACTTTTCTCATTGTTTTCTTGCCACAAATCAGGCCTAAAAATGTGACATCATTATATACATTGCAGGCTGTGCCAAAATCACAGATGCAATACGCGTAACATCTCTGGATACCATGTTCAGCAGGAAAAGAAAAAAAATGGATTTGTTATTGAAGAGACTTCAATCCTAGTTAAACATGGAGCAAGGGCAGCAATGCTAATAGACTCCTGAAGATTGTCACTGGTCAATGGTCATTTACTAAAGATCACAATTATTTACCTGTTGCATAAATTTCAATAATTTTCATCTCATCATTAGAGCCAGGTAAGTGGTTGGAAGCAAAATAAATATGTTTTAATTTCTTTATAAAATAGCTAGGGGTCAAACCAGCGCCTGACGGTGATAAAAGTGGTATATGTGATCTGTGCAAATGGCTATGAATTGTCAGGAAACTTGACTTTCTTTTAAGTGCCCTGCTTGTTCAATTGAATTTTAAGAATAAGAACCGGCCTTGATGATCGCAACTTAAAATATATTTTGAAACATGCAAAGAATTTTTGTTTGATACTTTAAAAAAAATTGGATTTGGAAAAACGTTTTGAAAAGCCTCAAGTGATGAAAAAGTGTCTTTAAGAAAGTCAATTTTTGTATTCAACTTTTGAATCTTACATGTATACATTTATAGAATTAGACAACATTATTCAGCAGGTTCCTCCAATCTCTTGGATCAACTAACACATTGTAGAAACATGAAAGTTTCAGTAAATAGTTTAATATTGTTTACACCAGAAACATTGGCAACACATTTAAATGTCAACTGCTTGTGTGCAAAATGAAATAGCAAATCAGATATACAATTATCACCTGTGATATTTGTCTTAATATTCTTACCTGAACAGAAATATTAATGATCTTACTTTAACGTTATAGCGGAAGTGAATGTTCCTTCCAAAACAGCAGCCAAAAATCAGCCCCTTCCCCACACCCAAGGATCAAAGTCAATTGTACACTTTTAAGCCTTTTAAAAAAAAAACATGCAACAGTTGCAAAAGACTCAACAGCTCATTTACAAATTTGCTATTTATAATGAATGTACTGATACACTGAATGACCTTTATAAAAACAAACAAAAAGGCAATTTATATAGATAATTGACAATTTGTTTAAAAACGTTTGTTTACCAGTTTGTACATTCTTAATTTTGGTGTGAGAATCTAATGGTCTGATTATACTACCAAACAAAAATATTTTGTGCTATCTGGTAAAAGGCCTGCCAAAAAAAGGTAGGCAAAGTAACCGAACCATTATTTATAGACATACTGGTTTAGTTAGCCAAATTAGCTTCTCCAAAAATCAACAAGGGCTGGTGCAGAATAATTGATGAGTGACTTGCTGCCTTTAGGGATATGCTTGTATAAAATCCTTTATTTAAATTGCACTTAAATTCAAGATGTGTCTTGTATTATGTGACTTATAAGCTGCGTTCCCTGCTCAACTTTATTTTCAAATGCTGTATTTTAGATAATACTAATGCAGCTTTATGTAGGAGCCACAGTATTAAAACTGTAGTAGACAGCAAAGGCAGCAGCCGTCCAAAGTATTAGCAATTGCTAAAACCGCAAAGATCTAACACTTCAGTTTATTGGACACAACAGTTGCTACAACACCATCTTTAACTGCACATTTTTCACCATTCACACCCTAAACCTGTGAGAAATTATGAATTCTGAAACTAATTTGATAAAGCAGCTGTGCTAATGTTTGAATATTTTTACAACATATTTTACTAATATTCTAAAGTGTATTTTCTTTTCCGTCAGGTAACAGCACAAAGCATGAAAAAAAACTATATAACATTCCTCACCTTAGCCGTCATGCAGTCAAGAGGTCAGAAATGATGTATTAATGATTACGCAGTTTAACAATTTTTTTTTCATTAAATCCCAAAAATATATTTATAAAAAGTTCAACTGTGTGGTCAAAGCTAAAAGGGAGTACTTTTCATTCTTACTTTAAAGTACCAGTGAACACAACAATAAAGTGAATACTGCAGATTTAAAATTTCACTGTATGGCTGAAAAACTTGGGCCATTTTGTTTTAAATAAAACCAGAAGCACAAAGTTTTTGCTAGGCTTCACCATGGATCAGAAGAAAAAGAGTTATCAGGTGCTAATATTGTTTTCATTCTTGCTCAGTGACATGTAAAAACAGATCATGCTCTACAACAAAGCAAAAAGACAGACAGTACTGAAAAAAAAACCAAACCCAGAGACATTAATACATACATCTGCAGCAGACTTTACATAGTAAAATAAAACTGACCATGTAGCACTCAATCTCCTAATGTTCCATTAACTTTTGTTAGCACCCTACAGTTCATACACTGGAATAACCATAATTACATTGAATTTCAGTTTAAAATGTCCACTGCACTTATAAGTATGTTGCTGTGTAGAATCATTTTTTTTTGTTTGACATGTTTTAAATACAAAAAGCTTTACACTTTCATCCTTCCTGCATATTGAAATTTCTGAATCATAGAATACTTGGGGTCAAAGGCAGAGCTTGGAACACCAAGCACAGCAGCCTTGGTCAATTATGCTCAAACTCATACTACAAATCAATGATGTTTTGAATTGGTGACTTCATTACAATTGAACAAATACGGTCTACTCAACATATATTGGGGAGAAACGGCTTAGGTGGAACAACTATTCGACAAGGCCTACAGGGACAGAATCGTCAGCAATCTAAAGAATACTGCTCTACTGTAATTTTTTGAAACTTAAATAGGTTTAATTGTGGATGCTAATTTACAACGTCACCATTGGAGTTAGTTTTTTTTAAACTATGCCGTAAAATTCTATATTCTAGTGTCAAGCTGAAAAGAGGTGTATGAATTTCATGATAGAAACTGAATAGGGGATAATTTAGGTGTCTACAACTGCTAAGGACTCCTTCTTCAATAAATTGGCCCTTTTGATAGTTTCCCAAATTGTGGTCTTGCTTGCAAATCATTCAACAGTTGCTACTATATCGGATACTCATAAAATAGCCCTTGGTTTGCCGAGAATCAATTTCTGCCTTGTAAATTTTGCAGGACTGTACTATCCCTTAGAAGGAATAAGACAACACACAATGCATTAACATGGACAATAAGCTCACAATGTTTTCATGCAAGACTCAAGTGGACACCCACTAACACAGATCTGGATTAGTCAAGAGCAACAGCAAATTGTAGACAAATGACAACTCACTCATTGATGAGCATCGCCTTACTGCTGCAGAAGACACAAGTGGTTTCATTTCAGTGTAACCTCAGTTTTGCCAACTTTTGAAAGGGAAGTGAAAAAAACTGCAAATTTTTCAGTTTACCAGTGAAATTTAAGCCTTAAAATGCAGCAATATTTTGATATAGAGGAGTGCAAATCTTATGATTTAAGAGCCTTCCTGTATCCAAAAAGTTGCTGTCAACATGCAATGTATCTACACTAACTTAAAAGACAACTGGTATTAGCCTATACAGAGAATGAATTAATCATTTCCAACTGTGGAACATTCTTCAAGTGAATACTGGACAGAAAGGCTAGCTTATATCAATAGTATGTGCATCTCATTATCTATAGAAGGGTTCCTAAAAACTTCATGACATTTTTCATGGTTCTACTGCACTAGTATTCACATTAACTGAGACTAAAAGGAAACTGCTCACACTTGTTTAGCCCACACATAAAAGCATTTTGAAAAATACATGCAGCAGCAAAAAATGTACAGTACGAGGAAAATTAGCTCTCCGTACATAGCTTCATGCACAGATGCAACAAGGACAGGTAAAAATACTAAACCGTTGATTACTTGAACAGACTTGACACATCACCATACGTGCTTGCAAGCTGTAAAAGTATTGAGTAAAAGGTGGTTTTGTCACAGGACTTTGGGGGAGTGAGAATAAATTTGTATGTATCCAGGGCCCAAAATGATTCAGGCTTTATATGGGAAAAATATTACATGTATATTAAATGTGAACCCTTCCCTTGAGTCATTTAGGAAAATGTTAGCTGAGTCTGAGACCATCCGTTTGCTTTGAAACTTACATTTCTACCTTCAAATGCAACAAAATGATAAAATAATGAGTAACAAACTTTAAAAGCTGTATTGCTGTGTATACTAGAGAGGTCATAATACAGGTAAACTATGAAGCAGTGTGCTGTATGGCCAGTATATCCATATTATATGCATATTGCCTGTCAGCATCACAATGTTGTTCAAATCAAGTGCTAATCTTGGTGACTATAAAAATTATGGACAAGATCAAGAATACAGCAAAATTAAGGAAAAGATTTTCCTCCCAGAAAATCAAATCAAGTAGTTTCTTTCAAATATACAAAACACTTGGTAGGGAGAAGACTGTTTAATCTTTCTATCCTTTGACTCAATTTACTTTCCTTTTTGTATTTCTGTCTTTGGTTTTATTTTTCTTTCCATCCTTTGCTGTCATATGTTTCTTGAGAGTTCTCAATCTTTTATGGTATAGCTTTCCTTACATTTTTCTTTCCTTTATTCATCAGCCTTTTCTCCTAATCCTTCCCTAAATCCTCCCTTCCATCTTTAGACTTCACAGTCTGACTTAGACTGAGGCTTGAAGGAAAATGCTGGACATGTAGCATTTACAGGCTTTTGCAATGATGAACAGGATTTGATTTAGAAAAACAAAGGTGCATGATAACTAGCAGGAAAAACCAAGTCTGCGGTTGGCACCTATTTCTTCAGATTGGGATTCCCCAGGTCCTACACCTGTCATTTTGAGCACAAAAGAGTTCATTGTAAAGAAAATACTAAACTGTGTATTAAATACACAGAATAGAATCATAAATGCACACTATTTAAAAAAAAACATGCTTACAATTTTGCAAGACTCCCACCCCCCACAAAAAACCGTACTTCTCACATTAACATACATCCATTTAATTCTGCGAGGAAACCTCTATCCAGCACTGTAATTCTTTACAGGTTTTTAAAAAAAATTCTAAATGGCTACGATTCCTCTATTACCAGAAACACATACTGCAGTCTTAGTAAAATTGCTTTTATATATAATGACAATAATGCATTTTATATTTTGTACAGTGTATGCAACATTTCCATTCAGTCAGACCATGGCCCGATAAGGGCCCTGCATCTTCAGGAATTGGATGATGAAGGACGGACCACCAGCTACAATCTGTGGTGGGAGGTGGCTGAGTGGGCAGTTCTCAATGCTCATGATGGACAACTTGCTGCAGAGTGCCAGCTCAAAGGGAAGGCTGTGCAGGTTTGGATTATCATTTAAATACAACTCCTCCAGATTTTCCAGTGTACCTGCAAAATATCCAAGTGTTTGTTTAATTCAATTAATCTCTTGTATTGGATATGCGACTTATATAAAGGTTAGATTGCACATTTGGTCTAAAACCATTCTCAACTAATGGGGAGTAAGACAGTTAAATTAAGAAAGAAACTTAATGGATCACTGATTCTTTTTCTGAAGTACAATACTTAACCAGCAAACTCAAATCAATGGATTCGCATCAAAGACTAAAGTTAGGTTTTATGTCAGTAAGTTCAGTAAGGAAGTAGAAAGGTAAGGAAGTAGGCATCCATAACACAAATAAACAATTAAAATGTATACCTCATTTTAACACTTCTGAGAATGCTTTACACATAAATATATTATGCCAGCGGATGAGGTTCCCTAAAAAACGTAAAGGCTGCTTGGCCTTTTCGCCTGCCCGTCAGCCGTTAGGTTGGACAGGCAGCTTAAATTTGAATTTAATTAGCTTCTTAATGACGTTAATGGGCCTTTTAGCTGTCGATGGGTGCATAGCTGACTCTGGCATGTGCCTGCTGAACGAAGTGTCGCCAGGCTGCCTGATGATGTCGGGGGCGCTCACCCAACGTCATGGCGTGTCATTTTACACTCGGGTGTGCGTCTGGTTCTGACCACTGGAGAGCCTTAATAATCTACCGTAAAGTGGCTTCACTATTTAAAAACAATACAGGTTCCTGAAATTCTGAAAAATCACTATTTAAAGCACCTAATTGGCTTAATTATTTGCTGCACCTTTATCAATTCTACCACAAAATGGCTGCAACAGGTCCATGAGTGAAATCAAGAAATCAGCTAGGTCAGACATCTGCATCTTACTATATTGTCTGTTTTCCAAGACATCATTTCAGTTGCCCTACATAATGTTTTCTGCAACAGCAGCAAGGTTTTCTTTTGGCATTCAGGTTAGAGTTTTCTTGAAGTGTGTCAATATTTAAAGGATGCCAGGAATGTGTGAATACCTGCAGTGGTGTGTCCTTCACAAAGTTTGAAACAGTTGCCCTCAGTTCAATCCATAAAGTGATTATACACCAGTTGAAAGAAAAATAGTGATTTCACATTGAGTTTTGGATACTAAGCAAACAGATAACAAAAAGTGGAAAGAGCTGCAAAACGGAATATGAGAATAAGCTTGCAAGGGATATTGAACATATGAACAATGGTGGACAGATAAAGCACCTCTAGTCTATCTAGCCTGTCCTACGCAATTACAATCCCTTGTGTATGCCATAAGATGTAAACCCACCCTGAAAACAGAGAGGCAAGATAAAAAAATTAAGCCTAAAGGAGGAAAAAAAATCTGGAAAATTCTTCTCTGGCTTAGTGATCGAAACTAGTTCCTAAAGTACCTACTCGTGATAAATGCAAAATACTGCGGATGCTGAAAATCTGAAACAAAAACAAAAACTGCTGGAAAAAACTCAGCAGGTCTGACAGCATCTGTGGAGAGAAAGAGGGTTAACGTTTCGAGTCCACGTGACTTCTTCAGAGCTCTGAAGAGTCATGCGGACTCGAAATGTTAACTGTCTTTCTTTCCACAGGTGCTGTTAGACCTACCTACTTGTGATGTCCACCGTAACTAGAAACAAGTTCTGCTCTTGCTTGAAGGAATTCAGCAATTAGTGTCCACCACACAACACAGCAACCTGTTCTGGATTAATTTTCCCAATAGCGAACCTATCTTCTGATACCTAACTTAGATCTGGCTATACACAATTTAAAATTGGGACAAAAGCAAAATACCTGCAGATATTAGAAATCTGAAATAAAAACAAAAATTGCTGGCATTTCGTCAGCTCTGGAAGAGTCATATGGACTCGAAACGTTAACTCTTTCTTTCTCCACAGATGCTGCCAGACCTTACCAGAATTTTTTGTTTTTGTTTAAAATTGGGACCCCTAGTGCTTCCTATACTTACTGATATGAAGCTGACTCTTAACTGCATCCCGAAATGGCCTAAGCGGCTCAGTTCAAGGGCAGTTAGGGATTGGCAACAATGCTGACCCTGCCATCTAACACCCACATCCCGTCAAATAACACATTTAAAAAATTGGAACAAACTGTCAACTGAAACATAATCTATTCTCTTCATCATCATTTAAACTTCTGTAGCATTATTGCTGGTGACTCCCAAGGATCAACATTCTGCCCCTCAGTGATTTTATCCAAAAGCACAACATTACTTTTAAAAGTTACACTGATGCCACCCAGCTTTACCTCACAACCGCCTCTTTTGACTCCTCCACCAGGGAGGGAGGGACAGAGACTGCGACACAGAGAGAACGTGAGAAGCGGCAAGTAGAGCAGAACTAGAGGCAGGAAAAGAAGAAAAAGTGGTTGGGGGTGGGGATGGGGCAGGGCGAGTGGCAATATTGGTGAAAGGTGGCATTACAGGATTGGAGGGAGGGGACGTGCCAGAGGGGTCAAGGACAGAATCTCTCTGGCTAGAGATAAGGAATGGGAAAGGTGCAATAACATGACTGGTGTAGTATACAGACATCAACTAGTGGAAGGGCTGTGGAGAAACAAATTTTCAAAGAAATTACAAAGAGGTGCAAAAGTTATAGAGTAATCATAATGGGGGACCTCAATAATCCAAATATAGACTAGGATAGGAATAATACAAAAGGACAAGTGGGGTGAGGGCTCTAGGAATGTGTTCAAGATAATTTTCTACAGCAGTATGTTTCTAGACCAATGAGAGGACATGCACCCTTGGACAGGGGATCAGAGGGCGAGCGGCCAGAGAGTGAGAAGTGGGGGGGGCAGACAGAGCGAGAGCAAGAGAACGGAGGGGGATAGATAGAGCGAGGGGGGCCAGGCAGAGAGAGCAAGAGTGAAGGGGGCCAGGCAGAGACAAGGAGAGGAAAGGGGTCAGAGAGAGAGAGAGAGAGAGAGGGAGAGAGAGAGAAGAGAAAGGGGGGGGAGAATGTTGGTGGGGGGGACGAGAAAGAAGAGAGAGAAAGCCCCAAAGAGAGAGAGAGACAGCGAGAGAGAAAGACAGCCCCAAAGGAGAGAGAGAGAGAGAGAGTGAGAGACAGCCCCAGGGAGAGAGAGAGAGACAGCCCCAAAGAAAGAGAGAGAGAGACAGCCCCAAAGAGAGAGAGAGAGAGACAGCCCCAGAGAGAGAGAGAGAGAGACAGCCCCAGAGAGAGAGAGAGAGAGAGAGAGACAGCCCCAGCGAGAGAGAGAGAGAGAGAGAGACAGCCCCAAAGAAGGAGAGAGCAAGCCCCAGAGAGAGAGACAGCCCCAGAGAGAGAGAATGCCCCAAAGAAAGAGAGAACGAGGGACAGCCCCAAAGAGAGAGCGAGACAGCCCCAAAGAGAAAGAGAGAGAGCGAGACAGCCCAAAAAGAGTGAGACAGCCCCAGAGAGCGAGACAGCCCCAAAGAGAGAGAGAGCGAGAGCGAGACAGCCCCAAAGAGAGAGAGAGAGCGAGACAGCCCCAAAGAAAGAGAGCGCGAGACGGCCCCAAAGAAAGAGAGAGAGCGAGACAACCCCAAAGAGAGAGAGAGAGCGAGACAGCCCCAAACAGAGAGAGAGCGAGCGAGACGGCCCCAAAGAGAGAGAGAGAGACCGCACGTCCCAAAGAAAGGGAGAACGAGAGACAGCCCCAAAGAGAGATCGAGACAGCCCCAAAGAGAAAGAGAGAGAGCAAGACAGCCCCAAAGAGAGAGAGAGAGAGAGAGAGACCGCACGCCCCAAAGAAAGAGAACGAGAGACAGCCCCAAAGAGAGAGCGAGACAGCCCCAAAGAGAAAGAGAGCGAGAGCGAGACAGCCCCAAAGAGAGCGAGAGAGAGCGAGACAGCCCCAAAGAGAGCGAGAGAGAGCGAGACAGCCCCAAAGAGAGCGAGAGAGAGCGAGACAGCCCCAAAGAGAGCGAGAGAGAGCGAGACAGCCCCAAAGAGAGCGAGAGAGAGCGAGACAGCCCCAAAGAGAGCGAGAGAGAGCGAGACAGCCCCAAAGAGAGCGAGAGAGAGCGAGACAGCCCCAAAGAGAGCGAGAGAGAGCGAGACAGCCCCAAAGAGAGCGAGAGAGAGCGAGACAGCCCCAAAGAGAGCGAGAGAGAGCGAGACAGCCCCAAAGAGAGCGAGAGAGAGCGAGACAGCCCCAAAGAGAGCGAGAGAGAGCGAGACAGCCCCAAAGAGAGCGAGAGAGAGCGAGACAGCCCCAAAGAGAGCGAGAGAGAGCGAGACAGCCCCAAAGAGAGCGAGAGAGAGCGAGACAGCCCCAAAGAGAGCGAGAGAGAGCGAGACAGCCCCAAAGAGAGCGAGAGAGAGCGAGACAGCCCCAAAGAGAGCGAGAGAGAGCGAGACAGCCCCAAAGAGAGCGAGAGAGAGCGAGACAGCCCCAAAGAGAGCGAGAGAGAGCGAGACAGCCCCAAAGAGAGCGAGAGAGAGCGAGACAGCCCCAAAGAGAGCGAGAGAGAGCGAGACAGCCCCAAAGAGAGCGAGAGAGAGCGAGACAGCCCCAAAGAGAGCGAGAGAGAGCGAGACAGCCCCAAAGAGAGCGAGAGAGAGCGAGACAGCCCCAAAGAGAGCGAGAGAGAGCGAGACAGCCCCAAAGAGAGCGAGAGAGAGCGAGACAGCCCCAAAGAGAGCGAGAGAGAGCGAGACAGCCCCAAAGAGAGCGAGAGAGAGCGAGACAGCCCCAAAGAGAGCGAGAGAGAGCGAGACAGCCCCAAAGAGAGCGAGAGAGAGCGAGACAGCCCCAAAGAGAGCGAGAGAGAGCGAGACAGCCCCAAAGAGAGCGAGAGAGAGCGAGACAGCCCCAAAGAGAGCGAGAGAGAGCGAGACAGCCCCAAAGAGAGCGAGAGAGAGCGAGACAGCCCCAAAGAGAGCGAGAGAGAGCGAGACAGCCCCAAAGAGAGCGAGAGAGAGCGAGACAGCCCCAAAGAGAGCGAGAGAGAGCGAGACAGCCCCAAAGAGAGCGAGAGAGAGCGAGACAGCCCCAAAGAGAGCGAGAGAGAGCGAGACAGCCCCAAAGAGAGCGAGAGAGAGCGAGACAGCCCCAAAGAGAGCGAGAGAGAGCGAGACAGCCCCAAAGAGAGCGAGAGAGAGCGAGACAGCCCCAAAGAGAGCGAGAGAGAGCGAGACAGCCCCAAAGAGAGCGAGAGAGAGCGAGACAGCCCCAAAGAGAGCGAGAGAGAGCGAGACAGCCCCAAAGAGAGCGAGAGAGAGCGAGACAGCCCCAAAGAGAGCGAGAGAGAGCGAGACAGCCCCAAAGAGAGCGAGAGAGAGCGAGACAGCCCCAAAGAGAGCGAGAGAGAGCGAGACAGCCCCAAAGAGAGCGAGAGAGAGCGAGACAGCCCCAAAGAGAGCGAGAGAGAGCGAGACAGCCCCAAAGAGAGCGAGAGAGAGCGAGACAGCCCCAAAGAGAGCGAGAGAGAGCGAGACAGCCCCAAAGAGAGCGAGAGAGAGCGAGACAGCCCCAAAGAGAGCGAGAGAGAGCGAGACAGCCCCAAAGAGAGCGAGAGAGAGCGAGACAGCCCCAAAGAGAGCGAGAGAGAGCGAGACAGCCCCAAAGAGAGCGAGAGAGAGCGAGACAGCCCCAAAGAGAGCGAGAGAGAGCGAGACAGCCCCAAAGAGAGCGAGAGAGAGCGAGACAGCCCCAAAGAGAGCGAGAGAGAGCGAGACAGCCCCAAAGAGAGCGAGAGAGAGCGAGACAGCCCCAAAGAGAGCGAGAGAGAGCGAGACAGCCCCAAAGAGAGCGAGAGAGAGCGAGACAGCCCCAAAGAGAGCGAGAGAGAGCGAGACAGCCCCAAAGAGAGCGAGAGAGAGCGAGACAGCCCCAAAGAGAGCGAGAGAGAGCGAGACAGCCCCAAAGAGAGCGAGAGAGAGCGAGACAGCCCCAAAGAGAGCGAGAGAGAGCGAGACAGCCCCAAAGAGAGCGAGAGAGAGCGAGACAGCCCCAAAGAGAGCGAGAGAGAGCGAGACAGCCCCAAAGAGAGCGAGAGAGAGCGAGACAGCCCCAAAGAGAGCGAGAGAGAGCGAGACAGCCCCAAAGAGAGCGAGAGAGAGCGAGACAGCCCCAAAGAGAGCGAGAGAGAGCGAGACAGCCCCAAAGAGAGCGAGAGAGAGCGAGACAGCCCCAAAGAGAGCGAGAGAGAGCGAGACAGCCCCAAAGAGAGCGAGAGAGAGCGAGACAGCCCCAAAGAGAGCGAGAGAGAGCGAGACAGCCCCAAAGAGAGCGAGAGAGAGCGAGACAGCCCCAAAGAGAGCGAGAGCGAGACAGCCCCAAAGAGAGAGAGAGCGAGACAGCCCCAAAGAAAGAGAGAGCGAGACAGCCCCAAAGAAAGAGAGAGCGAGACAGCCCCAAAGAGAGCGAGAGCGAGACAGCCCCAAAGAGAGAGAGAGCGAGACAGCCCCAAAGAAAGAGAGAGCGAGACAGCCCCAAAGAAAGAGAGAGCGAGACAGCCCCAAAGAAAGAGAGAGCGAGAGAGCGAGACAACCCCAAAGAGAGAGAGCGAGACAGCCCCAAAGAAAGAGAGAGCGAGACAGCCCCAAAGAAAGAGAGAGCGAGACAGCCCCAAAGAAAGAGAGAGCGAGACAGCCCCAAAGAGAGCGAGAGCGAGACAGCCCCAAAGAGAGAGAGAGCGAGACAGCCCCAAAGAAAGAGAGAGCGAGACAGCCCCAAAGAAAGAGAGAGCGAGACAGCCCCAAAGAAAGAGAGAGCGAGACAGCCCCAAAGAAAGAGAGAGCGAGACAACCCCAAAGAGAGAGAGAGAGACAGCCCCAAAGAGAGAGAGAGAGACAGCCCCAAAGAGAGAGAGCGAGACAGCCCCAAAGAGAGAGAGCGAGACAGCCCCAAAGAGAGCGAGACAGCCCCAAAGAGAGCGAGACAGCCCCAAAGAGAGCGAGACAGCCCCAAAGAGAGCGAGACAGCCCCAAAGAGAGCGAGACAGCCCCAAAGAGAGCGAGACAGCCCCAAAGAGAGCGAGACAGCCCCAAAGAGAGCGAGACAGCCCCAAAGAGAGCGAGACAGCCCCAAAGAGAGCGAGACAGCCCCAAAGAGAGCGAGACAGCCCCAAAGAGAGCGAGACAGCCCCAAAGAGAGCGAGACAGCCCCAAAGAGAGCGAGACAGCCCCAAAGAGAGCGAGACAGCCCCAAAGAGAGCGAGACAGCCCCAAAGAGAGCGAGACAGCCCCAAAGAGAGCGAGACAGCCCCAAAGAGAGCGAGACAGCCCCAAAGAGAGCGAGACAGCCCCAAAGAGAGCGAGACAGCCCCAAAGAGAGCGAGACAGCCCCAAAGAGAGCGAGACAGCCCCAAAGAGAGCGAGACAGCCCCAAAGAGAGAGAGAGAGCGAGACAGCCCCAAAGAGAGAGAGAGAGCGAGACAGCCCCAAAGAGAGAGAGAGAGCGAGACAGCCCCAAAGAGAGAGTGAGAGCGAGACAGCCCCAAAGAGAGAGAGAGAGAGAGACAGTCCCAAAGAGAGAGAGCGAGCGAGACAGCCCCAAAGAGAGAGAGAGCGAGCGAGACAGCCCCAAAGAGAGAGCGAGCGAGACAGCCCCAAAGAGAGAGAGAGCGAGACAACCCCAAAGAGAGAGAGATAGAAAGCGAGACAGCCCCAAAGAGAGAGAAAGAGAGAGCGAGACAGCCCCAAAGAGAGAGAGAGAGAGAGAGAGAGCGAGACAACCCCAAAGAGAGAGAGCGAGACAGCCCCAAAGAGAGCGAGCGAGAGAGCAAGACAGCCCCAAAGAGAGCGAGCGAGAGAGCCCCAAAGAGAGCGAGCGAGAGAGCCCCAAAGAGAGCGAGCGAGAGAGCCCCAAAGAGAGCGAGCGAGAGAGCCCCAAAGAGAGCGAGCGAGAGAGCCCCAAAGAGAGCGAGCGAGAGAGCCCCAAAGAGAGCGAGCGAGAGAGCCCCAAAGAGAGCGAGCGAGAGAGCCCCAAAGAGAGCGAGCGAGAGAGCCCCAAAGAGAGAGAGCGAGAGAGCCCCAAAGAGAGAGAGCGAGAGAGCCCCAAAGAGAGAGAGCGAGAGAGCCCCAAAGAGAGAGAGCGAGAGAGCCCCAAAGAGAGAGAGCGAGAGAGCCCCAAAGAGAGAGAGCGAGAGAGCCCCAAAGAGAGAGAGCGAGAGAGCCCCAAAGAGAGAGAGCGAGAGAGCCCCAAAGAGAGAGAGCGAGAGAGCCCCAAAGAGAGAGAGCGAGAGAGCCCCAAAGAGAGAGAGCGAGAGAGCCCCAAAGAGAGAGAGCCCCAAAGAGAGAGAGAGAGAGAGCGAGACAGCCCCAAAGAGAGAGAGAGAGCGAGACAGCACCAAAGAGAGAGAGAGCGAGACAGCCCCAAAGAGAGAGAGAGAGCGAGCGAGACAGCCCCAAAGTGAGAGAGACAGAGAGAGAGAGCGAGCGAGACAGCCCCAAAGTGAGAGAGAGCGAGCGAGACAGCCCCAAAGTGAGAGAGACAGAGAGAGAGAGCGAGCGAGACAGCCCCAAAGTGAGAGAGACAGAGAGAGAGAGCGAGCGAGACAGCCCCAAAGTGAGAGAGAGCGAGCGAGACAGCCCCAAAGTGAGAGAGAGAGCGAGCGAGACAGCCCCAGAGAGAGAGAGCGAGCGAGACAGCCCCAAAGTGAGAGAGAGCGAGCGAGACAGCCCCAGAGAGAGAGAGCGAGCGAGACGGCCCCAGAGAGAGAGAGCGAGCGAGACGGCCCCAGAGAGAGAGAGCGAGCGAGACGGCCCCAGAGAGAGAGAGCGAGCGAGACGGCCCCAGAGAGAGAGAGCGAGCGAGACGGCCCCAGAGAGAGAGAGCGAGCGAGACGGCCCCAGAGAGAGAGAGCGAGCGAGACGGCCCCAGAGAGAGAGAGCGAGCGAGACGGCCCCAGAGAGAGAGAGCGAGCGAGACGGCCCCAGAGAGAGAGAGCGAGCGAGACGGCCCCAGAGAGAGAGAGCGAGCGAGACGGCCCCAGAGAGAGAGAGCGAGCGAGACGGCCCCAGAGAGAGAGAGCGAGCGAGACGGCCCCAGAGAGAGAGAGCGAGCGAGACGGCCCCAGAGAGAGAGAGCGAGCGAGACGGCCCCAGAGAGAGAGAGCGAGCGAGACGGCCCCAGAGAGAGAGAGCGAGCGAGACGGCCCCAGAGAGAGAGAGCGAGCGAGACGGCCCCAGAGAGAGAGAGCGAGCGAGACAGCCCCAGAGAGAGAGAGCGAGCGAGACGGCCCCAGAGAGAGAGAGCGAGCGAGACGGCCCCAGAGAGAGAGAGCGAGCGAGACGGCCCCAGAGAGAGAGAGCGAGCGAGACGGCCCCAGAGAGAGAGAGCGAGCGAGACGGCCCCAGAGAGAGAGAGCGAGCGAGACAGCCCCAGAGAGAGAGAGCGAGCGAGACAGCCCCAGAGAGAGAGAGCGAGCGAGACAGCCCCAGAGAGAGAGAGCGAGCGAGACAGCCCCAGAGAGAGAGAGCGAGCGAGACAGCCCCAGAGAGAGAGAGCGAGCGAGACAGCCCCAGAGAGAGAGAGCGAGCGAGACGGCCCCAGAGAGAGAGAGCGAGCGAGACAGCCCCAGAGAGAGAGAGCGAGCGAGACAGCCCCAGAGAGAGAGAGCGAGCGAGACAGCCCCAGAGAGAGAGAGCGAGCGAGACAGCCCCAGAGAGAGAGAGCGAGCGAGACAGCCCCAGAGAGAGAGAGCGAGCGAGACAGCCCCAGAGAGAGAGAGCGAGCGAGACAGCCCCAGAGAGAGAGAGCGAGCGAGACAGCCCCAGAGAGAGAGAGCGAGCGAGACAGCCCCAGAGAGAGAGAGCGAGCGAGACAGCCCCAGAGAGAGAGAGCGAGCGAGACAGCCCCAGAGAGAGAGAGCGAGCGAGACAGCCCCAGAGAGAGAGAGCGAGCGAGACAGCCCCAGAGAGAGAGAGCGAGCGAGACAGCCCCAGAGAGAGAGAGCGAGCGAGACAGCCCCAGAGAGAGAGAGCGAGCGAGACAGCCCCAGAGAGAGAGAGCGAGCGAGACAGCCCCAGAGAGAGAGAGCGAGCGAGACAGCCCCAGAGAGAGAGAGCGAGCGAGACAGCCCCAGAGAGAGAGAGCGAGCGAGACAGCCCCAGAGAGAGAGAGCGAGCGAGACAGCCCCAGAGAGAGAGAGCGAGCGAGACAGCCCCAGAGAGAGAGAGCGAGCGAGACAGCCCCAGAGAGAGAGAGCGAGCGAGACAGCCCCAGAGAGAGAGAGCGAGCGAGACAGCCCCAGAGAGAGAGAGCGAGCGAGACAGCCCCAGAGAGAGAGAGCGAGCGAGACAGCCCCAGAGAGAGAGAGCGAGCGAGACAGCCCCAGAGAGAGAGAGCGAGCGAGACAGCCCCAGAGAGAGAGAGCGAGCGAGACAGCCCCAGAGAGAGAGAGCGAGCGAGACAGCCCCAGAGAGAGAGAGCGAGCGAGACAGCCCCAGAGAGAGAGAGCGAGCGAGACAGCCCCAGAGAGAGAGAGCGAGCGAGACAGCCCCAGAGAGAGAGAGCGAGCGAGACAGCCCCAGAGAGAGAGAGCGAGCGAGACAGCCCCAGAGAGAGAGAGCGAGCGAGACAGCCCCAGAGAGAGAGAGCGAGCGAGACAGCCCCAGAGAGAGAGAGCGAGCGAGACAGCCCCAGAGAGAGAGAGCGAGCGAGACAGCCCCAGAGAGAGAGAGCGAGCGAGACAGCCCCAGAGAGAGAGAGAGCGAGCGAGACAGCCCCAGAGAGAGAGAGAGCGAGCGAGACAGCCCCAGAGAGAGAGAGAGCGAGCGAGACAGCCCCAGAGAGAGAGAGAGCGAGCGAGACAGCCCCAGAGAGAGAGAGCGAGCGAGACAGCCCCAGAGAGAGAGAGCGAGCGAGACAGCCCCAGAGAGAGAGAGCGAGCGAGACAGCCCCAGAGAGAGAGAGCGAGCGAGACAAGCCCCAGAGAGAGAGAGCGAGCGAGACAGCCCCAGAGAGAGAGAGCGAGCGAGACAGCCCCAGAGAGAGAGAGCGAGCGAGACAGCCCCAGAGAGAGAGCGAGACAGCCCCAGAGAGAGAGCGAGACAGCCCCAGAGAGCGAGCGAGACAGCCCCAGAGAGCGAGCGAGACAGCCCAGAGAGCGAGCGAGACAGCCCCAGAGAGCGAGCGAGACAGCCCCAGAGAGCGAGCGAGACAGCCCCAGAGAGCGAGCGAGACAGCCCCAGAGAGCGAGCGAGACAGCCCCAGAGAGCGAGCGAGACAGCCCCAGAGAGCGAGCGAGACAGCCCCAGAGAGCGAGCGAGACAGCCCCAGAGAGCGAGCGAGACAGCCCCAGAGAGCGAGCGAGACAGCCCCAGAGAGCGAGCGAGACAGCCCCAGAGAGCGAGCGAGACAGCCCCAGAGAGCGAGCGAGACAGCCCCAGAGAGCGAGCGAGACAGCCCCAGAGAGCGAGCGAGACAGCCCCAGAGAGCGAGCGAGACAGCCCCAGAGAGCGAGCGAGACAGCCCCAGAGAGCGAGCGAGACAGCCCCAGAGAGCGAGCGAGACAGCCCCAGAGAGCGAGCGAGACAGCCCCAGAGAGCGAGCGAGACAGCCCCAGAGAGCGAGCGAGACAGCCCCAGAGAGCGAGCGAGACAGCCCCAGAGAGCGAGCGAGACAGCCCCAGAGAGCGAGCGAGACAGCCCCAGAGAGCGAGCGAGACAGCCCCCAGAGAGCGAGCGAGACAGCCCCAGAGAGCGAGCGAGACAGCCCCAGAGAGCGAGCGAGACAGCCCCAGAGAGCGAGCGAGACAGCCCCAGAGAGCGAGCGAGACAGCCCCAGAGAGCGAGCGAGACAGCCCCAGAGAGCGAGCGAGACGGCCCCAGAGAGCGAGCGAGACGGCCCCAGAGAGCGAGCGAGACGGCCCCAGAGAGCGAGCGAGACGGCCCCAGAGAGCGAGCGAGACGGCCCCAGAGAGCGAGCGAGACGGCCCCAGAGAGCGAGCGAGACGGCCCCAGAGAGCGAGCGAGACGGCCCCAGAGAGCGAGCGAGACGGCCCCAGAGAGCGAGCGAGACGGCCCCAGAGAGCGAGCGAGACGGCCCCAGAGAGCGAGCGAGACAGCCCCAGAGAGCGAGCGAGACAGCCCCAGAGAGCGAGCGAGACAGCCCCAGAGAGCGAGCGAGACAGCCCCAGAGAGCGAGCGAGACAGCCCCAGAGAGCGAGCGAGACAGCCCAGAGAGCGAGCGAGACAGCCCCAGAGAGCGAGCGAGACAGCCCCAGAGAGCGAGCGAGACAGCCCCAGAGAGCGAGCGAGACAGCCCCAGAGAGCGAGCGAGACAGCCCCAGAGAGCGAGCGAGACAGCCCCAGAGAGCGAGCGAGACAGCCCAGAGAGCGAGCGAGACAGCCCCAGAGAGCGAGCGAGACAGCCCCAGAGAGCGAGCGAGACAGCCCCAGAGAGCGAGCGAGACAGCCCCAGAGAGCGAGCGAGACAGCCCCAGAGAGCGAGCGAGACAGCCCCAGAGAGCGAGCGAGACAGCCCCAGAGAGCGAGCGAGACAGCCCCAGAGAGCGAGCGAGACAGCCCCAGAGAGCGAGCGAGACAGCCCCAGAGAGCGAGCGAGACAGCCCCAGAGAGCGAGCGAGACAGCCCCAGAGAGCGAGCGAGACAGCCCCAGAGAGCGAGCGAGACAGCCCCAGAGAGCGAGCGAGACAGCCCCAGAGAGCGAGCGAGACAGCCCCAGAGAGCGAGCGAGACAGCCCCAGAGAGCGAGCGAGACAGCCCCAGAGAGCGAGCGAGACAGCCCCAGAGAGCGAGCGAGACAGCCCCAGAGAGCGAGCGAGACAGCCCCAGAGAGCGAGCGAGACAGCCCCAGAGAGCGAGCGAGACAGCCCCAGAGAGCGAGCGAGACAGCCCCAGAGAGCGAGCGAGACAGCCCCAGAGAGCGAGCGAGACAGCCCCAGAGAGCGAGCGAGACAGCCCCAGAGAGCGAGCGAGACAGCCCCAGAGAGCGAGCGAGACAGCCCCAGAGAGCGAGCGAGACAGCCCCAGAGAGCGAGCGAGACAGCCCCAGAGAGCGAGCGAGACAGCCCCAGAGAGCGAGCGAGACAGCCCCAGAGAGCGAGCGAGACAGCCCCAGAGAGCGAGCGAGACAGCCCCAGAGAGCGAGCGAGACAGCCCCAGAGAGCGAGCGAGACAGCCCCAGAGAGCGAGCGAGACAGCCCCAGAGAGCGAGCGAGACAGCCCCAGAGAGCGAGCGAGACAGCCCCAGAGAGCGAGCGAGACAGCCCCAGAGAGCGAGCGAGACAGCCCCAGAGAGCGAGCGAGACAGCCCAGAGAGCGAGCGAGACAGCCCCAGAGAGCGAGCGAGACAGCCCCAGAGAGCGAGCGAGACAGCCCCAGAGAGCGAGCGAGACAGCCCCAGAGAGCGAGCGAGACAGCCCCAGAGAGCGAGCGAGACAGCCCCAGAGAGCGAGCGAGACAGCCCCAGAGAGCGAGCGAGACAGCCCCAGAGAGCGAGCGAGACAGCCCCAGAGAGCGAGCGAGACAGCCCCAGAGAGCGAGCGAGACAGCCCCAGAGAGCGAGCGAGACAGCCCCAGAGAGCGAGCGAGACAGCCCCAGAGAGCGAGCGAGACAGCCCCAGAGAGCGAGCGAGACAGCCCCAGAGAGCGAGCGAGACAGCCCCAGAGAGCGAGCGAGACAGCCCCAGAGAGCGAGCGAGACAGCCCCAGAGAGCGAGCGAGACAGCCCCAGAGAGCGAGCGAGACAGCCCCAGAGAGCGAGCGAGACAGCCCCAGAGAGCGAGCGAGACAGCCCCAGAGAGCGAGCGAGACAGCCCCAGAGAGCGAGCGAGACAGCCCCAGAGAGCGAGCGAGACAGCCCCAGAGAGCGAGCGAGACAGCCCCAGAGAGCGAGCGAGACAGCCCCAGAGAGCGAGCGAGACAGCCCCAGAGAGCGAGCGAGACAGCCCCAGAGAGCGAGCGAGACAGCCCCAGAGAGCGAGCGAGACAGCCCCAGAGAGCGAGCGAGACAGCCCCAGAGAGCGAGCGAGACAGCCCCAGAGAGCGAGCGAGACAGCCCCAGAGAGCGAGCGAGACAGCCCCAGAGAGCGAGCGAGACAGCCCCAGAGAGCGAGCGAGACAGCCCCAGAGAGCGAGCGAGACAGCCCCAGAGAGCGAGCGAGACAGCCCCAGAGAGCGAGCGAGACAGCCCCAGAGAGCGAGCGAGACAGCCCCAGAGAGCGAGCGAGACAGCCCCAGAGAGCGAGCGAGACAGCCCCAGAGAGCGAGCGAGACAGCCCCAGAGAGCGAGCGAGACAGCCCCAGAGAGCGAGCGAGACAGCCCCAGAGAGCGAGCGAGACAGCCCCAGAGAGCGAGCGAGACAGCCCCAGAGAGCGAGCGAGACAGCCCCAGAGAGCGAGCGAGACAGCCCCAGAGAGCGAGCGAGACAGCCCCAGAGAGCGAGCGAGACAGCCCCAGAGAGCGAGCGAGACAGCCCCAGAGAGCGAGCGAGACAGCCCCAGAGAGCGAGCGAGACAGCCCCAGAGAGCGAGCGAGACAGCCCCAGAGAGCGAGCGAGACAGCCCCAGAGAGCGAGCGAGACAGCCCCAGAGAGCGAGCGAGACAGCCCCAGAGAGCGAGCGAGACAGCCCCAGAGAGCGAGCGAGACAGCCCCAGAGAGCGAGCGAGACAGCCCCAGAGAGCGAGCGAGACAGCCCCAGAGAGCGAGCGAGACAGCCCCAGAGAGAGAGCGAGACAGCCCCAGAGAGAGAGCGAGACAGCCCCAGAGAGAGAGCGAGACAGCCCCAGAGAGAGAGCGAGACAGCCCCAGAGAGAGAGCGAGACAGCCCCAGAGAGAGAGCGAGACAGCCCCAGAGAGAGAGCGAGACAGCCCCAGAGAGAGAGCGAGACAGCCCCAGAGAGAGAGCGAGACAGCCCCAGAGAGAGAGCGAGACAGCCCCAGAGAGAGAGAGAGAGACAGCCCCAGAGAGAGAGAGAGAGACAGCCCCAGAGAGAGAGAGCGAGAGACAGCCCCAGAGAGAGAGCAGCCAGAGAGAGACAGCCCCAGAGAGAGAGAGCGAGACAGCCCCAGAGAGAGAGACAGCCCCAGAGAGAGAGAGACAGCCCCAGAGAGAGAGAGAGACAGCCCCAGAGAGAGAGAGAGACAGCCCCAGAGAGAGAGAGAGAGACAGCCCCAGAGAGAGAGAGAGACAGCCCCAGAGAGAGAGAGAGACAGCCCCAGAGAGAGAGAGAGACAGCCCCAGAGAGAGAGAGGGAGAGAGTTCCAGAGAGAGAGAGAGAGAGTCCCAGAGAGAAAGAGAGATAGCCCCAGAGAGAGAGAGAGATAGCCCCAGAGAGAGAGAGAGACAGCCCCAGAGAGAGAGAGAGACAGCCCCAGAGAGAGAGAGAGACAGCCCCCGAGAGAGAGAGAGACAGCCCCCGAGAGAGAGAGAGACAGCCCCAGAGAGAGAGAGAGACAGCCCCCGAGAGAGAGAGAGATCGCCCCAGAGAGAGAGAGATCGCCCCAGAGAGAGAGAGATCGCCCCAGAGAGAGAGAGATCGCCCCAGAGAGAGAGAGATCGCCCCAGAGAGAGAGAGATCGCCCCAGAGAGAAAGAGAGAGATTGCCCCAGAGAGACAGAGAGAGAGATCGCCCCAGAGAGAGAGAGATCGCCCCAGAGAGAGAGACAGATCGCCCCAGAGAGAGAGAGAGAGAGAGAGAGAGAGAGATCGCCCCAGAGAGAGAGAGATCGCCCCAGAGAGAGAGAGAGAGAGAGATCGCCCCAGAGAGAGAGAGAGAGAGAGAGAGAGATCGCCCCAGAGAGAGAGAGAGAGAGAGAGAGAGATCGCCCCAGAGAGAGAGAGAGAGAGAGATCGCCCCAGAGAGAGAGAGAGATCGCCCCAGAGAGAGAGAGAGAGAGATCGCCCCTGAGAGAGAGAGAGAGAGAGAGATCGCCCCTGAGAGAGAGAGAGAGAGAGAGAGATCGCCCCTGAGAGAGAGAGAGAGAGAGAGAGAGAGATCGCCCCAGAGAGAGAGAGAGAGAGATCGCCCCAGAGAGAGAGAGAGAGAAAGAGAGAGAGAGAGAGACCGCCCCAGAGAGAGAGAGATCGCCCCACAGAGTGAGAGAGATCGATCGCCCCAGAGAGAGAGAGAGACAGCCCCAGAGAGAGAGAGAGATCGCCCCAGAGAGAGAGGGAGAGAGAGAGAGAGAGATCGCCCCGAGAGAGAGAGAGAGAGAGAGAGATCGCCCCACAGAGAGAGAGAGAGAGATTGCCCCAGAGAGGGATAGGGAGAGAGAGATCGCCTCAGAGAGGGAGAGGGAGAGAGAGATCGCCCCAGAGAGGGAGAGGGAGAGAGAGATCGCCCCAGAGAGGGAGAGGGAGAGAGAGATCGCCCCAGAGAGGGAGAGGGAGAGAGAGATCGCCCCAGAGAGAGAGAGGGAGAGAGAGATCGCCCCAGAGAGAGAGAGAGAGAGAGGGAGAGAGAGATCGCCAAAGAGAGAGAGAGAGAGAGGGAGAGAGAGATCGCCCCAGAGAGAGAGAGAGAGGGAGAGAGAGATCGCCCAGAGAGAGAGAGAGAGAGAGAGATCGCCCCAGAGAGATAGAGAGAGAGATCGCCCCAGAGAGATAGAGAGAGAGATCGCCCCAGAGAGAGAGAGAGAGAGAGAGAGAGAGAGATCGCCCCAGAGAGAGAGAGAGAGACAGAGAGAGATCGCCCAAGAGAGAGAGAGATCACCCCAGAGAGAGAGAGATCGCCCCAGAGAGAGAGAGATCGCCCCAGAGAGAGATCGCCCCAGAGAGAGAGAGATCGCCCCAGAGAGAGAGAGATCGCCCCAGAGAGAGAGAGAGAGAGAGATCGCCCCAGAGAGAGAGAGAGAGAGAGATCGCCCCAGAGAGAGAGAGAGAGAGATCGCACCAGAGAGAGAGAGAGAGAGAGAGAGAGATCGCCCCAGAGAGAGAGAGAGAGAGAGAGAGAGAGAGAGAGAGATCGCCCCAGAGAGAGAGAGAGAGAGAGAGAGAGAGAGAGATCGCCCCAGAGAGAGAGAGAGAGAGAGATCGCCCCAGAGAGAGAGAGAGAGATCGCACCAGAGAGAGAGAGAGAGAGAGAGAGAGAGAGATCGCCCCAGAGAGAGAGAGAGAGAGAGAGAGAGAGAGAGATCGCCCCAGAGAGAGAGAGAGAGAGAGAGAGAGAGAGAGATCGCCCCAGAGAGAGAGAGAGATCGCCCAAGAGAGAGAGAGAGAGAGAGAGAGCGAGAGATCGCCCCAGAGAGAGAGCGAGAGATCGCCCCAGAGAGAGAGCGAGAGATCGCCCCCAGAGAGAGAGCGAGAGATCGCCCCAGAGAGAGAGCGAGATCGCCCCCAGAGAGAGAGCGAGAGATCGCCCAGAGAGAGAGCGAGAGATCGCCCCAGAGAGAGAGAGAGAGAGAGAGAGCGAGAGATCGCCCCAGAGAGAGAGCGAGAGATCGCCCCAGAGAGAGAGCGAGAGATCGCCCCAGAGAGAGAGCGAGAGATCGCCCCAGAGAGAGAGCGAGAGATCGCCCCAGAGAGAGAGCGAGAGATCGCCCCAGAGAGAGAGCGAGAGATCGCCCCAGAGAGAGAGCGAGAGATCGCCCCAGAGAGAGAGCGAAGATCGCCCCAGAGAGAGCCCAGAGAGAGAGCGAGAGATCGCCCCAGAGAGAGAGCGAGAGATCGCCCCAGAGAGAGAGCGAGAGATCGCCCCAAGAGGAGAGCGAGAGATCGCCCCAGAGAGAGAGCGAGAGATCGCCCCAGAGAGAGAGCGAGGAGATCGCCCCAGAGAGAGAGCGAGAGATCGCCCCAGAGAGAGAGCGAGAGATCGCCCCCAGAGAGAGAGCGAGAGATCGCCCCAGAGAGAGAGCGAGAGATCGCCCCAGAGAGAGAGCGAGAGATCGCCCCAGAGAGAGAGCGAGAGATCGCCCCAGAGAGAGAGCGAGAGATCGCCCCAGAGAGAGAGCGAGAGATCGCCCCAGAGAGAGAGCGAGAGATCGCCCCAGAGAGAGAGCGAGAGATCGCCCCAGAGAGAGAGCGAGAGATCGCCCCAGAGAGAGAGCGAGAGATCGCCCCAGAGAGAGAGCGAGAGATCGCCCCAGAGAGAGAGCGAGAGATCGCCCCAGAGAGAGAGCGAGAGATCGCCCCAGAGAGAGAGCGAGAGATCGCCCCAGAGAGAGAGCGAGAGATCGCCCCAGAGAGAGAGCGAGAGATCGCCCCAGAGAGAGAGCGAGAGATCGCCCCAGAGAGAGAGCGAGAGATCGCCCCAGAGAGAGAGCGAGAGATCGCCCCAGAGAGAGAGCGAGAGATCGCCCCAGAGAGAGAGCGAGAGATCGCCCCAGAGAGAGAGCGAGAGATCGCCCCAGAGAGAGAGCGAGAGATCGCCCCAGAGAGAGAGCGAGAGATCGCCCCAGGAGAGAGAGCGAGAGATCGCCCAGAGAGAGAGCGAGAGATCGCCCCAGAGAGAGAGCGAGAGATCGCCCCAGAGAGAGAGCGAGAGATCGCCCCAGAGAGAGAGCGAGAGATCGCCCAGAGAGAGAGCGAGAGATCGCCCCAGAGAGAGAGCGAGAGATCGCCCCAGAGAGAGAGCGAGAGATCGCCCCAGAGAGAGAGCGAGAGATCGCCCCAGAGGAGAGCGAGAGATCGCCCCAGAGAGAGAGCGAGAGATCGCCCCAGAGAGAGAGCGAGAGATCGCCCCAGAGAGAGAGCGAGAGATCGCCCCAGAGAGAGAGCGAGAGATCGCCCCAGAGAGAGAGCGAGAGATCGCCCCAGAGAGAGAGCGAGAGATCGCCCCAGAGAGAGAGCGAGAGATCGCCCCAGAGAGAGAGCGAGAGATCGCCCCAGAGAGAGAGCGAGAGATCGCCCCAGAGAGAGAGCGAGAGATCGCCCCAGAGAGAGAGCGAGAGATCGCCCCAGAGAGAGAGCGAGAGATCGCCCCAGAGAGAGAGCGAGAGATCGCCCCAGAGAGAGAGCGAGAGATCGCCCCAGAGAGAGAGCGAGAGATCGCCCCAGAGAGAGAGCGAGAGATCGCCCCAGAGAGAGAGCGAGAGATCGCCCCAGAGAGAGAGCGAGAGATCGCCCCAGAGACAGAGCGAGAGATCGCCCCAGAGACAGAGCGAGAGATCGCCCCAGAGACAGAGCGAGAGATCGCCCCAGAGACAGAGCGAGAGATCGCCCCAGAGAGAGAGCGAGAGATCGCCCCAGAGAGAGAGCGAGAGATCGCCCCAGAGAGAGAGCGAGAGATCGCCCCAGAGAGAGCGAGAGATCGCCCCAGAGAGAGAGCGAGAGATCGCCCCAGAGAGAGAGCGAGAGATCGCCCCAGAGAGAGAGCGAGAGATCGCCCCAGAGAGAGAGCGAGAGATCGCCCCAGAGAGAGAGCGAGAGATCGCCCCAGAGAGAGAGCGAGAGATCGCCCCAGAGAGAGAGCGAGAGATCGCCCCAGAGAGAGAGCGAGAGATCGCCCCAGAGAGAGAGCGAGAGATCGCCCCAGAGAGAGAGCGAGAGATCGCCCCAGAGAGAGAGCGAGAGATCGCCCCAGAGAGAGAGCGAGAGATCGCCCCAGAGAGAGAGCGAGAGATCGCCCCAGAGAGAGAGCGAGAGATCGCCCCAGAGAGAGAGCGAGAGATCGCCCCAGAGAGAGAGCGAGAGATCGCCCCAGAGAGAGAGCGAGAGATCGCCCCAGAGAGAGAGCGAGAGATCGCCCCAGAGAGAGAGCGAGAGATCGCCCCAGAGAGAGAGCGAGAGATCGCCCCAGAGAGAGAGCGAGAGATCGCCCCAGAGAGAGAGCGAGAGATCGCCCCAGAGAGAGCGAGAGATCGCCCCAGAGAGAGAGCGAGAGATCGCCCCAGAGAGAGAGCGAGAGATCGCCCCAGAGAGAGAGCGAGAGATCGCCCCAGAGAGAGAGCGAGAGATCGCCCCAGAGAGAGAGCGAGAGATCGCCCCAGAGAGAGAGCGAGAGATCGCCCCAGAGAGAGAGCGAGAGATCGCCCCAGAGAGAGAGCGAGAGATCGCCCCAGAGAGAGAGCGAGAGATCGCCCCAGAGAGAGAGCGAGAGATCGCCCCAGAGAGAGAGCGAGAGATCGCCCCAGAGAGAGAGCGAGAGATCGCCCCAGAGAGAGAGCGAGAGATCGCCCCAGAGAGAGAGCGAGAGACAGCCCCAGAGAGAGAGCGAGACAGCCCCAGAGAGAGAGCGAGACAGCCCCAGAGAGAGAGCGAGACAGCCCCAGAGAGAGAGCGAGACAGCCCCAGAGAGAGAGCGAGACAGCCCCAGAGAGAGAGCGAGACAGCCCCAGAGAGAGAGCGAGACAGCCCCAGAGAGAGAGCGAGACAGCCCCAGAGAGAGAGCGAGACAGCCCCAGAGAGAGAGCGAGACAGCCCCAGAGAGAGAGCGAGACAGCCCCAGAGAGAGAGCGAGACAGCCCCAGAGAGAGAGCGAGACAGCCCCAGAGAGAGAGCGAGACAGCCCCAGAGAGAGAGCGAGACAGCCCCAGAGAGAGAGCGAGACAGCCCCAGAGAGAGAGCGAGACAGCCCCAGAGAGAGAGCGAGACAGCCCCAGAGAGAGAGCGAGACAGCCCCAGAGAGAGAGCGAGACAGCCCCAGAGAGAGAGCGAGACAGCCCCAGAGAGAGAGCGAGACAGCCCCAGAGAGCGAGCGAGACAGCCCCAGAGAGAGAGCGAGACAGCCCCAGAGAGCGAGCGAGACAGCCCCAGAGAGAGAGCGAGACAGCCCCAGAGAGAGAGCGAGACAGCCCCAGAGAGCGAGCGAGACAGCCCCAGAGAGCGAGCGAGACAGCCCCAGAGAGCGAGCGAGACAGCCCCAGAGAGAGAGCGAGACAGCCCCAGAGAGCGAGCGAGACAGCCCCAGAGAGCGAGCGAGACAGCCCCAGAGAGCGAGCGAGACAGCCCCAGAGAGAGAGCGAGACAGCCCCAGAGAGAGAGCGAGACAGCCCCAGAGAGAGAGCGAGACAGCCCCAGAGAGAGAGCGAGACAGCCCCAGAGAGAGAGCGAGACAGCCCCAGAGAGAGAGCGAGACAGCCCCAGAGAGAGAGCGAGACAGCCCCAGAGAGAGAGCGAGACAGCCCCAGAGAGAGAGCGAGACAGCCCCAGAGAGAGAGCGAGACAGCCCCAGAGAGAGAGCGAGACAGCCCCAGAGAGAGAGCGAGACAGCCCCAGAGAGAGAGCGAGACAGCCCCAGAGAGAGAGCGAGACAGCCCCAGAGAGAGAGCGAGACAGCCCCAGAGAGAGAGCGAGACAGCCCCAGAGAGAGAGCGAGACAGCCCCAGAGAGAGAGCGAGACAGCCCCAGAGAGAGAGCGAGACAGCCCCAGAGAGAGAGCGAGACAGCCCCAGAGAGAGAGCGAGACAGCCCCAGAGAGAGAGCGAGACAGCCCCAGAGAGAGAGCGAGACAGCCCCAGAGAGAGAGCGAGACAGCCCCAGAGAGAGAGCGAGACAGCCCCAGAGAGAGAGCGAGACAGCCCCAGAGAGAGAGCGAGACAGCCCCAGAGAGAGAGCGAGACAGCCCCAGAGAGAGAGCGAGACAGCCCCAGAGAGAGAGCGAGACAGCCCCAGAGAGAGAGCGAGACAGCCCCAGAGAGAGAGCGAGACAGCCCCAGAGAGAGAGCGAGACAGCCCCAGAGAGAGAGCGAGACAGCCCCAGAGAGAGAGCGAGACAGCCCCAGAGAGAGAGCGAGACAGCCCCAGAGAGAGAGCGAGACAGCCCCAGAGAGAGAGCGAGACAGCCCCAGAGAGAGAGCGAGACAGCCCCAGAGAGAGAGCGAGACAGCCCCAGAGAGAGAGCGAGACAGCCCCAGAGAGAGAGCGAGACAGCCCCAGAGAGAGAGCGAGACAGCCCCAGAGAGAGAGCGAGACAGCCCCAGAGAGAGAGCGAGACAGCCCCAGAGAGAGAGCGAGACAGCCCCAGAGAGAGAGCGAGACAGCCCCAGAGAGAGAGCGAGACAGCCCCAGAGAGAGAGCGAGACAGCCCCAGAGAGAGAGCGAGACAGCCCCAGAGAGAGAGCGAGACAGCCCCAGAGAGAGAGCGAGACAGCCCCAGAGAGAGAGCGAGACAGCCCCAGAGAGAGAGCGAGACAGCCCCAGAGAGAGAGCGAGACAGCCCCAGAGAGAGAGCGAGACAGCCCCAGAGAGAGAGCGAGACAGCCCCAGAGAGAGAGCGAGACAGCCCCAGAGAGAGAGCGAGACAGCCCCAGAGAGAGAGCGAGACAGCCCCAGAGAGAGAGCGAGACAGCCCCAGAGAGAGAGCGAGACAGCCCCAGAGAGAGAGAGAGACAGCCCCAGAGAAAGAGAGAGAGAGACAGCCCCAGAGAAAGAGAGAGAGAGACAGCCCCAGAGAGAGAGAGAGAGAGACAGCCCCAGAGAGAGAGAGAGAGAGAGAGACAGCCCCAGAGAGAGACAGCCCCAGAGAGAGAGAGAGAGACAGCCCCAGAGAGAGAGACAGCCCCAGAGAGAGAGAGAGAGACAGCCCCAGAGAGAGAGAGAGACAGCCCCAGAGAGAGAGAGAGACAGCCCCAGAGAGAGAGAGAGACAGCCCCAGAGAGAGAGAGAGACAGCCCCAGAGAGAGAGAGAGACAGCCCCAGAGAGAGAGAGAGACAGCCCCAGAGAGAGAGAGAGACAGCCCCAGAGAGAGAGAGAGACAGCCCCAGAGAGAGAGAGAGACAGCCCCAGAGAGAGAGAGAGACAGCCCCAGAGAGAGAGAGAGACAGCCCCAGAGAGAGAGAGAGACAGCCCCAGAGAGAGAGAGAGACAGCCCCAGAGAGAGAGAGAGACAGCCCCAGAGAGAGAGAGATCGCCCCAGAGAGAGAGAGATCGCCCCAGAGAGAGATCGCCCCAGAGAGAGAGAGATCGCCCCAGAGAGAGAGAGATCGCCCCAGAGAGAGAGAGATCGCCCCAGAGAGAGAGAGATCGCCCCAGAGAGAGAGATCGCCCCAGAGAGAGAGAGATCGCCCCAGAGAGAGAGAGATCGCCCCAGAGAGAAAGAGAGAGATTGCCCCAGAGAGACAGAGAGAGAGATCGCCCCAGAGAGAGAGAGATCGCCCCAGAGAGAGAGACAGATCGCCCCAGAGAGAGAGAGAGAGAGAGAGAGAGAGAGAGATCGCCCCAGAGAGAGAGAGAGAGGGAGAGAGAGATCGCCCCAGAGAGAGAGAGAGAGAGAGAGATCGCCCCAGAGAGAGAGAGAGAGAGAGAGAGATCGCCCCAGAGAGAGAGAGAGAGAGAGAGATCGCCCCAGAGAGAGAGAGAGATCGCCCCAGAGAGAGAGAGATCGCCCCAGAGAGAGAGAGAGATCGCCCCAGAGAGAGAGAGAGATCGCCCCTGAGAGAGAGAGAGAGAGAGATCGCCCCTGAGAGAGAGAGAGAGAGAGATCGCCCCTGAGAGAGAGAGAGAGAGAGAGAGAGAGATCGCCCCAGAGAGAGAGAGAGAGAGATCGCCCCAGAGAGAGAGAGGGAGAGAAAGAGAGAGAGAGAGAGACCGCCCCAGAGAGAGAGAGATCGCCCCACAGAGTGAGAGAGATCGATCGCCCCAGAGAGAGAGAGAGACAGCCCCAGAGAGAGAGAGAGAGAGATCGCCCCAGAGAGAGAGGGAGAGAGAGAGAGAGAGATCGCCCCAGAGAGAGAGAGAGAGAGAGAGATCGCCCCACAGAGAGAGAGAGAGAGATTGCCCCAGAGAGGGATAGGGAGAGAGAGATCGCCTCAGAGAGGGAGAGGGAGAGAGAGATCGCCCCAGAGAGGGAGAGGGAGAGAGAGATCGCCCCAGAGAGGGAGAGGGAGAGAGAGATCGCCCCAGAGAGAGAGAGAGAGGGAGAGAGAGATCGCCCCAGAGAGAGAGAGAGAGAGAGAGAGAGGGAGAGAGAGATCGCCAAAGAGAGAGAGAGAGAGAGGGAGAGAGAGATCGCCCCAGAGAGAGAGAGAGAGGGAGAGAGAGATCGCCCAGAGAGAGAGAGAGAGAGAGAGAGAGAGAGATCGCCCCAGAGAGATAGAGAGAGAGATCGCCCCAGAGAGATAGAGAGAGATCGACCCAGAGAGAGAGAGAGAGAGAGAGAGAGAGAGATCGCCCCAGAGAGAGAGAGAGAGAGACAGAGAGAGATCGCCCAAGAGAGAGAGAGATCGCCCCAGAGAGAGAGAGATCGCCCCAGAGAGAGAGAGATCGCCCCAGAGAGAGAGAGATCGCCGCAGAGAGAGAGAGAGAGAGAGAGATCGCCCAAGAGAGAGAGAGAGAGATCGCCCCAGAGAGAGAGAGAGAGAGATCGCACCAGAGAGAGAGAGAGAGAGAGAGAGATCGCCCCAGAGAGAGAGAGAGAGAGAGAGAGAGAGAGAGATCGCCCAAGAGAGAGAGAGAGAGATCGCCCCAGAGAGAGAGAGAGAGAGAGAGAGAGAGAGAGATCGCCCCAGAGAGAGAGAGAGATCGCACCAGAGAGAGAGAGAGAGATTGCCCCAGAAAGAGAGAGAGAGATCGCCCCAGAGAGAGAGAGAGAGAGATCGCCCCAGAGAGAGAGGGAGAGACCGCCCCAGAGAGAGAGGGAGAGACCGCCCCAGAGAGAGAGGGAGAGACCGCCCCAGAGAGAGAGGGAGAGACCGCCCCAGAGAGAGAGAGAGAGATCGCCCCAGAGAGTGAGAGAGAGAGAGATCGCCCCAGAGAGAGAGAGAGAGAGATCGCCCCAGAGAGAGAGAGAGAGGGAGAGAGAGAGAGAGATCGCCCAAGAGAGAGAGATCGCCCCAGAGAGAGAGAGAGAGAGAGAGAGAGATCGCCCCAGAGAGAGAGAGAGATCGCACCAGAGAGAGAGAGAGAGAGAGAGAGATCGCCCCAGCGAGAGAGAGAGAGAGAGATCGCCCCAGAGAGAGAGGGAGAGACCGCCCCAGAGAGAGAGGGAGAGACCGCCCCAGAGAGAGAGGGAGAGACCGCCCCAGAGAGAGAGAGATCGCCCCAGAGAGTGAGAGAGAGAGAGAGAGATCGCCCCAGAGAGAGAGAGAGACAGCCCCAGAGAGACAGAGAGACAGCCCCAGAGAGAGAGAGAGACAGCCCCAGAGAGAGAGAGAGACCGCCCCAGAGAGAGAGAGAGATCGCCCCAGAGAGAGAGAGAGATCGCCCCAGAGAGAGAGGGAGAGAGAGAGAGATCGCCCCAGAGAGAGTGGGAGAGAGAGAGAGATCGCCCCAGAGAGAGAGGGAGAGAGAGAGAGATCGCCCCAGAGAGAGAGGGAGAGAGATAGAGATCGCCCCAGAGAGAGAGGGAGAGAGAGAAAGATCGCCCCAGAGAGAGAGGGAGAGAGAGAAAGATCGCCCCAGAGAGAGAGAGAGAGATCGCCCCCAGAGAGAGAGACCGCCCCAGAGAGAGAGATCGCCCCAGAGCGAGAGAGATCGCCCCAGAGCGAGAGAGATCGCCCCAGAGCGAGAGAGATCGCCCCAGAGCGAGAGAGATCGCCCCAGAGCGAGAGAGATCGCCCCAGAGCGAGAGAGATCGCCCCAGAGCGAGAGAGATCGCCCCAGAGCGAGAGAGATCGCCCCAGAGCGAGAGAGATCGCCCCAGAGCGAGAGAGATCGCCCCAGAGCGAGAGAGATCGCCCCAGAGCGAGAGAGCGAGACAGCCCCAGAGCGAGACAGCCCCAGAGAGAGAGCGAGACAGCCCCAGAGAGAGAGCGAGACAGCCCCAGAGAGAGAGCGAGACAGCCCCAGAGCGAGAGCGAGACAGCCCCAGAGAGAGAGCGAGACAGCCCCAGAGAGAGAGCGAGACAGCCCCAGAGAGAGAGCGAGACAGCCCCAGAGAGAGAGCGAGACAGCCCCAGAGAGAGAGCGAGACAGCCCCAGAGAGAGAGCGAGACAGCCCCAGAGAGAGAGCGAGACAGCCCCAGAGAGAGAGCGAGACAGCCCCAGAGAGAGAGCGAGACAGCCCCAGAGAGAGAGCGAGACAGCCCCAGAGAGAGAGCGAGACAGCCCCAGAGAGAGAGCGAGACAGCCCCAGAGAGAGAGCGAGACAGCCCCAGAGAGAGAGCGAGACAGCCCCAGAGAGAGAGCGAGACAGCCCCAGAGAGAGAGCGAGACAGCCCCAGAGAGAGAGCGAGACAGCCCCAGAGAGAGAGCGAGACAGCCCCAGAGAGAGAGCGAGACAGCCCCAGAGAGAGAGCGAGACAGCCCCAGAGAGAGAGCGAGACAGCCCCAGAGAGAGAGCGAGACAGCCCCAGAGAGAGAGCGAGACAGCCCCAGAGAGAGAGCGAGACAGCCCCAGAGAGAGAGCGAGACAGCCCCAGAGAGAGAGCGAGACAGCCCCAGAGAGAGAGCGAGACAGCCCCAGAGAGAGAGCGAGACAGCCCCAGAGAGAGAGCGAGACAGCCCCAGAGAGAGAGCGAGACAGCCCCAGAGAGAGAGCGAGACAGCCCCAGAGAGAGAGCGAGACAGCCCCAGAGAGAGAGCGAGACAGCCCCAGAGAGCGAGCGAGACAGCCCCAGAGAGCGAGCGAGACAGCCCCAGAGAGCGAGCGAGACAGCCCCAGAGAGCGAGCGAGACAGCCCCAGAGAGCGAGCGAGACAGCCCCAGAGAGCGAGCGAGACAGCCCCAGAGAGCGAGCGAGACAGCCCCAGAGAGCGAGCGAGACAGCCCCAGAGAGCGAGCGAGACAGCCCCAGAGAGCGAGCGAGACAGCCCCAGAGAGCGAGCGAGACAGCCCCAGAGAGCGAGCGAGACAGCCCCAGAGAGCGAGCGAGACAGCCCCAGAGAGCGAGCGAGACAGCCCCAGAGAGCGAGCGAGACAGCCCCAGAGAGCGAGCGAGACAGCCCCAGAGAGCGAGCGAGACAGCCCCAGAGAGAGAGCGAGACAGCCCCAGAGAGCGAGCGAGACAGCCCCAGAGAGCGAGCGAGACAGCCCCAGAGAGCGAGCGAGACAGCCCCAGAGAGCGAGCGAGACAGCCCCAGAGAGCGAGCGAGACAGCCCCAGAGAGCGAGCGAGACAGCCCCAGAGAGCGAGCGAGACAGCCCCAGAGAGCGAGCGAGACAGCCCCAGAGAGCGAGCGAGACAGCCCCAGAGAGAGAGCGAGACAGCCCCAGAGAGAGCGAGACAGCCCCAGAGAGAGAGCGAGACAGCCCCAGAGAGCGAGCGAGACAGCCCCAGAGAGAGAGCGAGACAGCCCCAGAGAGAGAGCGAGACAGCCCCAGAGAGAGAGCGAGACAGCCCCAGAGAGAGAGCGAGACAGCCCCAGAGAGAGAGCGAGACAGCCCCAGAGAGAGAGCGAGACAGCCCCAGAGAGAGAGCGAGACAGCCCCAGAGAGAGAGCGAGACAGGCCCCAGAGAGAGAGCGAGACAGCCCCAGAGAGAGAGCGAGACAGCCCCAGAGAGAGAGCGAGACAGCCCCAGAGAGAGAGCGAGACAGCCCCAGAGAGAGAGCGAGACAGCCCCAGAGAGAGAGCGAGACAGCCCCAGAGAGAGAGCGAGACAGCCCCAGAGAGAGAGCGAGACAGCCCCAGAGAGAGAGCGAGACAGCCCCAGAGAGAGAGCGAGACAGCCCCAGAGAGAGAGCGAGACAGCCCCAGAGAGAGAGCGAGACAGCCCCAGAGAGAGAGCGAGACAGCCCCAGAGAGAGAGCGAGACAGCCCCAGAGAGAGAGCGAGACAGCCCCAGAGAGAGAGCGAGACAGCCCCAGAGAGAGAGCGAGACAGCCCCAGAGAGAGAGCGAGACAGCCCCAGAGAGAGAGCGAGACAGCCCCAGAGAGAGAGCGAGACAGCCCCAGAGAGAGAGCGAGACAGCCCCAGAGAGAGAGCGAGACAGCCCCAGAGAGAGAGCGAGACAGCCCCAGAGAGAGAGCGAGACAGCCCCAGAGAGAGAGCGAGACAGCCCCAGAGAGAGAGCGAGACAGCCCCAGAGAGAGAGCGAGACAGCCCCAGAGAGAGAGCGAGACAGCCCCAGAGAGAGAGCGAGACAGCCCCAGAGAGAGAGCGAGACAGCCCCAGAGAGAGAGCGAGACAGCCCCAGAGAGAGAGCGAGACAGCCCCAGAGAGAGAGCGAGACAGCCCCAGAGAGAGAGCGAGACAGCCCCAGAGAGAGAGCGAGACAGCCCCAGAGAGAGAGCGAGACAGCCCCAGAGAGAGAGCGAGACAGCCCCAGAGAGAGAGCGAGACAGCCCCAGAGAGAGAGCGAGACAGCCCCAGAGAGAGAGCGAGACAGCCCCAGAGAGAGAGCGAGACAGCCCCAGAGAGAGAGCGAGACAGCCCCAGAGAGAGAGCGAGACAGCCCCAGAGAGAGAGCGAGACAGCCCCAGAGAGAGAGCGAGACAGCCCCAGAGAGAGAGCGAGACAGCCCCAGAGAGAGAGCGAGACAGCCCCAGAGAGAGAGCGAGACAGCCCCAGAGAGAGAGCGAGACAGCCCCAGAGAGAGAGCGAGACAGCCCCAGAGAGAGAGCGAGACAGCCCCAGAGAGAGAGCGAGACAGCCCCAGAGAGAGAGCGAGACAGCCCCAGAGAGAGAGCGAGACAGCCCCAGAGAGAGAGCGAGACAGCCCCAGAGAGAGAGCGAGACAGCCCCAGAGAGAGAGCGAGACAGCCCAGAGAGAGAGCGAGACAGCCCCAGAGAGAGAGCGAGACAGCCCCAGAGAGAGAGCGAGACAGCCCCAGAGAGAGAGCGAGACAGCCCCAGAGAGAGAGCGAGACAGCCCCAGAGAGAGAGCGAGACAGCCCCAGAGAGAGAGCGAGACAGCCCCAGAGAGAGAGCGAGACAGCCCCAGAGAGAGAGAGAGACAGCCCCAGAGAGAGAGAGAGACAGCCCCAGAGAAGAGAGAGAGAGACAGCCCCAGAGAAAGAGAGAGAGAGACAGCCCCAGAGGAGGAGAGAGAGAGAGACAGCCCCAGAGAGAGAGAGAGAGAGAGAGACAGCCCCAGAGAGAGACAGCCCCAGAGAGAGAGAGAGAGACAGCCCCAGAGAGAGAGACAGCCCCAGAGAGAGAGAGAGAGACAGCCCCAGAGAGAGAGAGAGACAGCCCCAGAGAGAGAGAGAGACAGCCCCAGAGAGAGAGAGAGACAGCCCCAGAGAGAGAGAGAGACAGCCCCAGAGAGAGAGAGAGACAGCCCCAGAGAGAGAGAGAGACAGCCCCAGAGAGAGAGAGAGACAGCCCCAGAGAGAGAGAGAGACAGCCCCAGAGAGAGAGAGAGACAGCCCCAGAGAGAGAGAGAGACAGCCCCAGAGAGAGAGAGAGACAGCCCCAGAGAGAGAGAGAGACAGCCCCAGAGAGAGAGAGAGACAGCCCCAGAGAGAGAGAGATCGCCCCAGAGAGAGATCGCCCCAGAGAGAGAGAGATCGCCCCAGAGAGAGAGAGATCGCCCCAGAGAGAGAGAGATCGCCCCAGAGAGAGAGAGATCGCCCCAGAGAGAGAGAGATCGCCCCAGAGAGAGAGAGATCGCCCCAGAGAGAAAGAGAGAGATTGCCCCAGAGAGACAGAGAGAGAGATCGCCCCAGAGAGAGAGAGATCGCCCCAGAGAGAGAGACAGATCGCCCCAGAGAGAGAGAGAGAGAGAGAGAGAGAGAGAGAGATCGCCCCAGAGAGAGAGAGAGAGGGAGAGAGAGATCGCCCCAGAGAGAGAGAGAGAGAGAGAGATCGCCCCAGAGAGAGAGAGAGAGAGAGAGATCGCCCCAGAGAGAGAGAGAGAGAGAGATCGCCCCAGAGAGAGAGAGAGATCGCCCCAGAGAGAGAGAGAGATCGCCCCAGAGAGAGAGAGATCGCCCCAGAGAGAGAGAGAGATCGCCCCAGAGAGAGAGAGAGATCGCCCCTGAGAGAGAGAGAGAGAGAGATCGCCCCTGAGAGAGAGAGAGAGAGAGAGATCGCCCCTGAGAGAGAGAGAGAGAGAGAGAGAGATCGCCCCAGAGAGAGAGAGAGATCGCCCCAGAGAGAGAGAGGGAGAGAAAGAGAGAGAGAGAGAGACCGCCCCAGAGAGAGAGAGATCGCCCCACAGAGTGAGAGAGATCGATCGCCCCAGAGAGAGAGAGAGACAGCCCCAGAGAGAGAGAGAGAGAGATCGCCCCAGAGAGAGAGGGAGAGAGAGAGAGAGAGATCGCCCCAGAGAGAGAGAGAGAGAGAGAGATCGCCCCACAGAGAGAGAGAGAGAGATTGCCCCAGAGAGGGATAGGGAGAGAGAGATCGCCTCAGAGAGGGAGAGGGAGAGAGAGATCGCCCCAGAGAGGGAGAGGGAGAGAGAGATCGCCCCAGAGAGGGAGAGGGAGAGAGATCGCCCCAGAGAGAGAGAGAGAGGGAGAGAGAGATCGCCCCAGAGAGAGAGAGAGAGAGAGAGAGGGAGAGAGAGATCGCCAAAGAGAGAGAGAGAGAGAGGGAGAGAGAGATCGCCCCAGAGAGAGAGAGAGAGGGAGAGAGAGATCGCCCAGAGAGAGAGAGAGAGAGAGAGAGAGAGAGAGATCGCCCCAGAGAGATAGAGAGAGAGATCGCCCCAGAGAGATAGAGAGAGATCGACCCAGAGAGAGAGAGAGAGAGAGAGAGAGAGATCGCCCCAGAGAGAGAGAGAGAGAGACAGAGAGAGATCGCCCAAGAGAGAGAGAGATCGCCCCAGAGAGAGAGAGATCGCCCCAGAGAGAGAGAGATCGCCCCAGAGAGAGAGAGATCGCCCCAGAGAGAGAGAGATCGCCGCAGAGAGAGAGAGAGAGAGAGATCGCCCAAGAGAGAGAGAGAGAGATCGCCCCAGAGAGAGAGAGAGAGAGATCGCACCAGAGAGAGAGAGAGAGAGAGAGAGATCGCCCCAGAGAGAGAGAGAGAGAGAGAGAGAGAGAGAGATCGCCCAAGAGAGAGAGAGAGAGATCGCCCCAGAGAGAGAGAGAGAGAGAGAGAGAGAGAGATCGCCCCAGAGAGAGAGAGAGATCGCACCAGAGAGAGAGAGAGATCGCACCAGAGAGAGAGAGAGAGATTGCCCCAGAAAGAGAGAGAGAGATCGCCCCAGAGAGAGAGAGAGAGAGATCGCCCCAGAGAGAGAGGGAGAGACCGCCCCAGAGAGAGAGGGAGAGACCGCCCCAGAGAGAGAGGGAGAGACCGCCCCAGAGAGAGAGGGAGAGACCGCCCCAGAGAGAGAGAGATCGCCCCAGAGAGTGAGAGAGAGAGAGAGAGATCGCCCCAGAGAGAGAGAAAGAGATCGCCCCAGAGAGAGAGAGAGAGGGAGAGAGAGAGAGAGATCGCCCAAGAGAGAGAGATCGCCCCAGAGAGAGAGAGAGAGAGAGAGAGAGATCGCCCCAGAGAGAGAGAGAGATCGCACCAGAGAGAGAGAGAGAGAGAGAGAGATCGCCCCAGCGAGAGAGAGAGAGAGAGATCGCCCCAGAGAGAGAGGGAGAGACCGCCCCAGAGAGAGAGGGAGAGACCGCCCCAGAGAGAGAGGGAGAGACCGCCCCAGAGAGAGAGGGAGAGACCGCCCCAGAGAGAGAGAGATCGCCCCAGAGAGTGAGAGAGAGAGAGAGAGATCGCCCCAGAGAGAGAGAGAGACAGCCCCAGAGAGACAGAGAGACAGCCCCAGAGAGAGAGAGAGACAGCCCCAGAGAGAGAGAGAGACCGCCCCAGAGAGAGAGAGAGACCGCCCCAGAGAGAGAGATCGCCCCAGAGAGAGAGGGAGAGAGAGAGAGATCGCCCCAGAGAGAGAGGGAGAGAGAGAGAGATCGCCCCAGAGAGAGTGGGAGAGAGAGAGAGATCGCCCCAGAGAGAGAGGGAGAGAGAGAGAGATCGCCCCAGAGAGAGAGGGAGAGAGATAGAGATCGCCCCAGAGAGAGAGGGAGAGAGAGAAAGATCGCCCCAGAGAGAGAGGGAGAGAGAGAAAGATCGCCCCAGAGAGAGAGAGAGATCGCCCCCAGAGAGAGAGACCGCCCCAGAGAGAGAGATCGCCCCAGAGCGAGAGAGATCGCCCCAGAGCGAGAGAGATCGCCCCAGAGCGAGAGAGATCGCCCCAGAGCGAGAGAGATCGCCCCAGAGCGAGAGAGATCGCCCCAGAGCGAGAGAGATCGCCCCAGAGCGAGAGAGATCGCCCCAGAGCGAGAGAGATCGCCCCAGAGCGAGAGAGATCGCCCCAGAGCGAGAGAGATCGCCCCAGAGCGAGAGAGATCGCCCCAGAGCGAGAGAGATCGCCCCAGAGCGAGAGAGATCGCCCCAGAGCGAGAGAGATCGCCCCAGAGCGAGAGAGATCGCCCCAGAGCGAGAGAGATCGCCCCAGAGCGAGAGAGATCGCCCCAGAGCGAGAGAGATCGCCCCAGAGCGAGAGAGATCGCCCCAGAGCGAGAGAGATCGCCCCAGAGCGAGAGAGATCGCCCCAGAGCGAGAGAGATCGCCCCAGAGCGAGAGAGCGAGACAGCCCCAGAGAGAGAGAGCGAGACAGCCCCAGAGAGAGAGCGAGACAGCCCCAGAGAGAGAGCGAGACAGCCCCAGAGAGAGAGCGAGACAGCCCCAGAGAGAGAGCGAGACAGCCCCAGAGAGAGAGCGAGACAGCCCCAGAGAGAGAGCGAGACAGCCCCAGAGAGAGAGCGAGACAGCCCCAGAGAGAGAGCGAGACAGCCCCAGAGAGAGAGCGAGACAGCCCCAGAGAGAGAGCGAGACAGCCCCAGAGAGAGAGCGAGACAGCCCCAGAGAGAGAGCGAGACAGCCCCAGAGAGAGAGCGAGACAGCCCCAGAGAGAGAGCGAGACAGCCCCAGAGAGAGAGCGAGACAGCCCCAGAGAGAGAGCGAGACAGCCCCAGAGAGAGAGCGAGACAGCCCCAGAGAGAGAGCGAGACAGCCCCAGAGAGAGAGCGAGACAGCCCCAGAGAGAGAGCGAGACAGCCCCAGAGAGAGAGCGAGACAGCCCCAGAGAGAGAGCGAGACAGCCCCAGAGAGAGAGCGAGACAGCCCCAGAGAGAGAGCGAGACAGCCCCAGAGAGAGAGCGAGACAGCCCCAGAGAGAGAGCGAGACAGCCCCAGAGAGAGAGCGAGACAGCCCCAGAGAGAGAGCGAGACAGCCCCAGAGAGCGAGCGAGACAGCCCCAGAGAGCGAGCGAGACAGCCCCAGAGAGCGAGCGAGACAGCCCCAGAGAGCGAGCGAGACAGCCCCAGAGAGCGAGCGAGACAGCCCCAGAGAGCGAGCGAGACAGCCCCAGAGAGCGAGCGAGACAGCCCCAGAGAGCGAGCGAGACAGCCCCAGAGAGCGAGCGAGACAGCCCCAGAGAGCGAGCGAGACAGCCCCAGAGAGCGAGCGAGACAGCCCCAGAGAGCGAGCGAGACAGCCCCAGAGAGCGAGCGAGACAGCCCCAGAGAGCGAGCGAGACAGCCCCAGAGAGCGAGCGAGACAGCCCCAGAGAGCGAGCGAGACAGCCCCAGAGAGCGAGCGAGACAGCCCCAGAGAGCGAGCGAGACAGCCCCAGAGAGCGAGCGAGACAGCCCCAGAGAGCGAGCGAGACAGCCCCAGAGAGCGAGCGAGACAGCCCCAGAGAGCGAGCGAGACAGCCCCAGAGAGCGAGCGAGACAGCCCCAGAGAGCGAGCGAGACAGCCCCAGAGAGCGAGCGAGACAGCCCCAGAGAGCGAGCGAGACAGCCCAGAGAGCGAGCGAGACAGCCCCAGAGAGCGAGCGAGACAGCCCCAGAGAGCGAGCGAGACAGCCCCAGAGAGCGAGCGAGACCAGCCCCAGAGAGCGAGCGAGACAGCCCCAGAGAGCGAGCGAGACAGCCCCAGAGAGCGAGCGAGACAGCCCCAGAGAGCGAGCGAGACAGCCCCAGAGAGCGAGCGAGACAGCCCCAGAGAGCGAGCGAGACAGCCCCAGAGAGCGAGCGAGACAGCCCAGAGAGCGAGCGAGACAGCCCCAGAGAGCGAGCGAGACAGCCCCAGAGAGCGAGCGAGACAGCCCCAGAGAGAGAGCGAGACAGCCCCAGAGAGAGAGCGAGACAGCCCCAGAGAGAGAGCGAGACAGCCCCAGAGAGAGAGCGAGACAGCCCCAGAGAGAGAGCGAGACAGCCCCAGAGAGAGAGCGAGACAGCCCCAGAGAGAGAGCGAGACAGCCCCAGAGAGAGAGCGAGACAGCCCCAGAGAGAGAGCGAGACAGCCCCAGAGAGAGAGCGAGACAGCCCCAGAGAGAGAGCGAGACAGCCCCAGAGAGAGAGCGAGACAGCCCCAGAGAGAGAGCGAGACAGCCCCAGAGAGAGAGCGAGACAGCCCCAGAGAGAGAGCGAGACAGCCCCAGAGAGAGAGCGAGACAGCCCCAGAGAGAGAGCGAGACAGCCCCAGAGAGAGAGCGAGACAGCCCAGAGAGAGAGCGAGGACAGCCCCCAGAGAGAGAGCGAGACAGCCCCAGAGAGAGAGCGAGACAGCCCCAGAGAGAGAGCGAGACAGCCCCAGAGAGAGAGCGAGACAGCCCCAGAGAGAGAGCGAGACAGCCCCAGAGAGAGAGCGAGACAGCCCCAGAGAGAGAGCGAGACAGCCCCAGAGAGAGAGCGAGACAGCCCCAGAGAGAGAGCGAGACAGCCCCAGAGAGAGAGCGAGACAGCCCCAGAGAGAGAGCGAGACAGCCCCAGAGAGAGAGCGAGACAGCCCCAGAGAGAGAGCGAGACAGCCCCAGAGAGAGAGCGAGACAGCCCCAGAGAGAGAGCGAGACAGCCCCAGAGAGAGAGCGAGACAGCCCCAGAGAGAGAGCGAGACAGCCCCAGAGAGAGCGAGACAGCCCCAGAGAGAGAGCGAGACAGCCCCAGAGAGAGAGCGAGACAGCCCCAGAGAGAGAGCGAGACAGCCCCAGAGAGAGAGCGAGACAGCCCCAGAGAGAGAGCGAGACAGCCCCAGAGAGAGAGCGAGACAGCCCCAGAGAGAGAGCGAGACAGCCCCAGAGAGAGAGCGAGACAGCCCCAGAGAGAGAGCGAGACAGCCCCAGAGAGAGAGCGAGACAGCCCCAGAGAGAGAGCGAGACAGCCCCAGAGAGAGAGCGAGACAGCCCCAGAGAGAGAGCGAGACAGCCCCAGAGAGAGAGCGAGACAGCCCCAGAGAGAGAGCGAGACAGCCCCAGAGAGAGAGCGAGACAGCCCCAGAGAGAGAGCGAGACAGCCCCAGAGAGAGAGCGAGACAGCCCCAGAGAGAGAGCGAGACAGCCCCAGAGAGAGAGCGAGACAGCCCCAGAGAGAGAGCGAGACAGCCCCAGAGAGAGAGCGAGACAGCCCCAGAGAGAGAGCGAGACAGCCCCAGAGAGAGAGCGAGACAGCCCCAGAGAGAGAGCGAGACAGCCCCAGAGAGAGAGCGAGACAGCCCCAGAGAGAGAGCGAGACAGCCCCAGAGAGAGAGCGAGACAGCCCCAGAGAGAGAGCGAGACAGCCCCAGAGAGAGAGCGAGACAGCCCCAGAGAGAGAGCGAGACAGCCCCAGAGAGAGAGCGAGACAGCCCCAGAGAGAGAGCGAGACAGCCCCAGAGAGAGAGCGAGACAGCCCCAGAGAGAGAGCGAGACAGCCCCAGAGAGAGAGCGAGACAGCCCCAGAGAGAGAGCGAGACAGCCCCAGAGAGAGAGCGAGACAGCCCCAGAGAGAGAGCGAGACAGCCCCAGAGAGAGAGCGAGACAGCCCCAGAGAGAGAGCGAGACAGCCCCAGAGAGAGAGCGAGACAGCCCCAGAGAGAGAGCGAGACAGCCCCAGAGAGAGAGCGAGACAGCCCAGAGAGAGAGCGAGACAGCCCCAGAGAGAGAGCGAGACAGCCCCAGAGAGAGAGCGAGACAGCCCCAGAGAGAGAGCGAGACAGCCCCAGAGAGAGAGCGAGACAGCCCCAGAGAGAGAGCGAGACAGCCCCAGAGAGAGAGCGAGACAGCCCCAGAGAGAGAGCGAGACAGCCCCAGAGAGAGAGCGAGACAGCCCCAGAGAGAGAGCGAGACAGCCCCAGAGAGAGAGCGAGACAGCCCCAGAGAGAGAGCGAGACAGCCCAGAGAGAGAGCGAGACAGCCCCAGAGAGAGAGCGAGACAGCCCCAGAGAGAGAGCGAGACAGCCCCAGAGAGAGAGCGAGACAGCCCCAGAGAGAGAGCGAGACAGCCCCAGAGAGAGAGCGAGACAGCCCCAGAGAGAGAGCGAGACAGCCCCAGAGAGAGAGCGAGACAGCCCCAGAGAGAGAGCGAGACAGCCCCAGAGAGAGAGCGAGACAGCCCCAGAGAGAGAGCGAGACAGCCCCAGAGAGAGAGCGAGACAGCCCCAGAGAGAGAGCGAGACAAGCCCCAGAGAGAGAGCGAGACAGCCCCAGAGAGAGAGCGAGACAGCCCCAGAGAGAGAGCGAGACAGCCCCAGAGAGAGAGCGAGACAGCCCCAGAGAGAGAGCGAGACAGCCCCAGAGAGAGAGCGAGACAGCCCCAGAGAGAGAGCGAGACAGCCCCAGAGAGAGAGCGAGACAGCCCCAGAGAGAGAGCGAGACAGCCCCAGAGAGAGAGCGAGACAGCCCCAGAGAGAGAGCGAGACAGCCCCAGAGAGAGAGCGAGACAGCCCCAGAGAGAGAGCGAGACAGCCCCAGAGAGAGAGCGAGACAGCCCCAGAGAGAGAGCGAGACAGCCCAGAGAGAGAGCGAGACAGCCCCAGAGAGAGAGCGAGACAGCCCCAGAGAGAGAGCGAGACAGCCCCAGAGAGAGAGCGAGACAGCCCCAGAGAGAGAGCGAGACAGCCCCAGAGAGAGAGCGAGACAGCCCCAGAGAGAGAGCGAGACAGCCCCAGAGAGAGAGCGAGACAGCCCCAGAGAGAGAGCGAGACAGCCCCAGAGAGAGAGCGAGACAGCCCCAGAGAGAGAGCGAGACAGCCCCAGAGAGAGAGCGAGACAGCCCCAGAGAGAGAGCGAGACAGCCCCAGAGAGAGAGGCGAGGACAGCCCCAGAGAGAGCGAGACAGCCCCAGAGAGAGAGAGAGACAGCCCCAGAGAAAGAGAGAGAGAGACAGCCCCAGAGAAAGAGAGAGAGAGACAGCCCCAGAGAGAGAGAGAGAGAGACAGCCCCAGAGAGAGAGAGAGAGACAGCCCCAGAGAGAGAGAGAGAGACAGCCCCAGAGAGAGACAGCCCCAGAGAGAGAGAGAGAGACAGCCCCAGAGAGAGAGACAGCCCCAGAGAGAGAGACAGCCCCAGAGAGAGAGAGAGAGACAGCCCCAGAGAGAGAGAGAGAGACAGCCCCAGAGAGAGAGAGAGACAGCCCCAGAGAGAGAGAGAGACAGCCCCAGAGAGAGAGAGAGACAGCCCCAGAGAGAGAGAGAGACAGCCCCAGAGAGAGAGAGAGACAGCCCAGAGAGAGAGAGAGACAGCCCCAGAGAGAGAGAGAGACAGCCCCAGAGAGAGAGAGAGACAGCCCCAGAGAGAGAGAGAGACAGCCCGAGAGAGAGAGAGAGAGACAGCCCCAGAGAGAGAGAGAGACAGCCCCAGAGAGAGAGAGAGATCGCCCCTGAGAGAGAGAGAGAGAGAGATCGCCCCTGAGAGAGAGAGAGAGAGAGAGATCGCCCCTGAGAGAGAGAGAGAGAGAGAGAGAGATCGCCCCAGAGAGAGAGAGAGAGAGATCGCCCCAGAGAGAGAGAGGGAGAGAAAGAGAGAGAGAGAGAGACCGCCCCAGAGAGAGAGAGATCGCCCCACAGAGTGAGAGAGATCGATCGCCCCAGAGAGAGAGAGAGACAGCCCCAGAGAGAGAGAGAGAGAGATCGCCCCAGAGAGAGAGGGAGAGAGAGAGAGAGATCGCCCCAGAGAGAGAGAGAGAGAGAGAGATCGCCCCACAGAGAGAGAGAGAGAGATTGCCCCAGAGAGGGATAGGGAGAGAGAGATCGCCTCAGAGAGGGAGAGGGAGAGAGAGATCGCCCCAGAGAGGGAGAGGGAGAGAGAGATCGCCCCAGAGAGGGAGAGGGAGAGAGAGATCGCCCCAGAGAGGGAGAGGGAGAGAGAGAGAGATCGCCCCAGAGAGAGAGAGAGAGAGAGAGAGAGAGGGAGAGAGAGATCGCCAAAGAGAGAGAGAGAGAGAGGGAGAGAGAGATCGCCCCAGAGAGAGAGAGAGAGGGAGAGAGAGATCGCCCAGAGAGAGAGAGAGAGAGAGAGAGAGAGAGAGATCGCCCCAGAGAGATAGAGAGAGAGATCGCCCCAGAGAGATAGAGAGAGATCGACCCAGAGAGAGAGAGAGAGAGAGAGAGAGAGATCGCCCCAGAGAGAGAGAGAGAGAGAGACAGAGAGAGATCGCCCAAGAGAGAGAGAGATCGCCCCAGAGAGAGAGAGATCGCCCCAGAGAGAGAGAGATCGCCCCAGAGAGAGAGAGATCGCCGCAGAGAGAGAGAGAGAGAGAGATCGCCCAAGAGAGAGAGAGAGAGATCGCCCCAGAGAGAGAGAGAGAGAGATCGCACCAGAGAGAGAGAGAGAGAGAGAGAGATCGCCCCGAGAGAGAGAGAGAGAGAGAGAGAGAGAGAGAGAGAGATCGCCCCAGAGAGAGAGAGAGAGAGAGAGAGAGAGAGATCGCCCCAGAGAGAGAGAGAGATCGCACCAGAGAGAGAGAGAGAGATTGCCCCAGAAAGAGAGAGAGAGATCGCCCCAGAGAGAGAGAGAGAGAGATCGCCCCAGAGAGAGAGGGAGAGACCGCCCCAGAGAGAGAGGGAGAGACCGCCCCAGAGAGAGAGGGAGAGACCGCCCCAGAGAGAGAGAGATCGCCCCAGAGAGTGAGAGAGAGAGAGAGAGATCGCCCCAGAGAGAGAGAGAGATCGCCCCAGAGAGAGAGAGAGAGGGAGAGAGAGAGAGAGATCGCCCAAGAGAGAGAGATCGCCCCAGAGAGAGAGAGAGAGAGAGAGAGATCGCCCCAGAGAGAGAGAGAGATCGCACCAGAGAGAGAGAGAGAGAGAGATCGCCCCAGAGAGAGAGAGAGAGAGAGATCGCCCCAGAGAGAGAGGGAGAGACCGCCCCAGAGAGAGAGGGAGAGACCGCCCCAGAGAGAGAGGGAGAGACCGCCCCAGAGAGAGAGAGAGAGAGATCGCCCCAGAGAGAGAGAGAGAGAGATCGCCCCAGAGAGAGAGAGAGACAGCCCCAGAGAGACAGAGAGACAGCCCCAGAGAGAGAGAGAGACAGCCCCAGAGAGAGAGAGAGATCGCCCCAGAGAGAGAGAGAGATCGCCCCAGAGAGAGAGGGAGAGAGAGAGAGATCGCCCCAGAGAGAGTGGGAGAGAGAGAGAGATCGCCCCAGAGAGAGAGGGAGAGAGAGAGAGATCGCCCCAGAGAGAGAGGGAGAGAGATAGAGATCGCCCCAGAGAGAGAGGGAGAGAGAGAAAGATCGCCCCAGAGAGAGAGGGAGAGAGAGAAAGATCGCCCCAGAGAGAGAGAGAGAGAGATCGCCCAAGAGAGAGAGAGAGAGATCGCCCCCAGAGAGAGAGACCGCCCCAGAGAGAGAGATCGCCCCAGAGAGTGAGAGAGATCGCCCCAGAGCGAGAGAGAGACAGCCCCAGAGAGAGAGGGAGAGAGAGAGAGAGAGAGATCGCCCCAGAGAGAGAGAGAGAGAGAGAGATCGCCCCAGAGAGAGAGGGAGAGAGAGAGAGAGATCGCCCCAGAGAGAAAGAGAGGTCGCCCCAGAGAGAGAGAAAAAGGTCGCCCCAGAGAGAGAGAAAGAGGTCGCCCCAGAGAGAGAGAGAGAGGTCGCCCCAGAGAGAGAGAGAGAGGTCGCCCCAGAGAGAGAGAGAGAGGTCGCCCCAGAGAGAGAGAGAGAGAGGTCGCCCCAGAGAGAGAGAGAGAGGTCGCCCCAGAGAGAGAGAGAGAGGTCGCCCCAGAGAGAGAGAGAGAGGTCGCCCCAGAGAGAGAGAGAGAGGTCGCCCCAGAGAGAGAGAGAGAGAGAGGTCGCCCCAGAGAGAGAGAGAGAGAGGTCGCCCCAGAGAGAGAGAGAGAGGTCGCCCCAGAGAGAGAGAGAGAGGTCGCCCCAGAGAGAGAGAGAGAGGTCGCCCCAGAGAGAGAGAGAGAGGTCGCCCCAGAGAGAGAGAGAGAGGTCGCCCCAGAGAGAGAGAGGGGTCGCCCCAGAGAGAGAGAGAGAGAGGTCGCCCCAGAGAGAGAGAGAGAGGTCGCCCCAGAGAGAGAGAGAGAGGTCGCCCCAGAGAGAGAGAGAGAGGTCGCCCCAGAGAGAGAGAGAGATCGCCCCAGAGAGAGAGATCGCCCCAGAGAGAGAGAGAGATCGCCCCAGAGAGAGAGAGATCGCCCCAGAGAGAGAGAGAGATCGCCCCACAGAGAGAGAGAGATCGCCCCACAGAGAGAGAGAGATCGCCCCACAGAGAGAGAGAGATCGCCCCACAGAGAGAGAGAGATCGCCCCACAGAGAGAGAGAGATCGCCCCACAGAGAGAGAGAGATCGCCCCACAGAGAGAGAGAGATCGCCCCACAGAGAGAGAGAGATCGCCCCACAGAGAGAGAGAGATCGCCCCAGAGAGAGAGAGATCGCCCCAGAGAGAGAGAGATCGCCCCAGAGAGAGAGAGAGATCGCCCCAGAGAGAGAGAGAGATCGCCCCAGAGAGAGAGAGAGATCGCCCCAGAGAGAGAGAGAGATCGCCCCAGAGAGAGAGAGAGATCGCCCCAGAGAGAGAGAGAGATCGCCCCAGAGAGAGAGAGAGATCGCCCCAGAGAGAGAGAGAGATCGCCCCAGAGAGAGAGAGAGATCGCCCCAGAGAGAGAGATCGCCCCAGAGGGAGAGAGATCGCCCCAGAGAGAGAGAGAGATCGCCCCAGAGAGAGAGAGAGATCGCCCCAGAGAGAGAGATCGCCCCAGAGAGAGAGATCGCCCCAGAGAGAGAGATCGCCCCAGAGAGAGAGATCGCCCCAGAGAGAGAGATCGCCCCAGAGAGAGAGATCGCCCCAGAGAGAGAGATCGCCCCAGAGAGAGAGATCGCCCCAGAGAGAGAGATCGCCCCAGAGAGAGAGATCGCCCCAGAGAGAGAGATCGCCCCAGAGAGAGAGATCGCCCCAGAGAGAGAGATCGCCCCAGAGAGAGAGATCGCCCCAGAGAGAGAGATCGCCCCAGAGAGAGAGATCGCCCCAGAGAGAGAGATCGCCCCAGAGAGAGAGATCGCCCCAGAGAGAGAGAGAGAGAGATCGCCCCAGAGAGAGAGAGAGAGAGATCGCCCCAGAGAGAGAGGGAGAGAGAGATCGCCCCAGAGAGAGAGAGAGAGAGAGAGAGATCGCCCCAGAGAGAGAGAGAGAGAGAGAGAGAGAAAGAGAGAGAGAGAGAGACCGCCCCAGAGAGAGAGAGATCGCCCCAGAGAGTGAGAGATAGAGATCGCCCCAGAGAGAGAGAGAGAGAGAGAGAGAGAGAGAGATCGCCCTAGAGAGGGAGGGAGAGAGAGAGAGATCGCCCCAGAGAGAGAGAGAGAGAGAGAGAGAGAGAGATCGCCCTAGAGAGGGAGAGTGAGAGAGAGATCGCCCCAGAGAGGGAGAGAGAGGGAGAGAGAGATCGCCCCAGAGAGAGAGATCGCCCCAGAGAGAGAGAGAGAGAGAGAGAGAGAGAGATCGCCCGAGGGAGAGAGAGAGAGAGAGATCACCCCAGAGAGAGAGAGAGAGAGAGATCGCCCCAGAGAGAGAGAGAGAGAGATCGCCCCAGAGAGAGAGAGAGAGAGATCGCCCCAGAGAGAGAGAGAGAGATCGCCCCAGAGAGAGAGAGAGGTCGCCCCAGAGAGAGAGAGAGGTCGCCCCAGAGAGAGAGAGAGAGAGAGATCGCCCCAGAGAGAGAGAGAGAGAGAGATCGCCCCAGAGAGAGAGAGAGAGAGATCGCCCCAGAGAGAGAGAGAGAGAGAGACCGCCCCAGAGAGAGAGAGATCGCCCCAGAGAGATCGCCCCAGAGAATGAGAGAGAGAGATCGCCCCAGACAGAGAGGGAGAGAGAGAGAGAGATCGCCCCAGAGAGAGAGGGAGAGAGAGAGAGATCGCCCCAGGGAGAGAGAGAGAGATCGCCCCAGAGAGAGAGAGAGAGAGAGAGAGATCGCCCCAGAGAGAGAGAGAGAGAGATCGCCCCAGAGAGAGAGAGATCGCCCCAGAGAGAGAGAGAGAGAGAGAGACCGCCCCAGAGAGAGAGATCGCCCCAGAGAGTGAGAGATCGCCCCAGAGAGAGAGAGAGATAGCCCCAGAGAGAGAGAGAGACAGCCCCAGAGAGAGAGAGAGACAGCCCCAGAGAGAGAGAGAGAGAGAGAGAGAGAGATCGCCCCAGAGAGAGAGGGAGAGAGAGAGAGAGATCGCCCCAGAGAGAGAGAGAGAGAGAGAGAGATCGCCCCAGAGAGGGAGAGAGAGAGAGAGAGAGAGAGAGAGGTCGCCCCAGAGAGAAAGAGAGGACGCCCCAGAGAGAGAGAGAGAGGACGCCCCAGAGAGAGAGAGAGAGGACGCCCCAGAGAGAGAGAGAGAGGACGCCCCAGAGAGAGAGAGAGAGGACGCCCCAGAGAGAGAGAGAGAGGACGCCCCAGAGAGAGAGAGAGAGGACGCCCCAGAGAGAGAGAGAGAGGACGCCCCAGAGAGAGAGAGAGAGGACGCCCCAGAGAGAGAGAGAGAGATCGCCCCAGAGAGGGAGAGAGACAGCCCCAGAGAGAGAGAGAGAGAGATCGCCCCAAAGAGAGAGGGAGAGAGAGAGAGAGATCGCCCCAGAGAGAGAGAGAGAGAGAGATCGCCCCACAGAGAGAGAGAGAGAGATCGCCCTAGAGAGGGAGAGGGAGAGAGAGATCGCCCCAGAGAGGGAGAGGGAGAGAGAGATCGCCCCAGAGAGGGAGAGGGAGAGAGAGATCGCCCCAGAGAGAGAGAGAGAGGGAGAGAGAGATCGCCCCAGAGAGAGAGAGAGAGGGAGAGAGAGATCGCCCCAGAGAGAGAGAGAGAGGGAGAGAGAGATCGCCCCAGAGAGAGAGAGAGAGAAAGCGAGATCGCCCCAGAGAGATAGAGAGAGAGATCGCCCCAGAGAGAGAGAGAGAGAGAGATCGCCCCACAGAGAGAGAGAGAGAGATCGCCCTAGAGAGGGAGAGGGAGAGAGAGATCGCCCCAGAGTGGGAGAGGGAGAGAGAGATCGCCCCAGAGAGGGAGAGGGAGAGAGAGATCGCCCCAGAGAGAGAGAGAGAGGGAGAGAGAGATCGCCCCAGAGAGAGAGAGAGAGGGAGAGAGAGATCGCCCCAGAGAGAGAGAGAGAGGGAGAGAGAGATCGCCCCAGAGAGAGAGAGAGAGAAAGCGAGATCGCCCCAGAGAGATAGAGAGATCGCCCCAGAGAGAGAGAGAGAGAGAGAGAGATCGCCCAAGAGAGAGAGAGAGAGAGATCGCCCCAGAGAGAGAGAGAGAGAGAGAGAGAGAGATCGCCCCAGAGAGAGAGAGAGAGAGAGAGAGATCGCCCAAGAGAGAGGGAGAGAGAGATTGCCCCAGAGAGAGAGAGAGAGGGAGAGAGAGATCGCCCCAGAGAGAGAGAGAGAGGGAGAGAGAGATCGCCCCAGAGAGAGAGAGAGAGAAAGCGAGATCGCCCCAGAGAGAGAGAGAGATCGCCCCAGAGAGAGAGAGAGAGAGAGAGAGATCGCCCAAGAGAGAGAGAGAGAGAGATCGCCCCAGAGAGAGAGAGAGAGAGAGAGAGAGATCGCCCCAGAGAGAGAGAGAGAGAGAGAGAGATCGCCCAAGAGAGAGGGAGAGAGAGATTGCCCCAGAGAGAGAGAGAGAGAGAGAGATCGCCCCAGAGAGAGAGATCGCACCAGAGAGAGAGAGAGAGAGAGAGAGATCGCCCCAGAGAGAGAGAGAGAGAGAGAGAGATCGCCCAAGAGAGAGAGAGAGAGATCGCCCAAGAGAGAGAGAGAGATCGCCCCAGAGAGAGAGAGAGAGATCGCCCCAGAGAGAGAGATCGCACCAGAGAGAGAGATCGCACCAGAGAGAGAGAGAGAGAGAGAGATCGCCCCAGAGAGAGAGAGAGAGAGATCGCCCCAGAGAGAGAGAGAGAGAGATCGCCCCAGAGAGAGAGAGAGAGAGAGATCGCCCCAGAGAGAGAGAGAGAGAGAGATCGCCCCAGAGAGAGAGAGAGAGATCGCCCCAGAGAGAGAGAGAGGGAGAGACCGCCCCAGAGAGAGAGGGAGAGACCGCCCCAGAGAGAGAGAGATCGCCCCAGAGAGTGAGAGAGAGAGATCGCCCCAGAGAGAGAGAGAGAGGGAGAGAGAGATCGCCCCAGAGAGAGAGAGAGAGGGAGAGAGAGATCGCCCCAGAGAGAGAGAGAGAGAAAGCGAGATCGCCCCAGAGAGAGAGAGAGATCGCCCCAGAGAGAGAGAGAGAGAGAGAGAGATCGCCCAAGAGAGAGAGAGAGAGAGATCGCCCCAGAGAGAGAGAGAGAGAGAGAGAGAGATCGCCCCAGAGAGAGAGAGAGAGAGAGAGAGATCGCCCAAGAGAGAGGGAGAGAGAGATTGCCCCAGAGAGAGAGAGAGAGAGAGAGATCGCCCCAGAGAGAGAGATCGCACCAGAGAGAGAGAGAGAGAGAGAGAGAGATCGCCCCAGAGAGAGAGAGAGAGAGAGAGAGATCGCCCAAGAGAGAGAGAGAGAGATCGCCCAAGAGAGAGAGAGAGATCGCCCCAGAGAGAGAGAGAGAGATCGCCCCAGAGAGAGAGATCGCACCAGAGAGAGAGATCGCACCAGAGAGAGAGAGAGAGAGAGAGATCGCCCCAGAGAGAGAGAGAGAGAGATCGCCCCAGAGAGAGAGAGAGAGAGATCGCCCCAGAGAGAGAGAGAGAGAGAGATCGCCCCAGAGAGAGAGAGAGAGAGAGATCGCCCCAGAGAGAGAGAGAGAGATCGCCCCAGAGAGAGAGAGAGGGAGAGACCGCCCCAGAGAGAGAGGGAGAGACCGCCCCAGAGAGAGAGAGATCGCCCCAGAGAGTGAGAGAGAGAGATCGCCCCAGAGAGAGAGAGAGAGAGACAGCCCCAGAGAGAGAGAGAGAGAGAGAGAGAGCGATCGCCCCAGAGAGAGAGGGAGAGAGAGAGAGAGATCGCCCCAGAGAGAGAGGGAGAGAGAGAGAGATCGCCCCAGAGAGAGAGGGAGAGAGAGAGAGATCGCCCCAGAGAGAGAGAGAGTGAGATCGCCCAAGAGAGAGAGATCGCCCCAGAGAGAGAGAGAGAGAGAGAGAGAGAGAGACCGCCCCAGAGAGAGAGATCGCCCCAGAGAGTGAGAGAGATCGCCCCAGAGCGAGAGACAGCCCCAGAGAGAGAGAGAGAGATCGCCCCAGAGCGAGAGGGAGAGAGAGAGAGAGAGAGATCGCCCCAGAGAGAGAGAGAGAGAGAGATCGCCCCAGAGAGGGAGAGAGAGAGAGATCGCCCCAGAGAGAGAGAGAGGTCGCCCCAGAGAGAGAGAGAGAGAGGTCGCCCCAGAGAGAGAGAGAGAGAGAGGTCGCCCCAGAGAGAGAGAGAGAGAGAGGTCGCCCCAGAGAGAGAGAGAGAGAGAGGTCGCCCCAGAGAGAGAGAGAGAGAGAGGTCGCCCCAGAGAGAGAGAGAGAGAGAGAGGTCGCCCCAGAGAGAGAGAGAGGTCGCCCCAGAGAGAGAGAGAGGTCGCCCCAGAGAGAGAGAGAGGTCGCCCCAGAGAGAGAGAGGTCACCCCAGAGAGAGAAAGAGAGAGAGTTCACCCCAGAGAGAGAGAGAGATCGCCCCAGAGAGAGAGAGAGATCGCCCCAGAGAGAGAGAGAGATCGCCCCAGAGAGAGAGAGAGAGAGAGAGAGAGATCGCCCCAGAGAGAGAGAGAGATCGCTCCAGAGAGAGAGAGAGATCGCCCCAGAGAGAGAGATCGCCCCAGAGAGAGAGATCGCCCCAGAGAGAGAGATCGCCCCAGAGAGAGAGATCGCCCCAGAGAGAGAGATCGCCCCAGAGAGAGAGATCGCCCCAGAGAGAGAGATCGCCCCAGAGAGAGAGATCGCCCCAGAGAGAGAGAGAGAGAGAGAGAGAGAGAGAGATCGCCCCAGAGAGAGAGAGAGATCGCTCCAGAGAGAGAGGGAGATCGCTCCAGAGAGAGAGAGAGATCGCCCCAGAGAGAGAGATCGCCCCAGAGAGAGAGATCGCCCCAGAGAGAGAGAGAGGTCGCCCCAGAGAGAGAGAGAGAGGTCACCCCAGAGAGAGAAAGAGAGAGAGTTCGCCCCAGAGAGAGAGAGAGATCGCCCCAGAGAGAGAGAGAGATCGCCCCAGAGAGAGAGAGAGATCGCCCCAGAGAGAGAGAGAGATCGCCCCAGAGAGAGAGAGAGATCGCCCCAGAGAGAGAGAGAGATCGCCCCAGAGAGAGAGAGAGATCGCCCCAGAGAGAGAGAGAGATCGCCCCAGAGAGAGAGAGAGATCGCCCCAGAGAGAGAGAGAGAGAGAGAGATCGCCCCAGAGAGTGAGAGAGAGAGAGAGATCGCCCCAGAGAGAGAGAGAGAGAGAGATCGCCCCAGAGAGAGAGAGAGAGGGAGAGAGAGATCGCCCCAGAGAGAGAGAGAGAGGGAGAGAGAGATCGCCCCAGAGAGAGAGAGAGAGGGAGAGAGAGATCGCCCCAGAGAGAGAGAGAGAGAAAGCGAGATCGCCCCAGAGAGATAGAGAGAGAGATCGCCCCAGAGAGAGAGAGAGATCGCCCCAGAGAGAGAGAGAGAGAGAGAGAGAGATCGCCCAAGAGAGAGAGAGAGAGAGATCGCCCCAGAGAGAGAGAGAGAGAGAGAGAGAGAGATCGCCCCAGAGAGAGAGAAAGAGAGAGAGAGAGATCGCCCAAGAGAGAGGGAGAGAGAGATTGCCCCAGAGAGAGAGAGAGAGAGAGAGATCGTCCCAGAGAGAGAGAGAGATCGCACCAGAGAGAGAGAGAGAGAGAGAGAGATCGCCCCAGAGAGAGAGAGAGAGAGAGAGAGATCGCCCAAGAGAGAGAGAGAGAGATCGCCCAAGAGAGAGAGAGAGATCGCCCCAGAGAGAGAGAGAGAGATCGCCCCAGAGAGAGAGATCGCACCAGAGAGAGAGATCGCACCAGAGAGAGAGAGAGAGAGAGAGATCGCCCCAGAGAGAGAGAGAGAGATCGCCCCAGAGAGAGAGAGAGAGAGAGATCGCCCCAGAGAGAGAGAGAGAGATCGCCCCAGAGAGAGAGAGAGGGAGAGACCGCCCCAGAGAGAGAGGGAGAGACCGCCCCAGAGAGAGAGAGATCGCCCCAGAGAGAGAGAGAGAGAGACAGCCCCAGAGAGAGAGAGAGAGAGAGAGAGAGAGCGATCGCCCCAGAGAGAGAGGGAGAGAGAGAGAGAGATCGCCCCAGAGAGAGAGGGAGAGAGAGAGAGATCGCCCCAGAGAGAGAGGGAGAGAGAGAGAGATCGCCCCAGAGAGAGAGAGAGTGAGATCGCCCAAGAGAGAGAGATCGCCCCAGAGAGAGAGAGAGAGAGAGAGAGAGAGAGACCGCCCCAGAGAGAGAGATCGCCCCAGAGAGTGAGAGAGATCGCCCCAGAGCGAGAGACAGCCCCAGAGAGAGAGAGAGAGATCGCCCCAGAGAGGGAGAGAGAGAGAGAGAGAGATCGCCCCAGAGAGAGAGAGAGAGAGAGATCGCCCCAGAGAGAGAGGGAGAGAGAGAGAGATCGCCCCAGAGAGAGAGAGAGGTCGCCCCAGAGAGAGAGAGAGGTCGCCCCAGAGAGAGAGAGAGAGAGGTCGCCCCAGAGAGAGAGAGAGAGAGAGATCGCCCCAGAGAGAGAGGGAGAGAGAGAGAGATCGCCCCAGAGAGAGAGAGAGGTCGCCCCAGAGAGAGAGAGAGGTCGCCCCAGAGAGAGAGAGAGGTCGCCCCAGAGAGAGAGAGAGAGAGGTCGCCCCAGAGAGAGAGAGAGAGAGAGGTCGCCCCAGAGAGAGAGAGAGAGAGAGGTCGCCCCAGAGAGAGAGAGAGAGAGAGGTCGCCCCAGAGAGAGAGAGAGAGAGAGAGGTCGCCCCAGAGAGAGAGAGAGAGAGGTCGCCCCAGAGAGAGAGAGAGAGAGGTCGCCCCAGAGAGAGAGAGAGAGGTCGCCCCAGAGAGAGAGAGAGAGAGGTCGCCCCAGAGAGAGAGAGAGAGGTCGCCCCAGAGAGAGAGAGAGGTCGCCCCAGAGAGAGAGAGAGGTCGCCCCAGAGAGAGAGAGAGGTCGCCCCAGAGAGAGAGAGAGGTCGCCCCAGAGAGAGAGAGAGGTCGCCCCAGAGAGAGAGAGAGGTCGCCCCAGAGAGAGAGAGAGGTCGCCCCAGAGAGAGAGAGAGGTCGCCCCAGAGAGAGAGAGAGGTCGCCCCAGAGAGAGAGAGAGGTCGCCCCAGAGAGAGAGAGAGGTCGCCCCAGAGAGAGAGAGAAGTCGCCCCAGAGAGAGAGAGAGGTCGCCCCAGAGAGAGAGAGAGGTCGCCCCAGAGAGAGAGAGAGGTCGCCCCAGAGAGAGAGAGAGGTCGCCCCAGAGAGAGAGAGAGAGAGAGAGATCGCCCCAGAGAGAGAGAGAGAGAGAGATCGCCCCAGAGAGAGAGAGAGAGAGAGATCGCCCCAGAGAGTGAGAGAGAGAGAGAGATCGCCCCAGAGAGAGAGAGAGAGAGAGAGAGAGAGAGAGAGATCGCCCCAGAGAGAGAGAGAGATCGCTCCAGAGAGAGAGAGAGATCGCCCCAGAGAGAGAGATCGCCCCAGAGAGAGAGATCGCCCCAGAGAGAGAGATCGCCCCAGAGAGAGAGATCGCCCCAGAGAGAGAGATCGCCCCAGAGAGAGAGATCGCCCCAGAGAGAGAGATCGCCCCAGAGAGAGAGATCGCCCCAGAGAGAGAGAGAGAGAGAGAGAGAGAGATCGCCCCAGAGAGAGAGAGAGATCGCTCCAGAGAGAGAGGGAGATCGCTCCAGAGAGAGAGAGAGATCGCCCCAGAGAGAGAGATCGCCCCAGAGAGAGAGAGAGGTCGCCCCAGAGAGAGAGAGAGAGGTCACCCCAGAGAGAGAAAGAGAGAGAGTTCGCCCCAGAGAGAGAGAGAGATCGCCCCAGAGAGAGAGAGAGATCGCCCCAGAGAGAGAGAGAGATCGCCCCAGAGAGAGAGAGAGATCGCCCCAGAGAGAGAGAGAGATCGCCCCAGAGAGAGAGAGAGATCGCCCCAGAGAGAGAGAGAGATCGCCCCAGAGAGAGAGAGAGATCGCCCCAGAGAGAGAGAGAGATCGCCCCAGAGAGAGAGAGAGATCGCCCCAGAGAGAGAGAGAGATCGCCCCAGAGAGAGAGAGAGAGAGATCGCCCCAGAGAGTGAGAGAGAGAGAGAGATCGCCCCAGAGAGAGAGAGAGAGAGAGATCGCCCCAGAGAGAGAGAGAGAGAGAGAGAGATCGCCCCAGAGAGAGAGAGAGATCGCGAGAGATCGCCCCAGAGAGAGAGAGAGATCGCTCCAGAGAGAGAGAGAGATCGCCCCAGAGAGAGAGAGAGATCGCCCCAGAGAGAGAGAGAGATCGTCCCAGAGAGAGAGAGAGATCGCCCCAGAGAGAGAGAGAGATCGCCCCAGAGAGAGAGAGAGATCGCCCCAGAGAGAGAGATCGCCCCAGAGAGAGAGATCGCCCCAGAGAGAGAGATCGCCCCAGAGAGAGAGATCGCCCCAGAGAGAGAGATCGCCCCAGAGAGAGAGATCGCCCCAGAGAGAGAGATCGCCCCAGAGAGAGAGATCGCCCCAGAGAGAGAGATCGCCCCAGAGAGAGAGATCGCCCCAGAGAGAGAGATCGCCCCAGAGAGAGAGATCGCCCCAGAGGGAGAGATCGCCCCAGAGAGAGAGATCGCCCCAGAGAGAGAGATCGCCCCAGAGAGAGAGATCGCCCCAGAGAGAGAGATCGCCCCAGAGAGAGAGATCGCCCCAGAGGGAGAGATCGCCCCAGAGGGAGAGATCGCCCCAGAGAGAGAGATCGCCCCAGAGAGAGAGATCGCCCCAGAGAGAGAGATCGCCCCAGAGAGAGAGATCGCCCCAGAGAGAGAGATCGCCCCAGAGAGAGAGATCGCCCCAGAGAGAGAGAGAGAGATCGCCCCAGAGAGGGAGAGAGAGAGGGATCGCCCCAGAGAGGGAGAGAGAGAGAGACCGCCCCAAAGAGAGAGAGAGAGAGAGAGAGAGAGAGAGAGACCGCCCCAGAGAAAGAGAGAGATCGCCCCAGAGAGAGAGAGAGGTCGCCCCAGAGAGAGAGAGAGGTCGCCCCAGAGAGAGAGAGAGGTCGCCCCAGAGAGAGAGAGAGGTCGCCCCAGAGAGAGAGAGAGGTCGCCCCAGAGAGAGAGAGAGGTCGCCCCAGAGAGAGAGAGAGGTCACCCCAGAGAGAGAAAGAGAGAGAGTTCGCCCCAGAGAGAGAGATCGCCCCAGAGAGAGAGAGAGATCGCCCCAGAGAGAGAGAGAGAT